>NC_136915.1:66539251-67212839 GCF_949752795.1 Hyperoodon ampullatus
GCCCACGGAGAGCAAACTTGAGGAGGAAGTAAAGGAGCTGCTTCTTTATATATAGAAGTATACAGATTGGTTAGAGATTTTAATGTAGGCCATTAGCCATATGTGCAAAAGATTAACAGATGACAGCCCAGTCATTTCTCTCATTTTAATTTTTCTTTCAACAGGAAGCCACAGCACTGTAGTGTGCTGTGGTTCATTTTGCTCACTGCACAGAGACAATGTTTCACTATTGTTCTCAATGGTGCCCTAGTGGTCTGAGAAATTTACTAAGGCCTTCCTCTACTTTCATTAAGATCATCATTTTGCATATAGCTTTTGAAGGGCCAATTGCTGGCTATTCATTTCATATATGTCATTAGTTCATTGCTGCCTTGCTAAGAGTGGTCAAAACATAATAGGGAAAAGAAAAATGTATAGGTATGAAAAAGCTTTTGTTAGGCAAACTTTGTCTACAACTCATAAAATCTTGTGGGGTAAGAAGGCGAAAATTTTATGTGCCAGAATTCCTCTTCAGAAGAACAGTGTTATTTGTTTTGGGGGAAAAAAAAAGCATTTTGGTGGGCCATTTGAAGTGGGGTGCATACATTAAGGATTGTCACGGAACTGCTTATTCAAGAAGATATGATCAAGAAGATGTGACTGTACAGCATGGTCATATTCTATGACCTTCTCAGGTATTCAATAAAAATACTAACCTCAAGAAATATTTGGCAAAAAAGAATTTAACGTGTGTGTGTGTGTGTGTTAAATAGGGGGCTGGGCTCTTTACCCAGAGTGATGTGATGTAAAATTTCAACAAGTGGCAAAGTGAATGCCCTTTCTGGAGGATACTGCTATAAGTTGTTTCCATGTTAGAGTGACCCAACGGTTCTAAGAGCTATGCTTTGTATCAGGGTTAGGTATGGACACATCTGAACGTTCACTAGGCTGTCAGCTCACTGAGGGCCAGAAGAGAGCCTTATTCATGTCCCCAGTCAGCTGCCCAGAGTGCAGAGCACATTGTTTTGCACTTAGTAGGTCTTTACTGAATAGGTGTGCAACAAACAAGTGAACAAGTTACCTTTTGAAAAGCTCACTTTGTTTCATGTCAAAATATTTGTGTAGATAAAAACTTAGAAAGGAAACTTTAGTTTAGTCAAAGAATCAGTATCCCAAATCAACTGATACTACACACAGCAGTAGTGATTAGAGCTGCTTTGGGGCAGGAGATGGAGGGGGATGGATGTTGATGTCAGTAACAGAAATAGGAGAGTTGGAAACAGAGATTTTGAGTGTGCAGCAAGTTTTATATGTTATGAAGCTATTAGAACACTTAGCAGTTGTATACCACCTTGAGCATGTGAGGGAGGCCTTATTTGCTCCATTTGCTGGCAAGGGTGATATGGATCTCACCATGAAGCAAGATGATCAAACGACCAAACTGGAACTTGGTCCTACATTTTGACTCTAGGTCTAGTGCTCTTTCCATTGGAAAGAGCTTTCTGCTATAGACTTGGACTAAACAGAAACCAACTCTCTTCCCTTCCTGCTGCTTTTCTGTGCTAAAAATAAATTAATTAATTAAAAAATGTTTCTAACTAAAAAATAAAAACTTCCTTCCATTTTCTCTGCTCCAAAGATTTTCAAGGCTCAAGCTACTTCCACTCATTGACATTAAAACCTGGTTCTTTCTTCAAATGCACCTTTTGCAAGGATTAGA
Organism: Hyperoodon ampullatus; assembly: GCF_949752795.1. NCBI lineage: Eukaryota > Metazoa > Chordata > Mammalia > Artiodactyla > Ziphiidae > Hyperoodon > Hyperoodon ampullatus. The sequence goes on from NC_136915.1 coordinate 66,540,951, forward strand.
AAAAAAAATATTCTCTGGTGTGAGCCATATTATTCTGACTGCCCAAAAGAAAGCAGAAAGCTACAGTATTCTCTATGGGATAAACACCTATAGTAATTTCCCACATGTACAGCAATTTCATAAACACACCATAAAACAATACTTAGCAATTTGCTTAGTAAGGTCAAGCTTCCTCAGCAAACAATGAAATACAAACATCTCCTACTGCAGTTTCCTAAGGCTGGTAGAATTAAATTAGATGGTTGTCTGCTTGTTATATGGATCTTCTACCAAGTCAGCTGTAGCCAACAGAAATATTGATCTAACACAGAGCAACGAAGCTAATATCCTTGAAATATTGCTTGGCCATTGGTTATTTCCCTTGAAATGTACATTTTAATAATTTAGTTCTAATCCTAAATTCCTAACTAGAGTCTATCAGTTAAGGATTTTTAAAAATGAAGGGTTTGCATCATGTTTTGCTATGTTACTAACATTCCATTAAAGAATGGAGAAGCAGAAAAGATCAGTGTTTGCTGTGTTAGTATGTGCCTGGTTCTATTTGCCCTGCCTCTTTTGGAAACTGCTGCAGGCTCCACATTCCCTGTTCCCAGGACACACTTATCTGTTTACTAGCTGTCAAAGTAAATTTATAGTACTGAGTGACACCATTAGAAAGCTCCGGACAGGCCTTGCTGAGCACACACAGATACACTTGCATACCCATCAAGTTGAAATTTTGCCAAGAACCTATTAACCAGTCCTAATGAACTGCTGTTTTCCATTTAAAACACCATTAGTTTCCTATGGTTTGTTGCTCAGGGTATAAGCCACAAAGACACCATAAAGTGGTTAGAAAAGGTATTGCTTTGCTGGAAGCCCATATGTCCCTGGAGAATTTGAACTTAGTTTTGGTGTGTGTCACTTTCTTTCCACTTCTGGAAGTAATCAGGCATTGCAAATGTTTAGGACCACCTCCCAGAATACAGAAGGATTTTTAACACACCTCGTTGTGTAAAGATTCTGAATAATTTACTTTGCTCTCTGCTATGCAGGGGCTTGTTTTGTTTCTAAAGATTATAATACTGACTGTAGTCTATAGCTCTACATTAATAGATTAACAAAGAGACCCCCACTCTGTGTTTTTGAAATTTTCCCTAAGGTAGTGTTAAATATTTGATACATCATCATACTTTTTAATAGCAAAGTCCTCTGTAATAATAAGACTCTAGTTCTATTGATAGTGAAAATGACAAGTCAGTAGAAAAAAGGTTTCTGGTTTTGTAAGGTTTACTTTGGGTTTGAACATCTAAGAAGAAACATGAAATATTAAGATGTCAAAAAATTGGAATTTTGTTTCATTTCATTTCAAATAATGCATTCTCTGCATCAAATTGCAGGGAATGTGATTTTAAGTTACAGTATCTCAGTATAGTTTCTTTCTTGTAAAGAAGATGCAACATGAAGAATTTAGTAAGCCAACTGTACCCCTCAACTCAGCAAAAAAAAACATAAATGATTCACGTGAAAAGTACAAGCAACCCAAGAAATACTTAATACATTTCTCAACAAAAGAAGCCATTCAATGGTAGGAAGCATTAAAAATAACAGCACTGTTCCAGCTGTTCAGTTCATTTTTTTCCATTTTAGCTTCCTTTCCAAGTTGTTAAAACTTTTATCTTTATTATCCTGTAACACTTTAAACACAACTTGTCCAAAAGTTGAGACAAGATAGTAACTCTAAATGTACTAACCAGGTGGAAGGTGACAAGAAAGCCATGGCAAAAAGGAGGCAAAGGGCAGCCTAACCTGGAAAAGAGCCACCGTGGGTTTTTTGCATGTTCCCTGCAGGCGTCCAGCACACTGTGTTAGGCACACTAGGAACGTTAGTAAGCATTTGGTGGTTGGTTGATTGAATAATAAAAGGCATGAGTAGTAAAGAACTTTGTAAACTGGAATGATTAAAATCAGAGAGAAAGGGCAAAACTAATTGTGTGAAAGTGGCAGATGGTGGGTAAAGTTGTGGAGCCCTGAAGTCTGTAAACTTGCACACTGTCAGCAACCAAGGGGCTGAGACCTAGTAGAAGAGACAGAAGCGGCACAGATGATTATCTTCTCAGGAACCCAAAGGCTGTCAAATAGACAAACTTAATTAAGAAACTTGTTTTAGATCTGCAAAGTCTCTCCTAGCCACTCTCCTGGAGAGTAAAGACCATGGTAGTAGCAGCCCCTGCATGGATCCCACCAGTACTAACAGTGCTATATCCTGAATGATCTGAACATGCCACGCTCACTACTGTCCTCCTGTCTCGGATCTCATGGTTCTACCCACACTGTACTACAGTGTATCGATACTACCTACATTAGCAGCAGCACCTTGGACAGAAACTATTAGGGCAAGAAGGCTCTAGGACAGGTCTCACTGCTAGATCTCTAAAGACCCAGCCAGCATCAGCCCCCATTCCCCCACTCCACCCCCATTTCAGTGTCCCTTCTCTGTTTCCTTCAGGGGGGTTTTCTCATGCTTTTACCTCCATTTGATTTTATTAGTCTCTAAGAAATGTCCCTTGACTGTTCCCAAGGGAAGGTGTCTGAGGTTTCACTGGTTTATTGGCCAGGGACGGTCAATATACTGAATTTCCTACTGACCACACCTTGCCAGAAAGGAGGAATGTTCAAAGAAGAACAATGAATGATTGTAAGAATCAGGTGGTCTAGACATGGTTACACTGAGGAGGAGAGTAATAAGGTAAGTTCTTTCTGATAAGCTCATTTAGCAGCTAAGCTAAACTGTAGCAGAGTTTTGTTAATTTAGGGTGGACAAATCTGGATTCTGAAAGTCATCTATGTGTGCGTTTCTTATTTTGCTTCCTTTTCTCCTAAGTTTTTCTCTTATATATTTATTTTTTTCTTTTTTAAGTTCATTGAAAGGCAGCATAAAGAGCAGGAAAAAAGAACAGGATTACTCAGTTGTAGAGAACTTTAAGATAAAAATATAAACTTGAGGGCTTCGCTGGTGGCACAGTGGTTGAGAGTCCACCTGCTGATGCAGGGGACACGAGTTCGTGCCCCGGTCCGGGAAGATCCCACATGCTGCGGAGCGGCTGGGCCCGTGAGCCATGGCCGCTGAGCCTGCGTGTCCGGAGCCTGTGCTCCGCAACGGGAGAGGCCACAGCAGTGAGAGGCCCGCGTACTGCAAAAAAAAAAAGGAAAAAAAAAAGAAATATATATATATAAACTTCAGTCACTTCTTGCACAGCCAAAAAAAAAAAAAAAAGAGAGAGCAGAAAAATCATAGGCCATTGGTGAGAAGACTTGAGTTTGAATGTTAGTTCTGCCGATTACTTCTTTTTTTTTTTTTTTTTTTTGGCGGTACGCAGGCCTCTCACCGTTGCGGCCTCTCCCGCTGCGGAGCACAGGCTCCGGACGTGCAGGCTCAGCGGCCATGGCTCACGGGCCCAGCCGCTCCGCGGCATGTGGGATCTTCCCAGACCGGGGCATGAACCCGTGTCCCCTGCATCCGCAGGCGGACTCTCCACCACTGCGCCACCAGGGAAGCCCCGATTACTTCTTTAATCCCCAGTTTATTCATACTTAAAGTGATACCAGTACTTGCCTCTTAAGGTTGTGATGAAGATTGGGAATGAAGCATGAAAAATGTTTGGCATATGATCGACTGTCAAAAATGGTAGAGTGTGTTAACGTTTTTTTTAAAAAAATGAATCCCAATCTTACTTCAGAAGAACTAACGAAACAAGCCACTTTTATAGTAAGGCCAGGATAGCAAGGTCCAAAAAGGTGATGGTAGCATCCTAGAGTGGTGCTCAGGAAAGGCTTGGTCCAGTTTGCTCCTCCCCCTCTCCCCCTCTCCTCCTCTCCCTCTCCCTCCCCCTCTCTCTCCTCTCTCCCTCTGACTGGCTGTGATTGGTCTTTAATAGGAATCTCTTTCTCATTACAGTGACTACATATAAAAAAATCATTTCCTTAACTACAATATGTGTAATATTTCTTACATCCATTCCCTTCTCTTTATTCTCAATGCTATCATCTTCTTTTAGGGCCTTCATATCTTTGTCCTGGGTTATTCAATTTCTTAAATAACTTCTCTGACTCTGGTTTCCTTTATGGTCTATCCTATATATTATTGATAGTTGATTTTCCTAAATCACAGTTAGATTTCTGTCACTCTGCTCAAAATCACTTAATACCTCCCTAGTACTTATGAACTAAAACTCAAAATCCCTAGCCAATCATTCAAAAACATCCATGATCGAGACCTGATTTACCTTTCCCGCCTTACCTCTAAGACCAGCAGTCAAATAACTTATTGTTCCCCAAATATAGCCACACTATCTCTTTTCTTATCTTTTCCTCCATGTGAAATGTTTATCCTCCCACCTCTGCATGTCTGATTTTCAGCTTAAATGCCCTTTGCCCTCGAAGTCTTTCCTTGTCTGCTTCTATGAACTCTCTCTCCATCTTCTGAATTACATTTCACTTCCTTACCCCTCCCCAACTCAACCTGAGCAATGGAAACGTAGGTCTGTATCTTTTTTGTTTTTGTAACTCTCTCAGCACCTAGAATAAGGTTTCACATGTTATAGGAAATTATTTTTAGCTAAATAAATAAATGAATAAAGTAAAAGTCTTTTGGATACAAATCTCTGTGAAAGAAAACAACAAAATAGACAAAGAAACAAAGATACATTTTCCTGATTAATCATTTAAACAATACCCAACCAGTTATAGAGGACATTTGTCTTTTTTTTTTTTTCTACTGGCTGCTCAGCACTCCCTTCCTATGTTTGGAAAATGCCTCACATATGAAGAAGAAAGAACCCACCGCCCCCTATAAAACTTAAAGGGGACACACTTTCCCAGTCTCTCTGGCAACTAGAACATGGCACCTGACCTCGATATGGCCAAACAGCTGAAGCCACTTGGGGCTTAGAATGAGTTACTAGTGGCACAAAGAAGCAGAGAGAGAGGAGAATCCATTCTGGTGGCTCTGACGGTAGCAGCGATGCATAGTTTCCAGATGTAGAAGTGGCATCAGTGCCAGCAGGACAAGCCGCAGCATCCAATGCTCAACATTGGTGGCCGTGATGCCCTCACAGGACTGGTGCTCATGATACTGGCTGAATTTCTTGGAGCCCATCTACACTTTGTTCTGCCTCTTTTCTGGGGCAGGTTCTCCAGCATTTCCAGCAGCTCTGTCAGCTGCACAGATGCCAGTCAATAAATCCATCTCCTGCTTAAGTCAACCAGGGTCAGGTCCTGCTGCTCATCACCCCTCACCCTGGACTGATGCAGCAGGCTTGCAACATTGGTGGGGGACCCTCCTCCACCACAGCAAGATTTTCTCAGCTGTGTGTGCATCCTCATTATTTCTCATCATTAAAAGTTAATAGCCCTACATGCTACCTTCATTAATTTTTAGGTAAACATGTTATAAAGTCAGATTGCAAGTTAATCTCTATAAATAAGTTATCATTTATTTCTCCCAAACAAATCAGTCTAAATTAGAGCTTGCCACTGGGATACCAGTCATGCACTGAAATTCCAAAACATACCAAAATAGAAAAATGCCTCCTGTAATAAATGCTCTCAAAATTGGGCTACTTCTATTTTTGTAGCAACAGTTAGATTTTACACCTCTGATATGCCTATAAACTCAGAATTTCCCTAGCAAATGTGTCAATAATTAATCATGTCTCAAGAAAACCATCATTATTTATAAATAATCCAGATATAGGACATGGTTTTATGGTTAAAAGCATTGATTCCAATGCCTGGCATCAAATCCCAGGCTGCTGTGAGATCTTAGACAAACTACTGTTAAATCCCTTATGCCTCAGTTTTCTTATCTTTAAAATGGGAATAATAAAAGGGTTTTCATGAAGATTAAATGAGATATGATACACATAAAATGGTTATAATAGTACCTGGCTCTTAGTAAATACCACTGAAATGTCTGCTTTTATTATATTCTGGTAACGTCCTATAGAGGAAAATTATTAGAATGCAGGACAGTTATTTGTGCTACTAATCAAATAAAATCTTCATTCCTTCTAGCATATGGTACCCCCTACCTCCCTTGTGGTTGGGTGGGGCCATGTTTCTATCTGGCCAATGAACAAGTCAAGTGAATTAGAGTATTTAAATGGGAGTATGAGATTCTTCAGAGCATCTTTTCCCTCTGGCATGGCAACTAGGAGTGTTTGATATGGTGGAGCCTGGAGGACTAGGGTAATTAAAACAAACAGAGCCTCTTTGCTGCTCTGAGATGGATATGTCACATGAGCAAAAGATAAGCCTTTGTAGTTTCAAGCCACTGGCATTTTGGGGATTGCTTGTTCCAAAGCATAACCTTGACTATCCTGAGTAATGCAGAAAGCGAGGCAATTATCTGGATATTTCAATGAAATATCATTTTATATTCAAGTGAATGACATCCTCAGGAATATCTAGAGTGGAATAATACCAATAAAGAGTAATTTGAAGAATGCTGCCCAGGTCCGTGATGTCCCCAAATATCTGCCTTGTCTCAGCCTTTTCTTTGGGGTCTGACATTTCATTCTGAAGATTTTTGGAAAGCACTCTCAAGTTGTCCCTTTAAATAAGGCATAAAACCCTGGGATAAGTGATACATAAATCAGCAAATCTTTATACATTCAAGTGAATGTGTTTATCCAATCCATTTCCAGGAAGAATCAGGGCAGCATGAGAGTTGTGTTGGAAGATAAACTTGGAAAGTCTTCCTGATTTATAATTCAGAAGAGAATTATGTGTACGGGGGAAATCATGGAGGCTGTTTAATTATGGAAATAATTATCTGAGATCCATGCTCACTTTATATTAAGACCGACCCAGCCAACTACAGGAACTACTGTACATACAGCCTCAATGACATGCTCGAGGCCACTGGATAAGTCATTGCAAAGTTCCTGTCTGACTCCCGTAGCAGGACTTTAACCACTATACCCTGCTGTTACTTTGTCAGTTTGAAGGCAAGGGGTCAAGAATGGTTGAAGAGAAAGAGGCAACAAAGCAGACATAAAGAAAGGAGACGAAATGAAGACCAGAAAGGTGGAGAATCAATCCCTTCCAAAGGTCGAACTGCATCTTTATCAATGGGTTACATCATAGAGCCCTATATCCTTTCTTTTGTTTAAGTGGGCTTAGGTATATTTCTTTTACTTACCATCAGGAGGGTCCTAACTAACCTATGTGCTTGATTCCTAGACCCACTACTTTCTAGCTATTTGAATTTGGGCAAGAGCTAACATCTTTGTGCCTTAGGTTTCTTCTGTGTAAAGTTATAAAAGGAGTCACTGTTAGAAATAAGTAAAACAATGAATGTCAGGTGCTTAGCCCAGGGCCTAGCAAAAGCAGGCCCACACTAAGTGTTAGGCGCTGTCATGATTCTCATCATCTCATTTTCAGCTCTAATGGGGCCTTTTTGCCAGAGGACCCCAAAAAAGCACTGGTTGCGCTGCTTCTAAAACTGTGTGAAAATTCATCATGGATGATCTTCCAAGTCAAGGCGAGCAAGTTTCCAGGCATTTTATAATTCTGTTGGAATGCCAAGTTAAAATATCAGTCGCTTGCCTAAGCAGTTGCTAGATCTTTAAACCTTCTGTCTAGTTAACCTCATACTCTTCTCTGAAAATTGAGGATTGGACTTGAGCTGGGCAGAGGAGTACCTTAACACGTTTTTGATGAGTCTAGAAAACGTACTGTTATCCATTCTGCATAAACTGTGTCAACACATACTTCAGAAAGCTCCTTCCAATCTTGTTTCCTGAATACCCTCTCAGGTGTCCTAGTACCTACATCTCTATGATTCCAAACCATAAGATGAAATGAAATGCATATGCTTTGAAATCTTTCTTTTCTTTTTTTACTTTAAAACCCACTTCTAGTTATAGCCACTCTCTCAATGTCTAATATTCCTTGATAAACAAGCTGACCTATGTGGTCTCTATTCTTCAGACTCTTAACCCTGGATTATGGTAAGATCTGGCTGTAGCTGGAGGAAAGGCCTAGAAATACAGTGACCTCATCAGTTTTCCATTATGGGCAATCACCCTGCTTAAACTTCCCTATTTGTGCATTATCCTTGTTAGCAACTCAAGGACAGGGACTATATCTTATTAATCTTTGTATCTCAGAATTTAGCACAGTGTATGATATACCAGTTGGAACTCAAGAAATGTTTGCTAACCCAAATTAAACTTCAGAGTGCAAAATGTGGTCTGATCAGATGTTCTCATCATGGAAGTTGCTAGTCAATGTGACTTTGGAAGCGAAATTAGCTTTATCTAAGAGGGTACTATTTAGCATAATAAACTAAACCTGACAGGCATTCCCAGTGCAAGCACCAATTTAGAATGATTTACTTAGGAAAAAATAAATGACGGCTGCCACAAGATATATATACCACCTGTGCAACTCTGCCATTCCAGTGTCTGATTTTACTTTGGCTTACAATCAGAAGAGTATAGAAGAGTAGGGTTGTCAAGTATCTGAGAGATTAGCTACCTAATACCCCATTTTAAAGACAGCATAACTGAGGCCCAGGAGCAATAAGTAACTGGCCTCAAGCACAAAGCTAGTTAGTGCCAGAGGTAAGACTCAGCTTTCCAGTCTTCCCATGGTACCAAATAGTTTACAGAACACATACTTAAATAGTTGGTCAGTAAAGACATTATCCACATGCAGCATAAGCAGTGATTCAACTCTGGCTGAATGTCAGAATCCTGTAGCTTTTAAAGAGGACGCATGACTGGACCTCATCCTTAGGGATTCTAATAGTGGAGCTTGGGTTTGGTGCAGCTGGATTCCCTGTCAATTTCAGCAATAATCATTTCTAATATTTCAAAAATAACTGCTTCTAAAAGAATATCCAGAATTTTTGTTGTTGTTAGCAAGGGTTCTCGTTAGAGAAACATATTCTAAGAAATTAAGGAACAGACTCCAGGGTCAGTAGACCTGGGTCCTGACAATCATGAACTGGCTTTATATCAAAACTATGACCAAAAGTAAGAGCAGAGATGATTACATCTTTCCTGGGCAAAGGAGGGATATGATGTCTAAGCACTGATGCTTTCAAAGTATTTATTGAGCACCTACTATGTGCTGGCACTGTACAAGGCACTAAGGATATAACTGTGAAAACACACAGGGTCATGGCCCTCATAGAGCTTATTGTCTGCAGAACTCTCTGATATAAAGGGATCTATAGAAATTGTCAGGTGAGCAATTCTGGGCCAAGCCATATACAAAGACAGGGGATCCTGAAACAGCATGATATGAACAGAAATGCATGCATTTCCCCACTGATAACTGTAGTGTCTGGGAATGAATAGTGAGACAGCATCTCAGGGAGGACAATCTTTGCTGTGTATGCCAAGAAACTTAAACTTTATCTCATAGGTCAGGTTCTCAGACTTTAAAGTATGAAGTCCTAAAGCTTGTTAAAAATGCAAATTTTCAGACACCATCCCCAGAGAATCTGATTCAGTAGGCTGGAATGGAGCCCTTGGAGATGGCTTTTTAACAATCATGTCAGGAAATCTCAAACAGGTGGTGAGAAACTCTGCTGCCGATGAAGCAAGATAGTCTCAAGAGCAGCTACACATTTCAGAAAGATCACAGGTCCTGAGCTCAGGCCTCGGGGCTCCAGCCAGATTCAGCTCCCTCTCTACCATTCCCCACCAACTCCCCTATAACTCTTGCTCAAGTCCAGCATTCCCTTCAAACACCCAGAACTCATGCCAACAGCAGCAGCAGCAGGAAAAAAAACAACAAAGAAATTAGATGAATCCTCCAGTGATTAAGAAGTGGTTTTGTCTACACTGCAGTCAAGTCACAGGGGGACTGGAGCATAATTGGAGAATTCCATGGGAAAAAATCCAGACCTATTTTATTGGGTTGGAAAATCTCTCCAGTGAAAAGAGTCAATCCAACAACCTTAGGTAAACACTGACTTAAATTAAAAGATTTCAGTTGAATACAATAGTTTCTGTGCCTTATCATACTATCAAGGAAGAAACAAAACAAATACTTGGAGACTCAATAAAGCCATTAAAAATTCTGGTCGCTTCTATAAACCCTCAGTGGTTTTCTTCCCCAAGCGATCTTGATTACTATTCAGACCAATGAACTGTGTTCCTAACCATTAGAAAATCAGCAGTCTACTGTGGCATACTGTAGGTGGAATTGATTGGGTTACAATATTTTTTTTTTAATGTGAGGTACCAAGTCATTATTTCAATATTGCTTAAAAATTAATTAGAACGTTTCAGAATTGTTTTATAATGTCAAGGTTTAATTAACTTATTTATCTAAAAGATGTGTAAGGTGACCCTCTTTGCAGAAAGGCTGTGGATTTTTCAGCATTTAATAGTCTAGTGGGGAAGAAAATGAGTAGATGTTTATTTTTTATTGGAGAGCTAAAATACACTCATTGTCTTTTTTATCACTTTAATAGTTCTTTGTGTTGCAGGTAAAGCAGTATTAATTCATGTCCAATGAGAAATATACAAGATTTTTGATGATGTAGCAAAAACTAAAGACAATCATCTGAAGGAAAGGGGAGGAATAGGTCAGACCTTTAGGTGAAAACATATAATTCAAGTAAATGGTCAAAAGTATAGCTTGTTTAGGGGCTTCCCTGGTGGCGCAGTGGTTGAGAGTCCGCCTGCCGATGCAGGGGACACGGGTTCGTGCCCCGGTCTGGGAAAATCCCACATTCCACGGAGTGGCTGGGCCCGTGGGCCGTGACTGCTGAGCCTGCGCGTCCGGAGCCTGTGCTCCGCGGCGGGAGAGGCCACAGCAGTGGGAGGCCCGCATACCACAAAAAAAAAAAAAAAAAAAAAAAAAGTATAGCTTGTTTATTTCCTATTAGTCAAAGAGGAATGTCTCTGTTTCAAATTTCATTCCTTTTTTTGGAAAATTATTTCACAACATAGAATTTTTAGAGCATTCCTGCCTTCATTTTATTCCTGCCTAAGTGTAGACAATGCCATTTAGGGTATGTGAATATCAAGCCAGTTCTTGTCAATAATAAAAATAGAATTCCCTCTTGACCCCTCCCCATTCATTTTAGTGAGCAATTTTTATAAAGCATTAAATCAAGGTTAAGTTTTCTTGTCAATTCTGATCTTCCCTCAGTTGCTCTAAACCCTTTCAGGAATCCCTTTCCCATACTGTTTGGTGAACCTTCCTGAAATGATGCTTTATTAAACATCTTAGCAGCAAAAGCTGTTTCAATACAAATGTTATGGCAGTGAGAATATTCTTTATAATAAACCCAGCTTCTGGAGAGGGTGTGGAGAAAAGGGAACCCTATTGCACTGTGGGTGGGAATGTAAATTGACACAGCCACTATGGAGAACAGTATGGAGGTTCCTTAAAAAAACTAAAAATAGGGCTTCCCTCGTGGTGCAGTGGTTGACAGTCCGCCTGCCGATGCAGGGGACACGGGTTCGTGCCCTGGTCTGGGAAGATCCCACATGCCACGGAGCGGCTGGGCCTGTGAGCCATGGCCGCTGAGCCTGCGTGTCCGGAGCCTGTGCTCTGCAACGGGAGAGGTCACAACAGTGATAAGCCCGCGTACCGCAAAAAAAAAAAAAAAAAAAAAAAACTAAAAATAGAACTACCATACGACCCAGCAATCCCACTACTGGGCATATAACCTGAGAAAACCATAATTCAAAAAGAGTCATGCACCACAATGTTCACTGCAGCTCTATTTACAATAGCCAGGACATGGAAGCAACCTAAGTGTCCATCGACAGATGAATGGATAAGGAAGATGTGGCACATATATACAATGAAATATTACTCAGCCGTAAAAAGAAACAAAATTGAGTTATTTGTAGTGAGGTGGATGGACCTAGAGTCTGTCACACAGAGTGAAGTAAGTCAGAAAGAGAAAAACAAATATCATATGCTAACACATATATATGGAATCTTAAAAAAAAAAAAGGTTCTGAAGAACCTAGGGGCAGGACAGGAATAAAGATGCAGACGTAGAGAATGGACTTGAGGACACAGGGAAGGGTAAGGGTAAGCTGGGACAAAGTGAGAGAGTGGCATTGACATATATACACTACTAAGCGTAAGATAGCTAGTGGGAAAAAGCCGCACAGCACAGGGAGATCAGCTCAGTGCTTTGTGACCACCTAGAGGGGTGGGATAGGGAGGGTGGAAGGGAGACGCAAGAGGGAGGAGATATGGGAATATATGTATATGTATAGCTGGCTCACTTTGTTGAATCAGCTGATTCACACTCTCTCTTGTATATGAATAAAAACATAGCTCCTTCAGCTCTCCAAAATGTTTAAATGTCACATACCTTGTATTACGCATCCACAAGCAGACATTGCTATTACTTCACATGATCACCAATTGACTCCAAGAGGAGTCACTTCCAGAGAACAGCCATTATTCTCTGCAAGCAGGTGAAATTCGTGCTTGGGAGACGCCATTTCTGTGTGACTGCACTACTGGGATTATCCCAACTCCACTTCGTAATGTTGTCTTAAATGACTAGGTGGACTCCTGACAACACTGCACCCACATTAATATTCCAAATGGTGTTCAGAGAGCTCTGTTCACCTGAAAAATGTGAAGATCCACCCCTCCCACACCAAAAGTACTATTATGCCATTTTGCAAACATCGTCACAAACAGTAACGTGATAAAGAAAGCAATTGTTAGTGTGAATTTAAAGAGCTCTGTGTGTGGAGCTCTGGTTCAGCCTCACCCTTTTCCCCACCCACGTGAACACTGTTAGGCCAAAGTAAACCTCTCCACCTGGGCTTATGAGCTTGCACTCCTTCCCTGGGCTCTTCGTTCTATTATTTCTTCTTTTAGCCTCAATCTCTCCCTCTGCACTGCTTTCCCATCCAAAAATAATCTCTCTCTGACCCTGATTTCCCCTTTAAATAACTATCCCACCTCTCCTCTTGCCCTCACTTCACAAATGAGAGGCAAATGTTCAATAAATATTTATGGATTAAATGGGTGAAAAGAAATCTATTTCCCTATTGCTTCATCTCACATGTATTCCTCATTCCACTGCAAACTAATGAAACTACTCAGCCCACTCCTCTACTAAAACTGGTCTCCAGAGGTGGCCAGTAACTTTCTAATTTAAAAAAATCCATGAGTTCTCCTTCCCCTTCATTCTACTTGACCTCTACACAGCACCTGACATTGCTAACCGGCCCTTATTATTAATACTTTCTCTCAAGTTTCCTTGCAATATACTAAGGCTCCTCTGATATGGCCAATCCTCCCAAAACTCGTTGATAACACGTTTTCTAACCCTCTCCTCTTTTTTCCTCTATACTCTTCCAATAGGAGATCTCAACCACTGACACAGTTTCAAATACCTTCTCTGTCAGCATCATCCAAACATAATTCTAGTTCTCATTTTTCTTCGACCTCTCAGACTTGCCCTTCTAAATGCCCTTTGAACCTCTCCTCATAGATGTCATGTTGGCACCTCAAACTCAGTAGAACTAAAATAGACTCAATCTTCCCTCCCTCCATCCCTAAGTCTGCCTTTCTTCCTCTGTGTCCCCACCTTAATGAATAGCAGCACCATCCTCCGGGTCCCGTAGTTAGAAATTTTAAAGTGCTTTTTGAGGTGAGCATCCCCCTTACCTGCAACTTCCACTCAGCATCAAGCCCTGTTGATACTGTTTCTGAAATGTCTCTTGATTCTGCCCCATACTTTCTATTCCCCTTGCTACTGTCCTAGTTTAAATTTTTATAGTCTCTTAATGAGACCATGACAAAAGCCTATTAATTGATCTCTGTGCTGCCAACTTCACCCTTCTCCAATCCATTTTTTTTCATACCAACAGACTAAATCCTCTGGAGTAGGAATGTCTTTGTCAACTTTGTATTCCCCTGCGCCATCACTCAATACATATTTGTGGAACTGAACTCCCACTGCCAGCAATTATCTTCCTAAAACAGACGTCTGATCCTGTAAATTCACTGGCCCCAAATCTTCAGTGACTCTTACCACAGAATAAGAGAAAAAACTCGTTAGCATGACATTCAGAGTCCTCTGTGGACTGCTCTGAACCTGTGACTACGTCTGATCTCCCACCATCTACTTACCACTCCAGACACACACACTATTTACTCTTTCTACCTATATTTCTAGAATCCACTCTGTATTACTTACATCCATGGTTTGGGATGTCTGTTTTATATCTCTGCCTACTGAAATCCTATTTAACTTTTAAGGTCAAAATAAAATTCCACCTCCTCAATGAAGTTTTCTCCAATTCTTCCTGTAAGGAAGAACTGCTTCCCCCTCTGTGTACCCTAGCAGTTTATACCTCCTTATTGCACACAGTGTTCTGTACCCTGCATTACAGGTGTGGACATGAAGGTTTCCTCAACTAGACTAAAGCAAGCTGCTCAAGGACAGGATGAATCCCCCACTATATGCTTATGCCACTGCCTCACAATAGAAAGGATTCAATAAAAGGATTACTGAAGTGACTCAGTAACTCTTGCATCACTTCATTTTACAAGAGCCCAGTTTAATAATTTTAGTACTATCCTCCCTGCTACTGACACATTTGGTCCAAAATATTTAAATGTATCTCATCTACCTTATGCTAACTCCATCCCAAAAAAGCACTGCTAGTACAAGGTGCTAGGGTTTTAGTTCACTGAAATACATATGTCAATTAATGAAAATATTTTAATATATTAATTAAAATATCTATGTAAAGCGAATGACACGTATGTGGTTTTAACATGGAAATTAATAATCTTGTCAAGAAATCTGTTTTTGAAGCATTAGTCTTTTACATCAGCATCACTCTGGCCTTTGGAAAGAAAAGCAGCCTCCTTTTCTAAGGTCACACATTCCAAGGTCCCTGCCATGATCCCTGATTCCAGATACACTAAAAGGATACCACAGTAGTGGCTGTTGACACTTCTTTAATGACTTCTCTATGTACAACAAAGAGTGTTTGCTAAGCAAGAAAATTGGGAAACTATGCTCTCTAAATTCTACTCTTTCATCTCTGCTTATCTTTTTTTTTTAAACATCTTTATTAGAGTATAATTGCTTTACAATGGTGTGTCAGTTTCTGCTTTATAACAAGTGAATCAGTTATACATATACATATGTCCTCATATCTCTTTCCTCTTGCATCTCCCTCCCTCCCACCCTCCCTATTCCACCCCTCTAGGTGGTCACAAAGCACCAAGCTGATCTCTCTGTGCTATGCGCTGCTTCCCACTAGCTATCTATTTTACATTTGGTAGTGTATATCTGCTTATCTCTATATCAGTACCTAACTACAATACCTATAGTCTCACCCCAAAGGGGACCTGTGGATAAGTAAGATAGGCCACAACTCGAGGTGACTCATCTGCATTGTAGATTTGCCCTACAAACTATGTTAGGCTTCACATCCCCACATGGAGCTGTAGAAAAATAGACCTCTTTCACTCCTCTATGTCCGGTAAAGGTGGCTCATTCCTGTCGGAGTAAAATCACAGGTGATTTCCCTTCACTGGTTTATGAAAACTTAAGTCTCAAACCCAACACTGGAATAACTGGATTCTATAACACTGACAAAATATGACAAAGTAATTAGCAATGTTACTCAGCATTCTTTCAAAGAGGCCTTTAAAACACATTTTCTCTTTCCCTCTCAACCCACCCCACACACACACACAAACACTCTCTCTCCCTCTCTCCCTCTCTCTCCCTCCCTTCCTCCCTGTCTCCCTCTCTCTCTCCCTCTCTCTCTCTCTCTCTCTTATAGAACTACTACAACCTGATTTGGGCTTAACCTCAAAGAATTTCACCTTTTAAATGCAAGGAGGTTAAATGCAAAATTATAATCACAAATAAGAGTTGCCTTTTAAAATTAAATGCATTATAGCATCTTTAGGTTATCTATTATTTGTGTTCTATAAGAAGTAAAGTGTGAATTTCCTACATTAAAAATTTTTTATCATTTATTTATTTATTTTTTAATACAGCAAGTTCTTATTAGTTATCTATTTTACGCATATTAGTGTATATATGTCAATCCCAATCTCCCAATTCATCCTACATTAGTTCTTACTTTGCATCATAATCTTAGAGGAATTAAAAAACATAAACAGAGTTACACTACAGTTTAGAAAATTATATTTGAACATGACACTGAGCGTTAACAAATTTCTTATTTTCTGACTATAAAATATCTAATTATCATGATAAAATGGTAAGTTGTAAGTTGGGCTTTTTTAACATGTAAACGTATCCATCTTTGCCATAAAGAATCATCTAATTATAAAAACCTCTCAGTTTGCTTAGTTGAAAGAGCGTGACGGGTGATATTAATTCGCACAAGGACTATAAGTGATGAAACAAATGTGGCTGCCTTCTGTATTACACATGAGCTATTTTAGTTTTCACAGCTTCTAACATGTCACCATTATCGTACTCTTTTTCTGTCACTGATTACTTAAAGTTTTCTTCCTCCCGAAAGAACCTTAATCAGCTGTGCTACAGATTTTTCCAATCCAAACCAAATAATTCACTCAGATACATGCAAGCTCCAAAAGCTTTTTTATTATAGTGGATATTTGAATTTGATATTGGCTCAAAGAAATAGGACCTTTGTTTCTTTTCAATTTGTATTAAGGAATAAAGTTGGATCTATGAGAGAGTGAATCATCTGGATACTCTCATTCACATTTGTATCTTCAGATCCTAGCAAGTTCCAAACCTACAGTAGGCACACAAGACTACTACTTGAGAACTGAAATAATCTATTTATAAAGCAATCAGGTTTGGGGCTTGATATTACATCATTTCATTTATGGGATAAAAAAGTGATGTGGCTAATTTAAACAAATTTGATAAATAGCATCAGAAACTAAGAGGTACACAAATATATGTAATTCCCCACCTCTCATACAATGAATGAGCCAAGGACACGATCTAATCTCGAAATCTGCATCCATCCATAGTGGATTGACAGGACAAGCAAATTTTTATTCTGAATTCTGTACACATCAGTCTTTGATAATATTTACTGAAAGAGCTTGTCTTTGCTGAGAACTGTAAAGTTTCATCAAGGTGGCTTCAGTCTCTATCAATGATGTAATAGGGTCCAAGGTGCCAAAGGGCCTCTTGGGAATCATAGCAATGATAAAGTAGGGTGGTACAAAAACACCAGAACAATTAGCTTCCATTACCATCTGCTAGTATTGATAGGTGGGCAATACTTCTGTTAGGTTCTGAAATTTTACCAGAACCACTGCGAAGGAGCAATAATTTTTTTTTCTTTGACTCCAGTACTTCTGAGGGAAGACTGTCAAAAGAGCATCATAGTCCTTGTCAAAAGACTGTGCTCACTAAGAGGAAAGATGAACTGTGTATGCGTGTAACGGCTTTTTATTAATGCATGTTTCTTCTGATTTACTGTTGGTACTATATTTGTTCCTTTGAATTTCTGAGCTGTATGCTGCAGTGATCCTGAGTAAGATTAGCCCCCAGGATGGGCCACTACTGAAGATCTATTTAGCCATCTTTTTATTCACTCTAATACAAAAGAAGTATCTCAGAAAATCAAGCAATTCAAAGCCAAGCTGTTCAACAGGTTATGTTAAAAAAAAACATTTAAGTTGTCGTTCAAGTGTGCTGCTAAGAGATAGAAAGAAATAAGAACTCATCATTGGATTCAGCAATCCGGAAGTCACTGTGATCTTGACTGTGTAGTTTTACTGAAATAACGGGGAAGAAAGCCTGATTGGAGTGGCTTCAAGACAAAATGATGGCTTCCAAATAATAGTAAACCAGATTTTCTAAAAGAGCAATTTTGCTACAAACCAAGTAGATCATGAATAATACATAGTGTTTTAAAGAACTGCTGGGTTTGCAGAAACTAAAAAAAAAAATCCAAGCGTCTCTACCAGAGTAACCAAAACATAAAATAAAACAAAATGAAAAAACTCCAAGAGCTGAAACTTAAGTAGGCAGCACTGTGCAATACCAAATAAAAAGAGGGAATGGGTTATGTTGAAGGTAAACAAATGCAGATACCAACTAACTAAGACCAAGCCTTGGGCCAACTGCAAGACATAGCAGCCTAGCTTCAGACCTGAACATCAACCCAAACATCTCGAAGGGACTAAAGTGGTCCCAGGTGAAGAGTACCCTGGGCTCTGAGCAGAAGCAAATACTAATCCTTTCTGGAAAAGAGCACCCCCAATTTATGCTCACAGTACACCCACAAATTAAGATCAAACAAATATGAGCTTACAATTAAATAAAAATTTAAATATTATCAAACACCAAGAGCAAGAACCAACAAAAACAATAAATATTAGATTCAGACTCTTCAAAGATCTCAGATATTGAAATCAGTAGTTAAAAAATAGGGAAAAGACTATATAAAAAAACAAAGACATAATAGATAAAAGCATAAAATAAACAGGCAGTAAGAGGTCATAAAAATGACAAAGCAGGGCTTCCCTGGTGGTGCAGTGGTTGGGAGTCCGCCTGCCGATGCAGGGGACGTGGGTTCGTGCCCCAATCTGGAAGGATCCCACGTGCCGCGGAGCGGCTAGGCCCGTGAGCCATGGCCGCTGAGCCTGCGCGTCCAGAGCCTGTGCTCCGCAACGGGAGAGGCCACAGCAGTGAGAGGCCCGTGTACTGCAAAAAAAAAAAAAAAAAAAAAAAGACAAAGCAGATTGGAAGAATAACTAACACAACTTTCAGAAATTAAAAACATTATTGTTGATATTAGAAATTCAGTGGATAGGGTAACAGCAAAGTTGGAGAGAATCAGTGACTAGAAGACAAAAATGAATAGATTATCCAGAATGCAGCACAGAAAAGCAAGATGTATAATATTAAAGAAAGATATAAAAGAAATAAAACATGGAGTAAAAAGAGCTAATAATCCTCTAAAGTCCAGAAGGAAAGAATGAGAAAATAAAGAAAAAGCAATACTGGTATTAGAGTAATGACAGAGAATATTCCAAAACTGATAAAACACTTGAATCCACAGGTACAGGAAGCAGAACGTCAACCAAGCAGGACAAAAGAAAAACGTCCATACTAAGATACACTATACTAGTGGAAATTGAAAAAGTGAAAACAAGGAGATAATCTTAGGGCAGTCCAAAAGAACAAAGATGTTACCTGAGGCTTGACAACAAGCTTCTGATCAGAAAAACTGAAGCCAAGGAGAGAGGGGGGAAATGTATTCAAAAAAGCACTGAAAAGGGACTTCTCTTGCGGCCCAGTGGTTAAGACTCCGTGCTTCCACTGCAGGGGGCGCAGGTTCAATCCCTGGTCGGGGAACTAAGATCACACATGCAAGAAAAAAAAAACGCCGGAAAAAAAAGTCAACAAAGAATTATGAACCCATTCATTTATTCATATTTGTTTAGCAGCTACTATGTGTCAGGAACAGACAAAAAACACTGCCTTCATGGAACTTACATTATAGTAGTGGGGACAGATATAAGTGATATAATTAAATATGTCAATTGTTATGAAGAAAAATAAAGCAGGAAAGGGGATGGTGGTAGCAGGGAAGGAAGAATTTGCAATTTTTAATATGAAGTGTTGGGAAGGTTTCACTGAAAAAGTGATATTTGAGCAAAGACCTGAGAAGAGTAAGGTCAGGGCTGGGGTGGAGGAGCTAAATAGATAGCTATGAAGAAAGCATTACAGGGAGAGATGGCAAGTTGAAAGGCCATGTAGTAGCTCAAAGACATGTTTAAAGAACAGCAAGGATGCCAATGTGGCTACAGCAATGGGAGAGATAGAATGCCAAGAAATGAGGTTGGAGAGATAGAGCTAGGGGAAGGCATATCACCTGGAACCTTCCAGATTGACTGTTAGAACTTGGGCCTTTACTCCAAATCAAACAGAAAGCTATTAGAGAGTTCTGAGCATAGTCATCTCATGATCTGATTTACATTTTTAAAGGGGGACTTGAATGAGAAAAGATTATAGGAAGGCAAGGGGAAAATCCAGAAAACCAAGTTGGGAAGCTACAGCAGTGATCTAGGTGAAAGAGCATGGTGGCATGTACAAAGGTAGTAGCAAGGCAGATGGTGAGCAGTGGTCAGATTTGAAGGCGAGTCAAAAGGATTTGGTGCAGTTTAAAAATGATTTATAACATAGGGGAGTTTTAGATGGATAACTGGAAGGATGCAGTTGCTATTCACTCTAAAGAGCCAAACTGAGTAGAACAAGCTTGGAGGGAAGATCAGGAGGTCAGTTTAAAACATGCTAAGTTTGAAATATGTATTACTCACATGGAGATATCAGAGTGGATACAGGAGTTTGGAGTTCATTCATAAGGTTTGGAATGGAGACATAAATTTGGGAGTCAGAAGTAAGTTAATAGTATAGAAAGTCATGAAATTAGACAAGATTCAAAGACAAAACCCTAGGACACTCCAACATTAAGAGGTTAGAGGGATCCACAACCATAAACATTGGAGATTGTGTTAGAGCAGTGGGTTAGGCAGGAGGAAAATAAGGAGAATATGGTTTCCTGAAAGCAAGTTAAAGAAGTTGCTTTAAGGAAAACTATCTTTCAAGGATTAGGAACAAACAAAGACATTTTCAGATAATGGGCAACTTGAATTTATCAGAAATAGTCCTTCATTAAAGGAATTTCAGGGAGCAAAGAAATAATCTCTTAAGGAAACACTGAGATTTAAGAAGGAACGGCAAGTGATGATACTCGGAAATTTTACTGTAAACAAGTATAAAATAATGATAATAATGCATAGTATCTGGAGTTCAAAATTTAAAACAGCAGAACTAAAATTCTGGACAAGAGCACATATGACACAAGAAAGTTAATTAGAGTTAATGCTCTAGGATCCTTGAATTGTTAAGGAGGGTTTTAAGATCTTAAATTACTTTAAGACATACAGATGGCCAGAAAGCCCATGAAAAGATGCTCAGTATCACTAACTGATACTGATCAGCATGAACTGCTTGTATATTTTGCAGATTAATCCTTTGTCAGTTGCTTCATTTGCAAATATTTTCTCCCATTCTGAGGGTTGTCTTTTCGTCTTGTTTATGGTTTCCTTTCCTGTGCAAAAGCTTTTAAGTTTCATGAGGTCCCATTTCTTTATTTTTGTTTTTATTTCCATTTCTCTAGGAGGTGGGCCAAAAAGGATCTTGCTGTGATTTATGTCATAGAGTGTTCTGCCTATGTTTTCCTCTAAGAGTTTGATAGTGTCTGGCCTTACATTTAGGTCTTTAATCTATTTTGAGTTTATTTTTGTGTATGGTGTTAGGGAGTGTTCTAATTTCATTCTTTTACATGTAGCTGTCCAGTTTTCCCAGCACCACTTACTGAAGGGGCTGCCTTTTCTCCATTGCATATTCTTGCCTCCTTTGTCAGAGATAAGATGATCATATGTGCGTGGGTTTATCTCTGGGCTTTCTATCCTGTTCCACTGATCTATATTTCTGTTTTTTGCCAGTACCATACTGTCTTGATTACTGTAGCTTCGTAGTATAGTCTGAAGTCAGGGAGCCTGCTTCCTCCAGCTCCGTTTTTCTTTCTCAAGATTACTTTGGCTATTAACGGTCTTTTGTGTTTCCATACAAATTGTAAAATTTCTTGTTCTAGTTCTGTGAAAAATGCCATTGGTAGTTTGATAGGAATTGCATTCAATCTGCAGATTGCTTTGGGTAGTATAGTCATTTTCACAATGTTGATTCTTCCAATCCAGGAACATGGTATATCTCTCCATCTGTTTATATCATCTTTGATTTCTTTCATCAGTGTCTTGTAGTTTTCTGAGTACAGGTTTTTACCTCCTTAGGTAGGTTTATTCCTAGGTATTCTATTCATTTCGTTGCAGTGGTAAATGGGAGTGTTTCCTTAATTTCTCTTTCTGATTTTTTGTTGTTAGTGTATAGGAATGCAAGAGACTCCTGTGAATTAATTTTGTATCCTGCAGCCTTACCAAATTCATTGATTAACTCTAATAGTTTTCTGGTGGCATCTTTAGGATTATCCATGTATAGTATCATGTCATTGGCAAAGAGTGATAGTTTCACTTCTTCTTTTCCAATTTGTATTCCTTTTATTTCTTTTCTTCTCTGATTGCCGTGGCTAGGACTTCCAATACTATGGTGAATAATAGTGGCGAGAGTGGACATCCTTGATTTGTTCCTGATCTTAGAGGAAATGCTTTCAATTTTTCACCATTGAGAATGATGTTTGCTGTGGGTTTGTCATATATGGCCTTTATTATGTTGAGGTAGGTTCCCTCTATGGAGAGTTTTTATCATAAAAGGGGGTAGAATTTTGTCAAAAGCTTTTTATGCATCTATTGAGATGATCATATGGTTTTTATTTTTAATTTGTTAATATGGTGTATCACGTTGATTGTTTTGCGTGTACTGAAAAATCCTTTCATTCCTGAGATAAACCCCACTTGATCATGGTGTATGGTCCTTTTAATGTGCTGTTGGATTCTGTTTGCTAGTACTTTGTTGAGGACTTTTGCATCTATGTTCATCAGTGATATTGGTCTGTAATTTTCTTTTCTGTGTGGTATCTTTGTCTGGTTTTGCTCTCATGGTGATAGTGGCCTTGTAGAATGAGTTTGGGAGTGTTCCTCTCTCTACAATTTTTTGGGAGAGTTTGAGAAGGATAGGAGTTAACTCTTCTCTAAATGTTTGATAGAATTTGCCTGTGAAGCCATCTTGTCCTGGACTTTTGTTTGTTGGAAGAATTTTAATTAAAGTTTCAATTTCATTGCCTGTGTTTGTTCTGTTTATATTTTCTAATTCTTCCTGGTTCGATCTTAGAAAGTTGTACCTTTCCAAGAAGTTGTCCATTTCTTCCAGGTTGTCCATTTTATTGGATATATAGTTGCTTGTCTCTTATGATCTTTTGTATTTCTGCGGTGTCGGTTGTAATCTCTCCTTTTTCATTTCTAATTTTATTGATTTGAGTCCTCTCCCTTTTTTTCTTGATGAGTCTGGCTAAAGGTTTATCAATTTTGTTTAACTTCTCAAAGAACCAACTTTTAGTTTTATTGATCTTTGCTATTGTTTTTTTCATTTCTATTTCATTTATTTCTGGTCTGATCTTTATGATTTCTTTCCTTCTACTAACTTTAGCTTTTCTTTGTTCTTCTTTTTCTAGTTGCTTTTGGTGTAAGGTTAGATCATTTGAGATTTTTCTTGTTTCTTGAGTTGAGCTTGAATTGCTACAAACTTCCCTCTTAGAATTGCTTTTGCTGCATCCCATAGGTTTTGGTCATCGTGTTTTCATTGTCATTTGTTTCTAAGTATTTTTTTTATTCCTTCTTTGATTTCTTCAGTGATCTCTTGGTTATTTAGCAGAGGACTGTTTAGCCTCCAGGTATTTGTGTTTTTTACAGTTTTTTTCCTCTAATAGATTTATAATTTCATAGCATTGTGGTTGGAAAAGATGCTTGATATGATTTCAATTTTCTTAAATTTTCCAAGGCTTGATTTGTGACCCAAGATGTGACCTATTCTGGAGAACGTTCTGTGTGCACTTGAGCAGAAAGTGTATTCTTCCGCTTTTGCATGGAATTTCATAAAAATATCAATTAAGTCTATCTGGTCTATTGTGTCATTCAAAGCTTCTGTTTCCTTATTTTCTGTCTGGATGATCTATTGGTGCAAATGGGGTGTTAAAGTCCCCCACTATTATTGTGTTACTGTTGATTTCCCCTTTTATAGCTGTTAGCATTTGCCTTATGTATTGAGGTGCTCCTATGTTGGGTGCATGACTATTTATAATTGTTATGTTTTTTTTGGATTGATCCCTTGATCATCATGTAGTGTCCCTCCTTATCTCTGTAACAGTCTTTATTTTAAAGTCTATTTTATCTGATATGAGTATTGCTACTCCATCTTTCTTGGGATTTCCATTTGCATGGAATATCTTTTTCCATCCCCTCACTTTACGTCTGTATGTGTCCCTAGGTCTGAAGTGGGTTTCTTGTAGACAGCATATATAAGGGTCTTGTTTTTTGTATCCATTCAGCAAGTCTGTGTCTTTTGGTTGGAGGATTTAATCCATTTACATTCAAGGTGATTATTGACATGTATGTTCCTATTACCATTTTCTTGATTTAGGTTTGTTTTTGTGGATCTTTTTCTTCTCTTGTGTTTCCCGCTTAGAGAAGTTCCTGTAGCATTTGTTGTAAAGCTGGTTTGGTGTTGCTAAATTTTCATAGCTTTTGCTTGTCTGTAAAGCTTTTGATTTCTCTGTCAGATCTGAATAAGATCCTTACTGGGTAGAGTAATCTTGTTTGTAGGTTATTCCCTTTCATCACTTTAAATATATCCTCCCTCTCCCTTCTGGCCTGTATGGGGATTCCCCTGTATGTTATTTTTTGCTCTTCTCTTGCTGATTTTAATATTTTTTCTTTGAATTTAATTTTTGTTAGTTTGATTAATATGTGTCTTGTTGTCTTTCTCCTAGGGTTTATCCTGTATGGGACTCTCTGTGCTTCCTGAACTTGAGTGGCTGTTTCCCTTCCCATGTTAGTGAAGTTTTCAACTATAATCTCTTCAAATATTTTCTCAGACCCTTTCTCTTTCTCTTGGTCTTCTGGGACCCTTATAATTCGAACGTTTGTGCATTTAGTGGTGTCCCAGATGTCTCTGAGTCTGTCCTCAATTCTTTTCATTCTTTTTTCTTTATTCTGCTCCCCGGCAGTTACTTCCACCATTTTATCTTCCAGATCACTTATCTGTTATTCTGCTATTGATTCCTTCTAGAGTATTTTTAATTTCAGTTATTGTGTTGTTCATCACTGTTTGTTTGCTCTTTAGTTCTTCTAGCTCTTTTTTAAACGTTTCTTGTATTTTTTCCATTCCGTTTCTGAGATTTTGGCTCATCTTTACAACCATTACTCTGAATTATTTTTCAGGTAGGTTGACTATTTTGTCTTCATTTATTTGGTCTTGTAGGTTTTTACCTTGCTCCTTCATCTGTAACATATTTTTTTGAGGCATCCAGCACTGGAGTTTGCAGGCAGTTGGGTAGAGCCAGGTCTTGGTGCTGAGATGAGGACCTCTGGGAGGCTTCACTCCAATTAATATTCCCTGGGGTCTGAGGTTCTCTGTTAGTCCAGCGGTTTGGACTCAGAGCTGCGACCACAAGACCTCAGGCCCAACACCTGGCCTGGGAACCAAGATCCCACAAGCCGTGTGGTGTGGCAAAAGAAAAGAAAAAAAGGAGCAGTACAATAACAAAGAATAAAAAATAAAATAAAATTAGAAGGATAAAAAATATATTAGGAAAAATAAAAATATAATTGAAACAACCGGTCGCTGGGGGTTCCTCCTATCCCCTTAGGTGTCTGTGGTCTCCCATTGGTGCCTGGTAGGTGTCCTAGTTGTGTGGAGATGTGAGTCCTGCATCCTCCCAGTCTGCCATCTTGACTCCACCCCCTCCATTTTAGTTCTTAAATTGGGTTCTAGTTGCTCAGTTGTTTATATCATGATTTATGTCTTACATATGTTAAAACAATCTTTTGTATATATCAAATATTACATTATAAAGATATTTTTAAAAGAGAGAGAAAAGGAGGTGAGAACAGGCAAATAGCAAATGCAGACATCTTACCTAGAGTTTTACTATAAAGAGAAGAACTGAAAGGGTTAAAGGCAGAAGGGGACATGGGAATAAGAAAGAATTCAACTTTTTGGTTTTATTTTTTAATATGGGAGAAAATACAGCAATGAGTAGAAATGATACAAGCAACATGGGAATGACTGATGATGCAAAAGAGAAAAAGAGGATAATTACAAGAGCAGAGTCCTTGGATAGGAAAAAGGAAATCTGATCCAGCACGTAAGTGGAGGGGTCCATCTTACAATACAGCAGAGAAAGTTCACTTGTTTTAATAGATGGGAAGGCAGAGTAGATACAGTTAATATACCTGTTGATGGAAAGATGATGAAGTTCTCTTCTGAGTAGTTCTATTTTCTCTGTAAAATATGCAGCACAGTTATTCTGATAGTGATTGGGGTGGAGTGAAGCAGGGAGCACTGGAGTTTTGAGAAGACAGAAGATGAGAAATTAACTTTAAGAGAAGGAGAGCAAATTGAACAAGGAAATGTAATGGGACATCCTCCTCCTTGATGCACATTCTATTGATTTTCCCCTACCTCACTGAGCACTCCTTATCATTCTCTTTTGCTAGATTTTTATCCTCTTCCTGACCTCTAAATATTGGAGTGCCTGAGCTCAGTCCTCAGATACATTCTCTCCACTATGTTTCTATGTGAGCTCACCTAGTCCCATGGCTTTAAATATCATCCACATGCTAAAGACTCACAAATTGCTATCTGCAGCTCCTAAGCTCTTCCAGGAGCTCCAGACTTGTATATCCAACTGCTCATGTGATGTTTACACTTGGATGTCCAAAAGGCATGTTCAACATGTCCAAAACAAAGTTTTTATTTTTCTGCCCATTCCTCTTTCTACTCATTCTTCTACAGCTCAGTAGATGGTACCAACTACTCATCTAGTTGACCAGAGCAGAAACCTAGTTTTTTCCTTGATTTATCTTCTTCTCATACCTCACACCCAATCCATCAGCAACTTATAGTAGTTCTACCTATAAAATATAATCCTTCTCAAATCCCAAATCTAATCCTTCTCACCACTACTACCCTGCTGTAAGGCACTATCATCTCTTCTCCACATCATTGCAATAGCTTCCCTGCCTCGAAAGTAGCTCTACTCCCACCCTCAGTCCATTTTCCACATGCAGCCAGAGTGATCTTTTAAAAGCATAAATCAATCTAAATGTCTATCAACAGAAGAATGGATAAAGGACATGTGGTACATATGGACAATGGACTATTACTCAACCATAAAAAAGAATGAAGTAATGCCATTTGCAGCAACATGGATGGACCTAGAGATTGTCATACTGAGTGAAGCAAGTCAGAAAGAGAAAGACAAATATCATGTGATATTGCTTATGTGTGGAATCTAAAAAAAATGGTACAAATGAACTTATTTACAAAACAGAAATAGAGTCACAGATGTAAAAACTTATGGTTACAGTGGGGGAGGGATAAGTTGGGAGATTGGGATTGACATATACACACTACTGTATATAAAATAGATAACTAAAAATGACCTACTGTACAGCACAGGGAACTCTACTCAGTACTCTGTAATGACCTACATGGGAAAAGAATTTTAAAAAGAGTGGATATATGTATATGTATATGTATAACTGATTCATTTTGCTGTACAGCAGAAACTAACACATTGTAAATCACCTATACTCCAATAAAAATTTAAAAAATAGTAAAAGCATAAATCAGATCACATACCCTCATGCTTAAATCTTCCCAGGTTATCTATTGCATTCAGTACAAAATCCAAAGTCCTCACTCTGTTTAGCTGGCCCTACATGATCTGGTCTTGGCTAGCTCCTTAACTACATCTCTCCATCACTCCCCCACCTCTAACTTTGCTTCAGCCACATCAGAGCTCTTAGCATTTCTAGCAGGTGTCAAGTTCATCTCTACTTCAGGGTCTTTGCATCAACTTTCAGTGGTGCCTCAGAAATGTTTAGGTTATTCATTCTTTTAATTAGAATCCCAGTTAAATATCACCTCTTGAAGCTGTTTTTTTTAATCCAAAAGAGCCCTACCCTCTTCATCTCTTTAATCTCCTTTATTTTTTCTAGATTGCATGAATGACATTCTGTTTTATATACTTTTTGTGTGTCTCTCCCACTAGAACTAAAGTTCTATGAAGGCAGAGACTGCCTTGTTTGCCATTGTTAACTGTGAATAGTGGCCAGCAAAAACATTTTGTTGGTTGAATAAGTTCAAGCTCATTTCAAATAGCTTTGGAAATCACAATTAAATTCTCTTTCTAATTGGTAAACCTATCTTTTAAGTAATTTTGTTTGCATCAAGTTTATGGATTTATGGATTGTTGCACACTCTAAGGTCAGCTTGCTTCTAGTAGAAGAATAATCATTTCTTAAATTGACTTTCCAATGTGTAAAATAACACTCACTGAAAGATTTGGAAGTAAAGTACCTACAGAAATCACCATTTAGATGCAATTAGCTCATTCATTGCCATCATTTCAAATAGATTATAGTACTACCTTATTTGATAATGAACTTCCATTTACCATAAGAAAGCATAGTTCTGTGAAAGGTACCCTGGACTAGAAATTAAAACATTCAGAGTAGACAGCTTATTTAGTCCCTGATTAGTATATAAACCTAGAAAAGCTTCTGTTGCTTAATTCCATTGCCTCATCTGTTAAGTAGGAACAGATATGCCCTAATATACTTCCAAAGAATTTTCTACGGATAAGCATGAAGGAGTAGAATTGTTGAAATAGAAGCTGTAAAATATTCTTTTTATCAAGATTATTACAGAAATTATTGAGATCCTTTGTTGATTTCTATCTTTTTGAGTTTATAGGAAAAGTTCATAAAATTCCAAGTGAGTTTAATATAGATTTTGTAAGGTAGGAATAATTCTCATAGCAATAAACCACTTTTTTACCTAGTTTTAGCTTCTACTATTTTGAAAATAATTATGTCTCTGTATAAATAATATAGGAAGTGTATTGACAGAAATATCTTTTAGTTATCTTTGAGGCAGCATAGAAAATAAGAGATGCTAAAATCTGCATGTGGGTGGCTGCCCCGATTTTCAAAAGGAAAGAGGATGGTTTCTGAATATTGAGTATAGTTTATATTCCAAACAAAATTATTAAGTGGATTATTAAGTGCAGAGCATATAAACCCTTCTTAAAAATGAAAGTGATGATTTCTAGAGACCCTCATAGGTAAACTAAAAAATAAACTCATTCTTTTGTTTTTTTTTTTTAAAGATATCTTTAAAAAATATATATTTATTTATTTGGTTCCTCTAGGTCTTAGTTGCGGCAGGCAGGCTCCTTAGTTGTGGCATATGAACTCTTGGTTGCAGCATGCATGTGGGATCTATT
Source organism: Hyperoodon ampullatus (assembly GCF_949752795.1). Classification (NCBI taxonomy): domain Eukaryota; kingdom Metazoa; phylum Chordata; class Mammalia; order Artiodactyla; family Ziphiidae; genus Hyperoodon; species Hyperoodon ampullatus. Next base: position 66,569,960 of record NC_136915.1, read on the forward strand.
TCCCTGACCAGGGATTGAACCTAGGCCCTCTGCATTGGGAGCTTGGAGTCTTATCCACTGCACCACCAGGGAAGTCCCTAAACTCATTCTAAGTTAACCTCATTTTCTTTCTTTTCTCTCCTCCTCTTTATCTGTTTGTTCTTTGTTGTCTAAGCAGATGGATAAGTCAGCTCAAGGCTACGGAAATAAATATACCTAGGGTTCAGCAAGTCAGTTTTGCTTTTCATTATACCTTAATAGTTTCAGAAATATGAGCTGGGTGATAGCACAATTAGATAAAATTATAACTGGCAAAGTTTAATCTCATAAAAAGAATAAATCTGTGATAACTCAGGGAGAGGGAAATAGTTTTGAAACATTTTAATTAATTATTCAAGTTAAGATATAACAATAATATTTAATCAAATATGTAAACGATTCAAAGCTGAAAGAGATAATAAATGTTTCTCATCTAGTGAAGGACATCACCGTTCATCCAATTCAGTCCCCTCTCATCACCTGGAATAGTTAAGCTAAATTGCTGAAACAAATCCATCCTAAAGCACAGTGGCTCAACGAAGATAGGAAATGATCTTCATAATGCATAAAAATGCAAAAGTGAGTAGAATAAAGCCAGTGGGAAGGCTCTGCTCCTCAAGGTCGTTCAAGAACCTGGGTTTCTTCTGCCAGCCCTTAAGTTGATGCTCAAGTCTCCATGGATGGAAACTGGATCATCAGTACCACATCTATGTTCCAGCCCATGAACAGGGCTTAGAGTCCAGGGCAAGCAGCCTTGACTTTTAGGAAGGGACTTGGTTGTTGGCCCAAATTTAGTCCATGGTCACATGTAACTGAAAGAGAGCCTGACAAAGACTCTAGCTGGGTTGTCATGTGTATGGCTCAAACTCAGGGTGGGATGGGTGGTACCATATCTAGAAGGAATGAAGGGAAAATGGATACAGGGAACAATGAATGGTTTCTGCCTTGCACGCCCCAAAATGCAATCTGTCATCAAATTAAGTCTGTTTGCCTCCTATATATTTCACAAAAACACCCATTTGCCCATTTATCTCCATCTTTACTGCCACAGCCCTTGTCTGAGATATCATCACATCTCACCTGTTTTACTGCAATAGCCTCTTAACTGGTCTCCCTGCATTCACACTAACCTTTGCTCCCAAATCAATTGTCTTCATTACAGTCCAAGGGATCATTTTAAAATGCAAATTTAATCATGTCATAACTATGATTAAAATCTTTCAATTGCTTCCCATTGCTCTTAGGAATCATTAACAAGAACTCTAAAGTCCCACATATTTGACTCTTTTTCTCATATTTGATCTAAATTTCACTATATTTGGCTGATATTCTTCATAATTGTTTATCTTTCTTATTTTCACTTGATCATAGTATTTTCTTCCCTGATTTTTATTCTTTGGGGATTTAGAGGAGGGTTAGTTTGTTTTATTGTTTTTATGAGTTTCAGGGAGGAAAGTAGCATTCAAATGGCTTTACTCCACCATCTTTAAGTAGAAGTGTCTGTAGCTATGAGTAAATGTTAACATGTGGAAGATGTGTCTGTTTATTCTGTGGCTTCATACTCCAGGAGAATGCTTGTCCTAGTTTAAGAAGCACCTTACAGGCTATTAAAAAAGAATTTCTCCCCAACAAAGTAGAGAATATCACAAAATACACTAATTATCTGTGGCTTCACCAATAGGCACACACATTTTCTAATGAGAGAAACCACCTTTTAGAGCACACATGGGGGAAACAATATAGATCCTCAAGCCTATGAATAAGCACAGGCCTAAGATTATGGAACTGTGAATGCTGCCTGTTTACCAAGGCTCTTGCCTCCAATTGCTTTTCTCCAAAAACTGTATAAACACCTGGCATCGTGACAGGCACATATTAGGTTCTCAAAATGTTAATTTTTTCTTCTCCTTTTCATTCAAGAAGGAAAAAAAAGTTTGTAAAGAAAGCTTTATTAAGTACCCACCAAATGCTAGGCATGGTGAGAGATACCAGAGGTCCCAGTCTAGTGGGGAAGAAAGACCAGTAAACCCAAAAGGACAATCAGTACAAACAGTACTGTGATAGCAGAGGATGCTTTAAGAAAACAAAAGTAGACCTTCTAATCTGTCATAAAATGGGAAGGTCAAGGAGGAGGAATGGGGGCTTCCTAGAGCAGGAGATGCCCAAGTCATACTGTCAGACTTACAGAACAAATAGTTACAAACCACACAGAGAATCAGGAGCTAAAGTATTCCCAGGAACGGAACAGCAACATTCCTATAAACAGCCTAGAGACTAGACCACGGAATATTCAAAGAACTCTAAGTTCAGTGAGATGGCACAACAGAGTGGGAAGAAAACGGCACGAAATGAAGTTGGAGAAGAATCAGGGACAATTTCCTTTGATTCAATTCAACAAACATTTATTGAGCACCTACCATGTACTGAGCACTGAAAATACAAAGACTAAGATACAGTCCCTACTCTCAATAAGTTTATAATCTGGTGAATGAAATCCAACACATAAACAGGGAATTTCAACATTATGTGATAAGTGAAATCATAGAGAAGGGCACTTAACTCACCCTAGGAGAGTTAAGAAAATACTCACCTTAGCCAAGTCTTAAAAAAATGGGAAAGAGATAACCAAAGAATGGTGCCATAGGAGTTAGAAAAAGAAAAAGTATTTCTGGCAGAAGAAAAAATAAGTGCAGGCTTGGGGTGATAAATGTCATGTTGTGTAGGATGCCAAGCAAACATAAGTAGTTCAGTGTTTCTGGGGCACAAACCATGAAACAAACGTTTAGCCTTGAGACTGGAGGGAAAAGAAAGAGGAATTAATGTCCTGCTAAGAACCTTAAGCTTTATGCTATAGGTGACACAGAACTACTGAAGAGTTTTGATCTGGGAGAAACATACAATTATAGGCTGATCACTCTGATTATCAGAGTGATCAGCCTATAATTATAGCATTGATATATAATTTATAGCATTGATAAAGGATTTAAGGGAGTCCAGAGGCTTGGAGAACAATAAGAAAGCTATTGCAGTAGTCCAATAAAGAGGTTCTGAGGGCTTGAACTAAGGTAGTTACATTATAGATGGATAGAGAGATGGAAATAAACTTAACAGATGGGGAGGTGAAATAAGAAGAGTTTATTGATTAGAAATATGAAAATATGAGGGAAAAGAAATCAAGGATGACAACTAGTTTTCCAAAAATTAAGGAAGGAAATGCCTATTACATGTTGAACTTGTTTAAATTATATTTACTTATAATAGTCTGTAATCATAGTGAAGAAAGGGACTATGTTATTTACCACTGCATTTCCAGTGCCTAGGCCAATGCCTGCATAAAGTATGCACTCAAAAAATATATGTGGAATTAATGAGAAAAAGCAAAGGGCTGGTGGAAATGATGAGTTTGGTATTGAACATAATGATCTTGAAGATATCTGTGAAATTTCCAAGTAGAAATTTCCAGTTGAAAATAATGTAGGTTTAGAGCTCAGGAAAGAGGCCCAAGAGAAAGATAGAAAATTAGATGTCATCTGAATAGGTGAACCTGTGGGAATGGATGAGCTTACAAAGTGAGAGGAGATATTGGCAAAGGATAGTCCCCTGGGGGGTTCACTTAAATAAAAGCTTCATTTTATTTGACCCAAGGATAAGGAAAGGTGAACAAATCATGCAAATCAAGATCCAAGAATTGTAAGGACCATCCACTCTGCATTCACTTTCTCAACCAGGAAATTCAGCAGTTTTCAGAAGTTATGTGACTTGCCCAAGTGACATAGCAGCCAGCACCGAAGTAACATAGCCCAGGTGCTTTGATTATAAATGGAATACCTTTCCATTACTATTATTATTGTTGTTGCTATTGTTATTCCAGAATATCACCACACTATCATTAGAACTTTCAATGCACAATGCAGGGGCAACAGTCATGGTCTTTAAGGTGCCTAGAACCTTTTAAATGTTCAACCAATATCACAGTTATTGTAACTTTAAAACATTCTTCTTATACACAAGTAGTGCTCGAGCATTAGTCTTAAACCCAAGCCATATAAGTACGAAATAATTCTTGGGAGAGTTGATTTTATAACTGGATTGTTCAGGTAGCAGGTGTTATTGAGAGTAAGGGTAGCTGTATTAAAATTAACAGCTCTATATGCACAGAACATAAACTATACAAATCGGCCTTACCAAATATAAATTCTCTGAGCTCTTCTCTCCATTTGAATGAGCACTGCAGCAGCAGCTCTGAACATGTGCTCTTAAACTCTGGAATGCTAGCTACAAACAGGGTTTGTAACGTTATGATAATGAGAAGCCGTATTTTAAAAGAGATCATTATTAAAGTGCTCTGCCTTAATTTGGAGTTGCCTTCCTATTTCCGCCCAACTTTATTTGGAATGAGTTGCAATTTCTAACCTACGACCAGTAACAGAAGCTCTATGTGATTAAGACAATAAATATATTCACAAAATGTAAACGCAGCCTTTGGGGCTTTAAACATCTGCTCTGAAAATAAAACTTTTACAAACACACAGTCGTGGGCAAAATGAAACCTTTCTTCCAAGACTTTTTTTTATGGAACTGAAAGGTCAGAAATACAAATAGTGGTCTCTTCCCAAACACAACGTGCAGATTTAAGCTAATTCACATGTGCTATTGGTTAATTATCTGAGTCTGTATACAGTTGCAGGGCACTCAGAGTCCTTTGGACTGCTTTAGACACAATTTTTCAATGGGACTAAAACTCTGCATTCAAGATTTCAGTTATAACAAGGTCTAGATACTGAAATAGAAATATCTAAAATCTGTTAGTTTTATTACTTTTTTCTTTTATTGCCAATGTTCTTACAATAGGAGCAACCTCATGTCAACATTTAGTAAATCTTTGACCCACTTCACTTTCCTACCCTAGAAATGTAAGACAGGTGAAGAAACAGCTTGTATTCAACTCTCTCCTTGTTGGATAACTCGTTCAGTATCAGCCAGGAATTTGAATGATTTTTCCATCCTTACATACCTCATTATCTCCTTTAAAATCAGTCTGACATCCTTGGAAAATTACGTAAAATATGGGAAAAGTTTTACAGATATTTATCAACACAACATCAATAATAGAGAAAAAAACTAGAAGCAGCCCAAGAATAAGGGAATGATTACATAAAGGCTGATATATTGATTAAATACAATATCACGCACCATTTAGAAACATAGTTACACAGATTATATAGCTACATGAAAAATGCTGCTGGTATAACAAGTCTTCACATAAACCAAAAAAAGTCCATTCTCTGGGGTTTTAATTGAATCCACAGAGAATAGAGTACATCACTACTATATATCATGTTTGAAAACAGTTTTTAAATTGTTCCCTGATAGTTTTCATCTCTGACAGTTTGCACCTGCACCCTTCTATCCATGAGACAATACTATTTAGGTAAGCTCCTTCACGCATATTATTTTATTGAATCCTTTAAAAATCCAAAAAGGTAAATAATATTATTAGCTCACTAGGGTAGTTATTATTATTAATATTATTATGAGTGGTTTACCCTGAGACATTAGGTATATTTAATTGCCCTTTAAGGATCCCACTGCTACAAGTCAACCAGTCACAAAGTACTACTTGCTACACTGACTAAATACCTCCTTTTCTAGCAAAAGGAAATTCTAGATCAGCACTGTCCAATTGAAATATAGTGCATGGCACACATGAAAGCCATGTATGTAATTTTAAGTTTTCTAGTAAATGCATTAAAAAAGTAAAAAGAAATAGATGAAATTGATTTTAATATCTTCAATTTAACCTGGTATGTCCCAAATATCATAATTTCAAGTTGTAATCAATATTAAAATTACTAATGAAATACTTTTAAGTCTATTTTTTTACTAAGTCTTTGAAGTCTACCCTGTGTTTTACATTTATAGCTCATCTCAATTCAGATTCACCACATTTGAGGTGCTCAGTAGCCACACATGGCTAGGAGCTTCCGTCTTGGACAGCACAGCTGAAGACTGAGTGATTGATGACAGAATGTTGAAAATACTTGTGTAAGGTATATTGCAACATAATAAGCATTAATCTGTAACACTATGTGCCATTTAAGACAATAATATCATTTATGTAATTCAAAAGTAGATTTTATTACCATTCCCAACTGAAAGCATAATGATATTTTCCATTTTCTTTTTGTGATATTATTCTGAAACCAATATGTGTGTAACTTAGTGAAAAAACTAAAAAATGTTATGGACTACAATGGAATAAAAATGTTATGCCATTGGGGTAGCATGTCCTGGTTATGAGACAAATAAAAAGTAGTCAGTGTATCCAGTCTATCACAATGAAACATCGCAGTTCAAAGGGAGGGGGCCTTCAAGGATGACTTGCATATTTCCTAAGCACCAAAAACGTTCTTTAGAGGCAGGTATTTATCACCACCACATCATTTCACATCACGTTAAAGGGGTTCCCACAGTTTAGCTGTTTCTGCAAGAGCAACTAAGGAATGACCCTGGAAAGATAAGGGCTTTTGATAATAACCAAGCTTACAAATCAATCCTCAGGACAAGACTTCTAAAGAAAAGTGAATGAGGTCCATGGGTGAAACAAAATCTTTTTCAAAAATCCCAGGGTTATACTTTACAACAACATTTTTTTTTAATACCCAAAGATGGAAGAGAACGGGCACACAAGAGAAAGCAAATGTAGAGTTTTGCCCCCTTATAAATGTTCCTCACCCACTACCACAGCTAAAATTAGGCCTCCAAGTTTGAGGTAATCCTTCTGCAAAAGCTAGTTCATGTTGTTTAAGAACTCTTCTGGAACATGAAATGGAATTTATGACCTACTGCGAACAACGATGACCAAGTAAGTTGGCATCTAAATTATTATATAGTGTGATGACTGCCAAAATAGGGGAGGTGTGGTGGAAACACATAGGTGGGGCCATCACCCAGACATGTTGGGGAGGGTGTGTGATTGCGATCAGCTTCCTGGAAAAAGTAAAGCCCGAACTAAACCTATTCCATGGGTAGGTATTAGCCTGGTGAAAGGTGTTTGAAGCAGAGGAAACAGAATGTTCCAAGTCCAGGGGTGGGAGAAACATGGCATGTCAAAGAACAGAGAGAAGAGAGGAGCTTCAAGATGGCAGAAGAGTAAGACGCAGAGATCACCTTCCTCCCCACAAATACATCAGAAATACATCTACATGTGGAACAACTCCTACAGAACACCTACTGAACGTTGGCAGAAGACCTCACACCTCCCAAAAGGCAAGAAACTCCCCACGTACCTGGGTAGGGCAAAAGAAAAAAGAAAAAACAGAGACAAAAGAATAGGGGCGGGACCTGCACCGGTGGGAGGGAGCTGTGAAGGAGGAAAGGTTTCCACAAACTAGAAGGCCCTTCGCGGGCGGAGACTGCAGGTGCCGGAGGTGGGGAGCTTAGGAGCCACAGAGGAGAGCACAGCAAGAGGGTGCAGAAGGCAAAGCAGAGAGACTCCTACACAGAGGATCGGAGCCAACCAGCACTCACCAGCCCGAGATTCTTGTCTGCTCACCCGCCGGGCCAGGCGGGGCTGGGAGCTGAGGCTCGGGCTTCGGTCGGAGCGCAGGGAGAGGACTGGCGGGGTGAACTCAGCCTGAAGGGGGCCAGTGCGTCATGGCTAGCCGGGAGGGAGTCCAGGAGAAAGTCTTAACTTGCTGAAGAGGCAAGAGACGTTTTCTTGCCTCTTTGTTTCCTGGTGCGCGAGGAGAGGGGATTCACAGCGCTGCTTAAAGGAGCTCCAGAGACGTGCGCAAGCCGCGGCTATCAGCGCGGACCCCAGAGACGGGCATGAGACGCTAAGGCTGCTGCTGCAGCCACCAAAAAGCCTGTGAGCAAGCACAGGTCACTATCCACACCTGCCCTCCCGGGAGCCTCTGCAGCCCGCCACTGCTAGGGTCCAGTGATCCAGGGACAACTTCCCCGGGAGAGCGCACGGCGCACCTCAGACTGGTGCAACGTCATGCTGGCCTCTGCCGCCGCAGGCTCGCCCCGCATCCGTACCCCTCCCTCCCCACGGCCTGAGTGAGCCAGAGCCCCCGAATCAGCGGCTCCTTTAACCCCCTCCTGTCTGAGCAAAGAACAGATGCCCTCAGGCGACCTACACACAGAGGTGGGGCCAAGTCCAAAGCTGAACCCCGAGGGCTGTGCGAACAAAGAAGAGAAAGGGAAATCTCTCCCAGCAGCCTCAGGAGAAGCGGATTAAATCTCCACAATCAACTTGATGTACCCTGCATCTGTGGAATACCTGAATAGGCAACGAATCATCCCAAACTGAGGAGGTGAACTTTGGTAGCAACGATATGTATATATTTTTTTCCCTTTTTCTCTTTTTGTGAGTGTGTATGTGTATGCTTCTGTGTGTGATTTAGTCTGTATAGCTTTGCTTTTACCATTTGTCCTTGGGTTCTGTCTGTCCTTTTTTGGTTTTGTTTTTTTTTTTTCTTACTTAAAAATTTTTTATGTTAATAATTATTCTTTATTTTAATAACTATTTTATTTTACTTTACTTTATTTTATTTATTTTATCTTCTTCTTTCTTTCTTTCATTTTTTCCACCCTTTTATTCTGAGCCATGTGGAGGACAGGCTCTTGGTGCTCCACCCAGCGGTCAGGGCTGTGCCTCTGAGGTGGGAGAGCCAAGTTCAGGACCCTGGTTAACAAGAGACCTCCCAGCTCCTCATAATACCAAATGGCGAAAATCTCCAAGAGATCTCCATCTCAACGCCAAGATCCAGCTCCACTCAACGACCAGCAAGCTACAGTGCTGAGCACCTTATGCCAAACTACTATGCTGAGCACCTTATGCCAAACTACTAGCAAGATGGGAACACAACCCAATCCATTAGCAGAGAAGCTGCCTAAAATCATAATAAGGCCACAGACACCCCAAAACACACCACCAGATGTGGACCTGCCCACCAGAAAGACAAGATCCAGCCTCATCCACCAGAACACAGGCAGTAGTCCCCTCCACCAAGAAGCCTACACAACCCACTGAACCATCCTTACCCACTGGGGACAGACACCAAAAACAACGGGAACTACGAACCTGCAGCCTGTGAAAAGGAGAAACCAAACACAGTAAGTTAAGCAAAATGAGAAGACAGAGAAACACACAGCAGATGAAGGAGCAAGGCAAAAACGCACCAGACCTAACAAATGAACAGGAAATAGGCAGTCTACCTGAAAAAGAATTCAGAATAATGATAGTAAAGATGATCCAAAATCTTGGAAATAGAATGGAGAAAATACAAGAAACATTTCACAAGGACCTAGAAGAACTAAGGAGCAAACAAACAGTGATGAACAACAAAATTAATGAAATTAAAAATTCTCTAGAAGGGATCAATAGCAGAAAAACTGAGGCAGAAGAATGGATAAGTGACCTGGCAGATAAAATAGTGGAAATAACTACTGCAGAGCAGAATAAAGAAAAAAAATGAAAAGGATTGAGGACAGTCTCAGAGACCTCTGGGACAACATTAAAGGCACCAACATTCGAATTATAGGGTTCTCAGAAGAAGAGAAAAAGGAAGGGATTGAGAAAATATTTGAAGAGATTATAGTTGAAAACGTCCCTAATATGGGAAAGTAAATAGTTAAGTCCAGGAAGCACAGAGAGTCCCATACAGGATAAATCCTACGAGAAACACGCCAAGACACATATTAATCAAACTATCAAAAATTAAATACAAACAACAAATATTAAAAGCCACATGGGAAAAACAACAAATAACACATAAGGGAATCCCCATAAGGTTAAAAGCTGATCTTTCAGCAGAAAGTCTGCAAGCCAGAAGGGAGTGGCAGGACATATTTAAAGTGATAAAGGAGAAAAACATACAACCAAGATTGCTCTACATAGCAAGGATCTCATTCAGCTTTGATGGAGAAATTAAGACCTTTATAGACAAGCAAAAGCTAAGAGAATTCAGCACCACCAAACCAGCTTTACAACAAATGCTAAAGGAACTTCTCGAGGCAGGAAACACAAGAGAAGGAAAAGACCTACAATAATAAACCCAAAACAATTAAGAAAATGGTAATAGGAACATACATATCAATAACTATTTAAATGTAAATGGACTAAATGCTCCAAACAAAAGACACAGATTGGCTTAATGGATACAAAAACAAGACCTGTATATATGCTGTCTACAAAAGACCCACTTCAGACCTACGGACACATACAGACTGAAAGTGAGGGGGTGGAAAAAGATATTCCATGCAAATGGAAATCAAAAGAAAGCTGGAGTAGCAATTCTCATATCAGACAAAATAGACTTTAAAATAAAGACTATTACAAGAGACAAAGAAGGACACTACATAATGATCAAGGGATCAATCCAAGAAGAAGACATAACAATTGTAAATATTTATGCACCAACATAGGAGCACCTCAATACATAAGGCAAATACTAACAGCCATAAAAAGGGAAATCGACAGTAACCCAATAATAGTAGGTGACTTTAACACCCCACTTTCACCAATGGACAGATCATCCAAAATGAAAATAAATAAGGAAACACAAGCTTTAAAAGATACATTAAAAAAGATGGACTTAACTGATATTTATAGGACATTCCATCCAAAAACAACAGAATACACATTTTTCTCAAGTGCTCATGGAACATCCTCCAGGATGGATCATATCTTGGGTCACAAATCAAGCCTTGGTAAATTTAAGAAAACTGAAATCATATCAATTATCTTTTCTGACCACAACGCTATGAGACTAGAGATCAATTACAGGAAAAAATCTGTAAGAAATACAAACACACGGAGGCTAAACAACACATTACTTAATAACCAAGAGATCACTGAAGAAATCAAAGAGGAATATAAAAAAAAACTAAAAACAAATGACAGTGAAAACACAATGACCCAAAACCTACGGGATGAAGCAAAAGCAGTTCTAAGAGGGAAGTTTACAGCAATACAATCCTATCTTAAGAAACAAGAAACATCTCAAATAAACAACCAACCCTTACACCTAAAGCAATTAGAGAAAGAAGAACAAGAAAACCACAAAGTTAGTAGAAGGAAAGAAATGAAGATCAGATCAGAAACAAATGAAAAAGAAATGAAGGAAATGATAGCAAAGATCAATAAAACTAAAAGCTAGTTCTTTGACAAGATAAACAAAATTGATAAACCATTAGCCAGACTTACCAAGAAAAAAAGGGAGAAGACTCTAATCAGAATCATCAATTCTGAAGACTCAATAAGAATTAGAAATGAAAAGGAGAAGTAACAACTGACACTGAAGAAATACAAGGATCATAAGAGATTACTACAAGCAACTATATGCCAATGAAATGGACACCTTGGAAAAAATGGACAAATTCTTAGAAATGCACAACCTTCCGAGACTGAACCAGGAAGAAATAGAAAATATGAACAGACCAATCAGAAGTACTGAAATTGAAACTGTGATTAAAAATCTTCCAACAAACAAAAGCCCAGACCAGATGGCTTCACAGGCGAATTCTATCAAACATTTAGAGAAGAGCTAACACCTATCCTTCTCAAACTCTTCCGAAATATAGCAGAGGGAGGAACACTCCCAAACTCCTTCTACGAGGCCACCATCACTCTGACACCAAAACCAGACAAAGATAACACCAAGAAAGAAAACTACAGGCCAATATCACTAATGAACATAGATGCAAAAATCCTCAACAAAATACTAGCAAACAGAATCCAACAGCACATTAAAAGGATCATACACTATGATCAAGTGGGGTTTATCCCAGGAATGCAAGACTTCTTCAATATATGCAAATCACTCCACATGATACACCATATCAACAAAATGAAGGAGAAAAACCATACGATCATCTCAATAGATGCAGAGAAAGCTTTTGACAAAATTCAACACCTATTTATGATAAAAAACCCTGCAGAAAGTAGGCATAGAGGGAACTTTCCTCAACATAATGAAAGCCATGTATGATAAACCCACAGTCAACAGAATCCTCAATGGTGAAAAACTGAAACCATTTCCACTAAGATCAGGAACAAGACAAGGTTGCCCACTCTCACCACTGTTATTCAACATAGTTTTGGAAGTTTTAGCCACAGGAATCAGAGAAGAAAAAGAAATAAAATGAATCCAAATTGGAAAAGAAGAAGTAAAGCTGTCACTGTTTGCAGATGACATGATACTATACATAGAGAATCCTAAAGATGCTACCAGAAAACTACTAGAGCTAATCAATGAATTTGGTAAAGTAGCAAGATACAAAATTAATGCACAGAAATCTCTTGCATTCCTATACACTAATGATGAAAAATCTGAAAGTGAAATTATGGAAACATTCCCATTTACCATTGCAACAAAAAGAATAAAATATCTAGGAATAAACCTACCTAAGGAGACAAAAGACCTGTATGCAGAAAATTATAAGACACTGATGAAAGAAATTAAAGATGATACAAATAGATGGAGAGATATACCATGCTCCTGGATTGGAAGAATCAACATTGTGAAAATGACTCTACTACCCAAAGCAATCTACAGATTCAATGCAATCCCTATCACTACCACTGGCATTTTTCACAGAACTAGAACAAAAAATTTCACAATTTGTATGGAAACACAAAAGACCCCGAATAGCCAAAGCAATCTTGAGAAAGAAAAACGGAGCTGGAGGAAGCAGGCTGCCTGACTTCAGACTATACTACAAAGCTATAGTAATCAAGAGAGTATGGTACTGGCATAGAAACAAAAATATAGATCAGTGGAACAGGATAGAAAGCGCAGAGTTAAGCCCATGCACATATGGTCACCTTATCTTTGATAAAGGAGGCAAGAATATACAGTGGAGAAAAGACAGCCTCTTCAATAAGTGGTGCCGGGGAAACTGCACAGCTACATGTAAAAGAATGAAATTAGAACACTCCCTAACAACATACACAAAAATAAACTCAAAATGGATTAAAGACCTAAATGTAAGGCCAGACACCATCAAACTCTTAGAGGAAAACATAGGCAGAACACTCTATGACATAAATCACAGCAAGATCCTTTTGGACCCACCTCCTAGAGAAATGGAAATAAAAATAAACAAATGGGACCTAATGAAGCTTAAAGGTTTTGCACAGCAAAGGAATCCATAAATGACATGAAAAGACAATATTCAGAATGGGAGAAAATATTTGCAAACAAAGCAACTAACAAAGGATTAATCTCCAAAATTTACAAGCAGCTCATGCAGCTCCATATTAAAAAAGCAAAAAACCCAATCCAAAAATTGGCAGAAGACCTAAATAGACATTTCTCCAAAGAAGATATACAGATTGCCAACATACACATGAAAGAATGCTCAACATCATTAATCATTAGAGAAATGCAAATCAAAACTACAATGAGATATCATCGCACACTGGTCAGAATGGCCATCATCAAAAAATCTACAAACAATAAATGCTGGAGACGGTGTGGAGAAAAGGGAACCCTCTTGCTCTGTTAGTGGGAATGTAAATTGATACAGCCACTATGGAGAACAGTATGGAGGTTTCTTAAAAGTCTAAAAATAGAACTACCATACGACCCAGCAATCCCACTACTGGGCATATACCCTGAGAAAACCATCATTCAAAAAGAGTCATGTACCACAATGTTCATTGCAGCTCTATTTACAATAGCTAGGACATGGAAGCAACCAAAGTGTCCATCAACAGATGAATGGATAAAGAAGATGTGGCACATGTATACAATGGAATATTATTCAGCCATAAAAAGAAACGAAACTGAGTTACTTGTAGTGAGGTGGATGGACCTAGAGACTGTCATACAGAGTGAAGTAAGTCAGAAAGAGAAAAACAAATACCGTATGCTAACACATATATATGGAATCTAAAAAAATTAAAAAATGGTCATGAAGAACCTAGGGGCAAGACAGGAATAAAGATGCAGACCTACTAGAGAATGGACTTGAAGATACAGGGAGGGGGAAGGGTAAGCTGGGACAAAGTGAGAGATTTGCATGCACATATATATACTACCAAACGTAAAATAGATAACTAGTGGGAAGCAGCCGCATAGCACAGGGAGATCAGCTCGGTGCTTTGTGACCACCTAGATTTGTGGGATGGGGAGGCGGGAGGGAGGGAGATGCAAGAGGGAAGAGGTATGGGGACATGTATACGTATAACTGATTCACTTTGTTATAAAGCAGAAACTAACACACCATTGTAAAGCAATTATACTCCAATAAAGATGTTAAAAAAAAAAAAAAAAGAAAAAAAGAACCGAGAGAAATAAGGAAGCCAGGTGGAGACAAGAGACTGGCGAGTGAGTAAGGGATGTAATCCTGCAGCCTCTTGTAAACTAAGGAGTGTGAACTTGATCTTCACAGAGATGGAGAGCTTCTGAGTGACTGCTTTTGCTTTGACCTCCCACCTTTCGAGGCTTTCTAGCTCTCTAATTCCTTGAAAACCCTAGAACTAAAGCATTCTACAAGGGCTTCAGGGGAAAAGCACCAACAACTAATTAAGCACCATAGCTTCAAATACAATAGAAAAAGGGAACAAAAAAAGGCTCAAATTCATTCCCTGAACCTGGAAAGCTAGTATTTTCTCAGTGATTCCTAGATCTATTTTCTTCCTTTTTTTATGGCCTGGCTGCGGTTTCTTTAGAGTTTCATAAAATTAATGGCTTGTAACATCTCATTACAGGGCAAGTCTAGGGCACCTTTCTCATCATTGCTTGAATCCCTGCCTTAAAGGGGATCCCCAGGATAGAAATCTTTCTGAGATACGGAATATTGTTCTATTTGAGGCCTTCCTTTCAACGAGCGAATGTTGTTTCAGACCCCTCTCTCCAGCTACTATGTGCACACATACACACACATGAATAAAGGGCAAAAGGAAGGGCTGGAGAAATGGCATAGGCAGCTCTCAGAATCATTCTCACCAAATCCTTTGTCTCCCACTGAGGGCCAGGAGAGTATAATCCCTCAATCAGTCATCCTCTTGAGAGGCTGCAGACATAGCTAATGCCTCTCTTTCAGATACTGGTCTTCTGTTTGTTTGTTCGGTTGGTTTGGTTTGATTTCTTTTCTAATTTGTTCCAGTACCCTTTATGTCTTATTAATTTTCTTCTGCTTACTGTCTTAGACTGGCAGCTTCTGCTCAGCTCAGTCTCTAAACTCTTCGCATCATTGCTTAAGTCCATTTACTCTTATTCTATCCTCAGGAAAGATCCAAAAAAGCTAGTTAACACCCTCTGTCCATAAATTCTGCACAGTCCTAAGAACCATAGCCAAGGCGTCACTAAGCCTTTTCTTCCCTGTTTTGTATTTGTAATGCCATTTCCTAATCATTCTTAGTTTCCAGCCCTGAATCTCTTTTGTGGCATGTCCTGGTAAGTCCACTCAGGTTCTTCATATACCCACAAAGCAGGATTGGGGAAGATTAGACACCATATTCTAGTAGGGCTCTGGCTCTTTGGGATAATGGGGAGAACAACTATCCCTGAGTTTAAAAAAACAGTGAAACAACATGATGCCAAAGGGAACTGAATAATGAGGCTCGCTGGGCATTGATTCTTCCTGCTCCTATGCCTCTGGGAACAGAGCTCTCAAACAAGACAAAGGAGCAGAACTAGAATAAAAAGTCTTCATGGCAAAATTAAGGTATCTTTAGGGTGAACCATGCAGGGAGAAGCGTGCAGAGCACCTGTCTGTAGCACATTTCTGACCCAGCCATGTGTATCAACTTCATTCATTCTTCGAAGAAGAAAGTCAAGGCATTTTTAAATGCAGAGTTGTTTAGACTTGGCACTCATTCTGCAGTTAATAACATTTTGAGGGTTCATTAATCTCCACAAGTCTGAAAAAATATACATTTTCATGTTCTTGCTCTCCAGCTACCATCTTTACAGTATATTTTTACATAAATAATTGGTCATGGCTCAAATTAAAATATCTCTGACAATTATCAAGCAGGCTAAGGGTTTTTGAGCCTGTGCTGGGATGAGAGATATCAGCACCCCAGAGTGCCCCCAGACCATGTGTTATCTTACGATAACATTCAACTCACTTCTTTCTAGGCTCATGAAGTGTAAGTTTTTCATCTGTCAAAAGGACTGTGTTCTGTCTAGATAATATTCCCTTGCTGAAAGGTTAGTCTCGATAGAATTTTTCCCATTAAAGTATAAATGTGGTATGTATGAGGACTAGGTTTCGTGTCCCTGGCAACCTGGGTGTCCTCAAAAGCATTGTAATCCTGTCCTCATATCACAAGTCCTGTAATGCTTCACAGACCACTATGTCCTCTATATTCAAATCCTTCTCCTCATAGACTAACAAGTGGCAAGCCTTATAATCTTTCTTTGTGGCATGCACTAAAGACCTCTGGTGTGATGAATTGTCATCTCCCTCAACCTCAAAGGTAACTGGCTATAAAATTGTTTTATGTTCCTAGTATTCTTAGTCCTCGAGTAAAAATACTAGCTGTAATTCAATGTTGGCAATGTGGTATTATTCATAAAGCATTCAAACTGTACCTTCCAGTTTTAGAATGCCACCAGATCTTCCTGACTGAATTACAGTCTAGTGAATTCTGCTGGGTGTCCTTTTTTCTGCATGAAAATTACTCACAAGTACTTCCCAACATCTCCAGGGCCTACAGGGAAGCTCCAAAGGGGAGCAACACTTTGTATAATCCTTCAAAAACTTCTTCAGGGACGTTCAAAAGCCACGAAGTAGATACAACTGTTTAATGGTGGTTAAAAATTAACAGACAATGTCCTACTGTATAGCACAGGGAACCATATTCAATATCCTGTGATAACCACAATGGAAAAGAATATTTTTAAAAAGAATGTGTATACACACACACACACACACACACACACACATACGTATACATCTATCTATAACTAAATCACTTTACTGTACAGCAGAATTTAACACAACATTGTAAATCAACTGTACTTCAATAAAAAATTAAATTTTTTTAAAAAGAATTTGAAAAGCAATTAAAACAAACAGCTCATAAAATAAAAATGTATTTGTAGTTTTCCAAAGAGGAAAAGATAATATCTAAAGATACAATTCAGTTTCACTGGCTGACTTCCAAAGCAAAATTCCTAAATGGATGACATGGATTTAGACTGTGTCAGACAGTTTTGAGTAAGGTAGAAAGGAGAATGGGGTTTTGCTTATTTATTGAGTGAGGAGGGCTTGTTTTGTGCTGTTCTTTGCTAAAAAGACTTACCTATATGCCTCAATTAGAATCCATTCACTCAGAGATGTTTCATTATCCTCTCTGCCTTGGTTTAGAAACATCTCTATGCTTACTTTCAAAAGACAATAATTTTACAGATGACTTTTGCCATTCTATTCAGCTTCTCTGATTCTAGCACGTAATCAACATCCTATTTTATAAGCTCTTTCTCTTGGTCCTAGCCTTATTTTTTTCTTATGTGCTTCCCATAGTTTTATAAATTACCTTCCTTTTTAATAAGAAGACCTTTCCCTCTGGAAGGCAGTAGGCTTTTTAGACTTTGTCCAATGGCAATATGGCTAGCCCAGCTGTCAGCGGAATATTTTGTACTGAGTAATGTAACCAGTCTTTTAAATACAAGCTCAATGGCTCTGCAATGTGGTTCTGTCACAGAAAATCAGAGAGGCCAAATATTTTCATCCTGATTCAGTATATACATGACTTATAGACATGACTTTGTTTTAACGCCTGTATCTTAGACTCTAAGTCTTTCCTTGGACTTGCCTTGTTTCTTCAAAACTATATGCTAATAAAAACATGAACAGATTTGCTGCTTCACTGAATATTTAACACTCCTTCATTAAATCAGTTCACTGTCAATAGCAGATTTTATTCTAAAATCCAGAGGGAGGAAAATGGCAACAATCTGATGACTAGAAAAGACAAAGCCACTAACAACATTTTTAAAATTTCATTATCATATATTCTCCATTTTCCACCATTTCCTAGGCACTTATTGTCGATAGTAAATTTGTCCAACCTAGGCCTACTAGATTCATTTTGTGCTTTATTATTAAATAATTCATTTAACACTGCTAAATTAAATGTGTCCCAGGATAATTATCTTTATGTATATTTACATTCACTTATAGGAACACATTATTTTCAATCTTATAATTCTAATCTTTGCAAATAGATGCCTAAATACTAACAGTCTTAACACTTCCTGGATTGATAATTAGCAAACTGGATTTACTGCCATTCATAAAATTAAGATATAGGCCATTGGCTAATCTTGATAGTAAGACATTTATGTATAACATTCGACTAGAATGTTTTATTTTGTTATTGCCATTTGGTAGACCAAGTTCATGTAGTAAGTTTGCTTCCTGGGACCTAGGATTATGTGGCTCAAGGACATTTTCAAAATGTCAATACGAGAGAGCCATAATCAGTAGAATGTTATACCCTGCATTTCTCTTATTTAAATACATGTTTAATCCATGATCTTTCTGGGCTTCCTTTTTAAAAAAAGTTCAGAAACTTCTGCTTTGCACTAACCTTGTGGTAAACAATATAACTGCTCCTTGGCTTGTAAAACACCCCTTAGTAACTGGAATTTTCAGATAATTCTGAATTCTTCCAAAGTGCCACTCTGCTAAGATGGTCCTACTAAGACTTCTCGTAAGAGATGTCCAGCAATTCAACTGCCTGCATGAAATGCCAAATGGCATAAAATTAAAACGCTGTGCATCACCCCTGAATTATTCACACATCAGCAGGAAACTAAATAAGGAGACTGAGTTCTGTGTCCTTTCCTACTTGCCCTCTGTGTCATTTATGAAAGAAGTCCTCATAAGGCAAAATAACATCAATAATGAGGATTTTACACCTCATAAAGATTCACACCTCAGCAAGAAGCCAAAAGAAGAAAGTGGACTTATGTCCTCTGTCTAGGTGTCCTTCCAGTGTCATTTGAGGGATCCTTTCAAAAGACAAATAACAATCACAATAGCAAACTTATTTCAGAAGAGGGAAAGCCACAAAGAGGAAGGTCTAATAGAGATTTCTGTAGATGAGCTCTGAAATTACCTCTTGCTTTGCTACTCCTTTGGGAAGGACCACCCCTGATTAGTTTAAACTCCTCTGAACAAATATCATTTCATGGGCTACTCAGAAAGATCTATTTTCTTCCAATATTTTAGGATTACTTGTCCATCCAGAGTTCCACAACACCATTTCTTCTCCTAAGATATCCCCTGAATCTTATTCTCATCTCACCAGCTTCACTGCATTACTATCTTCATTGCCACCCTAATATCTATTTCTCACTTAGAACACTCAGCCATCTCTAAGCTTTTCAGAGTAGACATATGGAAACAGAGGATTAGGAATCAGGGCTCAGAACATCTTGGCTCTAATCAGAGAGGCAATATAGCTTATGAATTAAGAGTGAGAGCTTAGAGAGGTGAAATATGTGGATCCAAATCCCAACTTTACCACCTACTAGCTTTGTGAGGATGAGGAGTTATTTTAACCTGTCTGGCCTTCTTTTTCTCATGGACAAAATGGGGATAAAATTAATACATAGCTCAGAAGGGGGATATCAGGATTAACAAGGTAATACATGAAAAGCGTTTAGAATCACACCCAGTAGCCCAACCATTGAATACATGTTGGCTATTATTATTGGTCCCTATATATGTACATATACTATGTTAATGGCAACAATCTCTCGTGTTTCCATTTCCTTGTCTGAAAAATGAAAAGATTAGATTTGATCATCTCTAAAATTCCTCCTAGTTCTAAAACATCAAGAGTTTAAGTCTAATACAAATCCTTTTTTAAAAACTCTAAGACTTTAGTAGCAATCTACTCTTTAACTTGTTGGACATGGAAAACCATAAAACAAACACATGGCATAGTCTCTGCCCTTAAGAATCATAAAATCTTTTGTTTTAAAGAGTAAAGATAAATTTCAATTTTTCCCTGAGATATATATTCTTTTCTTCCTATATTAATTGATCAGATTTTCAGGAAAATCCATTTATAGAATAAATGATATGATATATTATGAAATAATATTAAGTCACATGAATGTGTTAAATTTACCAGCTAGATAAATTTGAAAACTGAATAAATAACATATGGTGTAAATATAATAAATTATATTTTTATTCATAGTCAACAAATATTTACTGAGTATCTACTATTTGCTGGGCATAAAAATAAATTAGAAAAGTCTTTAATATAAACAGTTAGAAGAAGGGAAAGGAAGGATGAGATGAATGGCTTGTCACCTCAGGACAGAGGGAAAACTGCATTGGCCAGAGAGCCTGAGGAAAAGAGTAGTGCTACTTCAGAGGGAGATTAATCAATCTGAAATTATGAGGTAAAAGAGGGTCCTTGGGTGTAATTTTAAAAACGAGTAAGCTTTGGTCCCAAAATCAATATATCATTTATAACTACCACTACTATTATTATTATCAACATCCTAAACCTCAAAAGAAGCTTAACGATACCTTGTTCCCTAAACTCACAAATTATCTAATAGCACATAGGATAATTTATTTAAAAGTCCTTATAAACTGAAACAAGATGAAACAAAAATATTCTAGCCAAGATCTATAAATTATGATAAGAAACATCCAAAAGGGGATAAAAATAAGGTCTTAGAATCAAAAAGTTGCTAAAACATTCAGGGGACTAGATTCCCCCTCTCTTTTTTATGAGGAAAGAAAATTAAAAATTATTCTTTATTTAAAGGTTCTTACTTACAATCTTTTACTTCAAATACATTTCAAAAAAAGCATTATGTAAATACAAGTTAATTTTGTTACCATAAAAAATAATAACTAAGAAATGATATTACTGGACTAGATTATCTCTAAGGAACCTCCTAATTCTAAAATCATATAAATTGCTTCTAGTAATAAAATAGTAATATGAAAATGCTGGTACATCTTCAAATACGGTATTTTCTCCACAAAGAAAACTTTAAAAGGCTCTACACAAGCCAGCAAATGAAAGCCTGCTGCTAAGAGAATCTGAGAAGGTTTGACATATCTGTCCCTGATTTGGACAAGAAAATTATTTCACACCTAAGTCAATCAAGTAAGTCTCCAAGATAATTTGTGCTTGAAAAAAAATGCAGAATGAGGCTGTATGTGTGTCTGTGTATGCATGCTCACGTGTAGAAGGTGTGATATGGAATAATCAGTGTTTAGAGTTTTTAATGGATGTAAAGCTTAACAAGGCTTAATTCCATAGAAAGAAACCCTATTTTTACCTTTTCTTATTAATTTACTGAAATTCAGAGGAAAGAAACACAAATAAACAATTTATCTTTGAAGAAAGTAGTTTTTGACCTGAGAGTCAATCAGTCTTTTTGAAAAGCAAAAGCCTTTTAACTGTCAAAAGAAACTGTCATTTTCTGTTCAGAATCCTACTATTCTTGATTTTGTATTACAATCAATACTATACCTAGGGAGGCCGTAATTACTTGCTTCTTTTATGCCCCCCAAATATAACATGGAAATAAGTCATTGCTTGAATTAGGCCATGTGGAGACTTATTTTATATATGGAGAGAAGACAGAAAATAATTCAATATATTGTATGGTAAAAGCATGCAATGGCTAAAGTACAACAACAGTAGTATTCTGGAGATCTAGGATTCGATTCCAGCCCTAATACCAGGATCATTCGTCAGTCAGCAAATTTTAATAAACACCTACTATGTGCCCCTGTACCTATGGAGTCCTCAGTCCCCAAGAAGTGGGGCTAGGGAAAAGATAAAGACCAAATAAATCCACAACTATAAACTATAAAAGTAAAATGAATGAAAAGATAGTGCATAATAAGAGTACATAACAGTAAAAGGGATTTTGATGGAGTGGTCCAAAAATGGCCCTTTAGAAGCGATGATACTTGGCTGAAACTTGAAGTATGAGAATGGAATCAGCCATGCAAATAGGGCAAGAAAAACAGCTCCAGGCAGGAGAAAACACATGTGCAGTGGCCATAAGGCAAGATGGAATTTGGGCACTCGCGAAGAATTTGAAGAAGAAAAGTGTCAATCACACATACTGCATAGAAAGGAATGTCTTGTCTGAGACTAATACATTTATCCAAGGCCTCAAGAAATAATCCACATGAGCTCTCTGCTGAGTCGATTCAGATCTCACTGGACTGTGATACTTCTATGAGGTCCTCAGGGTAAGGTACACTACTGATTTGGGGCCAAGTCTGAATAAAAGTAACAAAGTGCTGAGAAATTTCCATCTGAATTTGGAAAGGACTGTTCAAGTAATCTATTTTTTAAAAATCACTCTCATCTCTCATATTTAATCCTCCAGATTCATTCTTATTCAATTATTCATTAAGGTATTGGCAATACCCAGAAATACTTGAACTTTTATTCTTTTCTTTAAATGAAATTAGTTATTTCTCTAAGGCAAATACTACTATGTTATAATGAGATGTATGTGACATTTCCCTGTAATTACAGCACTAATTTATGTTCTGTGGTGAAATGATCTGACGACATATATACAACTTTTTTAAAATGTGTATAATTAAGTTGAATGTCTATGATAGCTGACTGAGACCAACTCTAAAGGTATGATAGCTATTCTCCAACCCAAAATTAAAGTAGCCTTCATCATTGAAAACAAGCCTGGAATTTATTCTGTGAATTCGGAGAGTAGGCATAACAGACAATAAAGTCATGTGTTTGAGGAGGAGAAAGGTCAGAGAGCTTTAGTGGCCTGAAAGTAAAGAGTCTAAAGATTTCTGCTTCATAACTTTTGCCTTACTGACTAAAATGTGTTTACAACCAAAACGGTTGGATGGAAAAGAGAAACAGCCAGCCAGCAACCAGATGCTCTGTCATCATTTGTACACACTACATGTCCGTAGACTATAGAATACAGTATCTACAGCTAGGTTGTTTGTTTGTTTGTTTGTTTTAAAGACAAGGCTTCTTCGGGTTTAAGCCCCTGAAATATCTGAAGCAGCATTAGAGGGTCCTTTATGTTTTGGCAGGTAGAAGCTTCAAACTGAATGGTTTATCTGTGTTAATAGTCTTGATCACACATCCTTTTGTGGTGGACTGAGTGAATGAATGAATGGAGCTCACTGGCAAGTCAAGAAAACAAAAGATAACAGAAAACATTTGTCAAAGAAGCTGACATAAAATAAGTAGATTTTAATATTCAAGGAAAGGGGACTTCCCTGGTAGCACAGTGGTTAAGAATCTACCTGCCTGTGCAGGGGACACGGGTTCAATCCCTGGTCCGGGAAGATCCCACATGCCACAGAACAACTAAGCCCATGCGCCACAACTACTGAAGCCCGAGTGCCTAGAGCCCATGCTCCGCAACAAGAGAAGCCACTGCAATGAGAGGACCACGCACCACAATGAAAGGTAGGCCCCTCTTGCTGCAACTAGAGAAAAGCCCGCATGCAGCAACGAAGACCCAATGTAGCCAAAATAAATAAATAAATAAATTTATATAAAAAACATATTCAAGGAAAGATATTTAGGAACCAGTAACTTAAGTCTCCAAATTTTTTAACAGTAGACTTACTCAATTTTAATAAGCAAAACATTTGTAACTTCTAAAGAAGGAATATTAATTCTTTACTTAGCTTCATTATGCACTAACCCATATGAAAAGTTAAGAAAAGAACAAGAGGTCACATAAATTATGTGCTGAATCCCCACTTAGGGTATTTGATATCCATTAAGGATACTAAAATTCATACTCATTAGACCCTCAACTCTGCATGAAGACATTAAGTTGTAAAGTGTTTTTTTTTAAGAACAGTAAAGAAAATTAATAAACCATCTGGAAAAGTAAACAGTGAGGCAACAATGCCTCCATTTAATATTCATCTATTATCTTAATGAATAATCTATTTTTTCTATAAATCACTACATAAAAACCTATAATCACTCTGATTTTTCTCATATTATCTGCCAAAGGAGGAATGAATAATGTATTAGCTATCTAAGAATATGAGGAATCATTATCATTTATAGTAATTACTGACTTAAGTAAACAGAATGTTACATTTAACCACTGATATTAATGTGTTTGTTCATTTAAAATGAGTTAAGTCTTTAGTGAAGGCATTTGGGGTATCTTTGTGAATTACATGGTTACTTGTGTTCTTTGTCTACAAATGACTTCATTTTTTCTGGGCTTTCGATAAAAAACACATTGAGATAGAGGCATTTTTTTCTGTCAATAGGACTGCTCTCTTTATAGAAATAATGTTTACTACCTATTGAAAAGAGCATTTTTCTCCAAACTGTTTCATGTTGTACTGCAGGTCAACATCTGAAGGATAATTATTCAGCCTAGTTACTCAAATCCTGCTTCATTCACACTGTCGTTTTCTATCTAATCTTACCACTATTGCTCATTGAAGAGAGAACTATTTGTAAGAGCCGCTTTAAAATGTTAGGGTTTTGTTCTCTCCCAGAACTAAGCTATGTGTTCCCACATGTTAGATACAACCTTTTCTCCCTCTCAGTTTCCATGATTTTCTACCCGCCCTTCAACACTCCTGAGCATGTCCACTCTATTATTCTAGTATGTGTTCACAACAGGCAGAAGGCAGAGGCCAGAGAGACAGGATGGAATAACGTCTAATCTTGAGATCTTAAGAGGTGTATTTTCAAAAACAACAAAGAAAGTATTTGTTATTGACACAGAGTGTATCTATAACGAATTACAATGCAATTGTTTTAAACAAAAATGAAACATTAACAGTTATTTCTTCTAAGTGCAAATAACAGAAGCAAAATGCCCCTTCAAGTTTGTGCTGGGAGCAGAGAGAAGAAAGATTAGTTCTACCTGGAGTGGTCAGAGAGCCACACTCTAGGTGAGCATAGACAACACCAAGGGTAATCTACCTGGTATCCAATTCCCCTTTCTTCCTTGATTTTGTCCAGTATCTACCCTGATTTTGTCTGATTTTGTCCAGTATCTAAGCTTCCCCCCTTATTCCTCAGAAGCAAATACTGTTAATCCAAGGCAAACAGAGTAATCCCATTCTTCCTGGGGTGGGTTTAGTCAGGGTCATGTGGCTCAATGCTGGCAAGTGAGCTGTGAGGGGAAGTCTGCTGGGGCTTAAGGAGAAGATTTCCACACTCTGAAAAAGACACATGGGAAAAGATGTATCTTTTTCAGCAGGACATTGTTGCACTGGTTGTGTTGCTATTTTGCAACCACAAAATAAATTAGCCTGAGGTCAAAAAGGATACACTAAGGATCAAAGAGTTTTAAAATGGCAAGAACCTGGGTTCTCAATGATGTCAATGAGATTTTAATTAACCAACCTGGGAAACTCCAGGTTCCCTAATACATTTTCTTATTAAATCATGTGAGTTGGAAGATTCCTGTTACTTGCAATTGCAGGATTAGTATGAATTTGATACATGGAAGGAGAGGAACAATACAGTTATAAGAAACAAGATGTGCAAAGTCAAAAAAGTGAGAAAGAACACCTCTATTGGATAAAACTGGATGAATAAGTACGTTTTCTCTTTAAGGAACTTCTTGACTCTACAATGCTTTATTATCCCCCAAATCATACATAACTGTCATTAGAATATGTGTACAGTTTCAGATGTGTCAAAGAGTTTAACAAATACATACACGTGTGTGCATAAACACACACGATATTAATTCAATTTTTGGTAACATTATAGGGTCTGCGGAAAATAGGCTGTGTGGGAATATCAGCTGCTTATTTCTTTAAAAAGTGATTTGTCTTAGAAACTGAAGCAGCTCTACTATGTTTTTTATGATTACGACAAGTGGTAGTCAGAAGGTAGAATGTGGGGTTTTTTTTTTCCATTTCTTCCATTTTATTCTACCCTTTGTTTTATTTGGTTCTACCCTGAGAAGGACTGAAGTTTATTTTAGTACTTCAGAGTGTTTAAAAGAATCTTGAGATAGCCTGTAACTGACTAAACCCATGGGTATGTTACCTGTTTTAGTGAAAACAGGAATACACAAGGCCCTGCAGCTCATCTCTCCGTGAATATTTTTGGCCTCTTTGCTCTCCTCCCTGAGGTATCACAATTCAAAACACAGTAAGAAGGTCAGTGTGCCAAGCCAAACTTTCCCTTGAAATGCCCATCATGTGTAACATTTCAAAGGTCATTCTCTAGAATGTCTAGGCTTTTAAATTACAACAACAGGAAAATGAAATGAAAGAATCTAGCCTGTGAAAATCTTAATAGCATAACAAATATTTTCTCAGAATGTACAGGAAGCTTTATTCCCAAAGGCATTTATTGAGTGTTCACTATTTTCCCAGGATCTATCACAGTATCTGGCACAAAGACACTCAATAAATAAAAGTTGAATGAATGAATGAATAAATGAAGACTATAAAAACAAAAAGGAAACAGCCCCTTATCATAGATTACAGTCTAATAAGGGAGACACACAGAGATGTAACTATAAGGTGATGTGATAAATTCTGCAAAGGAAATACAAATGCTAAGAAAGCATATAAATAAGTTATTAAATGCACATAGCTAAGGCTAAGGAAGGCTCAGTCATAAAGGCAATAATAGAGATATATTGTTAGAACAGGATTAGAATTAAGGAAGGGTCATGTTCCTAATCTGGGAAAGTAGGGGGAAAAAGGTGCAGTAACTATTGTTTTTATCTACTCAGCACCTATTCCTGCTTTTGGTAACAATTCCCACCTCCACCTTTCCTGACCACAGTATCAGCATATTAAACAGAACAGGTCATTCATGCCACCCATCCATCTGGGCACAGTTGATTGGACAAGGGATGGGCAAACGAACAGAGTTGGAAAGATCAAAACCCTTCCCTAGGGCTTTTCTACCTGGAGCTGGCAAAGTAGTATCCTTTATTATATGGTTGTAATGTTCTTCATATATAAGCCCCAAGGTGCCAAAGATCATGACCCTAGCATATAAAGACAAAGTGCGAGAAATGGAAGAAGTGTTATGGAAGCATTTAGGTTCCTGATTCTATACACATTCAGCTTCAACCTTGCCCCTTACAATTACTTGAGCTAATGAAGTCCCTTTTTTTGTTTAAGCTACTTTGCATTAGATTTCCAATTTTTGAAACTGAAAGAATAATACATAGACAATACCAGAGGATATCAAGCCCTTGGCTGTGTCTGATAATATTTTCCCCCAGAATTAAACCTGGATGGCATTTAATCTTTACGCATCCAAACCAGCTGTCAAAATGGACAAAGGTATAATTATATACCAATTAGCCTGTATGCACTATCAACAAATATGCACCTAACAACATAGCCTCAAAATACATTATGTAACAATTGGCAGAATTGTAAGAATAAATGATAAATCAGCAACAAAGAGAAAAGCTATCAGAGAATAAACACACATTAACCACAAGAGAAATTAGACTTACAACAGAATCATCAGCCACAAGAGAGACCAAAAAAAAGAAAACCAAACAAACAAAAAACAATGTAATAGCATCTTCAAAATCCTGAGGGAAACAGTTTTTAATCCAAAAATTTATACCAAGCTAAACTGCCATCTATGAATAAAGATAAAATACTGACATTTTCAGATAGATAATGACTAACAGACTATAAAGCAAACCATCCATAAGTAAAATAATTATTTGAGAATATACTTTATCTAGAAGAAAAGTAAACCCAGAGGAAAGGTGGGGTTCACAAGAAACAATGATAACCACAGAAATTTATTTTTTTGGCTATTACTATATTTAATTAATGACTACCAAAAAAGTAACTTATTTTATATGAATGAAAAACTAAAATTCTGGACAATAAAAACAAGAGAGAAGCATGAGAAGAAGGATGTTAATGGGTATGTAAAGCAGGTAAGGTTCTTGTCATGTTTGGGAGGTTGGATAAGAATACAATCTAGGGCTTCCCTGGTGGCACAGTAGTTGAGAGTCAGCCTGCCGATGCAGGGGACACGGGTTTGTGCTCCAGTCCGGGAAGATCCCACATGCCGCGGAGCGGCTGGGCCCGTGAGCCATGGCCACTGAGCCTGAGCATCTGGAGCCTGTGCTCCGCAACGGGAGAGGCCACAACAGTGAGAGGCCCATGTACCACAAAAAAAAAAAAAGAATACAATCTAAACTTTTAAACTGTTAGAAAAAAATCAAGATTATGTATAAATTAAGATTTCTATTTCTGACAATATGCTGGACCAAATAACCCAAAAATATGCCATCTATTCATTCAACAAATATTTCTTAAAAGCTAATTTTTGGCCCATGTTTTCAATTGGTCAGATATAATCAACCATGTACATTGCACATGCTCAGTGTGAACCTTCCCTTTTCCACATGTCTAAGCCAAGAAACCAACAATAAATTCTCATAATAAAACCACTGGAATAGCAGCACCATATTCCTAAAATCTGATGTTGTTTCAGTTAATTTAATCATAATTTCCTCTTTATAAATTTGAACCTTACATTGTATTTTTAAGATAGGCATAAGAAAATATAGCATTCATTCTATTCTATTCATTCATTTTAAATCTGTTTTCCTTAAAATAATAGCAATTTTCAGGTTTGATGCTAACATTTGCATGCCAATACAGTTATTTTTACTTTAGTCTTCAAAAATATTTTATTTATAATATTTTATTTTATTTTAATAATACAATGAAAGCTATGTAATCAGTCTATGTTTTGTTACACAAAGCAATTAAAGTCAGACACGCTTAGTGTTAGAAAGTACATATTATCAAAATCACACTCTTTAAATCAGCAAGAATATAAATTTTCCATAAAATGAATTTAATCTAGTTACCAATATGGATTATTTTCAAGATGAGAGAACTCATTCATAGGTCTAGAAATATACTTCCTCTCTCATATGACAAAATTGTATACAGTACACTGAAAGTCAAATTTTTACTATCAGCAAATATAATCAAAACAGGTTTGCCTAGTGCTTTGCATATTTGTCAGTATATTTTATATACTCAAATGTGAAACAGGAGCTTTCAGCTGCAGCTAGGTAGCTTTTTGCTGTTCCACCTCTCTTTCTGCTTATATAATGGCAGGAATATTTTTTAAGTCATGTGAACATATGCAGTCCTTGTCAAATGTATAGATGTGGCCAATGTAAATCTGCTTAGAAAATCATTATTCCTTATGGAACACAATAGCTAGCTATTCACCAAACCATTGCCCCTTCTTCCTAAGCACATAGCTATACAACACTTCCCAGCCTCCCTTGCAGTTAGGTGTGGCCATATGACCTACTTCTGACTAATGGAATGTGAGCAGAAGTGATAGACACCACTATTAGACCCACCCATAAAACACTCCCATTCACTATCAAGGTGTCGATGCCCATGTGATCTTGGAAGCCACCTGTTAAAGGTGACAAAGTGGACATCAAGATGTGCAAAAAACTGTATAGATCATAGTTCCCCTAACCCTGATTTCTCCCACCCCCAACACACAAGTATACCATTGTGGACCCACATTGCTATGATGTGAGCAAGAAATAAACTTCTACTGTGGTAAACCATGACAATTCTAAGGTTTATTTGGTACAGCAGTTAGTCTGTTGCAATCAATATCAAAAAAAAAAATCATTCCTTAAAATGGGGTACTGCTGTAAGAAAAACCTAAAATATACATGATTGGCTTTGTGGCCAGGCAGTGGATAATAAGGAATTAATGCCAGAGACTAGAAAGATGGAGGATCTTGGTACACAGTGGCAAAACATTTGGTAAAACTATCACCTGCAAAAACTCACAAGATCAGTCATGTGCCCACTGAACCTTCAGCTCTGCCCAGCCAGAGACTACACTTCCCAGTCCCTCTTGCAATTAAGTAGGGTCATGGGGTAGCTAGCTCTCCCTAGAACAGGAAGAGACATGATCTTTGCCATCACTTTCTCCCTCTTCATGTTCTTTCTACCAGTATAATCTTGTAAACCATATGTTTAAGATGAAGGCTCCACCAAATGGATGGCAACTAGGTGTCTGAGTTACTACTTGGAAAACAGCCAACTCCACCAATTATAAACATGAGGGTTTTGGGGGGTTTTTTACTTTATATGGAAGAGAAATAAACTTGTACCATATTAGAACATTGCACATTTTTAGACTTTGTGTTACAGCAGATACCTTAACTGATAAAACACTCTGAAGCCCATTTGTAAAAATGAAGCAAATCATTTCTGCTCATCACCACAATTCTTGGTAAAGTCAGAGAAAATTACCTTCGTGAAAGAACCTTGAAAATATCAAATGCATAAGCATGTCATTTTAAAGTCAGTACGCTGGGTACAAGGTTAAAAGCCCTGGCACAGGGTTCTGAGAAACCTAGTCTTGAATTCCAGCTCTACCATTTACTAGTTGTATAGCCTTGAACATATAGATTTATCATCTTGGACCCTCCTTGTTCTCACATATAAAATGGAAAAAACCTACTCTATTTCATAGGGTTGTTATAACAACGTTATAACACATACAGCATGCTTTAGGCAAAGTTAGACATTAAGTAAAGTGCCAAATTGATTCTCTCTCCTTATCCTATAGTAATTTCAGGGTATTTAGGAAACTTAGAAAATTGTATTGTTATATAAGGTAACTCTCAAGAAAACTTAATTTTAGTGAAAACCGTCAATCACTGACTCTAATGAAAACTAAAAAACACAAGTACAAATTAATAGGGTGAGGGAGAGACAAAGAGCCAGTCTTCCCACCACATCTTAGTGAAAGTCTCTTGAGAAATTATTTCCCTCTTAACTCTCCATCCCTCTGCCCCTCCTTAATCTCATCCTTCTTTGCCAAGCACTGAAATCCTGTAAGGCAGTAACAAAATAGATAATGGATCAGATATTTCTTTGTCAGCTGAGATTTTATTCCTACATTCCCTCAACTTGCACAAAACTAAAGATACCAGATCTTGCTCCCTTTTCAAGCTAATCTCACATTATTAAGTTGAGCATTCTGGTAGGCATAACTGATGATAATAACGATACTTTAATGTTTGCTAAGCATTCAATAAAGTTCAAAGCACTTTCACATCCATTTTCTCATTATAATGAAAGGAACATGATCAAGTAATACTTACAAGAAGGAAAACCTTCCAGTCATGAATTTCATGAGCCAAGGAGACATTATGGTGGTATTGATAGTCGTCAGTAAGCTGCCACATCACCCCCAAAAAAGACAGCTGAAATAGTTTACACTTCAGGTTCTTACACAGAGGATTTTTGTTGAATAATTGTGCTTCTCTGATGAATTGTTATCTGAGTTAAAAGCCTCAGGCATAGAGAAATGACAGATGCCAATGAATAATGCCAAAGCCAAATGCTTAATAAAACAGCATTATACAGCAAAATAATTAACTTCTATTGTTCTCTTTTTTAAAACCTGCTTTTTCTCTAGGCACACATGTGCTAAAAATGGATATAACAAGCCGAAGTCATACATACAAAGTTGATCATTCAGATACAATGAGAATAAAATTACTAAAGTCCGTTGTGATGAAACAATGCATAAGATAGATTCAAGTCCTAAAAGCAAGGGTGAAAATCAGCATATGGTACCCAGTGAAGTGCCAACAATAGTTTGCACTAACAAAAGCAGCAGAGGAAAGGCAGCAATTTTGATGCACCACTAAATGGAAAAATGCCATTATTACACCCACAGACATACACACAAACACACACCCCTGCAGCTTCTCTGAGTACAGAGCTTTTTTCAAAAATCAGTGGTACCTCTGCATCTGCTATGTTTTGCTTGGCTTCAGAGGGAGGTAAAAATTTAGCTTAATAACACTAAACAACACTGATCAAAGGACAGAAAAATATTTTTGCCTGTGTATCTGACAGCATGTTTTTAGCCAGCAGCATTTTGCTTTATCATTGCCTTATGGGAAGCCTGAACTCACATGAAATTAGTCAATTACAGTGCCAACCACCCTGTGGACCCTCAGTTAATATTAGTGCATGAAGACGACAAAGATAAATGTTAAGATCCCTACTTTTTAAAATAGAAATTTAATTTGTTTTGGCCTGTATACTCGGACTTGGAAAGAATTACTATTTCAAAAGTGGCTCAAATGGAACTTTAGCATGTTCTTTGAACAAGTCCGAGCACTGTGATGGAACAAGCCTGGCACTGGGAGCTCAGGAGGAGAGCTCCAGTCTTGGCTTAGCTGGTCCTCAAATCACTCAACCTCTCCTGAGCCCTAACTTTCTTATCTGGCTCATACCCTTCTTGCCTATCTTACATGGTTATTCTGGGAATTAAATGAGATTAAAGTACTATGTTAAAGTTAGAAGTGTGACGTGAACGAAAGGTATCACTGCCACTATGTTTGATTCCCACAACACTCACAGCTACAGGAATAGTTACAAAAACATATGGGCATCTCAACCCTTTCTCAACATCTCCTCTCAAGTAAGGTCAATTAATTCTTCTCCTTAATAATGTTAATATATATTAATAATTTATATTTGTCAAAATATCATACTTGAATCACATTCTTTTCAAAAATGTATTAACCTTATAAACCTCTGAAGTAATAAATGTTCTGTTGAAACTTCATTTGTAAAAACAAGTTCTCACATGTTGACACAACAATTGGCCTGCCATAATATTTAGGTTGAAGTGAAAGAGAAAGACTGTCTACATGAATAGCCATAGAACTACTCCAACAATATTGTTCTGCCAGGCTAATCCACCAAGAGCAGCACCCTGAGTCACCAAAGTTAAGAGCTGAAAAGGATCTCTAATATGTCCACATGACTAGGCTGCAGATGTGAAAAAAGATGGCTAAAAAGCACATGAAAAGATGCTCAACATCACTAATTATTAGAGAAATGAAAATCAAAACTACAGTGAGGTACCACCTCATATGGGTCAGAATGGCCATCATTAAAAAAATCTACAAATAATAAATGCTGGAGACAATGTGGAGAACAGGGAGCCCTCCTTCACTGTTGGTGGGAATGTAAACTGGTACAGCCACTATGGAGAACAGTATGGAGTTCCTTAAAAAACTAAAAATAGAGCTACCATATGACTCAGCAATCCCACACCTGGGCATATACCCTGAGAAAGCCATAATTCGAAAAGATACATGCACCCCAATGTTCACTGTAGCACTATTTACAAGAGCCAGGACATGGAAGCAACCTAAATGTCCATCAACAGAGGAATGGATAAAGAAGATGTGGTACATATAAACCATGGAATATTACTCAGTCATAAAAAAGAACAAAATAATGCCATGTGCATCAACATGGATGGACCTAGAGATCGTCATACTGAGTGAAGTAAGTCAGGCAGAGAAGACAAATATCATACGATATCGCTTATATGTGGAATCTAAAAAAAGGGTACAGGGACTTCCCTGGTGGTCCAGTGGTTGGGACTTCACCTTCCAGTGCACAGGGTACGGGTTCGATCCCTGGTTGGGGAGCTAGGATCCCACATGCCTTGTGGCCAAAAAAAATCCAAGACGTGAAACAGAAGCAGTGTTATAACAAATTTAATAAAGACTATGAAAATGGTCCAAATCAAAAAAATCTTAAAAAAATAAATAAAATAATTTTTTAAAAGGGTACAAATGAACTTACCTACAAAACAGAAATAGAGTTACACATGTAGAAAAGAAACTTATGGTTACCAGGGGGTAAGGGGGGAGGGATAATTGGGAGATTGGGATTGATATATACACACTACTGTATGTAAAATAGATAACTAATAAGGACCAACTGTATAGCACAGGGAATGCTCAATATACTGTAATGGCCTATATGGGAAAATAATCTAAAAAAGAGTGGATATTTTTATATGTGAAACTGATTCACTCTGTTGTACAGCAGAAACTAACACAACACTGTAAATCAACTATACTCCAATAAAATTTTTTTAAATAAATAAATAAAATAAATAGCACAGAACATAGCAATACTGAAAATTGGTTATGCAATCACTATCCTAACTGCATATCTATAACATTTCCAAAGTTTTGTTTTTTGTTTTTTTTTTTTGCAGTATGTGTGCCTCTCACTGCTGTGGCCTCTTCTGTTGCGGAGCACAGGCTCCAGACGCACAGGCTCAGCAACCATGGCTCACGGGCCCAGCCACTCCGCGGCATGTGGGACCTTCCCAGACAGGGGCACGAACCCGTGTCCCCTGCATCGGCAGGCAGACTCTCAACCACTGCACCACCAGGGAAGCCCTCCAAAGTTTTATACATAAAATGTAGAAGCCACAGAAGTATATGTTTTCTTTTTGTTTTGACTAAAAAACAAAAAAACAAACGGAAAACAAACAAAAAAAACCACAAAATCTTTTATATAAGGCACAAAGTAAAGTATATCAATACTGTAAACTAATTTGAAATCAGTACCTGTAAAATCAATGTGGAAACTGGTTATAAAGGTTCTATGTTAGTGCTAAAGCATTATCTTCCCTGCCTCATATAGAAATACACATAAATTTTCTATAGAAAAATACCTCCATATCACCCAGCTTGTCAGAGAAAATGATTACTTTCTTCTTCAGATAAAGAAAAGACTACAAATAGGAAGGAAATAAAGTATTCTGAGAATCATAATCATTGTTGAGAGAGGGTTAATAAAAAGAATTAGGGACTTCCCTGGTGCTCCACTGGTAAAGAATCTGCCTCCCAATGCAGGGGATGCGAGTTTGATCCCTGGCCGAGGAACTAAGATCCCACATGCCGCGGGGCAACTAAGCCCACACGCTACGGCTACTGAGCTTGCGTGCCTCAACTAGAGAGCCCATGTGCGGCAAACTACAGATCCCACGAGCTCTGGAACCCGCGCCACAACTACAGAAGAGAAAACGTGCACACCACAACTAGAGAGAAGCCCGCGTGCCACAACAAAGAGCCCGCATACCGCCACGTAGACCCAACACAGCCAAATAAATAAATAAATAAATATTTTTTAAGAAAACTACGGAACACATTAAAAAAATAAAAAGAATTAGGCAAGAAGGGGAAAAAATGCTAAAGCACTTGAGCTATGCCACACCTTTGAGATTTGGACCCACAGTGGGTTTTTCTGGATACTTTGAAGAAGCCTAACTAAATCATCCTTGAAGAATTAGAAGGAAATATATGCCATAATCTCAATGACAAAGCTGGGGGCTGGAGGGAGTGGTGGGGTAGTATTTGGTATGGGGTATAGAAGTGACTTGGATCGACTGACACAGACACTCAGAAGCTGTTGATTTTTCTGGGACACAACAACAAAATGTCTCACTCCTGGTGTTTCATAGTGAGATGAAAAACACTGTAGACAAATCTAGAAAGTATCTATGCCAAGAGGAAACTTGAGACTTTGGGAACCAGGGATTTTTTTTTTTTTTTTTTTTTTTTTTTTGCGGTACGCGGGCCTCTCACTGTTGTGGCCTCTCCCGTTGCGGAGCACAGGCTTCGGACGCGCAGGCTCAGCGGCCATGGCTCACGGGCCTAGCCGCTCCGCGGCATGTGGGATCTTCCTGGACCGGAGCACGAACCCGTGTCCCCTGCATCGGCAGGTGGACTCTCAACCACTGCGCCACCACGGAAGCCCCTCCGGGATGTATTTTTAACTCAAACTGAAAAGTTTGATTTGGGAAAGAGAAGAGAGTAGAAGCAATGGATGGTTATGAGAATACAGAATGTGATTTGGACTTCTAAGATTGTTTAAGATATCAAAATGTTGACAGAGGAATGGATAAAGAAGATGTGGTACATATATACAATGGAATATTACTCAGCCATTAGAAAGAATAAAATAATGCCAGTTGCAGCAACATGCATGGACCTAGAGATTGTCATACTGAGGGAAGTAAGTCAGACAGAGAAAGAGA
Source organism: Hyperoodon ampullatus (assembly GCF_949752795.1). Taxonomy (NCBI): domain Eukaryota; kingdom Metazoa; phylum Chordata; class Mammalia; order Artiodactyla; family Ziphiidae; genus Hyperoodon; species Hyperoodon ampullatus. The sequence continues at coordinate 66,605,856 of NC_136915.1, forward strand.
AATGTCGTATGATATTGCTTATATGCGAAATCTAAAAAAAATTGATACAAATGAACTCATTTACAAAATAGACTCACAGACTTAGAGAATGAACTTATGGTTACCAGGGGGCAAGGGTTGGGGAGAGGGAAAGTTAGGGAGTTTGGGATTGACATGTACACACTGCTATATTTCAAATGGATAAAAAAAAAAAAAAAAAGGATAAGCAACAAGGACCTACTGTGTGGCACAGAGAACTCTGGTCAATATTATGTAACAACCTAAATGGGAAAAGAATTTGAAAAAGAATAGATACATGTATATGTATAACTGAATCACTTTGCTGTACACCTGAAATTAACAACATTATTAACCAACTATACTTCCATATAAAATGAAAAGTTTTAAAAAAGATCAAAATGATGAAAATTAGTTGGGACAAAACACTCATCTTGCAAGAAATGGAAGACTCAATATGTTTGCTCAGAAATTTACAGCTTTGATCAGAAAGTCTTTAAATGGGAAATGAAAGTGGTGTGGTGAAAATGCTCAGGTAAAACTATAAAAATAGAATGGTTACTTTGGAGGACATAAATGATATTGGAAGAAAACTCACAATGGAGGAGATGCTCAATAATTTACATGAGAAACCCACTTGTAAAGGAGAGACAGAAATAAAAGAGTTATGATCTGAGATGTCTACACTCCAAAGCATAATGCCTAATAAATTTGAGATACTAACACAAGGAAATAAATACAATTTTATTTATCAGATCAGTAAATATTTACTGAATGCTGATTATGTACATACGGCGATGAAATACAGTGCCTGAGAACCTCAGTGGCTGCGACCTACAATCTAGTGGGTGAGGTGGCTTAGTGGACTAACAGTTATCGTATTTTAAATACTAATAGAGATACATATGGATTTCTATGAAATAAGAGATGAGGGACATCTAACTCAAACCAGAGGGTAGGGAAAGCTTGCTAGAGTAGGTGGTTCTTAAACAGAGTCCAAAAGAGCAGAAAGAGCAGGGGTGTTCTAAGCAAAGACAGTGCAGTTGGCCCTTTGTATCCACAGGTTCTGCACACACAGATTCAACCTACTACAGATCAAAAATATTCCAAAAAAATTCCAGAAAGTTCCAAAAAACAAAATCAGCAGCTATTTACATAGCATTTACATTTTATTCGGTATTATAAATAATCTAGAGATGTTCTAAAGTATATGGGAGGATGTGCATAGATTATATGCAAATACTATACCATTGTATTAAAGAGACTTAAGCACCTGCAGATTTTGGTATCTGCAGGGGTCTTGGAACCAGCCGCCCATGAATACCTAGGGGCGACTGTAATGTATTTCCCAAACTTGATAGTATAACTTTGCAACTAGATTTCAGTGATGAAAATGTATTAGTTCAATGAAAAGAAGTCCAGGTTGGAGAAAGAGCAGTGTGGTTGGTAGAAAACTTGGAAGAGGATAAAAGGAGAAAGAAAGAGACCTGAGACCATTCAGGGCATATACCACAGGCCCTTTGGCCAATTGAAGGATGTAAATGTCACATTCCTGATGCAGCCATTTTAAAGGCAAAAAGACTTAGATTTACTGAACATCTACTGTGTACCTACTAGACACTGTGCTAAACACATTCACATACACTGTCTCAAGATATGTAATTATGGCAGACTTCAAATTGTTAGGCATCTCAAAGAAGCCTATTTGATAAAATCAGTATATCTGATAAATTCTTGGTGTGCATGATAACAGCCCCTGTTTGATAAGTTAGAAGGAAGAATAAAGGTACATGCTTTCTGAACCCAATTGTGATCAACAACAAAGATCAGAAAATTAGTCAGTGAGACAGAAGTGGTAGAAACAACGGGGAAAATCCAAAATGGTGTCTTAGATCTTGTTATATAGTCAGGAACAGAAATGCTAAATATACCCAGATTTGTACTCTAAATATAGTCTGATTTGTTACTGGACAGTTTTTTCTAAACTTTTCAGGTATGGGGACTTCTTTTTTTATCGTAAAACATGTTTTACAGACATTTACATGGTAGCTATATCAGTTAATTTAAAAAAGACATAAAGCTTGTGGGGGGACATGACTACACCAACACTGCTATGATAAAAGCAAATGTGTTTCTAGAACTTGCTTGAACATTTTTCCCCCAAAATAATTAGGATGCAAAATAACATAAATATCAAGTACAGCAGAATGTTTCTTATTTGAACAAATATTAACTGTAAAATCCATTTGAATATATTCTCAATACAGTCTCACCAGCATTATTTTTACAAGGTATTAACAGAGTGATGTGACTAATATGCAAGTGTATGAAACCTACTCCTGCAAAGTGGTACACAAGGTTGAATGCCTGCTCTTGCCAGTAAGAAGTGAACAATTTCTCACTTTGGGGAGGTGCATTACATCTTTGAGGCTAACCTGGGGTCATTTAGTAAATTATCTTTTCCAAGCACTAAATAGCTACTAGCCTCAAACAGTTAATGAAACTCTTAAAAAGCAAGTGATTTATTCCTTTCTCACTGGTAGGGTCAAGTCAGTCTCTTCATTAATCCTCTCACAATTCAAGTGAGGCAGGGAAGAAACACACATTATAATCCCAATTACATGACTGGGACATTAAAGTCCATAAGTGCTTAATGACTGGCACAAGGCCACAGAGAAGTTATGTGCAGAGCTGTGACAGGAACTCATAAGCCTCTGGGTCCTGTGCAATCTTGTTGACGTGCTATGATGGTTTGGCCTCAATAAATCTGAGAATGTGCTCAGGTAAATAAGCACAGCTCAAGTAAAAAAAGTAAAAGCCTTAAGATATGGATTTCTCTCTGAAAATATAATCTTACTTTAAGGAACTATTTTATAAATGAATAATGAAAAATTGACTCAAAATTTATTTACACCCAGAAGGTTTGCAACATCCGAGACGACTGACTGCAGTAAACAGTACTAAAACCAGAAATCCTTTTCATGTAATATTAAAAGCATTGAATCTACTTTGAACCTAGGGCCCCAAAGGTGGCAATTTGCACCTGCGTTTAGAGCAAACATAATTAATCCGAGTTCAAGTCGAATGACTGACTATTCCTTCATCTCTGTGGATTACAGTGTTGAGTTTTTGAGCAGTCCAGAATCCAATTTTTGGTTAGTGACTCAAATTGATTTAGATAAACATACTAACAGCTGAAACTTTTACCTAACAATCAATCATTCAGTGATGATTTGGTGCTACATGTTGTGTTGGTGATCAGGTATGTAAGCAAAACAAACAAGAGCCTACCCTCATGGAGTTCAGAACTTAACGAGAGAGACAATCAAATATGCACACAAGTAACCATTACAAAGGGTGACATGAGCTACATAGAGGAATGCTAGCAAGCACTAGATTGTATAAGGGAGGTGGCACATAATTACCCATTGTAATGGGGTAGGAGGGGAGGAGGAAGCCTTCAGCTAAGATGCTCCTGAGCAAGACTGAGGTAAGGCTCCCTAAGCAAAGTAGGTAAGGAAGAAAATGAACACCTACAAGCTCATATTCCATAGTTATGTTTGCCACATGTACTTTATGCCAGTAATTTCACTTTGTGTTGTTGGAAAAATAAAGAAATTTTTCTATGAAAATGCATTTGACAACATTGCTACCTTATATTTATTATTAACCTACTTGGGGTGATTACAGTATTCAGAGCTTTTTTTTTTCCATTCTCTTATCTAATGCTATTTGATCCTCACCACAAATATCAATTTGGTACGATGATACTGTTAGGCTCATTTCACATAGGAGAAGCTTGAGCCTGAGTTTCATCTTGCTCTATGTCACAGGGTCAGTGAGGAAGCCAGAATTGGAACCTAGATCTTCTGGCTCCAAGTCAGGTGCTATTAGAGAGAGGCTCAGATCTGAACTACACAGTAAACATTAAACAGAGGCAGTTCTATATTGCAACTATGTAGGTGGCCAATATTTATCATTTTGATGCAAAACTAATCTTGATGCCTGAATTAGATGAATTGGCATAACATATTTCCCAAATGCAATTGCCAATATATCTGATTTTCATAGAGGAATAGTGTTTATCAGAATCCAATCATTTGGCTTCTCAAATTCAAATTATTGTTAGATTTTCTACTCATAGAGCTCATAGTCTAAGGATGTTGTACAGTGTATCTTTGTCCAGAACTTTATTTTTACTAGATAATAGATGACATAAACCACTCCATATCATAGAAGCTTAAAATAAAATATGCTGCATTTATAAAAGAAACATAAGAGTGCAATAGTAAATTTAAAGCTTATTTTAAATGGCATATACTAGCAAAAATATATGTTTTCTTATACACATCTAAAACAATTGTAATTATATTTAAGTTCCTAGTTAAAAATTGCCAACTACTCTCTTGAAAATGGATACTATTCAACAATACTGATCAGTACATAACTAGAGATACAGGAGGAGTTCCAATCCAACATACAAAAGAGAGACTTTGAAGGGAAAATTATACTTTTCTTATTGCCTCTTCTCTTTATTGCATGATGAGTATACTGAATCTGCTCTAATTTTTAAATCAATACCATAGAAGGGACCACTAGACTATCATTTCCTATTTAAATTATACCTTATCACTATTAACATAGAAAAATCTATTTATCCTGGATGGCTCTTGTTTACTATCTCTTCTGCTACATTTACTAGACCCAAATATCACTAGCTAAAACTTGATGATAGCTCTATACTTCTTTTAGTCTAACCTGGGAACTATTCAAATCTGGTCCACATTTTTCCACACTTGCCTTTCAGCCAACTTTCGTCTGGTACTCAAAGATTCTGGGGTGACAGCAATTGCACAAATGCATTATATTTCCAGGTAAGTCAGCATAGCCATCATGTGAAGTACTCAGATACTCTTCCTGTGAAGGAAATGCTGACTGGTGTCCAAGTAAAAAATGAGACACAGACACTGACTAAAGGAGCTTCTTTTCTTTTCAAACTCCTTCCCCTTTAATCTGAGATAATCATTTTAATCTCTCTCCTTTACCAACATAAATTTGATTTGGAACAGGGTTATTTTTTGGTACTTAGTTAGGTAATTAGTATTTTCAAACATTTACACATCACCAGAAAACATACTGATTGCACCAACGAAGCAGTTTATTTCAGACTATGCAAGGGTAATGACAGGCTTCTGATCTAAATATCCAATTATGAATAAAGGTAAGTTATTTTGATATAATTACTCAGGGTCAAAAAATTACACTGATCTATTAGGACAAACCCAGACCATATGTCCAGTACTATCCGGGGGCACCTGTTATAAACGAAAATAAAATGTGATGTTTGGCTACAGAAATTAAAATTTTATCTCTGTGAGTTAGGTAAATGTCTTTCAGGTATATGACTCTTATGGATAGAGAGCAATTGATAAAATAGACATGAATAAAATTAGAAAACAATCTTTTTTAATAATTGAAAACGGCCTTAGAAATCATCCATTCCAACTTTCCAATTATATTAATTAGGACCACTATGAAAAGCTCTTGGTTATTTCAGAAATTTTGTATCAATTTGAAATCTAAAATTTATCAAACTGATATCTTACATACCATGGTATGAAATGGTTTTACATACCATTCTTTCTGTATGTAAAGTGTTAGTTCCCCAACCCCTTTTCTAAAACATGACTTCCCATGAACAGTAAGCAACAGTTTGGCTGTGAACTACTTGAGTTCAAGGTCTAAGAGTTTGTTCATTCATGTTGCATAAATAAATGAATGAACTGATGGATGAAGGCAAGTTCCTTGTTAGACTATGACCAGGGTAGGTACTATCTACACCCACTCACCTATAACTTCCCAGCATCCAGCTCAGTATACGGCACATAGCAGCCCTACAATAAGTTTTGTCAAATTGACTCTTTGACCCTCTCTTCTTGCAAGCTGGGGTAAGAGCTCTTAAACAACCATTTCTGTCATATGGAGTACTGAAGCACATCCTGTGTGTGAAATTTTTAAAACCTATTTCAAAGTGACTCTAGGCAGCTGCCTCCTAGAATATCTCCCCTATTACAAGCCTCTAAAACAGTCAATTGTGCTCATGGGGAGAATCGGCTGTGGCTCTATAAATAATCATACTTGGAGGACCAGCCTATTTTTAAGGGTCTTCTTTAAAAACAACAATGAATCTCTGGACTTAAGCCAGGAAACTTCTTAATAGGAGCAGCATGTCAGGGAAATTCCATTTTTCAGTTAGTCCCATTTCTAAGTAAATCTACATTAGGAGCTGCTGTTCCATCAGTGACTACAACAGCTGTCCTTTCCCTTTCCTTCCAATTTCTCTACCCTCTATGAGTCTACATAGGATGTGTGAGAAGCTACTGAAGAAATTCAGGAACAGAAATGAACAGAGCCAAGGTGAAACACATATTAATAAAGAGAGAGAGAAGCATCACAGATACCAAAGCACAACAGAATGAAGAGGAGAAGTTATACCGCTAAATGAAAAAAGGACCTTATAACCCCCCAAGAAAGAATACGAGTAGAGCTAACAGCCCAAGAAAACAAAATGGAACACAAAAGTGGGGAAGAAAATGGCAACACGCAGGGGTGGAAGAAAAGCAAGAGACCAACAGAAGAGGATTTACAGATGACTTTGACCCCAGAGAAGTAGCTGACAATATGTCTGATGTGCACAGGAAAAAAATAGAGATAAATAGAGGGCACATTTAAACACGGTGGCAGGGACTTCCCTGGTGGCACAGTGATCAAGAATCCGCCTGCCAATGCAGAGGACACAGGTTCGAGCCCTGGTCCAGGAAGATCCCATGTGTCACGGAGCAACTAAGTCCGTGCACCACAACTACTGAGCCTGTGTGCTACAATTACTGAAGCCTGCACACCTAGAGCCCGCGCTCCACAATACAAAAAGCCACCGCAATGAGAAGCCCACACACTGTAACGAAGAGTATAACCCCCACTTGCCACAACTAGAGAAAGCCCACACACAACAACAAAGACCCAATGCAGCCAAAAATAAATAAATAAAATAAATAAACAAGGTGGGAGCACACAAAAACAGACTAAAATGAGGAGAAACCAAAATGAAAAAGGAAAAATAAAAAGCAAATAAACTCATAAATAAAAAAGAGAGTACTTCCCAAAAATCAATGATTGTAGAGTCACCATTTCTTTTAAAAGTTGATTTTCAACAATATCTTTTCCTGCCCCTAACTTCCCAACAATCATCCTAGAATCTAAAGTAAGCCCAGAAAGAACTCTCAACTTGGAGTCCAGAGGATCCCATGAAAGCTTAGCAGGTTTTTTTGCGACCTTTTACACTGGATTTCTCTGAGATTTCCCAAATATCTTATAGCAGTGACAGTGAGAGTGTCTATTAAAGCAAAAGGTGCTGTAACCACCTTTTTATCTCCAGGAGCCATAAATCCTAACTCCTGACTCTAGAAGGATCTTGAAGCAAAAGGTACAGGGCAGACATACATTAAAAGGAATTAACTGGCAGGTCTTAGAAATTCATATGCATTCACACATAAGTTTCTGTCACTTTAAACCTCAGATGAATGCCACTGTGAGTTTAAATTCCAGGCAATGTTCAAATTTCCAATGAAGTTGATATATTCATCCAGTAGAATATTATGAAGTCATTGAAAATAGCATTCTCAAAGAATATTTAAAGAAATAGGAAGTTATTCATTACAAATTTTTAAGAAAAAGAGCTACTAAACTTTGTGTGTCATATGATCCAAATTATTTAAAATACTTATATAACCTTCCAACAAACAAAAGCCAGAACCAGATGGCTTCACAGGTGAATTCTATCAAACATTTAGAGAAGAGTTAACACCTATCCTTCTCAAATTCTTCCAAAATTTGGCAGAAGGAAGAACACTCCCAAACACATTCTTCGAGGCCACGATCACCCTGATGCCAAAACCAGACAAAGATGTCACAAAGAAAGAAAACTACCGGCCAATAACACTGATGAACATAGTTACAAAAATCCTCAACAAAATACTAGCAAACAGGATCCAACAGCACATTAAAAGGATCATACACCGTGATAAAGTGGGGTTTACCCCAGGAATGCAAGACTTCTTCAATATATGCAAATCAATCAATGTGATACACCATATTAACAAACTGAAGAAGAAAAACAATATGATCATCTCAATAGATGCAGAGAAAGCTTTCCATAAAATTCAACACCCATTTACGATAAAAACTCTCCAGGAAGTAGGCATAGAGGGAACTTTCCTCAACATAATAAAGGCCATATATGACAAACCCACAGCCAGCATCGTCCTCAATGGTGAAAAACTGAAACCATTTCCACTGAGATCAGGAACAAGACAAGGTTGCCCACTCTCACCACTTGCATTCAACATGGAAGTTTTAGCTACAGCAGTCAGAGAAGAAAAAGAAATAAAAGGAATCCAAATCGGAAAAGAAGAAGTAAAGCTGTCACTGTTTGCAGATGACATGATACTATACATAGAGAATCCTAAAGATGCTACCAGAAAACTACTAGAGCTAATCAATGAATCTGGTAAAGTTGCAGGATACAAAATTAATGCACAGAAATCTCTGGCATTCCTATATACTAATGATGAAAAATCTGAAAGTGAAATCAAGGAAACACTCCCATTTACCATTGTAACAAAAAGAACAAAATATCTAGGAATAAACCTACCTAAGGAGACAAAAGACCTGTATGCAGAAAATTATAAGACAGTGATGAAAGAAATTAAAGATGATACAAATAGATGGAGAGATGTACCATGTTCTTGGATTGGAAGAATCAACATTGTGAAAATGACTCTACTACCCAAAGCAATCTACAGATTCAATGCAATCCCTATCAAACTACCACTGGCATTTTTCACAGAACTAGAACAAAAAATTTCACAATTTGTATGGAAACACAAAAGACCCCGAATAGCCAAAGCAATCTTGAGAACGAAAAATGGAACTGGAGGAATTAGGCTCCCTGACTTCAGACTATACTACAAAGCTACAGTAATCAAGACAGTATGGTATTGGCACAGAAACAGAAAGATAGATCGATGGAACAGGATAGAAAGCCCAGAGATAAACCCATGGACATATGGTCACCTTATCTTTGATAAAGGAGGCAGGAATGTACAGTGGAGAAAGGACAGTCTCTTCAATAAGTGCTGCTGGGAAAACTGGATAGGGACATGTAAAAGTATGAGATTAGATCACTCCCTAACACCATACACAAAAATAAGCTCAAAATGGATTAAAGACCTAAATGTAAGGCCAGACACTATCAAACTCTTAGAGGAAAACATAGGCAGAACGCTCTATGACATAAATCACAGCAAGATCCTTTTGGACCCACTTCCTAGAGAAATGGAAATAAAGACAAAAATAAACACATGGGACCTAATGAAACTTAAAAGCTTTTGCACAGCAAAGGAAACCATAAACAAGACCAAAAGACAACCCTCAGAATGGGAGAAAATATTTGCAAATGAAGCAACTGACAAAGGATTAATCTCCAAAGTTTATAAGCAGCTCATGCAGCTCAATAACAAAAAAACAAACAACCCAATCCAAAAATGGGCAGAAGACCTAAATAGACATTTCTCCACAGAAGATATACAGACTGCCAACAAACACATGAAGAGATGCTCAACATCTTTACTCATTAGAGAAATGCAAATCAAAACTACAATGAGATATCATCTCACACCAGTCAGAATGGCCATCATCAAAAAATCTAGAAACAATAAATGCTGGAGAGGGTGTGGAAAAAAGGGAACACTCTTGCACTGCTGGTGGGAATGTGAATTGGTACAGCCACTATGGAGAACGGTATGGAGGTTCCTTAAAAAACTACAAATAGAACTACCATATGACCCAGCAATCCCACTACTGGGCATATACTCTGAGAAAACCATAATTCAAAAAGAGTCATGTACCAAAATGTTCATAGCAGCCCTATTTACAATAGCGCGGAGATGGAAACAACCTAAGTGTCCATCATCGGATGAATGGGTAAAGAAGATGTGGCACATATATACAATGGAATATTACTCAGCCATAAAAAGAAACGAAATTGAGCTATTTGTAATGAGGTGGATGGACCTAGAGTCTGTCATACAGAGTGAAGTAAGTCAGAAAGAGAAAGACAAATACTGTATGCTGACACATATATATGGAATTTAAGGGAAAAAAATGTCATGAAGAACATAGGGGTAAGACAGGAATAAAGACACAGACCTACTAGAGAATGGACTTGAGGATATGGGGAGGGGGAAGGGTAAGCTGTGACAAAGTGAAAGAGCGGCATGGACATATATACACTACCAAACGTAAGGTAGATAGCTAGTGGGAAGCAGCCGCATAGCACAGGGAGATCAGCTCCGTGCTTTGTGACCGCCTGGAGGGGTGGGATAGGGAGGGTGGGAGGGAGACGCAAAAGGGAGGGGATATGGGAACATATGTATATGTATAACTGATTAAATTTGTTATAAAGCAAAAATAAAAATAAAAAATAAAGAAAAATTTAAAAAAAAATGTACCACCTAACCACTCAAAATAGTTCAAGATTCCAGGCACAAATGAGTAAGGTGTTATCTGCAATTATTTTCAGTGCACTGAAATGTCACTAATTTGTATCTGGAATCTTGAACTAATTGTAAGCAGTTAACTGTGATTTTAACCTATTTTATTCCTTCTTAACATGTTTTTTAAAATTATTATTATTTTTATTATAGATGTTTCATCTTATTCTACCTTTCCTAGTTTGAATATAGTATTTCTTAACAGTAAGGAATGAAGCAGGAGATAAATTAAGTGGTTTTCCTAGGTCTAAGCTCAAATAATGAAATAATACAGTGTTTTGAGCCTGTTTTGTTCATTTACTTCTTTGTCTTTTCTAACTCCCATATTTTTCTGAGTTCATCCACACATAATTTAGTTTAAATCCTTTCTTTTCACTTGTCTTTGATATCTTCTGGTACATATCTTTTGAAAATTTAGCCCAATATGGGCTTCTTGATCAACTCATCATATAGGTTCCCTATGTTGCTGACTAGTTTTTGCTTGACAAGCTCATTTGTGATTTTGTTACATCAACAGAACGTAGGAATAAGCAATTAAGAGGAAAACGTCATGCTCTAAAAAAAAAAAAAAAAAAAATTTTATGTTAAGTAATTCTAAAACAATTTTCTTGTATAATCACCAAAGGTTATTAGTAAAGGTCAATCTCCAAAGAGCACATATTGTATGTTTCCATTTATATGAGACGTCCAAAATAGGCAAGTCAATAGAAAAGACAGATTAATGGTTGTCTAGGGCTGGGGGGCAGGGAGTGAACGCTAAAGAGATTCCTTGTTGGCATGGTAAAAATGTTCTAAAATTAGATTATAGTAATGGTCACACAACATCACAAATATGCTAAAAACCACTGAACTGCACACTTTAAAGAGAATTATATTAAATTTAAAGTATATCTCAATAAAGCTGTTTAAGATATTTTAGATATTTTGAATATTAGTAAAAATTATTTCATTACAAGCTTTTTTAAAAAATTTGAACCCATAAACAAGCCTTCAGGGTTGTAGCTCTGGATATACATATCCCTAATTTTTTTTTCTTTTCTCATAACATTTCAACAAAGACAATAAAGACAAATTTAGCACAAAGTGTGAGACCACCCACATAAGATACATTTCTTGGCTCATAAACTAGGTTACTTTAAGTCGAAATCCTTCTGGATTTACTACATTATTATTTGTACCCTCCCCCAATACACACACAAAATTCTCAATACTAAAAAACAGGAAAACCTACTACATATTGGAAAATATGCACTATTCCACAAAAAATAGAGACTGAAGCTATTATTTCTTCCTTCTTCATTTAGTTTACATGTCTCTGACCATCATCTCCTAAATAATATATCTTTATTATGCAGTAACTCACCAGTCACTCAGCTCTGAGTTTTCTAAATTCCATGATGCCTTTTGTAAGATGGAAATGGGGAGGTAGAGTTTTCTCTTAGGAAGTCAGACTGAATTGCTAAAAGAAAGTTCCCTGGCCACCTGTCATATTCCTTCAGAGACTAGAATGTGAGATAATCTTGAGGCAGTTGATGAGAGTACCAAAGATTGAGGGTTATAATGCTAGCAGGGCTGGCTCCATCCTTGGGGGGGAGAAGTTGAGGGGGGAGATACTGAAACAGCACAGCCACTGAAATCATAAAGATCAATTACTGAAATATACCTGGATAGACACAGAAAGCCATTTTTATCTATACCCTAAATTGACTTTAAATTTCAATCTCTTAAGGAAAGACTTCTTAGTTTTTATGCCACATAAAGTCCATAAATTATGAGCACTTGGTTATATAATCATACTTAAAACATAATAATATTATAAAACACTCTCAAAAATGGGGTGGGCAGATCAATTCCAAATTCACTTTAAACTTGCCCAATTTAAGAATACTTTCGAACTTTAAATTCTGAAATTGTACAGCTTTGGCTACTATGCAGGCTAAATATGAGCTTCCTATTACTAAGAGATAGAAATGGATGGATGAATGGGTGAATTGATCAGTGGGTGGATGAAGGATAGAAAATAACAGAAAGGGGGAGTGAGAAAAAGGAGGCAAGGATGGAGAGAAAAGAGAAAATACTGAGAATTTCAACTGGCAATGATCAGCTACAAGAAAGCTGTTCAGGACAGAAAATAATTTGGGTCAAAAAGACTCATAAAATGAAGTAGTTGAAAGGTATAAGTTAAAATAGCCCCATGATAAAGTGGGGAAGATAGTTTTACCACCTTATATTATGCTTTAACACATTGTGAGCAAGAATCTAAAGACAGTAGAGAAGAGACAAAGAGAGAGCTATTTTAAGCAGACACTGTTTTTCAAATATCCATCATTTACCAAAAAATAAATCCTAATTCTGTCCTATTTAAGACAACACTGTTATATGTTGAAGGTTGCTTGACAGGGAGAAGAGCTAAGGGTTTTTAAATTACGACTCAACAATATATCCCAGAGCCGAGTTGTCCTGACACAGGGTCACAGGGGTTCAAACACAATAATATCCAACCCACTAACAGAAAAGCTACCATAAACTCAAAATGTGATATATGTACAGCAATAAACTCTGCTCAGCCTTACACAAGGACAGAAAAGAGGAAAACATAAAAACAAGAGAGTAGGGGTAGCAGTCAAATTTCAGAGAACACAGTGGGCATACTCTGAAGTCTTGTGTTGAATTTGGGGGAAGGCAACCACATAATAATCATTATTTTAAATACTATTCACAGATGGACTAGTTTAAAATTCCAACAAAACAACAAAAAGTCTAAGAACAGAGAAATTGTGTAACCTCTGGAACTACATAAGCATTGGTGTAGACTACAGACAACACTGATGTACAGGCATCAAGGATACTCTGTCACTCCTAATTCTATAAAGCTGGAAAAAAATACAACTTCTCCATGTTTCATTTCTTCTTCTGAAATGTGGATGTTTGCCTGACTTGCCTCTTAAGGTGGTCAAAGATCTAACATTTGTGAAAATGTTTTAAAAACCACAGAGTACTACAAAACATAAAGTGGCATATTTTGAAGTTAAGAATAGTTCAAGAATAAAAGAGAACTCCCTGTATTTCAGATCCAGGTCTCTTTTTTCTCTCCTGACCTAGTATCTTCTAGGGGAAAGGCGATTCTGTCATACTTCTCTGCTTTTCCTTTCAAGAGCCTCTACAATCAGCAATGTCCACTATTTAGATTGAGAAAAACCTAGATAAAACTAGTTTTAGTCCAGCCATGCTTCCTGAGATTACCATATTTAAAGTTCTAAATTGAGTTTAGCTGCTAAACTTAAGCCAAACATCCTCCTCCAATGTTAGGATACCCACCAAATTCCTCCTACCACCCCATCACCACTCAGGCATTCACTGGCAGTACTGGTGGACTGACTTTACCACAAAAATGTACCCAAAATGGTCTCTCCAGTCTGATCCTCTCTCCGCTCACCAGTCCTACATTTATGTCTTAGAACCTGTCCCCAAACAATCTGGAACTAAACTACATATGCAAGGTTTTACTTTCAGAGATTGAAGATGGCTTTCTTATTCTGAACAGCTTTGAAGACAGAAGATAAAAAGAAGGATCAACATTTCTTTCTGGGACTTACACTGTACTCCCTTCATCTGTCAATGACCTGGAGTCTGTTTGTCTCCTGTTCCCTTCTTCAATGTACAAGTCATCAACACTGAGGAAAGCAGAGAGAACAGCTTTTAAAGGCCAAAAGAGGAAAAGGTAATCAGTCCCCTTTCATTTGGTTTCCCCTTTAACTCCTGCAGACTCATTAGCAGATGGTTATGATAACCCTATGCAAGTATAAGTGGAAACTAGTACATATTGGGCACCTTCTATTCACACAGCCAATCCCATGTACAGATAATAAAAATAAGTAAGAACTACCTTGGTAACAATCAAACAGATCCCAAATTATTGCCAGAAATTCACTGGAGAGAAAATATTTCTTTTCCCATTGTTTGCTGTTCAGCAATGGTGAGTGCATGACAGCAATACTTACATGAGCCCTTCAGGCAGCCGGACTCATGGATAAGACTTTGAAGACAGACAGACCTGGGTTCAAATTCCTACTTGGCCACTTTGGGTCATGTAATCTTGAACAAGTAACTTCTACCATTTCCAGTATGCTAAATCAGCATTTCTTTTATCAAAAACAAATGAGACAAAAAAATGAGAAAGGGGCTTCTCTGGTGGCGCAGTGGTTGAGAGTCCGCCTGCCGATGCAGGGGACACGAGTTCATGCTCTGGTCCGGGAGGATCCCACATGCCGTGGAGCAGCTGGGCCCATGAGCCATGGCCGCTGAGCCTGCGCGTCCGGAGCCTGTGCTCCGCAACGGGAGAAACCACAGCAGTGAGAGGCCCGCGTACCGCAAAAAAAAAAAAAAAAAAAAAAAAGAGAGACAAATGAGCTAGATAAGGAAGATGCTGCTGTTATTATTCCTATACATTTTCCTGAGCCAGTGACTCTCAACTGAGGGTTATTTTGCCCCCAGGGGACATCTGGCAATATCTGAAGACAATGTTGATTGTTATGACTGGGGTAGGGATGCTACTGGCATCTAGGAGGTAAAGGCCAGGGGTGCTGCTAAATCATACTACAATGCGCATACTATGGTCCTCTACAAAAAGGATTATCTGGGCCAAAATGTTAATTGTGCAGGTATTGAGAAACCCTCCTCAAGGGTATAAAATTTTCATAGTTGAAAGCAGATAAATTTTGTGAGTCCACTTTAACAGTACCGAATTTTGCATATTTAACAGAAATACAAGCAGGGCAATATGTAGACAAAACCTTAAAAATGTTCATACTCTTTGATCTAGTCACTTTACTTTTAGGAATATACCTTCATGATATAATAGGAAATGTACCAAAAAATTTATGTAAGAGTAAATAGATTAGAAAATTAAAAATTGCAAATGGTCAGTTGTTGGTAGGGTGTTTACAGGAAAGGTAACTATATAGTTTGCTTCCAAACTGGGATAATTCTGGGAGTAAAGGGGGGTGTTTTAATAATTCTGCCAGGACAACAGTCATACAAAAGGACTGCCCTGGACAAACCAGAATGCATGGTCTCCCAGTTATAAGGGAATAGGGAAATAAAGTACGCCAGATCCTTATGAAATGGTACATAGTCAACAAAAACATTTTAAACATTTAACACAGTAAAGTGATAATGATATATTAACTGTATAAGGCTGGATGTAAAATTTTTTTTGTATCAAACTTTGTAATATATATCCTATAGGCTTTAAAAGATGAATGGAAAGAAATATACTAAATTTTTAACATTAATTTCCTGGCTATTAAGATTACAGCTGATGTTTATGTTTTTCTCTATATTCAAAATTGCTATAGTAATTTTAAAAATTATGAATGTATCCACTTCTTTAGGGAGAAATACAGTTAAGTCCCAGTTAGGAAAATTTATTAGGATATTTAATTGTCTTAGATGTGATGATGGTATTGTGGTTATACAAAATATTTACAGTGACTAATACAGAGGGGAAGGGGTGGGGGGAAGGACAAAATTGGTAAAGGGGATCAACTGTATGATGAGGGGAGGGATGGAAACTAAATTTAGGTGGTGAGCACACCATAGTGTATATAGAAGTAGAAATAAAATGTTTTACACATAGAACTTATATAATGTTATAAACCAATGTTACCTCAATTAAACTTCTTTTTTAATATTTCTGTTTTACATCATAGTTGCTATAGGAATGACATAAGGTTTATTTTTAATAAATTTATTTATTTATTTTTGGCTGCATTGGGTCCTCACGGCTGCGCGTGGGCCCTCTCTAGTTGTGGTGAGCAGGGGTTACTCTTCGTTGGGGTGCACGGCCTTCTCATTGCAGTGGCTTCTCTTGTTATGGAGCCCTGACTCTACGTGTGCAGGCTTCAGTAGTTGTGACTCGCAGGCTATAGAGCTCAGGCTCAGTAGTTGTGGCGTACGGGCTTAGTTGCTCCGCGGCATGTGGGATCTTCCCGGACCAGGGCTCGAACCCATGTCCCCTGCATTGGCAGGCGATTCTTAAAACCACTATGCCACTTAAAACCACTACCAGGGAAGTCCCTCAAAAATTTTTAATTAAAAAATGTTAAGGTATTTATAGTGAATATCATGATATCTACAACTTATTTTCAAGGCATTCAGAAAAAGTGTACATAATTACATCAACTATGGCAAAATATGAACAACTGATGAATCAAGGTAATGAGTATAAAGTGTTTATATTGTATTATTCTTTCAACTTTTCTGTATATTTGAAAAATATTTAAATATAAAGTGAAGGAAAAAACAGGTTATATTTGAGGTAATATAATTATATTTGAAGTAACATAATTACATTTAACGTAACATAATTAGTAATCCCAGATTGATCACTGTAAAGACAATGCACCAGGACCAGATATAATAACAAGTTATGTGGAATTGGAGAACCCACAAAAGCCTCCTGAGGGTTTAGAATCCTCCACATTGCTTCAGACCAGCTCTTCGTGGCCCACTTCCATTGATTCCCTCAGTTCCTGTGATGTATTTCAATTGCCCTCTGGTCCACCCTCAGGGACTGCTACCTTCTCTACCTACTCCATCTTTTGTGGTCCTTGTCTCCCCAAGCATAATGGGAGTAGAGCATAGATCAAACATCAACTCACTTCCTTACTGGGGCAGGACCCACACTGAGTGCTTATCTGATTCTAGAGGCCAAGCTCTTAACAACTAACCTATGCTACCTCCCATGGTTAATTATTCTCAGGAAAATATAGGGAACTGGGGAACCCCATCTGCTCCCTTTAAGCAGAGTCTCAGGGTACCATTTTTCAGGCCCAGACTTGCCCTTGTTTCCTTGCAGCTGCGGCCAGACCCACAGCCAACTTTCTCCTCCTAGTGATAATTACCATTATGCACTCAAGGTGACTGAGGCTCCCTTTGTTTTTCTGTCCTTGAAAATATGCACAAGGAAAATCTTTTATCATTTGTCTGTTTTGGGGTTAATTTCTAATTACAGTGGAGAAACAGGCTTGGGAAAATGAGAAAATTGAACAAATGTAGAAACATGATACCAATTTTAATCTAGTGGTCCCTCATCTATGTATATTAGGTTGAACTATATGAACTTGCCAATATTCAGTTGTTTCTGACTTAGAAAACACTTTCATATGCAATTGTTTCTGAATCCTTTCTGAGAGGGTAACAGGAAAACACTGTTTTTGCATCAGGCATACCCATCCTTCCAATCCTGTCTTTATCATGCAATTAAGAAAGAGCAACTGTTGTCATTTTGGAAAATCTGTATCACTAAAGATCTTATGGACCATATGTTGTATCCCCCAAAATTCATGTGGAAACTCTAACCCCCAATGTGATGATATTTGGAGATGGAGACTTTGAGAGGTAATGAGATTAAAAGTGGAGGCCACATGATGAGATTAGTCTCAGCTTCTCTCTCTCTCCTTCTCTCTCCCTCTCTCTTCCTCTCTCTCTTACAAATAGAAGGCAGATATCCACAAGAAGGCAGGAAACAGTATGCTGTCCACTCTCGGACTTCCCAGCCTCCAGAACTGTGAGCAATAAATGTTTGTTCCTCAACTAGATGGTATTTTTGTTACAGCTCCCCAAACCAATTAAGACAAGGATTTCCACACTGAGCAATACCCATTCTTCCAAATCGCTACAGAACAACAAGCACATTTCCTCAAAAAACAAAATACAACAAAAACAAACAAACAAACACAAAAAGTTTATTAGGTTGGGAAGTTCTTCTACTGGGACATCTACACAGGCTCTTGATGTTTTCTTTCGCTTCACCAGATAAGGGTATGTGTCATACTCTAAAACATAGACAGAAAGGGAAGAAAACATTGAAAATGGCCTATAGGGACTTGCCTGGTGGTGCAGTGTTTAAGAATCCGCCTGCCAATGCAAGGGACACGGGTTCGAGCCCTGGTCCAGGAAGACCCCATGTATTGCGGAGCAACTAAGCTCGTGCACCACAACCACTGAGGCTGCACTCAAGAGACTGCGAGCTGCAATTACTGAGCCTGTGTACCACAACTACTGAAGCCCACGTGCCAAGAGCCCGTGCTCCACAACAAGAGAAACCACTGCAATGAGAAGCGCGCACTGCAATGAACAGCAGCCCCTGATCACCGCAACTAGAGAAAGCCTACTTGCAGCAACGAGGACCCGATGCATCCAAAAATAAATAAATACATAGATTTTTAACAATAAAAAAATAAGCTGGGGGAAGGGAGACATGGGGACATATTCTTTAATGCGTAAAGAGACAGGGTTTTACAAGATGAGAACGGTTCTGGAGTTTGCACAGCAATGTAAATATACTTAATACTACTGAAATAAATGGTTAAGATGGTAAAAAAAAAAAAAAAAGGAAATAAAAATTTAAAACTAAATAAAAATATACTCTACCCAAGGATCCCATTCAGATTTGAAGGAGAAATTAAAACCTTTACAGACAAGCAAAAGCTAAGAGAATTCAACACCACCAAAACAACTTTACAACAAATGCTAAAGGAAATTCTCTATGCAAGAAACACAACAGAAGGAAAAGACCTACAAAAAACCCCCAAAACAATTAAGAAAATGGTAATAGGAACATACATATTGATAATTACCTTAAATGTAAATCGATTAAGTGCTCCAACCAAAAGACACAGACTGACTGAATGGGTACAAAAACAAGATACATACATATGCTGTCAACAAGAGACCCACTTCAGACCTAGGGACACATACAGACTGAAAGTAAGGGGATGGAAAAAGATACTCCATGCAAATGGAAATCAAAAGAAAGCTGGACTAGCAATTCTCATATCAGACAAAATAGACTTTAAAATAAAGACTGGTACAAGAGATAAGGAGGGACACTACATTATGATCAAGGGATCAATCCAAGAAGAAAACATAACAATTATAAATAGTTATGCACCCAACATAGGAGCACCTCAATACATAAGGCAAATGCTAACAGCCATAAGAGGGGAAATCAACAGTAACACAATAATAGTAGGGGACTTTAACACCCCACTTACACTAAGAGACAGATGATCCAGACAGAAAATAAATAAGGAAACACAAGCTTTAAATGACACATTAAACAAGATGGACTTAATTGATATTTATAGGACATTCCATCCAAAACCAACAGAATACACTTACTCTCAAGTGCTCATGGAACATTCTCCAGGATAGACCATATCTTGGGTCATAAATCAAGCCTTGGTAAATTTAAGAAAACTGAAATTGTATCAAGCATCTTTTCCGACCACAACACTATAATACTAGATGTCAATTACAGGAAAAATTGTAAAAAATACAAACACATGGAGGCTAAACAATACGCTACAAAATAACCAAGAGATCACTGAAGAAATCAAAGAAGAAACAAAAAAAAATACCTAGAAACAAATGACAATGAAAACACAATGACCCAAAACCTATGGGATGCAGAAAAAGCAGTTCTAAGAGGGAATTTTACAGCAATACAATCCTACCTCAAGAAAGAAGAAAAATCTCAAATAAACAACATAGCCTTACACCTAAAGCAATTAGAGAAAGAAGAACAAAAAAACTCAAAGTTAGCAGAAGGAAAGAAATCATAAAGATCAGATAAGAAATAAATAAAAACATGGGCTTCCCTGGTGATTCAGTGGTTGAGAATCTGCCTGCTAGTGCAGGGGACACAGGTTCGAGCCCTGGTTTGGGAGGATCCCACATGCTGCGGAGCAACCAGGCCCGTGAGCCACAACTATGGAGCCTGTGTGTCTGGAGCCTGTGCTCCACAACAAGAGAGGCCGCGATAGTGAGAGGCCCGCACACCATGATGAAGAGTGGCCCCCGCTTGCCACAACTAGAGAAAACCCTCACGTAGAAATGAAGACACAACACAGCAAAAATTAATTAATTAATTAATAAACTCCTACCCCCAACATCATCTTTAAAAAAAAAAAGAAGAAATAAAAAGAAATGAAGGAAACAATAGCAAAGATCAATAAAAGTAAAAGATGGTTCTTTGAGAAGATAAACAAAATTGATAAACCATTAGCCAGACTCATCAAGAAAAAAAAGGAGAAGACTCAAATCAACAGAATCAGAAATGAAAAGGAGCAGTAACAACTGACACTGAAGAAATACAAAGGATCATGAGACATTGCTACAAGCAACTATATGCCAATAAAATGGACTACCTGGAGGAAATGGACAAATTCTTAGAAAAACAAACCTGAGACTGAACCAGAAAGAAATAGAAAATAAAAACAAACCAATCAGAAGCACTGAAATTGAAAATGTGATTAAAAGTCTTCCAACAACAAAAGCCAGGACCAGATGGCTTCGCAGGCAAATTCTTTCAAACATTTAGAGAAGAGCTAACACCTATCCTTCTCAAAATCTTCCAAAATACAGCAGAGGGAGGAACACTCCCAAACTTATTCTACCAGGCCACTGTTACCCTGATACCAAAACCAGACAAAGATGTCACAGAGAAAGAAAACTACAGGACAATATCACTGATGAACATAGATGCAAAAATCCTCAAAAAATACTAGCAAATAGAATCCAACAGCACATTAAAAGGATCATACACTGTGATCAAGTGGGGTTTATCCCAGGAATGCAAGACTTCTTCAATATATGTAAATCAACCAACGTGATAGACCATATTAACAAACTGAAGGGGAAAAACCATATGATCATCTCAATAGGTGCAGAGAAAGCTTTTGACAAAATTCAACACCCATTTATGATAAAAACCCTCCAGGAAGTAGGCATAGAGGGAACTTTCCTCAACATAATAAAGGCAATATATGACAAACTCACAACCAACATCATTCACAATGGTGAAAAACTGAAACCATTTCCACTAAGATCTGGAACAAGACAAGGTGGCCCACTCTCACCACTATTATTCAACATGGAAGTTTTAGCCACAGAAATCAGAGAAGAAAAAGAAATAAAAGGAATACAAATCGGAAAAGAAGAAGTAAAGGTGTCACTGTTTGCAGATGACATGATACTATACATAGAGAATCCTAAAGATGCTAACAGAAAACTACTAGAGCTAATCAATGAATTTGGTAGAGTAGCAGGATACAAAATTAATGCACAGAAATCTCTTGCATTCCTATACACTAAAGATGAAAAACCTCAAAGAGAAATTAAGGAAACACTCCCATTTACCACTGCAACAAAAAAATAAAATACGTAGGGATAAACCTACCTAAAGGGACAAAAGACCTGTATGCAGAAAATTATAAGACACTGATGAAAGAAATTAAAGATGATACAAACAGATGGAGATATATACCATGTTTTTGGATTGGAAGAATCAACATTGTGAAAATGAGTACACTACCCAAAGCAATCTAAGATTCAATGCAATCCCTATCAAACAACCAATGACATTTTTCACAGAAGTAGAACAAAAAATTTCACAATTTGTATGGAAACACAAGTGACCCTGAATAGCTAAAGCAATCTTGAGAAAGAAAAATGGAGCTGGAGGAAGCAGGCTCCCTGACTTCAGACTATACTACAAAGCTACACTAATCAACACAGTATGGTACTGGCACAAAAACAGAAATATAGATCAATGGAACAGGATAGAAAACCCAGAGATAAACCCATGCACATATGGTCAACTTATCTTTGATAAAGGATGCAGGAATATACAATGGAGAAAAGACAGCCCCTTCAATAAGTAGTGCTGGGAAAACTGGACAGCTACATGTAAAAGAATGAAATTAGAACACTCCCTAACACAAAAATAAACTCAAAATGGATTAAAGACCTAAATGTAAGGCCAGACACTATAAAACTCTTAGAGGAAAACATAGGCAGAACACTCTATGATATAAATCACATCAAGATTCTTTTTGACCCACCTCCTAGAGAAATAGAAATAAAAACAAAAATAAACAAATGGGACTTAATGGAACTTAAAACTTTTGCGCAGCAATGGAAATCATAAACAAGATGAAAAGACAACCCTCAGAATGGGAGAAATATTTGCAAATGAAGCAACTGACAAAGGATTAATCTCCAAAATTTACAAGCAGCTCATGCAGCTCAATATCAAAAAAACAAACAACCCAATCCAGAAATGGGCAGACGACCTAAATACACATTTCTACAAAGAAAATATACAGATTGCCAACAAACACATGAAAGGATGCTCAACATCATTAATTATTAGAGAAATGCAAACCCAAACTACAATGAGGTATCACCTCACACCGGTCAGAATGGCCATCATCAAAAAATCTACAAACAATAAATGCTGGAGAGGGTGTGGAGAACAAGGAACCCTCTTGCTCTGTTGGTGGGAATGTAAATTGATACAGCCACTATGGACAACAGTATGGAGGTTCCTTAAAAAACTACAAATAGAACTACCATATGACACAGCAATCCCACTACTGGGCATATACCCTGAGACACCTGAGACAACCATATTCAAAAAGAGTTATGTACCACAATGTGTACTGCAGCACTATCTACAATAGCCAGGACCTGGAAGCAACCTAAGTGTGCATCAACAGATGAATGGGTAAAGAAGACGTGGCACATATATACAATGGAATATTACTCAGCCATAAAAACAAATGAAATTGAGTTATTTGTAGTCAGGTGGATGGACCTAGAGTCTGTTATACAGAGTGAAGTAAGTCAGAAAGAGAAAAATAAATACCGTATGTTAACACATATATATAGAATCTCAAAGAAAAAAATGGTTCTGAAGAACCTAGAGGCCGGAAAGGAATGAAGACACAGACGTAGAGAATGGACTTGAGGACGGAGGAGGGGGAAGGGTAAGCTGGGATGAAGTGAGAGAACAGCATTGACATATATATACTACCAAATGTAAAATCGATAGCTAGTGGGAAGCAGCCGCATAGCACAGGGAGATCAGCTCGGTGCTTTGTGACCACCTAGAGGGGAGGGGATAGGGAGGGTGGGAGGGAGACACAAGAGGGAGGGGATATGGGGATATACATATGCATATACCTGACTCACTTTGTTATACAGCAGAAAGTAAAATATTGTAAAGCAATTATACTCCAATAAAGATGTAAAAAAGAATAAAAAATAAAAATGGCCTACATTGAGTGACTTGGGAACAAAATACACAAAAGTGACATAATACATTTTTAAAAGGGTTTCTAAACCTAAGAATGACGTATTGGCTTTTGACACCACTAATTCTGGAAGAAAGCATATCTAGTTCTATTTGAGAATTCAAATTTCTAAATTTCTTTACCACCTATTGATTGGTAACATTTCCAAGGAACAATTTTATTTCTTTCATTTTAAACTGATTTCTCTTTTTAGCAAGATTGTGTTTTTTGAGAGCACTGAGGCAAAGAATTCATTTAATTCTACTTTTTTTAAATCAATGTCTACAAGCCCCCCTCAATCAATGGATTACCCTTTCCATCCATTAGACACCTTTCCAGGCTGTTCACTGACCTTTTGTGTCCCATGTACTATCACTGTAATATCTCAGCACTTTTAGTTAGTCTTACATGAAATGCTTTTGTCATTTTCTGCCTTTGCTCTTTCTGTCATTTTTAAACTCTGAACTCCACTGTGTAATTTTTCAGCTTCTCCTTTGAACTTGACATGCATTATGTGCCTTTTGTGCCCTTAATTACTTTTCCCACTTTGGGGTTGATCCATGTTGGTCTTTCCTAATCCTAGTATATTGATTGCTGTACAGCAAGCCTTTCCTCTACAAGCACTGTCTGTCTTTAAACTATCTTCTTTCCTTCCAATGCTGAGAACCACTGAATTTTTTTCTACTAGTCCTTTCCAGGAAACCTCAGCTTCTCCATAATTGTGACAACTGAGACCTATTCACTAGAATCATAATTATTTCTCTCTCAACATTAATTCTCCTTACTCAAGTTTGAAAAAGAAACCACAATGACAAAAGGTGGAAAAGAGATATGTGTCAAGAGCAAAAAAGACATTGGCAAGAGAATATTCAGGAAGCAACAAAAACATTATCATTTACAAAGATACGAGAGCGAGGAAATAAGAATGGTTTCTTGAAGAATTATAAAATGGGGAATATTAAGTTAAAGAATGACATAAAAACTTGAATCTTGTAAGAGTAAATCACTTTAATGTCTAGTGTGCCAGATACAAAAATACCAGCCATTAAGAATGAAATCTTTTGTCAAATACAGGCTACCATCTTCTCTTATGTAAACTTCTGCAACAGTGTCCCCACTGGTCTCACTGTCTCCAGTACTATCTCCCTCCACCTCAGACTCCAGAATGCTGCCAGAGTCGTTATCTTAAAACACATGCTTAATCATTTCTCTGCTAGAAAACTTTTCAATGGCTCTCCCTTTCATCTAGAATAAACCTAAAAGTTTACAAAACCCCATGTCTAGACTGTGTTTACTTTTCTAGCCTCATTTCTAGCCACTTCTCCTTCTTCCCAAGATCTGCATGTTCTAAACAGAACATACTTTATCCTCTTTCTCCAGCCATTTGTACATGCTTTTTTGGCCCTTGCCCAGAATTCTCTTTCCTGCCCCAGCTCCTCTCAGTCCTTTCAATGCTTATTCATCCTTCCTGTAGATGCCTTTCTTACCTGACTCATTAACTAAAAGTTAAGCACCCCTCTTCTCTATGTTACCATGGTTCACTGTATTTCTCCTATCATAGCACATAATATACTATGTTATACTATTTTGTTTACTTATGTGTATCCCATTCTAGTTGGCAAGCAATACAATGGCAATGACAATGTTTACCTTTTTTGCCCTGGTACTCCAGCAGCCAGCACAGAACCTGGCACCTGATGATGTTTGATAAAAACTTTGTTGGATGGATGTTGTACAAGTATTTAGCTGATGGTACTGTCTAGTAACCCAAGGCTTAATTTGAATTTCCTTGTTGAAAATCTTTCTAGAATAGTGGCAACCCGTAGCATGTATGTAAGGCTCATTAGTAATTTACCTTTGGCATGTGGGACAATTCCTGCCTCTATTATCCCTTCCCTATGACCATAAGCTGTAGAATTGGCACAAGCTACCCGCGCTGTGCAAATTCAGCAGCTGATGCTCATAGCACCCACCTAGTCCTCTTTGCCTGTTCAGAGGTAGTCACTCAGCTACCACAATCTCCCATGCCCCCCCCTCCACTGAAGAGTCAGCATTTCCTACTAAACTGCATGTCCCACCATTTTTAGCCTGACAATAGGACACAACAAGCATCTTAGCACTCCTTCTAGAGACTGCCATCCTCTATATATTGTGTAAACAATCAGTCTACTTTTCTGCCTTATCTAGTAAAATAAGAAAAATTGAATTTCTTTGGGTTGACTTAGCAGCTTATAAGATCTCTGGATCATCATTCTAGTCATAGTGTTCTGAGAACTGTAGATTTTTAGAGATGGAGAAAAGTGGGTTTAAACTTCACTAATCCCCTCCAGAAGTTTCTGAAATCAAAGACTATTTAATTCAATACATTCTTGATTTTTAAATTTTTTTCCCTTCTCTTCAAAATTTCTCCTGAAGGTACAAGAAATTCTGTTAACTAAGGGTCCAGTTAAGTGAAACAAATTGAATCAGATTTGAAACATTTATGTATCCAAGTTTACCCAGTAAAGTAATATTACATTTTTCAAGAGAAAAATTCCTAAGAAAAGTTATATTGATGCCATAGATAGAAAGAACAGTACTCCCTTGATTTTTCAAGAAATGACATTTTTTAAGTGCCAGGAAAGGGGATAAAAAATAAAGCCTTTGAGCATTTGAGGGACAGGTCTAAATCAAAAATACTTTCCATTGGTTTATTAACAGAAAAGATAAAAATTAAAAATGATATGCTTACTGCCCAAAGTAAGGGTATTATTGAGCAAGTATTTTCATTCCTCTTAGGGCTAAGAGTAGAGTAGGTATTCTGCTACCAAAAATAAAGTAAAAACTTTATGTCCGTAATATGAATTATATCCAAAATATTGGTAATTTATTGGAGAACATAATTTAAAATCAAATATGTTCTGAGTCATAGAATATGGGATAAATCAACCCGTCAAGGATAAAATGGGCCATGATTTTTCAAAAAGGCCATCAATGGAAATAAACTGCAGAAAAGCCATTTTGGACCACCCTACCCTAGTTCCCCAATGTATCTGTTCATTCGCTTTTTATTTTTGACTATAAATTTGCTGACAGATGTTGTGTCTCATAATAGTCAATCAAACTTCCATGTTTTTTCTCTATATGCTCAGTAATTGCTCTCAGTCATACCTCCTGATTTTATTCCTACCACAATCTAAACTTTGGTACATTACCAGTGACCCTAACATTCTCCAATATCTCCTCCTCATTTTCATCAGACACCATAACCAGCAACTAACTCTTGAATGTTTTTCCCAGACCAGCACTGACAGAACCCACAGACCTATCCTATGATTCTTTCCAAATAGGGCTCAGCCAATGAAAGTAAGTCAGAAGTAAAGTCATATACCTGAACCAGTGATGGAAAGGCTGGGCACTTGGACAGATAAGTAACGGATATTAAATGTAGGAAGTCTAAGATAACCAGGGGCTAGAATATCTTACAAGTCTGGAACCTTAATAATCACAAAGGGCCTATTACATCTTTACCAAGATGTGCTCCACAAAATAGTAATATGTGAAGATGCCTCCCAGACTAACTTCCATGATCAATAAAAACTACTGTGTAGCTGCTTTGACTTTTATCTTAGAGATTCAGAAAGTGCATTAGCATATTAAAAGATAAAAAGTCTGGTCATAAAGAAACATGTTAACTTTGTTTAACCTGGTATTTGCCAAACCTTTCTGACCACTGAATACCTATTAAGATCCTGGAGGAGGAAAGAAAGATATCAAGGAATAGCCTTAAGGAAAAGCTGACCTACCTGCTCAGCCATTTATGTTTGCTGTTGCTTTTTTTTTTTTTTTTTTTTTGCGGTACGCGGGCCTCTCACTGTTGTGGCCTCTCCCGCTGCGGAGCACAGGCTCTGGATGCGCAGGCTCAGTGGCCATGGCTCACGGGCCCAGCCGCTCCACGGCATGTGGGATCTTCCCGGACCGGGGCACGAACCCGTGTCCCCTACATCGGCAGGTGGACTCTCAACCACTGCACCACCAGGGAAGCCCGCTGCTGCTTCTCAATCTCCTCTAGGGCAACCCTATAAGCCCAGGTATTGGTCATATGATGTTTTAGGCAGTGTTTCTTAAACTTCCATGTGCATACAAATCACTGGGAATATTGTAAAATGTAGGTTCTAATTCAGTAGGTCTGACGTGGGGCCTGAGAGTTGCATGTCTAACAAAGCTCCAGGTGATACTACTGCTGCTGGTGGTCTCTGTCACATTTTGAGTAGCAAGACTCTACAGGAACATTGCAAAAGGAAGATCATCACAGCTCTAATTTCTTTACCCTACCCTTTCTAATAATGAATCCTCCTAAAATACTTCCCTTATGTCACTTTGCTGGTCAGAAACTTTCAGTGGTTCCCTATTCCCAGCTACATTCATAACTCAACAACAGAGGTTTATTGAACTTTTACTGTGTGGCAAATAGATTAACAGAGCCCCTGACCTTATACAATCAAGAACTGAGTGGGTGAGCAAGAAACAATGTGCAGAATGCTAGGAGCCAAAACAAGAAGGTAATAGGTATTTCTTCAGACCTCAGTTTCCTCATCTGTAAAATGAAGGTTAAGCTAGACCAGTGGTATTTAATCCCGTGTTCACTGTAGTCACTAATACCACCAGAGTCTCAGCCCAGGCCAATTATGCGTACTCAGTACCTCCTGCATTAAGGCATGGGCTGGTCTTACAAGCTCCCCAGGTGATTCTAATGTGCAGCCGAGTTTGCCAACCACTAGACTAACCAGTGATTCCCAAATGCTGCCCAAACCATCAACACCAGCATCACCTGGAAACCTGTTAGAATGCAAATTCCCAGACCTCACCCCAGACCTACTGGATCAAAAAATTGGGGACAGGATCCAGAAATCTAGGTTTTAACCAGCTCTGCAGGTGGCTCTAATACATTTTGAAAACCACTGGATTAGAAAATAAGTAAATTTCCCTCTAGCTCTAAAATGCTATCAATACTGTGACCTCTGACAGCCTTTTCAAGGACTTTTATTATCCAGATTTGCAGAGTAAAATTATAAGCTCTGGAACTAGACTTCCTGGATTTAAATCCCAGCTCTTACAGTTAATTGCTGTGCACTCTTGATGACTTTGGTTGTCTGTGTTTCAGGTCCTCATCTATAAAATGAGAATAATAATAGTACCTACTCTCACAAAGTTGCTATGAAAATTAAATGATTTCGTATCTATAACTCACTTAGCAGAGTGCCTAAAATGTGGTATTCATTACCCACCTATTGAGTATTTCCCTGGCCACTGTATCTAAAACTGCAGTTCACCCCTACCATTCCATTGTCTCCTCCCCTGGTTTATTTTTCTCCTTTGTAGTTATTACTCTCTAACATATTACATATTTCACGTATTGCTTTGTTTATTATCTGTCTTCTCCCACTAGGATGTAAGCTCTAAAAATCAATGATTTCTGTCTATTTTACTAAAACTATACCCCCCAGTATCTAGAACAGGGTCTGACACATTGGAAAGACTCAAAAAATATTGGTGGGAAGATGAATGAATAAATGTTAACTATCAATATTAATATTATTAGCAATTGAAATTTTTCCTTATTGAAACCTAACAGTTTATACTTCCTGTTTATTGTCCCAAATTGTGCTTTGTTCTTATTCCATGCTTTATCCAAATTCTGTCCCGTACTTAAAAATGCCCTTCTAACATCTGCCCATTTTAGGTCTTGTTCAAGTTCTACCTCTTCTTTCAATATCCCCTGATGACTCTAGCTCTCTAGTTCTTGGAATATCTACAGTGTTTACAGCCTATATGGTACAACTTAACACTTAATTTTCTTAATTTAATGGCAGTGGAATAACTTCTAAGAAATTCACTTTTAAAAGCCTGCATCATTTCTCTAGCAAGCGTTTCACAAAAATTAGGGAGGAAGGGGGTCCCCCCAAAAAACAATGGGAAAGCTTACCATTAGTTAGCCATGCTGTCCTCAAATATCTAAAATAGTGCTCAACATTTTACAAAGCGTTTTTATACACATCAGCCTAGTTTTGACTAGATGATCTCAAAGACTATCTCTCCTTGCTCTTAAATTTTCAAATTACCTTCAAGGATAGAGAGAACATTTCTTGTGGTTAAAAATTAAGAATAAATCATGAAAGTCGTGGGAATTCCCTGGCGGTCCAGTGGTTAGGACTCCATGCTTTCAGTGCTGAGAGCACATGTTCAATCCCTAGTTAGGGAACTAAGACCCTACAAGTCATGTGGCTCGGTCAAAAAAAAAAAATCATGAAAGTCATAATAGAAGCAGAAAATGACCCAAGAAGTATTGATAGCTGAGTTCGGGTATTGGCAAATAAGTGGCTCTCTCGCTCCCAGTGTTCCTGTCACCTGGAAAAGGCTCACCTTCATCCCCAGTGCAGCCCCGTAGGCAGGTATGACCAACTGATCAGAGCTGGCAGACAAGCGGACACCTATGTGCCATTCCAACCTAGTCGAACCATCTTGGTTCTAAAAGCAAAGGAAGCATGCTGAGAAATTTAAAGTGATTTATCCAGGCACATACATGGTAGCAGAGCAAGACCAGAACCAGCTGCCTGACTTTATGCAGGGCTCTCTCTCCACTCCCCTCCTAATTCATTTCTGAAATTCAGTATTTAAATTTCCATTCTAAAGCAATCAAAACACATGAAGCAAACGTTTGACAGAGGCTTTTCATATTAATGCTCATGAATATAACGTTGAAACGAAAAATGACAGCTTCGAGCCGAGTGACAGACAGGGCTGGCTAGTCTGTTATTTTTCAGTTGGGTTTATTTACCTAAGCCTAGAATGCATCATGACTGGAAAGAGACAGAACTGATTATTTTAATTCCACTCTCCTAGAAAAAGAAAAGGGAAATAGTCTTCATTAAGAGGAACTGGGCTCAACTCCAGTCCTGAAATAACTTACACTACTGAATCAACTTTTTAAAGGTGACCTTTCTCTCATTAATGGCAAAGCATTAGTTTAAATATAGTTTAATCATTAAATTTACATTATAGGAAAACACATATCTTTAAAGAAATATGAAAAAGAGATGAGGGAGAGAGACATGTATTTTAACATAATGACCATTTCCTCACCATGGAAATTATGCCAGCATTTCAGAATTATAATTTTTCCAGAGCCTCTCTCTAAAAGAGTTTCCAAACATTACAATCACCTTTGTAACTCAGTTGGAATGAAACTCACTTGTTAAATTTTACCTAGCCAATTGATCATTCTGTCTTGATTAACTCTCATTTTTAGACATACTATAATTGAAGGCTGTTTGTTGGGGGTGGGGGCAGGTAATCATCATTAACACAGTTAGAAATTGCCTCTGGCACTGTCTGCATTACTAAAGGAAACCAGGATGACAGCTGGCAGGTCTGTTACTTCACAGAGTTAATCCCATTTAGCAACTATGTTACTTGGTTACAAGGCACCAGCAGTTGGTCCTATAACCTGTCCTTTCACAGGAAGAAGGTGAGCCTAACTTGTTTCAGGGTAGGATGAGGAAAGTAGCAAACACACAGAATCTCTTGTCTTTAGTAAGCCCTCTGCTACCATGCCAAAGCGGAGGGAGGTAGTAGCAGTGGTGCTAAAACAGCCAGAGGAAGTTCAGGATCTGCATGGCCCCTGCTCCACAAAAAATAATGCAATCAGTTCAAGGGTTCTCCTAGGGTCTGGATATACACAGGAACAATCTCAATGGGCCTCAGAAAAAAAATCTAGCCACAAACTGATGCTTGCTAAGAGAGCCCCAGAAGGCTGGAGTGATTCTTCCCTCAACCCCCTTTATCAGTCAAGACACTGGTGCTTCATGAATCAGGTCAAAAACAAGAATGAAACCAAGAGCTGAGGTCAGACCCCATCATCGTAGCCCAGCACAGACCCTTTAGGCAAAAAGGACAGCCAAGGCAAATCCTGACATCTAACAATGAACCAGGAGTTCCTTAAGAATGTTTGTGAAACACTGAGCACTCTGCTTCCAGCCTAGTCATTCCAAAAATTCAGAGATCACCTTCCCTGTACCACATTATTGAATCATTTTTCAATCAACCCACTTACTCATCTAGAAAAGGGGACAAGAATCCCATCTCAGACTTCCCTGGTGACGCACTGGTTAAGAATCCACCTGCCAGTGCAGGGGACATGGGTTCGAGCCCTGGTCCAGGAAGATCCCACATGCCATAGAGCAACTAAGGCCATGCACCACAATTACCGAGCCTGAGCTCTAGAGCCCGCGAGCCACAACTACTGAGCCTGCGTGCCCCAACTACTGAAGCCCGCACACCTAGAGCCTGTGCTCCACAAGAGAAGCCACCACAATGAGAAGCCCACGCACCGTAACGAAGAGTAGCCCCCACTCGCCGCAACTAGAGAAAGCCCGCGTGCAGCAACCAAGACCCAGCACAGCCAAAATAATTAATTAATTAATTAATTAATTAATTTTAAAAAAAGAATTCCATCTAATGTAGCAGAAACATTAGGTGGCATTCAAGACACCGTTCACAATTATGGAAAATCCTTTAAAACACTACTATTTATAATAAAAACCCAAATTCCTTAAAAACTGACTGTATGCCAGCTAATCAAACATAGTAGGTAGAGAATACATTCAAGAGTTGGAAAGACTCGATTTGGAATCAGTATTGTCACTTCCTAGATCTGTGACCATGAGCAAATTACTTATTGCCTTTAAGCTCAAGTTTTCTCTTTTATAAAATAATCACAATAAAATTTATTTTACAATGTAGTTCTGAGGATTACATGAAAAATATAGGAAAAAGCACAAAAATGCCTGACCCATGATAGAAACTAAATAAATATTCATTTCCTTCCCCCCTTTCCTTTTTTCTAGTAAAGAAAATATATGTATTAAAATGTTTTGAATGTTGCATGTTGTTTAAATAATTAACATGTCAATGTCTTATCTATGTAACTCTAGTTTATATTGCTAATTTGAAGCAACTACTATTTACGTATGTGATTATACATAAAATTTGAATTAATTATAACTGGTACCATAATCTGAATCTCTTTTACCAGAAATATATTGCAGCTTTATTTCAATCCCACTATGGTAGAAAAGAGAGAAAACCAACACCTCTTCAGTTGAATAATAGCAATATTTTATGGCCTTTTTTCCATCAAGTCCTTTTCTTTTGTGTTAGATACCATGCATCTCTCAAAATAATTCTTCTTATCTGTCTTCCAAAGCCTGCTTATAGCCTTTAATACTGCAAGACAGTGTAAGGAACAAATATGTACAGTCTGGCAAAAAAAGAGGGGAAGGAAGGCACGTTTGATGCAAATAAGAGAATATACAGGAACAGTCTTACGGCCAAGAACAACAGCAGGCTTGTCCATCTGTCCGTCATCAAACTGAGTTGTGCCCACTAGTTATCAACAGGAGGTGGCCATGTGGGCATCACACTAAAATAGAAATTCTGTCATCCGTAAGACAAGGTGAGAAGGTAAGAAAAGGATTAACTGTTTCTGAATCAATTTCTGGGTTAGCAGGATATATACAAAGAGTTGCTGCAGGTTTCTTACTCATAGACTATAAAGCTTTTATTCATTCATTAAACATTTTCTGGGTGCTTTTTAGAAGCCAGGCAATGTGTAAGCCACTATGGATACAAAGAATAATTTCATTTTTTTTAGTAATTCTCTTGATGGACAGAGAAGTAAACAAATAATTATAATACAGTAAGATGACAGCTAATGTATATACAATGTGCCATGAGAACCCAAAGAAAGAAATCATTAACTATGCAAAAATATGGCAACTTTACAAATTTGTAAGTCATCTTCGCACAGGGGGGCTATACTAATCTTCTTTGCAGTATTTTAGTGTTGTTATATGTGCCACAGGAGTGAGGCTGACCACAGAAGTAGAATAGAAAATCTAAGACTGAACAGACGGGTCTTGATCAATGATGTTTATCTTACGACGTAAGAGAAGTATTATTGCCTTTACCTTCATTTCTTACAGTCTTTTTTTTTTAAGTATAGGTGTGTGTTTAATTTTTATATGATTTTTAATCTTATGAACACTATCTAAACATATCAGTTTCTATTTTCTATAATATCAGTATGTTTGAGAGTATAACCATTGGACAATACAGATATGGATGTAGGTATAGATACAGATATATAGATATAGAAATAGTTTCTTGGCTTCTGGAAATACTAGTTATGACATATTTCTTAAATTTTACAATGACATATTTTTCTTTCAGGCAATTGCCTAACAGAAAAGTGAATATAAGGCATAGCCTTTATTGGCATTTAGCAAAATTAAGATGTTAATACAAATAAATCCTCAGTGGCTTTAAGAATTTACTATAAAGGCTCCCTTTCAATTGCAGAAATGAGTAAGAAGTGACTTGCAGCACTCCCATTTAAGCTAAAGGCTAAAGTGTGGATAAACTGTCAGCTTGAAAATCCCATTTAAATGTCTACTGGCTTTGTTGCTCACATGTGCACTTGGAAACAAAATTTACAAGTTTCAGATTAAGTTCATTATTCATCTCTGAGGCAATTTTCGGTGCTAAATCATTTCCCCAAGTCTCATCTTGGTTATCTCTCTAGCACTGGTGTTCCTCTTTCTTGTCCCTGAAACCATACATTGCCCTGGAGCTACATGCATAAAAATACTGGTGTTCCCCTCTCTGACCCCTCCCACAGTCATGGGAGCCAATGGCACGTTCTGAAAAGTAGCACTAGCCATTATCTTGCCTCAGGCACTAGCACCAGGCCCAACCAGAGTCTAGGTCAGTCTTGAAGAAGGCACTCCAAAGAATAACAGCCATCACTCTCCCTGCCACTGTCCTGCTGTCCTGCACTGGTAGCTGCCAAAACTGAAATGCCTTAACCCCTGACAAACTCAAGAGCTCCTGTTCACGTTACTATTATATGCATCAGTTTGACAAGACATGAAAGTCCTAAACTTTATTTCTAATTGCTATTTCAGTCACATAATCAACCTTATCCACATGCCAAAATTTAGGTTGTAACTTATATGTGATGAAAACCACAGTGACCATACATAGATATCTGCTTACTGTTTTTATTCTGTCCATCTGTCAATTTTATATAAGTAATTCCTGGTCACTGTTCTCAATGTGATTCTCTTATTATGACACCTAGCACAACTTCACAGGTAATTTTATGTTTACTGAATATTTTCTATTGATAGTGGTAGCACTGGTGATGCTGCAGCTTCTGTGTTCCACTCTAACAAGTATACAAGTGTTGTCCTACAGATGGTCAAGTTTTTGCCAAGATCTATACTCTTTTCTATGATTTTTCTAATCATCATAGTTTTTCATCTATTGCACATGAAAAAATTGCAAAAAAAATTGATTAAAAAATGAAAAGTGGACTTCCCTCGTGGCGCAGTGGTTAAGAATCTGCCTGCCAATGCAATGGATATGGGTTCGAGCCCTGGTCCGGGAAGATCCCACATGCCGCGGAGCAACTAAGCCCATGCGCCACAACTACTGAGCCTTCACTCTAGAGCCCGTGTGCCACCACTTCTGAGCCTGCATGCCACAACTACTGAAGCCCATGTGCCTAGAGCCCATGCTCCTCAACAAGAGAAGCCACCACATTGAAAAGCCCGTGCACCACAATGAAGAGTAGCCCCTACTCGCCGC
Organism: Hyperoodon ampullatus; assembly: GCF_949752795.1. Classification (NCBI taxonomy): domain Eukaryota; kingdom Metazoa; phylum Chordata; class Mammalia; order Artiodactyla; family Ziphiidae; genus Hyperoodon; species Hyperoodon ampullatus. The sequence continues at coordinate 66,641,293 of NC_136915.1, forward strand.
AACTACAGAAAGCCTGTGCATAGCAAGGAAGACCCAATGCAGCCAAAAATAATAAATTAATAAATTTTTTAAAAAAAGAAAAGTAAGTGTCCTTACAAAGTGAGTTGAGTAATGACTCATGCCCAAGGAGTCTAACTTAAAAATGGCAAAGAGAAAGTCATTCATTAATTTAAGGTCAGAGGCCTGCAAGCTACTTGACCTTAAATGAAGGCCAAGAGAAGCATCCATTAGTAGAAGTTTTAAAAGTAGATATTACCTGTGAAAGAAATGGTTTTTTTCTTATGGTGAAAGTTGTGATATCTCTTCTAGATTATCTAATAGCCAATATTCAGGAAAGAGAGATAAATATCAAATGAGCAACAGGGAAAAGAGCTGGGTACCACTCAACCTACGAGTGCATCATGGTTCCACAACTCTGGAAGCATGCCAGTTATGTGGTTTTGAGAAACTGTCTTCCCTTAAAGCATTGTTAGACATGGTAGCAATGCCCTGCTCTCTGTTCACATAAGCCAATCTAAACTACAATGGAGCTGAGGTATAATATGACCCCAGTAATTCTATTTCAAATATAATTAAACATTTGTAACATACTTCTGAATTTCAATTTGTGAATAAAATAAAAACCACTGTTTATTCATCATATCCATACTATTCCTCAGACATTGTGCCAATCTGATCCTTACCTTGGTCTATGAGGTGATTATTTTTACTCTCTTTTACAAAGGAGCACACAGGCCTAAACAACTGAAGTAATCTGCCCCAGGCATGAGAATGTTAATAATACTGTATATTTGCATAAAATAAAATGTCTTTTAAATCTGTTATTCCCCAGTTTTCATACTTGAGGAAAAATTGCAATCCACACTCAGAGGGCAGAGGCTCTGGACACAGATTCCCCTGTAACACATTCATTGGAGCAGAGGTCCCTGTCAGTGATGATCAAAATACTGCAATGTGCTTGCAGCCTTCAGGAGCCTATGCAGATTTAGACACATTCTTGGGCCCTTTCTAAAGTCTTGTTAGACCTTTAGATCCTATTTTTAATAACCCTTATAATCTTTTTAAAATACTCAGCCAAAGATCAAAGCTGCTGCTCAGCTTTAAGCTACACACTCTGTATCTTCCATTTTAATTTGTACTTATGCAACATTTACTGTTTTTTTCACAGCAAGGAATAGATTTTCCTTCATGAAGGAATAAAGTTTGCCCTTAAGGAAAATAGTATTCATTTTCAGTAAACATTTACTACGTAACTACCTTTTTGAAAGTTAAAGGATATTAACGCATATATGTGGAATCTAGAAAAATGGTACAGATGAACCGGTTTGCAAGGCAGAAATAGAGACACAGATGTAGAGAACAAATGTATGGACACCAAGGGGGGAAAGCAGCGGGGATGGGGGGTGGTGGTGTGCTGAATTGGGAGACTGGGGTTGACATGTATACACTAATATGTATAAAATAGATAACTAATAAGAACCTGCTGTGTAAAAAAAATAAAATTCAAAAAAATTAAAAATTAAAAAAAGAAAGTTAAAGGTTAACACTGAAGAAAGTAAAAAGGTGGTTAAGACCTGATCTTTCCCTGCCAGGGGCTTAAAACCTAATTATGAAGACAGTAGGAATCAGGGTCAGAATTTAAAGTGGAGCCTCTAGGTCCCTCTCGAAGGAACAACTTCTGATACCATTTTGCTTCACTGAAGAGCAAGCTCTGGCTTCCCAATGAGAAAAATGAGAAAGGGGGCTGAAAATAATAATCCTTTAAGAAAAATGTGAAGAATTCTGATTCTAGCAATAACTCTTTTTATTTATTTATTTATTTTAGCAATAACTCTTAAGGTGGAGGGGGCAATGCAGGAGAAAGGGAGCAGTTTCAGAATTGACTTGAGTATGCATGGTGATGTGCTTTTACAAACCACATAGCCCCTGTTCACGACACCTTCCCCAGAATCGCTGCTATAGGGAGCCCCCAGGCATAGAAGGGAGAATGCCATGCATCTCAGAGGTCTTGAGATAAGAAAAGACTGAGAAACACAGTGTTTAATATCCTGCAGTTTTTCAAGTATGGCTCCTAGTGACATCATAGTATATATTCATTTTTCTATTTGTCCTTATTTAATATTGAACAAGTAATATTTTACACAAAAGTCTACATCAAGAAGGACTTAATTCGAGTAGATGATTACCTTTGTCACTCATTAAGAGGCTGTCTCTTTAGAAGACCTGAACCACTGCAGAGTTGAGCTGCTTAGAAAGGAGTCTGTGATAAAAACAAGTTTGAAGATAGTTATTTAAAGGAAATAATTTTAACTTATTAAAAACAAACCTTTGGGGAATACTCCCACAATCTACTATGATTTACGCTCCCTAGAAACCCAGAGAATTAGCTTAATTCTCTTCTAACATAAAATACTGCAGGTATCTACTCTCTTTTGAGACAACTTCCTGTTCTTCTTTACTAAAATTCTCAGTGCCACAGTCTCCTAAATCTATCTCTGGCCTTATTTTTATTATCTACTCTCACACTTCACATCCACCTGTAAAATGCATCCCTACACAGTTGATATCTCTGTATTATCCTCCACCCATATGGACGCTTTTTCAGCAATCACATTCATGTTTTTATATTTAGCTGCCACACTGATCAACGAACTGATTGTGGTAGATGGCATATTTCTTTCAAGTTTAGCTTTTTTTGTTGTTGTTCTAATTTTAGGGAGAGGAGTTGTATATGAATGTGATGATGATGATACAATATATAACTTGTAAAAATTTGTTACAGAAAAGCATCTTTTAAATGAAAGGGGAAAACTACTTGATTTTACCACGTAGAAATTACTACTAAGATTTGGTTGTTTTTCCTATTGGTCCTTTTTCTATGTATGTTTTTTAACTTTTTATTTTGAAATAATTTTAGACTTAGAGAAGCTACAAAAATAGTACTGAGAGTTCCTGTATACTCTTCACCCAGTTTCTCCTACTGATAACATCTTCTATTACCATAGTATACTTATCAAAATCCTCTATGTAAATTTTGACAAGGGGAAATCACACTTTTTGTTCACTGCTTCTTACATTTAATTTATAAGAAGCATAGGCATTTCTATTTTAAAATTTTCAAAACCAACATTTTAATGTCCAGGTAATATCATCAATGCATATTTAACTATTTCCACACTGTTGGATGACTAGATTGCTTGCAATTTCTTTCTATTATTAAAAATTCTCGGCGCTTCCCTGGTGGCGCAGTGGTTGAGAGTCCGCTTGCCGATGCAAGGGACACGGGTTCGTGCCCCGGTCCGGGAAGATCCCACATGCCGCGCGGAGCGGCTGGGCCCATGAGCCATGGCCACTGAGCCTGCGCGTCCAGAGCCTGTGCTCCGCAACGGGAGAGGTCACAACAGTGAGAGGCCCGCGTATCGCAAAAAAAAAAAAAAATTCTCATCAACCCAAGTTATGCTTTTTAAAACTATCTACTAATTTTACAGGTCAAAAATGGTCTCTCATTATAAATTACTTTTTAAATTATTATGAAGGTGGACATTTTAAATGCTTACTAGTCATTTTTATTTCATCTTTTGTAAATTATTTATCAGGTTGTTTGCCCATGTACTTATGGGTGTCTGAATGTATTATTTACAGATTTGTGTAAAGCTTGCATATGAATATTAAGCTTTTGACTCAAGGACTGTAAATATTTTTCATTGTTTGATGATTGTGTTTTATTTGTTTTATTTTCATTTTGATAATCCAAAACACTTTTGCCAATTGAAAACAAAATATCTCTTTTATAGTAGTAATTTGTAATTAAAAGGCATTTTTACTCTCAAACTGAGATCCGCCAGCCACTAAGCATCTGAAGATGTACCTGTTGAGAATTATGGTAATTTCTTTCCTTAAAAAAAAGAGTCCATATATTATTCAAATTTGACAAAAGCTGCAAAAGGTACAAAGGTCAAATAGGAGGAGTCCCAAGTTATTTTTTTAAATGCCACATTATACAAAATAAGAACAGCTTATGAAAGGATCAGTTTGTATTGTAAGTTCTCTAGTGTTAATTATTTTATACTATTTTAGTGTCTTATCAATATTCATAACTATAACTAAACTAAAAACTAATTTTTTATTATTACAAACTGAAAATCAGAAAGCTATGTTACACTTCAACAATACCAAATTGCTAAAAGTCCCCCAAAACAATCCAAGCTTTCTTACATCTCCTGCCTCTGCCCTTACTGCTCCCTTTGCCAGGAATCACTACTACTCCATCCCTCCACCCCTACCAAATGGAAAACTCCTGGGCCTCCCTGTCATTCCCCTCAACCACACCAAACCCTCCTCTCCGATACCATCTTAATTATTGGGTCTGGTTTTCTATGTTTACTTTTACTATCTCATATTAAATTTAGTTTTATAGCTGTCCCCCCCTCCCCAACTGTCAATAACCTGAGAACAAGGGACTCAGTCATTACTGTAGCCCCAGTGCCTAGCAAAGTTTTTGACATATAATAGGAGCCCTTTTAATATTTATAAAATGAACTGAATTATCCACATAAGGTAACAATCTTCAGAGAGAGAGTTATAAGAAACTCGAGCTTGTTTTCTGAATTATACTGATAAATAATACTGCAAGTTCATCTACCAACTCTGCTATCAGTTCTGCCTCATGGGGCCCACACTTTCAGTTTGGCACTGTCAAATGTTTTCTATTCAGTGACAGTGACTCAAGCAGAAAAGAACACCTTTCCTCAGGTAAATGATTAAAAATGACTCATTTTTTTCTTTAACTTTTTATGTTGAAATAATTTGAAACTTACAGAAGAGTTTGAAGAATAGAACAAAGAACCACTGTATACCCTTCAACCAAATTCACCAACTGTTACCACTTGTCCATATTTCTCCTTTCTACCCACACACACAAACACATACACACACCACAAAATATTCTTCCTGAACCATTTGAGAGTTATTTGAAGAATCATGTCTTTTTATCCCTAAGTACAAGGATATTCTTCATTTCCTAAAACAAGGTTATTCTCTTATGTGACCACAGCACATATATCAAATCCAGGAATATAACATTTATATAACACCTTTACCTAATTTATGGTCTTTATTTCTTTTTCTCCAATTGTCTCAATAATGTCCTTTACAGAATTTTTTTTTCTCTGATACAGATCAAAGATCACAAATCACATGTTTTTGGCATGTCTTGTCAGTCTCCTTTACTGGAAACAGTTCTTCACACTTTTTTCATGACATTGAAATTTTTCAAAAGTACCAAGGTACTTTTGAAGAATGTCTTTTTGGGTCTGTCTGATGTTTCCACATGATTAGATTTGACTTATGCAATTTTGGCAGGAATACTACAGAAACGATGTTGTGACTTTCTCAGTGTATCACGTTAGGAATCAAATCTTAGTTTATCCCATCACTGGTGATGTTAACTTTGATCACTCAGTAAAGTAGTGGCAGTCAAGTTTCCCCACTGTAAAGTTACCATTTCTCGCTTTGTAATTAATAAATAATCTCTAAGGAGATACTCTGATAACACATAAATATCCCATTCCTCCTCAAACTTTTGGCATCTACTGATTATTCTTCTGAATCCACTGTTTCCATAGTGGTTGCAAAATGGTGATTTTCTACTTCCATTAGTCCTTCTACATTTGCTTATGTAACCATTCTTTTCCTTAAATATCTTCTCCTTGATTCGTGTTTTTATTCCTTATAAGTAAGTCCAAATTCAAGACTTTTTCAAAAGTTACTTTTAGATTTATCTTTAAATGTTATCACATTTTTCTTTAACTTTACATTTTCAGTGCTACTTGTTAAGAAGCCCAGAGCTGACATTTCATATTGCGCCACTTAACCATTTTTGTACTCCATAAAATTTGTTTAAAACTTCAAAGTCTTGCTTCAAACTTCTAGTTGTAATCCAAGACTAGCTCTGTCTCATTACAGTGCTACCTAATCAGTCATGGAAAATGTGTAACACTTGTCTAAGAATGTTGTTAACACATCTCTGGTTTGTACAGACTAATTCTCATTTTTATCATGTTTCATTGCACAGTGAAGAATAAGAAAGATTTAGTCTAATCCTGTAATTTAGGTACCAGTAACATTCTATTCTACTAGTTTAATTTTGTGTTCAGAAAGAATCAAAATGAAATCCTCAGAGAAAGGACTGATCCAATAACTTCAGTGAAAAAAATACTTTGGATGTTAACTTTCTAAAATTTAATGATTTTTTAAACATATGTGTTTACCATTAATCAACCACTATATTAAGCAATAATTTAGGCAATTTTGCTACTAAATATTACTCAAATTCTTTATTTGTGAAGTTCTATCTCTAGTCAGTAGATTAAGGGCTACGGGTTCCAAAATATGCTGTTTTTCTGAGTCAAGCAGTCAAGTCTAGAAGTGCCACTCTGTCTGAAAGGACCCACAAGGACCCACAGACACATATAATGCTTCTTATGTCCATGAAGACTGTTTACCAATGAAATCATCAAGAAAGAGCCAAGATCAATTTTGTTCGGTGAAATATCATTTGAAACTTGGAAACTGTGGCATGGAGGATCACAGATTTTCAGAGCTAGAAAGGACCTCGGCGGTCATTATCCAGGAGGCAAGGGAACATTATGTGATTTGGCCACAATCTACTCACATCAAGTAGATAAGGATGAAGTGTTAATTAAAAATGTGAAAAGGAGACTGATGATCTGAAGGGCATAAGTCTATTAGTGTTTCTTTAACACAGTTCTGGGTTTGTCATCCCTGCCTAGTTCCTCATCTTTTGTGTCCTTCCTCTCCCAAAAGCTATGGCTGTAACCTTAGTCCCAGCCTGGTTTCTAGATGCAATCCTCATTTTAGAAAGGTGATATTTAAGAAAATTTAGCCAGCTTCTCTGGAGCTGACATCAAATTAACCATGCTCTTTTTTCCATAGCTCTGACTTTATATGCAGAGGTTTTGCTCTGACTCCTTGACCAAACTCCCATCTTGAACCAATGACTGACTTGTTCTGTTGACCACTCACCTGCCTAGATTTTCAAATGTTAGCATAACTGAAGATTCCCCACTGTCTTGTTCTTCCTTTTTGTTAGTATACCTCTGTAACTACATGTTGAATTACTCCATCTCACATCCAACACCTGTGATCTTTCTCATTTATTTATTTATTCAACAAACACTTATGGAATAACTCTTCTATGGCAAGTATTGTGCTAAGCACAGGTGCAGATAGTAATGATGAAAAAGGGTATACTTTAATTCCTGACCTTAAGGAACTTACATTCTTGTGAGGGTGACAGACAGTAGAAACAACCATGTAATTACAAGGTGGGAAAAGTATTAGGAAGGAAATAGGAAATAACGTAGTCGGGGAAAAACCTCTCAGGGAAGGTAACATTAAGGATGAAGATTTGAAGGATGAAATGAACTAGCCACGTGAAGTAATGGAAAGAGCATTTCAGGCCAGAAAACAGCAGGTGTACATACTCTTAAAAAGGCTTGGGAAGTTGGAGGAACTAAATGGAGGCAAGTGTGGCTGGAACATATTGAGGGAAGAGGAAAGATGCTTAAATGAGAAAGGAGAGGCAGAGCATGCAAACCCTTATGGGGCAAAGGAAGGTATCTGGATTATAATATGATTGTAATGAGAAGACATTGAAGGCTTTTAAATAGGGAAACCACATCACTTTCATTTTTAAAAGATTACACTAGTGAGTTGAAAATAGGTGTTAAAACAAAAACATGGGGTACATGTGTCCTTTTGAATTATGGTTTTTTCAGGGCATATGCCCAGGTGTGGTATTGCTAGGTCATATGGTAGTTCTATTTTTAGTTTTCTAAGAAACCTCCATACTGTTCTCCACAGTGGCTGTATCCGTTTACATTCCCACCAACAGTGCAAGAGGGTTCCCTTTTATCTAAAACCTCTCCAGAATTTGTTGTTTGTAGATTTTTTGATGATGGCCATTCTGACCAGTGTGAGATGATACCTGATTGTAGCTTTGATTTGCATTTCTCTAATAATTAGTGATGTTGAGCATCTTTTCATGTTCCTGTTGGCTGTCTGTATGTCTTCTTTGGAGAGATGTCTATTTAGGTCTTTAGCCCATTTTTCAGTTGGGTTGTTTTGTTTTGTTTTGTTTTTGATATTTATCTCCATGAGCTGTTTGTATATTTTGGAGATTAATCCTTTGTCAGTTGCTTCATTTGCAAATATTTTCTCCCATACTGAGGGTTGTCTTTTTGTTTTGTTTATGATTTCCTTTGTTATGCAAAAGCTTTTAAGTTTGGGGCTTCCCTGGTGGCGCAGTGGTTGAGAGTCTGCCTGCCGATGCAGGGGACACAGGTTCGTGCCCCGGTCCGGGAAGATCCCACATGCCGCGGAGCGGCTGGGTCCGTGAGCCATGGCCGCTGAGCCTGCGTGTCTGGAGCCTGCGTGTCTGGAGCTTGTGCTCCACAACGGGAGAGGCCACAACAGTGAGAGGCCCGCATACCGCAAAAAAAAAAAAAAAAAAAAAAAAGCTTTTAAGTTTAATTACATCCCATTTGTTTATTTTTGTTTTTATTTCCATTTCTCTAGGAGGTGGGTCAAAAAAGATCTTGCTGTGGTTTATGTCAGAGTGTTTTTCCTATGCTTTCCACTAAGTTTTATAGTGCCAGGACATGGAAACAAACTAAATGTCCAACAACAGATGTGTGGATAAAGAAGATGTGGTACATATATACAATGAAATATTACTCAGCCATAAAAAAGAACAAACTTGGGTCATTTGTAGAGATGTGGATGGACCTAGAGTCTGTCATACAAACTGAAATAAGTCAGAAAGAGAAAAACAAATATCCTATATTAATGTATATATGTGGAATCTAGAAAAATGATACAGATGAACCTATTTCCAGGGCAGGAATAGAGACACAGACATAGAGAATGGACATGGGGACACAGAGGGGGAAGGGGAGGCTGGGATGAATTGGGAGATTAGGATTGACATATATACACCACCATGTGTAAAATAGATAGCTAGTGGGAACCTGCTACAAAGCACAGAAAGCTCAGCTCAGTGCTCTGTGATGACCTAGATGGGTGGGATGAGGGGTGGGGGGAGGTCCAAGAGGGAGGGGATATATGTATACATATAGCTGATTCGCTTCACTGTACAGCAGAAACTAACACAACACTCTAAAGCAATTATATTCCAATAAAAAAATAAAAATTTTAAAAATCAGAAACAAAAACATGTCCACAGCAGCATTATTCATAATAGCCAAAAAGTGGAAACAACCCAAATGTCTATCAACTGATGAATGGATAAACAAAATATGATATATCAATATAATAAAATATTATTCAGCCATAAAAAGGAATTAAGTACTGATACATGTTCCATCATGGATGAACCTTGAAAACATTATTTCTCATGAAAGAAGTCAGACACAAAAGGCCACAAATGTATGATTGCATTTACATGAAATGTCCAGAACAGGAAAATTCATGAAGGCACAAAGTAGATTAATGGTTTCCAGGGGAAGAAGAATGGAAAGTGCTTAACAGATGAGGGGTTCTTTTTGAAAATGTCCTAGAATTAGATAGTAGTGATGGTTGCAAAACATTGTGAATGTACTAAAAACTACTCAATTGTATACTTTTTAAATGATTAAAATGACTAATTTTATGTTACATGACTTTTACCTCAATAAAGAAAAATACCACTCTTTGGACAGTGATTGGTTTGTAGGGGAGGGGGTTTAACAGCTGCAGGAGGTGGTCCATAACTGGGCTAGAGTGGTGACTGCAGAGCTGGAGAAAAGGGGAAAGATCCACTATGTATTTTGGAGGTAAATTTTACTGGATTTTCTGATGTCAGGAACTGAGAGTGGAGGGAGTGAAGCAGGGAAGGAAGGAAGGATAGAAGTAGGGAGAGAGAGAAGGAAGGAAGGAGGGAGGGAGAGAAGGAGTGATCTAGTACCCAGAGGCTTCAGACCTGGAGGAGGAGTGTGTTTTAAGAAGAAATGAAGAGTTCAACTTTGCACACAGTAACCTTGAGATGCCCCCAATCCAGTTTGGACTATCCTATGTTAATATTCCACTTTCCAGTATATTTCTTCAACTTTTCTAAACTTCAGTTTTCTCATCTATAAAATAGGAATATTAACAGCGTTTATCAGAGATGGTTGCTGTGCAAATTAAGTTAGGTAACTGATGTAAAGTTCTTAGCACAATTTCTAACACATAATAAATCTTGAGTCACTGTTAGAGATGATTATTGTCATAATCTCTAACCCGATTACTATATTGATTCCATAAACTGCCTCTCTGTTCCTTCTTCTAGCATCTGCAGATGCTTGGCCCAAACTAGAGGACTTGTTTTGAACAAAGTTTCAGACTCTCCCAATCTATTCTCTCTTACTGCAGCTGAGTCCACAACTGGCCATGATCTTAAACAATATTGACAGAGGGACCTGACTCGGTAAAAATAGTATTCAGATCCCTTAGCCAGGCAGATATATTCCTATGTGGAGAAGGCACATGGGGCTCCAGTAACTGCATGACACTCTCCTAATTAAGAGCATTCAACTTACTTTCTTCTAATTTTATACTTCCTTGGCATTCTCCTGTCCTTTATTTCCCAAGCGTTCTTCTCCTCAGGGAAGAAAATGTTCTGACAAGCTGACATGAATATTTGGTCTACTTGGCAGTTAATTTCCTCATAGAGACTTGTAAATTGATGCTCTGATTTATAACCAGACTCTTATGAGTTTGGTTAGAAGGGACCAATTTGCCTGGGCCCGTTAACCCCTGGTTGACCACATAATAGTCCAGTTACTGAATACGAGAGTTGTGTGTCAGACTCTGGACAATGACAACCGTTAAGGAACGACACACACACACTAACACTAAGCTGAAACTGCCATTCAGACTTAACAATACAATAATTTACAGAGTCGTTGTGAATATTAAATGAGTTAATATACATTAAAGTGCCTAGCATATATTAGATTCTCAATAAACATTAGTTTATTTTTCAACTCTTTAAGCCATATGCAAATCAACAGGGGAAAAGACTCAAGTTTGAAAAATTTCCAGATGAACTGAAATGATCCTAAATTTTTTCCCCCACTCCATCCTAATCTATCCCTAACCCTCCCTCTTCTAAAGAGTTTCCTTTTTAATGGTTTCTCATTTGTGCAATGACATTTTACCATTGGCTATCTTTGTAGTTTATCATTCAGTAATGCTTAGAAGATTAATGCAAATCAAAATGATATCTAAAAATAAACATATATTCTGAGGAATAATTTACAAGCTCTGATGTTGGGCAAGTCACAACAGTTCTCCATGTCTGTGCCTCATTAGTCAGTAACTATGCCTTGCCAGCCCATCCTATAACATATCATGGTGTTCCTTCCATCTCTAAAATCTACTAACTATATTCACCACTGAATCCTAGCACTCAGCACAAAGTATGTGTTATTGACATATATGTTGAATGACTGGATAGATGTATTTTAAGACTATATTTTTCTCACAACTCTCATAAACAAGCCCAATTTTTACAATAAAGAAAATGGAAATCAGTCATTAACTTGCTATCCATAAAAGTTTAAAGTTCTTATTTAAAGAAACATGATTGAAAAAAATTCATTGACTGATGGTAAAGAACAGATTCTCACGTAGGCTTTTTTAAATGCCAATCTTAACACCATTATAATGGGTGGGTGAGTGAGTAGGTGAATTGATGGACCAACTGATAAAATACCTTATTCATACCAAAATATACCCTGATAAATTTTTTAAGAGCATAAATTTCCAAGCCAGTTTTTTTTTTTCATTGTTTTCCCCACTTCTGAATGCTCAGAAAACCTTGTTCACAATAACTAATTCAAGAAGTCTATCCCTCTGGAGTTTTTGTCATGTTTAAGAAATTTCGACAAAAAAAAAGAAAAAGAAAAAGGAATGATGACACCCTTTAATACTGACTATCATTACAGTACATAAGAGGAGCTTCCATTTGTGGCTCTTTGATTCTGTAGTGGCATATTTATTTTCTAGATGTTATCTTTAGCTTTTTATGTCACCCATTCCACATTGATGACCATAAAATAATTGTAAATAATAACTTTCCCACCCTTTTCACCTTTATTAATAAACAATTTCAAAAATGTGGGGGATTTTTAAAAATTCAATTTCAATTTATTACTGATGACATAAAGCAGAAGCCTGGACAACCATCTGAAAATTAATATACAAAGTCAAGAATAGAAAAACTGGAGCTTACAGAAAAAGTTTTATTGCCTTTTCTAACAAACCTCATGCTTCCAGAAAAAGTATTAGGACTATATTTGTTTTGTTTCTTCTTTTATCCATAATCACTGTAGACTAAATGAAATTATTTATATTTTATACCCTTTAGTTTCCCTCAATTAAATTTAGTTCAGTTTAATAAATCTTACTGACTACCTGCTGGGAGCCAGCCATTATACCAGGTTCTTAGGAGTCAAAGGTTAATAAGACATATATTCTAACTCTCATGAAGTTCATAGCTTAATTAGTATATTGGTTTTTGTTTTACAAAACCTCTGGCTTCATTCTCATTCCAATCAGAATTGCTCTACTTTTACCAGTTGTATATTTTGGGGCTTAACATATTACTGGTTTAAGAGGTTTGAAAAATCACTGGTCTGGAGGAAGCAACACATTTAAAGACAATGTTGTACAGGTAATAATTGTATTTTCTCAGCCTGGTTTCCTCAGAACACAGAGCCTAAGACAAAGAAGTATGATTCAGGGAACCAGATTTAGGGAAGATGGAGCAAAGGCGGGAAGGAAGGAAAGTCAAAAAAATGATTTGTTATTGAATTGACTGGCCACCCCTACAGATGGTTGGATACTCAGCCTTATAGGACACCTAATAACCTCCCAGGGGAAGAAAGCAGGAAGCATTTACTCATCACTCTGCTCTTCATTGGTCAAGGGTGTCCCCCTGGGCAATAACTCCCCATCATTTCTTGTGCTGCACATGCTTGAGTGCTGGGCAAAATCCCAGGGATGTCCCATGCTATTTCACCATCAAATAAAGAATCCATGAAGGTTAGAGTGGGGGAGTGAGAGGTTAAACTGAGGCAGGGCACTGTCAAGTTGTATCTGCATGAAGATGGACAGCATCTTCACAGAAATGGTCAACGCAGTTGTAGCTGGAATAAGAGGTAAGGCCAAGTAAATTTGAAATGGTGCAAGAAGTATCTGATACAAGTATACAGAAGGCACAGAAGCAGAACAGAGTAGAGAATAATTAACTCTGCCTGGAGGGAGAAGAGTCAGGAAAAGTTTCACAGACATATAATCCCTCAGAAAAAAGGCAAAAGAGAATGGGTATTCCAGACAGAGAAACAATTTATATAAGACACAGAGGTTTGAAACAACCAGATGTATTTGAAGAATTGTAAGAAAATCAGTATTCCTGGAATTGAAGCAGTAGCAGATAAAGTTAGAGATGCGGACAAGACTCAAAACATAATGAATTTTATAAGCCATGTTAGGAGTTAACTTAGTACCAGAAAAAAAGGGAAAGTCATTTGAGTGATTTTAAATGAAAAAGTGAATTTGAGAAAAGGTGTAAATGGAATAATACTGATTAACATTATTATATTTGTGAAATGAGAAGTGGGATGTTTGTAAAGGATGTAGGAAACATGAAAAGGTAGAGTGTTACTTTTACGTAGACTATGCTATGTTAGGATATATATTGTAAGCCCTAGAGTAACCACTAAAAATAATAATAAAGGGTATAGCTAAGGAGTCAACAGAGGAAATAAAATGAAACACACATGCAAAAAAAAATTCAATAAACCTAAAAGAAGTCAACAAATGAGCAACAGATGAAAAAGTAGAGGTGACAAAATGGAAAAAAAAAAGTAGATGGTACACTTAAACCCAGATATTTCAATGATTATACTAAATGTAAATGGATTAAAAGGACAAATCAATGCAATATGGTTGAACCTTACAGATATTATGCAAATTGAAAGAAACTGGAAATAAAAAAGAGTACATACTGAATAATTTAATTTATATGAAATTTTAAGTCAGACAAAACCCCTTTATATTGATAGAAATCAGATGAGTAATTGCCTGGGACAGAGGGTTGCAAGAGACTGACAGTTTGAAACTGTCAAGGTACAAGAGTGAAATTTGGTGAGAGATTAAAATGTTCTATATCTTAATTGGTTTGATGGTTTATACAGCTCTATACACTTTTCAAAGTCATTGATCTAGCTACTTAGAATGTGTGAGTTTTATAGTATCTGGTCTTACATTTAGGTCTTTAATCCATTTTGAGTTTATTTTTGTAGATGGTGCTAGAGAATGTTCTAATTTCATTCTTTTAACATAGCTATCAAGTTTTCCCACACCACTTACTGAAGAGACTGTCTTTTCCCCATTGTCTATTCTTGCCTCCTTTATTGTAGATTAATTGATCATAAATGTGTGGGTTTATTACTGGGCTCTCTATCCTGTCCATTGATCTATGTGTCTGTTTTTGTGCCAGTACCATACTGTTTTGATTACTGTAGCTTTGTAGTATAAAACTTCTAGAGGAAAACATAGGCAGAATGCTCTTTGACATAAATTGCAGCAATATTTTATGGATCCATCTCCTAAAGTAAAGGAAATAAAGGAAAAAATAAACAAATGGGACCTAATTAAACAAATGCCTTTTACACAGCAAAGGAAACCATAAACAAAACAAAAAGACAACCTACTAAATGGGAGAAAATATTTGCAAATGATATGACCAATAAGGGATTAATATTCAACATACATAAACAGTTCATACAACTGAACATAAAAAAAAATTAAAATATAGGCAGGGAATTCCCTTGTGGTCCAGTGGTTAGGACTCGGCACTTTCACTGCTGGGGTCCAGGTTCAATCCCTGGTCAGGGAACTAAGATCCCACAAGCTATGTCACATGGCAAAAAAAAAAAAAAGGGGGACAGAAGAACTGAATAAACATTTTTCCAAAGAGGAAAGCAGATAGCCAAAAGGCACATGAAAAGATGCCCAACATCGATAATCATCAGGGAAATGTAAATCAAAATCACAGTGAGATATCATCTCACACCTGTCAGAATGGCTATCATCAAAAAGAACACAAATAACAAACATTGGCAAGGATGTGGAGAAAAGGGAACCTTCATATACTGACGGTGGGAATGTAAATTGATACAGCCACTGTGGAAAACAGTATGGAGGATTCTCAGAAAACTAAAAATAGAATTACCACATGATCCAGCAATTCCACTCCTGGTATATATCTGAGAAAAACAAAAACACTAATTTGAAATGATACATGCACCCCAATGTTCATAGCAGCATTATTTACAATCACCAAGATAAGGAAGCAACTTAAGTGTCCATTAACAGATGAATGGATAAGGAGGATGTGGCATGCATATATATATATTTATTTGTATTTTTACATATTTATATATATATTTATACACACACTATACATATATATATGTATATATATACACACACACACACACATATATCATACATACATGATGGCATACTACTCAGCCATAAAAGAGAATGAAATTTTGCCATTTGCAGCAACACAGGTGGACTTGGAGGGCATGATGCTAAATGAAATAAGTCAGACAGAGAAAGACAAATACTCTATGATATCACTTATATGTGGAATCTAAAAAATACAACAAACTAGTCACCATAAGAAAAAGAAGCAGACTCACAGACAGAGAACAAACTAGTGGTTACCGGTGGCGGGGGTGGGGTGGGGAGGCAGGACAGGGGTGAGGGAATGGGAGGTACAAATTACTGTATGTAAGATAGGCTACAAGGATGTATTACACAACACAGAGAATATAGCCAATATAGGTAGATATGGAGTATAATCTTTAGAAATTGTATTAAAATTTTTAAATTTAGAAAAAAAGAATGTGTAACTTTTATTGTGTATGAATTATACCTAAACAAGGTAGATTTTCAAAAAAAAGCAAACAAACATCTCTCAAGTCTCTGATTTGAATGAATCAATAAGTGGTGATGATGGAGACAGTACAGGATCAAGAAAAAGTTTTGGCTTCACCTAAGAGGGTTGTTTACATGGAGTACCAATTCGAAACTACAGCAGTATGCTAGGGGCTGGGAGAGCAAGGATGAAAAAGATACAGTTCCCCTATCTTGAAGTGTCAGGATAGTCTAATGGAGGACGTATGAAAACAACCTAGTTTAACATACTATGAGAAATGTTCCATTAGAGTTATGAACAAAGTGTTCTGGGAGAGAGATACTTATAATAATTAAAAATACTCAAAATAATTAACAATTATTAAAATAATTAAATTAAATTAAATAATTAAATTAAAATAATTTAAAATACTCAAAATTCCTCATCAATTGGTAAAAACAAATGTTTGTATATCCATACCATAGCATACTATTTCAACAAGAAAAAGAACCAAACTATTGAACATGCAAAAACATAGATGAATCTCCAAATAATTATGTTGGGTAAAAGAAGCCAGACTCATCCCCCTCAGAAAAACATCCTGAGGAACATGGACTTGACAGAGTATGGAATACAGGAAGCATGTAGGTATTTGGTAAGAGACACATTAGTTTCTTATACTTTGAGAGAGCAAGCATAATTAAGGAAAAAGCTTTTCTGCTTTTCCTTAAAGTGGAAGGAATATGTGGAAGGGAGGAGTGGGACATGGTGACCTATAGCTTAACTTTGCATTTTTTCTATCTAATCATCAGCTTTACCTCTTGTAGTACCCTGTGATTTAACACCGGTTTCTGAGTATCTCATATCTAGAAAGTTCTCTGGTGTTCTGTCAAGACAATTTTCACATTTGACAAGTATTACCTGACTGTGAAGAAGAGGCAAGATAGGCAGAATATCATCTCTAGGAAAATAGAATTTTAAAACAAGGAAAGAAAAAGGACATGGTTCACATTTATAAGGCTTAAATGTTTCCACAATGACTAAAATCCAAACCACACTCTATTCGTAACTTCCAGCTATGAGATCAAGCCCATACACATTATGTACATAGTATGTGCAAGTATCCTGGTCAATTGGACTGGATGTCATTCACTTGCTCAAGAATTCAGTAGTTGTGAAAAAGCATTTTTTCAAGTATTAAATATGATATGAGTATTAATTGTTATTTATGAATATATTAATATATAATTTGTGGTCAGTGAGTCAAACATTAAGAATCTACTTTTTCAGTCTAAATTATTAAAGCTTCATTATATATTAGCCCACTCCAAAAACATAAATTCAGCAGCCATCTATTGAGCACCTATGAACCATGCATTGTGCTAGGTTCAGAAGTGAAATAAAGCATAGCCTCTGCCCTTAAAAAAAAAAAAAATCTAATGATGACAATTTGATAAGTGCTATGGTAAATGTATATAATTGGCACCACAAATGTCCCTCCAATTCTGATTTGTTTCCTTCACATTTTTCATTTTTATTATTTCTTTAGAAATAACAGCAAGATAGTTGAGCAAGATGTTCAAGTAATAGCAAGAGCACTGTAGACTTTACACCTGAGAGGTTTTAGAAACATACTATCTAAAATTTTTTATCACTTGATAAAATGTAACACAAATTTTCAAATTACTTTACCAAAGATTAAGTGTGTTGCTTATGCAGACATATCAGTTATTTTCTGTTGCAGATTTCAGACTGCTGCCTAGAAATTAGCACAGATATTGCATTGTACTAAAACCAACAGAAGTGGTTATTCAAAGTAAGCACAATTAACTGCCCTCTGTTATCTATGAGCATGAAGGCTGCACACTGTTGATTTGCTGTTCCACTCAGAGAAAAGGAAACACTCAAATATAAATAGTGCCTTAATAGTGTTGGTTAGCTGCTTTTTAAAAAGAAAAAAATTTAAAGATCATATTCAGAGAATCCCCAAGCTTTCATGTAGAACTACAGGACATGAACTGTGTATACTTTTCTCCTATCATCAATGATTTTGCGGTATTTTGATGTAGGCCCTGAGACCTCAACATTGAGGCACTGTCCTAAAACCAACACTGTCTAATCATGAATGTGTAAAAAACACATTCATGTGGAATCAGACTCAACCAAGGAGAAGGAAAGTGCAGAGTGATCTCAGTCACACATTTCCCCCCCAAATCAACATAACATAATAGGTTATTATTATTATTAAACAAAACTCAGATAATCTCAATGATAGCGACTGAAGAATTCCCAAAGGTATCAGGGAGTCAGTGTACAAACACCAGTGCTTACTGACCATGTGCCACTTTTCAGGCACTGTGGTAGATGTGCAGACATTTACTTGCTCACAAGAAGTCTATTATCAATTGATAAGAAAATTCTTACAAGCACAAAACCATGAAAAATCAGAGTGCTCTTAAAGTGTTAAATTGAACTGTACAGAAACTGTAGTAAATAACCAGTTCTTAATAAGTAATCACTGTCTGGCTCAAACAAGTGTAATAGGAAATCATGATGAGCAGTCAGGGAAAAGAAAGCAGAACTGAAATAGGGTTTTAAATGATGGACAGAATATGAATAAGAAAAGCAGAGTCTAAATACTAGGAATCACGCAGGCAAAAGCACAGTCTAAATACTAGGAATCACAGAGGCAAAAGCACAGAGCTAGAAACACACACAGGTTGTAGGAGTTGGCTGGGTCACAAAAAGGACAGCTCTGGTTTTCATGGTCAGTTAGCATCAAGCACTGGGTATGAAAATGTTGGACAATTAAGTTAGAGGCGCTGAGTACTACTTTGAAAAGTCTGAATCTGATCTAGTGGACAGTAGGGAATTATTGGATGTAGTAAAGAAGAAATGAGCAGTCAATACACGGATGAAGACACCTAGAATAATAATAAATAGTGCATAATAATAAATAATAATAAGCCTCAAGTTTGAGGGGAAAGATACTAAAGCCTTGATGGATGTGAGAGAGTGGCCAAGATGTCAGTGAATTACAGTAAAGAGAAGGGATAGGGATGATTTCCAGATAGCATGCAACACACATGAGATTTGGGAGATCTATGATACACAGAGCAAGAGAGAGTGAGCAGCACCCACTCCAGGAGGCTCCATGGGAAAGGGTTCTTTGGAAGAATCAGTTTTCTGAAACAGCAGGGAAATGGTAGAGGAAACATTCACAGGAGTGAGGAATTGGAAGAGTTGATGGGAGTTCAAGTGGGATCTTATGAAAACTAAATGAAGGAATTTATGACACATAAATGATTGAATGGCACATCCAGGGCCAGTGTTAAACCTCACCCTCACACCCTTACAGAGAAGTTCTCATTTTTTAAAAACCAAAAAACTCTTTATGAGTTTAAGTGGTGGGTGGGAAGAAGAGGAAGGAAATCTTCCTAGTCCTTCTAAAAAATACTACCTCATTGCATTTCCATCCATACTTCTGAGTGTCTTGATCAGGGTCCTTAAAATTACAGTAGTTTCATGAACATTTATCCCTTTACCACAAAACATCCTCTCAAATATAATGAAATTATTCATGATGGTTTATGATGTAACTTCAGAAAAGTTGCCAATCCCTGGACTCACAGAATGGGAGAAAATATTTGCAAACCATATATCTGATAAAGGACTTGTATCTAGAAAATATAAAGGATTTTACAACTCTACAGTGAAATGACATATAGCCCAATTAAAAAATGGACAGGGCTTCCCTGGTGGCGCAGTTGTTGAGAGTCCGCCTGCCGATGCAGGGGAGACGGGTTCGTGCCCCGGTCTGGGAAGATCCCACATGCTGCGGAGTGGCTGAGCCCGTGAGCCATGCCCGCTGAGCCTGCGCGTCCGGAGCCTGTGCTCCGCAACGGGAGAGGCCACGTCAGTGAGAGGCCCGCGTACCGCGAAAAAAAAAAAAAAAAAAAAAAAAATGGACAAAGAGATCTGAAGAGATATTTCTCTAAATAAGATATACATATGACCAATAAGCACATTAAAAGATGTTTGACATCCTTAGTCATTAGGGAAATGCAAATCAAAACCATAATGAGATACCACTTCAAGTCCACAGGGATAGCTATGATAAAAAGACAATAACAAGTGTTGGTGATAATATGGAAAAATTAGAACCCTTATAAATTGCTGATAGGAATGTAAAATGGTACAGCCATTTTGGAAAAGTTTGACAGTTCCTTAAGAAAGTAAATGCGGAGTTACCATATGACCCAGCAATTCCACTCCTAGGTATATTCCCAAGAAAAATAAAAATACAGTTCCACGGATAAACTTGTACACATATGCTTATAGAAGCATTATTCATAATAGTCAGAAAGTGGAAACTCAAATGTCCATCAACTGATGAATGGATAAACAAAATATGGCAAACATTTCTAAACAATTGAATTTTATTTAGCCATAACAAATCTGAATGAAATGTCCAGGATAGGCAAATCTATAGATATGGAATCTAAGTAAGTGGCTGCCTAGGATTTGAGGGGTTTGGATGAATGAGGAGTGACTGCTAATGGGATTGGAGTTTCTTTAATGGGGGACAAAATGTTCTAATGTTGGATTGTGATGATGGTTGCACATCCTGTAAATATACAAAAAAATCTGGACACTTTAAATGGGTAAATGGTCTGGTATGTGAATTAAATCTTGAAAAAGAATATTTCACAAGAAGTTTTAAAAATTTTGGCAGGTTTATATTTTTCCCAAAAAAGTTTTTTCTATAGTGGATTGGGTCCTCTACCTTCCTGTGCCCTAAGATTGAGCAAAAGCCTTCAGGGATGCAGTAACCTCAGTTTCTGCTCAGTTCCTCAGAACAAGCTAGTCCCTCAAAAAATATTTATTTATCACCTACTATGAATCACCTACTCTACTGACAAATGGGCTTACACCTTACTGAGATTTCTAACAGTTACATTTTAGATGTATGCTTTCAGTGACCAAAACCTAAACCAGGTTGATAATAAATTAGGTACTCAATCCAATTTAGATACATCTAATGTAAAAATCACCCCTGATTAAAACTATTTTGCTCCAAGACTCCCATACATCTGTCCATGGGCTAATTCTACACTCTGCTAGCCATTTATTTGTGGCTTCTGGCAGCAAACAAGATGTCAGTGTCTATTTCCATGGATCACTTTTACCTGAAATCTTTTCTATGCATGATCCAAATTTACTGGAATCATAATCTGCTCTCTGTAATATGTGAAAAAGTGAAGAAACCAGTTATGTGTAATTAGTCATGGCTTCTCACTGTACTATCAGAGTTTATTATTAGCAAATTCCTTGACAATAGAAAGGACAAGAATAGAAATATTTTATTACAATGAAGCTAGGCTAGGGTAATTTTTTCAAATTACTCTTACCCTAAAAAAAATTACTCTTACCCTAAAAAAAAATTACTCTTACCATTCTTAATTTTTTCCTGATAGTAGTTAATGCAAATTGGTATACTTTACATGCATTTGTCATTTCTTTTTATTGTCCTTCTTCTCCCAGAGAATGTGAATGCTATGAGAACACTGACCTTGGTATTTTTCACTACATATCTCTAGTACCCATAACATCTAATACTGCAGGGCTTAATATTCCAATATTATAAATGATCAATAAATACTTAATGAATTTGTCACTTAGGAGGCATTGAGAGAGTCTTATAATCCTTGGCTGAATAAAATTAAAAACAGAAAATCAAATGCTTTAAATTTTAACTATTTTATATCACAAAATCCCTCCAATTTCCTGAGGTTCCCTGATCTACTGCAGGCAGAAGATCTGACATTTTCAACAAACACAGTGATCAAAAATGTTTGAGGTTATCATTTACTGTCATATTATGGTTACTTTTAATTTATTGATTATTTTTATAATTTACCATGAAGTGATGGCTATAATCTGATTTGCACTGGAATAAGGGAAATGTGAAAATTTTATTTGGAGATACGGGTTACATCTTATCAAGAGCCATGTTAATGTAATATTTTTCATTATAACAAATACAACGTTAGGATCTTTCAATAAAATTTTGATAAATACTCTCCTAGTAGATAGTCATGTTAGGTTCTAATATTTCCCATTTTTTATTATTAACGTTTTCTTTCTCCTTTGCCCCACCCCCATCATCACCCTTAAACATCTTTTTTAGAAATAATTCCAAAAATTGTATCACCATTCTCACATAATTTTCTTTATTATTTTATGACAGTATTTGAAAGTAATTGCTAAGATAATACTGTAACTTTTATTTTTCTCATCCTTATGAAAATTTCCCTTAATCTTTACCTTCAGCCAGCTCAGAATCTATATCCTCCCACAATCTCTTTCTCTATCAAATGAGTGACATCACCCACTTTTCTTAGCTAAGATTTTTTGCTCCTACGATTTCTTCTAACTATCATGACACCACAGTAAGCCTCAATATGTGAAACAACTCAAGAAACAGCTCACAGGAAAACATGTGAAGTTTATCCAGATATATTTGTATATTATATTTCAAAAATTTTGTCTGCTTTGAGATTGTTTAGAGTTCCTTTCAACTACTGAAACTTCTATATGTTATTTTTTTCTCTTTGACAGACAATAATTAGATTCTGTGGAATTTTAAATATAGGTTACACATATATTAATATCATTAAGATAGTATAGTTAAACATAATATAGTTTTATACAAGACCATTACATAAAAGTATGAAAATATCATTATTCACAATAGCAAGATATGGAAGCAATCTAAGTGCTCATCGATGGATAAATAGATAAAGAAGATGTGGCAGGTACACACACATACACACACACACGAACATTACACAGCCATTAAAAAGAATGAAATCTTGCCATTTACAACAACGTGGATGGACCTAGAGGTATTATGTTAAGTGAAATAAGTCAAACAAGGACAAATACCATATGATTTCATTCATATGTAGAATCTAAAAAATAAAAAATAAATATAACAAAACAGAAACAGTCATAGATACAGAGAACGAACAGGTGATTGCCAGAGGGGCAGAGGGTGGGAGAATGAGTGAAACAGATGAGGGAAATTAAGGGTATAAACTTCCAGTTACAAAATAAGTAAGTCGGGGGATGAAATGTACAGTGTAGGGAATACAGTCAATAATAACGTAATTAATAGGCTTCTCTGGTGGCGCAGTGGTTAAGAATCCGCCTGCCAATGCAGAGGACACGGGTTCAAGCCCTGGTCCAGGAAGATCCCACATGCTGCGGAGCAACTAAGCCCATACGCCACAACTACTGAGCCTGCGCCCTAGAGCCTGCGAGCCTCAGCTCCTGAAGCCCACACACCTAGAGCCCATGCTGCGCAAGAAGAGAAGCCACCAGAGAAGCCACCGCAATGAGAAGCCCATGCACCACAACGAAGAGTAGCCCCCTCTCGCTCCAACTAGAGAAAGCCTATGCGCAGCAACAAAGACCCAACACAGCCAAAAATAAATTTATTTATTTATTTATTTATTTATTTATTTATTTATTTAAAAAAATGTAATTAACACTGCTGTATGTTATATATGAAAGTTGTTAAGAGTAAATCCTAAGAGTTCTCATCAAGGAAAAATTTCTTTTTCTTTTCCTTCCTTTTGGATCTCTATGAGATGATGGATATTCACTAGAACTGTGGTCATCATTTCACAGTGTACGTAAGTAAAATCATTATGCTGTATACCTTAAACTTACACAGTGCTGTACGTCAATTATACCTCAGTACAACTGGAAGAAAAAAGTATGCAAATAAAAGAGTCCCTGCTTTGGTGGGGAAATAAAAGGATTTTGGATGTAAGTAGAGTTTCACAGTAAAATCTCAGGGATAGTTTTTGTGGGAGATGTAAAACTAAGTTAAGCAATTGTTGAGGTTAACAGTTTATGACCAATTTCCTTACCAAGTCACTAACACTGAAGAAAAGTATAAGATGATGATAAGCGTTGCGTGAGTATTTTTTAAATACTCATGTGTATTTTAATGGCACACCTGAATAAGAAAGGGCCTTATTCAGAAACCATTCTGTAAAAGTAGTTTATCTATTGTACCTACTCTGAACTCCAGAATCTTGAAATTTTCTATCTTATCATCCCACTCAGATACGTTCTTTAGTGGTATTTGGAAAAAATTATTTTTATATAATAAATGATAGCCAAAAGGATTAGTTGAACCAATACTGTAAGATAAACCATATATATACATATATATATACAAATAACTTAAAATATGCTTTCATTC
Source organism: Hyperoodon ampullatus (assembly GCF_949752795.1). NCBI lineage: Eukaryota > Metazoa > Chordata > Mammalia > Artiodactyla > Ziphiidae > Hyperoodon > Hyperoodon ampullatus. Next base: position 66,665,565 of record NC_136915.1, read on the forward strand.
TCCATAAGACAAGCCAGGGTCATGGTCTTGGTATGAAATGTAAGAGAAATGGTTATATTTGTGTGAGCTCATCATCCTAAACCATATAATAACTGAAAATAACACAATTGTTCCATTACATTAGATATGGAAGCATTTGACTGTTTCAGTTTTCATAAAGGTGTCTGAAAATTACACAAGCAGCTTATGATTTCCAACTCTGCTTCAAACCAAATCACAAGAACTTTCTTCAAAAAGTTTGACTGGAAAATATTCAGATTAGTAATACAGTACATAAGGCAAAAATCTGAATTCTGCTGCTAAAATTTAAAATCTGTACCCTGTAGCATACAGAAAAAAAAAAAAAAAAGACTGGTTTATTTCCCATGTCTCTACACACTTAAATGATGTGAAACTATATTAAAAGATTCTTGCCATCAAAGTCATCAAAACATATTTTCACCTCATACAACAGCATACTACCCAATATACTCTGGCTTCTTGTTAAAAGTTATAATATGCCAATGAACTATCTTGACCCAAGGACTAATGTAATCTAACACTAAACCCAAAGAAGCAGTACTGATAGCATCTACAGGAAAATTAGAGCTGTTTCTCCTTTTGGGAGAATTTGTTTCAAATTAAGCATTCTAATTTTATGCTGAAGTGATCCACTAGGGTGAGGGAAGAGCAAATTTGATTTTTGAGCATCAATCAATAGGCATTAAAGCATAAGCATCAAAAGCTTATCAATTTGGCTATGAAGATTTGAATGGATCACCTTCCTCTCATAATACCCCCAGAAGGAATTTCAGTATGTACAAGTGACCTGGAACCATTAATTTTGAGAATGAAAGAATAAATGACTAAAAGTTATTTATAAATTTTTGCCCATTTACAAACGTTTATCTGAAGTTTCTACCTCATATTAAACCTTAATGAGGTTGCCTACCCATCAGCATCACTAAGCGAGCCCATTTTCAGAGACCGTGACTGGTGAGGGAGTCTTTCGATCTATTTCCATCTGAATAGTCTCACATTAAATTAAACTGAAGAAAAAGCATTCACATTATTAAAAGGATGCAAAACACTGATTAGTTCATCCTCAAAATGTTTAATAAGATCTCAGCAGGAAATTAAGGGAAGTCTAGAGAGAACAATCAAGCTCTAGCTTAAATAGGAAAATTCACCTAGCTTCACAAAATTGCCATTAATGTACAAAGTTACAGCAGCAGCAATTATGGCCGATGCTGTACCCTCATGGATGGAAACTCAGAACTAAAATGTATTTCAGAGTGTTTTGTAAGAGTGGGATCATTCAGTAAAGGGATTCAACTTTACGTTAATGTTTGCTATAATGAGGTCCAGCACTCTTCATATTAGAACTTGGCAGAACTGCCCTTCCAGATGGCGCTATTCATTTCCATACTTCACTACACATATTCCTTTCTCCTTCGCTCCAGGCAGTAGAGTGGAAAGGCAGACAGTCTTTAGTGTCAGGTCCAAATTCAAGTAAGTCCTTGCTTTGCACTTATTAGTTTTGCAAATCATTTTACTTCTTTGACTCTCAGTTTCCTCCTCTATAAAATGAGGGTAATAATTCCTACCTCTAGGAACAATTACGAGAATTTAAATTACAGATACAATGTATCTGAAGTGCCTGGTACTGGAAAGCTACTAAATAAATATGAGATGCTCTCCCCATCTGGTATAGATAGAGTTTTATAAGTAGTAAAGTAACATTTGAGACACAAACTTTTGAAATTTTGTGCACTTCAATTTGGCTTCCAAAACTTAATATTGAAGGTGCTATTTTTCACACTAATGTATTATTCAAATGTAAAAAAAAAAAAAAACTAAAAAGAAAAAAACTTTGCTGTCTTTAAATAGCATACATTCTACTTCAGGCTATCTGTTCATGACAATGAACCAGGAACATTATGCAGTAATGAGGCACTTCTGAAGTCAGTGTTTGAAGCCTGTGAGAACTGGGAGAAAACAGAATGCCACAGCACCAGAAGTTATTGAGACTCAGTGCCCGATAATTAGAGTACCAATTCATATAAAATTAAAAGTGGCAGAAGTTTATCCCAGTACTGTTCTATTATGATAAAAATACATGTAATTGTCACCTCAAGTCTACTTGTAACAACAAATTCTTCTATAAGATTCAGAAGTCATTTTGATAGAATCAAATTAGCAATAAAAATGCCTTTATTTTTCAAAGGTCTGAGACTGAGTCTATTTAAAAAAAAAAAAAAAAAAGTCAATTCCAGCTACAGTTAAAGCAGAATATGTTGTCTTTCTTATTGTAATTTTAAACAGTCATGCAAAATAGCACTGTCCCAAAGCTCCAACATCAGCATGAAAATAAACCATCCTGCTAAAAGGTAAATATTTTTATGATCTCTAACAACCTTTTTTATTAAAACCTTCTGAAATTGTAGCTAGATTTTTTAAATAACTTAAACATGTGTATAGATGTGAATGATGTGTAAACTATGTTACTAATTTAGTTTGATGCAATGCAGAATACAACAGAAAAGATTTCATTCAAAAAGCTGGACAGACAATGCATTTCTTTGACTAGAGTCAATAAAAGATTTTAGCACAAACTTAAAGAAATGGTCCTTACATATTCTGAAAGTAACAAATAACAACAGCTTACATTTATTTAATATTTAAGATAGTCCAGGACATAACTTAATCGCAGTGATTCCATGGTATAGGTATTAATACCCCTAGTTTACTGTTGAGAGGAGTAAAGCAAAAGAAGTTAATTAACCTATCCAAAATTGGATTACAATTCATAATTATAAGTGGAAAGTCTAGATTTCAATGTCTGACTCCACAGCCCACACTTTTAGCTACTATGTTAAGTTACTCCATTTCTACCTCATATTTTTACTGGTCAAGTACTGGATGGGAATGTTGAATGGATGCAAAGGTGGATACTCAATCTCTACAGTCTCTTTCAGGCTCCTAAGCCTAATGATTATATGATCTCGGAAGTGGATAAATTTAGACAAAGTCATACAATTTCTGCAGGTATTCAGGTATCACTGGTTTCTTCAGGATGCTGCACTTTTTTCCAAAGCTAGATGTGGAAGGAAAATGTGCTACCTTCTTAAGTTCAGCTCTACCCCATATATAATAACCTCAGAAGTTCCCCCCAGAAGATGTACCCCCTGTCCTGGCATTAGAACTTTCCATATAATTTGCTAAGCAGAAATATCTGACAGTAACCAAGCAGCAATATTCTAATAATATTATTGTAGATTATACGCAATGATGTATTTTTTAAAAAGAATGGGTGAGATCCGAAAAAATGGTGTTCTTAAGATACCTGGGGGCTTTTGAGGAATTGTTTGCTCCAAAATCCTAAGAGAGCAGAATTCCTACAGAGTAGCCTGCTTCCATATTGTTGGATGTCAAAAGAAAGGAAAAGAATCTTCAGGGTAAATGAGTAATAGGTAAAAATGTAGAAAACTAGAATAATGTGATACCATTTATAGCAGTTGCTAACAGAAAAGACAGTGGGAGGTGACCTTGAAGGGATGTGTGAAATTAAAAAAAAAGGCTTAAGATTTAGGGTCTGAAAGAGCAACTAACATGCTAGAATAATTCTATCAATAAATGCTGTTTAATAAGGGTGGGGAAGGGAGGCAAAGGCCAGTTATGAAGTAATTGAAGCTTTCCCACTTCTCGAAGATTGTTGTTTTCTGAATTAATTTTATTCCATACAGATATCCAAGGGAGAAGAAAAATAGAACATAGGCTACTTACTATTGGTAGAGTAATTTCTCTGAGATAGTAGCTCATAACTTATTAATGTGTGGCTACAGCTACCTTACAGTTGCAGTAATGAGCACAGTCTCTTCAGCATATAGTTAAATACACCTAGCTAGACACAGGGTGCCCTTCCCCACTAATAATGCTAATCTGTGGCTTGGTAGCTAAGAAATTGACATTGTGGGAAACGATTAAATTCTGTTTCATACTTTTTCTCCATACAGGAAGCCTTCACAAGGAAGTCAGCAGATCAACTGTTGTGGCTACAGCAGTAAATCAGTTTAAATAGAAATTCTAATGTACAATTTGAAAGCTCTAAGAGTCTCACTTAAACTCAAGACTTTATTATCAATGAAGGGTGTATTACTTTCTATTTTTTTAAATTATTCCCATTGAAACCTCTTTAAGGACTAGAACCAAAAAAAAAAAAAACTTTTTTTTTTCCAAAATGAACCCAAAGCTTAACCTTCAATAGGTTTACACAGTTCCTCACCAACTCTTCTGAAGAACACAAATGATCAGAAATAGTGACAGATAAGTAGATGATAAGGCAGAGTTCTTCCCAATAACCTATCTAGCTCACCTTCTCAATTCTAACTGGTCCAGATGCAGGCCTTTCTCCTTTTTACTCTCTCTAGTATCTTTCCTACTTGGAGAGATTCCTAAGAGCTTGACCTCTTTCTTAGAATTTTTCCTTGCTTCCCCCTTCTCCATACTTCTATCTGCTTTTTCCTCCTTTAGCAGTTCAGCTTTTTCCTCCATATTTTTCAAATTAGCCCTTAGACTCCTAATCCCACAGTCTCCCACAATGATGCAGACTGAAAAATCACACTCACCTGCAACAGCTTCTTCCTCATCTCCATTCCATCTATCCCTCACAAAAATAAAACATCCTAAGTCACAACATTCTCCCTTAAATAAGTTTTTAATTTCCCTTCAGGATTCAGAGGAATCTGATGGCTCCCGTTTGTTTCCCACATCAAATCCAAACTCCTAATTATATAAATCAGTTATCAGCAACCTCCATCACTATTCATGTGAACATCTCCTTACAGTTTGAATTAATGAACACACACACACACACATCTGTGTATTTATATGTACTCATGCTTGTTTTATAGCATTTTGTCCTCTCTCAGGAATAGAAGGCTTCTCTCGAGTCAACCAGTGCTCCTCACATGCCTCTTGAGGAAGGTTTGTGTTCATTCCATTTTCTCCCCTAGGAATGCCCAGCCCCATCATTCTGTTTTCAAATTCATTTCTCCTTTACCCAGCTCTCATCTCACTCCCCTCCTGAAGCCATCCCTGATCACCCATCTGCAAATAACTTCTCATGCCTGCTAAGCCCCACGACACATACATCTCAGCCTCTCTTAAGAACACTTCAAACATTCTACTGCGTGGATTATCTACCCTGTAGAACACAAGCTCCTTGCAGGTTAGAATTCAAGGCTAATTCATGAGTCTATCCCCCACAGATAATGCCTGGCCCATGGTAAATACTCAATATAATATTGATTAATCAGATTCAGATTCAGTATAATAAAAGTACTCAAAGTATCTGTTCCCTCTACCTGAGATTTAATTAAAATTATAATAAAGGGGAAAAAAAAACTAACCTATGATATCTCCCTTTTGGTTCCTCAGCAGCAGGCTCTTGATAAGCATTCGAATTCAACCAATTTATGTGAGAAGGAATCCAGGAACCTTCAGTAGAGGAGGGAGAGCGTGAGTCACGTGAGTCACGGAACAAGGGAGAGCCAATAAAGGGTTCATTATCAAACAAGATACTGTAAGCACCTGGGGCTCAATCCTGTTCAGCATCTCTGGAGCCTGTGGCGAACTCACACCTCAGAGATACTCCAACAGAGGAGCAAGGAAGCTGGGGTATTTACCCACCAATTCCTGAAAGCCATTGGTTGAGGGCTGGTGGGAGGGGACATACCCTGGCTCTTCTAGCCGGCCTGCACGGGCAGGCAGAGCAAGCTCCTACAGCCAGATGGCACCCTCACGCTAAGAGCTGCAGGTGCTGGTAACTGAAAGATGGGATGGGTACTGGGAAACTGGAGGTGGTGAGAGGATACAGGTACCAACTGCATCTACCACAATAGCAAAACACAACAGGGAGGGAGCCATTAGTGGACACGAATTTTCAACAGATTCTTGGAAGATAGAAAGTAAATGGAAGGCTACTGACCAAGAAATCAGAGAAGAAAGAAACAGCCCAGAATGCAAAGGGAGAAAGGCTGAAGATCAGGAGGTGGGTGGGAGGGGGCGGGATGCAGGAGAGCTCAAACTGCTTTATAAAATCCCAGTCCCAGACAGGATTGAGACTCAGAAATTGAGAGTGAAACATAGGGCAGAAAACAGGGATTAACAGCAGGTCTGTTTTGCAAGAGTTGGCAAACTGCAGGCCACCACCTATTTTTTACAGCCAGTTAGCTAAAGATGGCTTTTACATTTTAAAGCATTGTTTTAAAAAGACAGAAACTGTATGTGGCCCACAAATCCTAAATACTAGTATCGCCCCTTTACAGAAAACATTTACTGATCCTTGGTTTAGAGAAGAGTTAAGCTGTACAAGCCCCTCCCCATCCCAGGAAAGCCCCTCCCACATCCCAGGAAGTAAGACTGCCCGAGGCCAGGCAGGTAACCCAGCACAAAGATCTGAGCTATCTTCTCTGATCATACTAAGAAGTAAGGCAGCAAGTCTAAGTGTTAGAGGGCTGAGTAAAGCCTTCCCCTTGGCCTGGTCATTAGGGATTCCCAAGCTTAATGGCTGGTACCCCAGCCACGAACCAAAAAGCAGAGGATGCCAGTCAGAAAACCATCTCATGTACCCAGAGCCCCCAGTCAGTTTCATTCTTCCATATAAACAGTCCACCAAAATCACCAGACATTTGAGTAAAGCCTGTAATGTTAAAGAAGAAAAATAGGGCTTCCCTGGTGGTGCAGTGGTTGAGAGTCCGCCTGCCGATGCAGGGGACGCGGGTTCGTGCCCCGGCCCGGGAAGATCCCACAATATCGCGGAGCGCACGTGAGCCATGGCCACGGAGCCTGCGCGTCTAGAGCCTGTGCTCTCCAATGGGAGAGGCCACAGCAGTGAAAGGCCCGCGTACTGGAAAAAAAAAAAAAAAGAAGAAGAAAGGTAAAGAGGAAAAAATGACCCTACGAGAAGCAATGATAATCCAGGGGATTTAAGAGAACTTTTTTTTTTTTTTTTGCAGTACGCGGGCCTTTCACTGTTGTGGCCCCTCCCGTTGCGGAGCACAGGCTCCGGACGCGCAGGCCCAGCGGCCGTGGCTCACGGGCCCAGCAGCTTCGCGGCACGTGGGATCCTCGCGGACCGGGGCACGAACCCGCGTCCCCTGCATCGGCAGGCGGACTCTCAACCACTGCGCCACCAGGGAAGCCCTAAGACAACTTTTTAAAACGTCAAAATATTATTCTCAGATTCCAGAAAACAAACAGGAAGAAGATACTATTTTAAAAAGTAAACAAGAAAAGTGCTTTAGATGAATAATATAATTCAAGAGAAGTATTAGAAGATAAAACCAGGGAAATCTCCCAGGACATAGAACAGTAGGACAAAGAAACACAAAATATGGAATAAAGAAAAAAAGAGGATAAATCCAGAATATTCAATACCCACTAATAAATTTTGGAGAAAAAGGGAGACAGTACATAGAAGGGAGAAGGTTATCAAAGAAATAATATAAGAAAATATCTTAAAGCTAAAGTAAATACATACATATATAAATTGTTTGATTGAAACACAAAGGATAAAGAAAAGGTCCTAAAAAATTCCAGAGAGAAAAAAACAGGAAATCAACAAATAATATTAGTCTGACATCAGATTTTTTTTCATCCACAAAACAAAGTGCTAGAAAACAGTGAAGCAATACCTTCAAAGTTCTGAAAGCAAATGATTTTCAACCAAGGATTCTATTTCCAGCTAAATGAACAGGGCAATTAAGCATGAAAGGAGAATAAAGACATTTCTGGTTTACAAGATGTTTTCCTCCTGTGCATCCTTCCTTAGGAAGTTAACTTGAGGATGTAAGCTAGAAAAGAACATAAGATCCAAAAAACAGAGAGTGCTGTTCAAGAGAGCGAAAGTTAAGTCTCAGGAGGACAGCTTTGGAAAGGCCCTAGAGAGGAGCCACTACAGACTGGACTCAGGGGATGCAGTGCCCCAGGAGGGAGGTCCCCAGGAGGAAAAGGCGGCAGGGTGACTGAATGGATTGAGAACTCTGAAAGAGGTAAGGATATGATAAAGGCTATTGGTGGAATGTTTAAATAGATAATCCATTGCAATTTGATGCTAGGAACATTCTCTACTGAGTAACAGAGAAGTCCTAACATTAGATCCATAGAGAAGGAAGTGTAATACCAACACACTATATATGGCTTTGCAGTAAATATTAATGTAAATGTTGTTTTATTGACTTGGAAGATTGGGAAGTAGAAGATGAAAAGAAATGGAAGAAATAATTAGAGTTATAATGTGTTCATCTTACAAAGTGGGTAGTTAAGAGTACTGTCCATGGTTAATGGAATAAGAAATGAAGATTTAATTATGTTTTTCAAGTACCAAAGGTAATCTGTATGGAAACAGACTACAGTTGTCCCTCGGTATCCACAGGGGATTGGTCCCAGGACTCCCTGGATACCAACATCCACGGATACTCAAGTCCCTTATGGACAATGGTGTAGTACAGTCTGCCCTCTGAATCTGCAGATTTGGAAACTGTGGATACAGAGGGCAGACTGTACTGATACAATTAATTATATGTAGATAAAGGGGAATGGGAACATGAACAGTGGTGCAAATAAATTCAGTCCTAATCTAACATATCAAGAAGAAAATTAAACTTTTAAAAATTAAATAAATCAAGGTATAGTGGTATGTGTATATATAGGCACAACATCCAGCCACACCCTTTCCTACCCCCAGAGGTGGCCAACTTTTAACAGTTTCTGTTTTGATTCTTCTATTAGTTACTGCTGTATCTCTAAGACATAGTAGCTTTTATTATAAATTGTTCTGTATTGCTAGACTTTTTTAACCAGTGAATTTATTATTTCAATAAAATTTAATGTTCATCAATGCATGGATAAATGAAAATATTTCTTAGCGTGTCCCCATCACAGGTAATGTGAAATGAATGTGCTTAAATGTTGCTGAATGTGATTCTGACTCGTAAAGGTGGCAGTGATCATACATAAGTGAAGTGACTCCACCCCAAATAGGCCCTGCTGCCACCAAAAATGATGTAGGTTTATTTTATGAAACAAATAGAAGCTGCTCTAATAAATATCATGTAAATAAGTACAAGAATTAAATGGAGTATAATTCAAGTAATGAAGCCAGAAAAAATGTTTCCTTCCTCTTCCTATGAGAGTGTTTGCTGCTTTGAGAAATACGTACAATGTTTTCATCATACTGAGGTTCAAATATAGGGCTTGCATCTTCTACCTAGTTCTAATATTTATGGTAAAGATAATTATGCACCCCATGCACTGGTACACCCAGTTCATCAGCAAATATGGCTAGAGACTGTCAGCAAAAGTTTCAACTCATTTCAGTCTCAGCTGAATAAGCTTCATGAGAAGCATTTGGAAAAAGAGAACATGCCAAGAAAGCAGAATACATCAAAGCCAATACCTTGAATTGCACCTGGGAGTAAACTGTGGAACTAGAGGACAAAAAAAAAATGTTCTCCCTGTGGTTTATCAGGCCTCTCTCATTTTCTAAGTTGCATTTTCAAAAGTTTTTCCATATAGACTACATTGCAGCAATCTAATCTCAAGGAAGTCTGCCCAGAAAATATACATTGATATTGTTTAGTAAATGATCTAAATAGTGCTACTTGGCTTCAGTCTATCTGACTTAAGCAAGAATACCCTAATAGTAAATTATTATCTGTCACTAAGCTTGAGACCTTTTCTTCTTCTGTGTCAGCTGAAATTTTTGCAGTTTTAAATAACAGATAAATCTTGATGAACTATTTAAAATAATAAATATTCCTGGTACTAAACTGTAACCCAGCAGTGCTGATAAAGCAAATTGCTTAATAATGTAAGAGCAGAAGCAGACCTGGCTCTTAGGCAAAACTGTGGAGCAAGTAACCTTCAGTGACCCACCTCTATTGGAGCTTCACTCCTACAGTAAGCACCCCATAATCCAACACCTGCACCCTTCAAGATCAGTGCAATGCTATTTACCTTACAAAGCACAGCCCTCCTAGATGTGGCTCTGTTCTCTCCTAGGTTCAGTCATTAGTAGAAGCCGTAAGCCCATACTGGAGGAATAAGTAATGCATGAAAATTATTTAAACAATGAAAGACACAAAAGGAAAAAATTTGATTATGCATTTATGAATAGTTATATGCCACATGCTTAAGAACTAATAGGAGTCAACACAAGAGAGCCTGTTGGGTCTTTAAGTGAATGGTAGCTCTACACATTCCTTCAGGGTCATAAAAAAGGACAATGAAGAATGAGGAAGTCTTAGGGACAGGTACTCCGAAAAGCATAGTCCAGGGAAGAGGGGTATTATCACTCCTATTTTCCAAAGAACACTTATAACACATTAAAATGCTTATTAAAGTTTACACAAGTAGAAATCCAAAAATCATTTTCTTTTCCTAAAAGTACTTAATTTCTACATCCTCCACATTTTGAATAGTTAATCAAGCTTCTTAACTCCAAGTCATTCATTGTTTCAATGCGCCCTAAGATTAAATTCCCTCAACAAATTATATTCTTTCACTAATTGCTTCCAGCCACCTGTATTATTATTTGTAAGTATGAAATATAATGAGTTCAGACTTTAACAATTTGGTTTAATCATGCAGCAACACAGCATACAATATAGGAAGGAAAAAATTTAGCTTTTATAATATCGTACTTACTCTGATGGGAACAACCACCAACTGACAAATGAATCATATTATTGACAGTGCACTACATTTGTATTGATTTGGTGAATGTATTGCTGAATAGTTAATGGTATGTCAGCCATTCATTTACAAATACATATTTCTAGGGATGTCATGCCAAGATATAAAACATTTTCTATGAACTAGTAGGAAACTTAGCTCAGATCATAAGTAATTCTTTAAAAAATAAATTTTTTAACTCCACAACTGTTTGGATGAACTATATAAAGGAGTCCACATTAATGCTATCCTACCTAATACAGATAGTGTATATTTAAATTGCAATAATTTGTTTTGCTAAGTTATATACTGTACAATGCAACACAAGTTATCTGGGCTGGGCTTCTATGTGGAGATTAATTGACAAAGAACACCTAAACAGCTGCCATGTGGTAAGTTAAATTATAAGTACACTGAGCCAAATGGAACTGTAAAGATATACTAACCCTGAAGAGTGCCATAACCTATGGATTCCTAGGAAACAAGGATGTTGGTCCAACATTCAGGAAGTAATCAGGAAGCACAAGAGCTTCTTTGAACCTAAGATACTGGAGCACTTGAGACTAACAGTGGCAGAAATTTGTAGTGATCAAAACAGGAACTGGGGCTTCCCTGGTGGCGCAGTGGTTGAGAGTCCGCCGGCTGATGCAGGGGACACGGGTTCGTGTCCCAGTCCAGGAAGATCCCACATGCCACGGAGCGGCTGGGCCCGTGAGCCATGGCCGCTGAGCCTGCGCATCCGGAGCCTGTGCTCCACAACGGGAGAGGCCACAACAGTGAGAGGCCCGCGTACCGAAAAAAAAAAAAAAAAAAAAAGGAACTGTTTCCACAGCTACATAGAGCAATGTAGTATGGAAAACTCTTTCCCACTCCAGCCAGGCAGGTATGGAGAAGTAGGTCTCTAGGGTAAAGGTGAGGAGGGAGAGAAACAGACACAGAGATAATGATGGACATGGACATAGTGCTAACCACTTAAATTTTTATATATGGTCCTTTTAAAAGAGCCATTTTAAACTAAGCTGCCAGGTGTCCTAGATCTTACAGTTGGTAGGACTTTTCCATGTTATAATTCTACATGACTCAATATGACCACGCTCATTTCTAAATTCCTTAGATGTAGACCCCTCAGTATCTAAAATCAGAAGCTGTGGTGTCAGAGTGCCTGGGTTTGAATCTTGCCTCTGTTACTTCCTGAGTGAATAAAGAGAAATTAACCTTTCTCTACTCATACTTTGTCTGCTCAAGAGGGACAATAATAGTAACTACCTCAGAGAGTTGTAGCGAGGATTCATCTCTACTACCTAACAAGCATCTCAAGTGCAAAATGTCCAAAACCGAATTGCTGATCTTCCCCTTCCAAACCTATTCTTTTCACGGTCTTCACACCTCCATCGTAATTTCCTCTTTCCATTGCCCAGGGCAAAAGCCTTGAGTCATAATTGATTCTGCTCTTCCTCTACCTATTGGTCATACGTTCCAAACACAAACAGAATGCAACCACTTCTCACTACGCTCCACCACTACACAACCCTGCTGCAAGAACCATAGTCTCTGCTTGGACTATTCCAGTAGCTTCCTGATTGATCTCCTCTTCCAATCCTTGCCCCCACCCCACCCCCCAGTCTATTCTCAGAAGAGCAGTTCAAAGAATCCTGTTAGAATGTAAGTCTGATTGTGTCAATTCTCTGCTCAAACCCTTCATTGGCTTTGCATTGCCTCAGAATAAAAGCCCAGGCCTACATGATCAGGTCCCTCATCACCTCCTTGACCTCATCTTCTCCTGCTATTCTCCTCCTCACTTGCTGGTTCCTACCGCATGGGCTTCTCTGTCGCACCTAGAATGGTGTGCAGTTGCTCCCACCTCAGGGCCTTTGCACATGTTGCCCCTTTCTGGGGCTTTCTTCTTCTAGATGTCCAGATGTCTTTAGCATCTACTTCAGGTCTTTGCTCGAATGTCACAGTCTTAATGAGGGCTTCCCTGACTAACCATTTTGAAATTAAAGAACCCCACATTGGGCTTCCCTGGTGACGCAGTGGTTGAGAGTCTGCCAACCGATGCAGGGCACACGGGTTCGTGCCCTGGTCTGGCAAGATCCCACATGCCACGGAGCGGCTGGGCCCGTGAGCCATGGCCGCTGAGCCTGCGTGTCCAGAGCCTGTGCTCCGCAACGGGAGAGGTCACAACAGTGAGAGGCCTGCGTACCGCAAAAAAAAAAAAAAAAAGAAAAAAAGAACCCCACACACCCTTACTTCCTTTGCTCCTTTATTTTTCATCATAAAACTTACCACCATAAAACACACTATTTTTTTTTTTTTTTTTTTTTTTTTGCGGTACATGGGCCTCTCAGTGTTGTGGCCCCTCCCGTTGCGGAGCACAGGCTCCGGACGCGCAGGCTCAGCGGCCATGGCTCACGGGCCCAGCCGCTCCGCGGCATGTGGGATCCTCCCAGACCGGGGCACGAACCCGCATCCCCTGCATCGGCAGGCGGACGCTCAACCACTGCGCCACCAGGGAAGCCCAAACACACTATGTTTTACTCATTAATTTTGATTATCATGGGTGTTCTCCCACTAGAATATAAATTGCCTAAGGGCAGAGGTTTTTTCTGTTTATTGTCCAGTTATATATCCCACAGAGCCTAAACTAATACCTGTCACTGACTAGGTACACAATAAATATTTATTAAGTAATTGAATTCAATAAATATAAAACATTTTAGTAAATATAAAACATTTTAAAATGTGTCTGACACATACTAAGTGTACAATAAGTGTTAACTATTGTTTACTCAGGGTATTAGCCTATGTAGTCACTTCTAGTTTTTAAGTCTTCTCAGTCTTTGATCATAGATCATATTAGCTTCAAAATAGTTCATAGTTTCTTAATTTTTTGCCTTTGTTTTGTCTTCAATATTCAGTAAATCTAACATTAAAAACTCATGATCATAAAGCTCCAAAGACATTCTCTACAAGGATGATCTGTTAAAAACTAGTTTTCAATAGCCTTTAAATACATATTTTTATACTCTTTAAAGAGTCCCTAATACATTTTCCCTAAGTGCATTTTAAGTGAGGAGAATTATAAAATTCCTAGTGATATATAATTTGTATATATTTATCTATTCATTTTCTATGATTTCTTAAAGGTTATAAAGCTAAATGAGTTTAAACAATTAATTAAAACAATTTTACTCAATCTAATAAATTACTCAAATGGCAAAGAAAAAAGTCTAACATACCATGAGTTTCCTCTACCATTCTCTTTACCTCTTTTTAAATTCCACACATAATCGGATCATAAGTCAAAAAAATGAGCAGTACTCAGGTGGCTCTCTGGAATCCAACACAAGTAGGGCTCTTCTTAATTAGCACTTCTCTATATCTATGGCACAATGATAACAAATGTTCATAGTAATTATTCTGACTTACTGTTAGAAAGCCTTAATTGTTTTGCATAGTTTTAGAGTTGTAGGCATCTTATTGTATTATAATCTTTGCTAAATCAGTTATTAATTTACAATGTATATGTAATAATCTTCAATTAACACAAATATTTTATTTACCAAATGCCTCATTCTTCTACCTAACCAATAATGTAGGTATATTGTGCCACACATGTTTTTGTACAGTACTTTAGGTTTCCAAGAAAAAGAAAATCATCTATGCTGCCAAATTTCAGCATTTAAAATATAAAAATATTAGCATACAAAATCTATCATATGAACTAAAATGGTACATATTATTATAAATATTCTAACCGATAATAGTAGTATTGATTAAAAACTGGGATCTTTGGGCTTCAAATGTTCATTATAAACCAAAGAATTAAAACACCCAGTTAAATTTCCTGAAGGCAGGGGTTTCAGTCAGGAAATGAAACGGACTCTGAATTATGACCATTAATTTACCAGTTGGTTGTAATCAGGAAAGTGTTAAACATTTAGATGACTACTGAAGCCAAATCGGAATAAAGGAAAATGCCTCGAATAATCAGCTGGATTTGGCCAGAATACATAAATTTAAGTCAGAGGCTATAGGATAAGAATAAATTCTAGGTCCCTAAACAAAACTTTTAAAAGAATCTCCTTCACTCACTTCCCTACACTAATATATTCCTCTTCATCATGAATTCTAAATAGATACCCTTTTTTCATTGACCCAACACATTTAAGAGATGTTTCCTACTAATTACACTTCTTGTCAAGAGTCATAAATAGCGGGTTAAGACCTAGAAATACTTTTGAAATGACAAGATGAAAATAGTTTTCTCAGTAGATAGCGTTTGGTGGAGGCAGAATATATGAGGAAAAAATCTGAATTGACTCTATAGACTTTCCTTTAACAAAGAAAGAAAATTTTGAAAAGCCAAAATTCAATTACCTACACTAAAAAAAAAAAACAGAGTAGTCAATCTATCTCAATCTGCCAACCAATAGGGGAAAAAAAGGGAGGAATTCAGGGAGATTACACAAAAGGCTAGCTTTTAAGATCTCAGCTCAAGCTTTTCTACAATATGGTTTTTTTATTCATTTATTTTTGGCTGCTTTGGGTCTTTGTTGCTGCTAGCAGGCTTTCTCTAGTTGCAGTGAGCAGGGGCTACTCTTTGTTGCAGTGCCCGGGCTTCTCATTGCGGTGGCTTCTCTTGTTGCGGAGCACGGGCTCTAGGCGCGCAGGCTTCAGTAGTTGTGGCATGCGGGCTCTAGAGCGCAGGCTCAATAGTTGCGGCGCACGGGCCCAGTTGCTCCGTGGCATGTGGGATCTTCCCAGACCAGGGCTCGAACCCGTGTGCCCTGCATTGGCAGGTGGATTCTTAACCACTGCACCACTAGGGAAGCCCCCTGTACAATATGTTTTAATATTTCACCCTGTAAGGGGTGAGTATAGCATGTATATTTTTGCATGTCTATATTGGTTGAACTATAATGTAAAAGAATCTGAAAAAGAATATGTATACATATGTAATATAATTATATATGTATATATATAACTGAATCACTTTGCTGTACACCTAAAACAATGCAAATCAACTATACTTCAATTAAAAAAAATAGTAGATAAACAATACTCTACTGCCAAACATAGCCAGGTGGAATATATTTCCCAAAATCTTTACTTTTTCTTATATTACCATTGAACTTTTGAATAAAAAATAAATATTAAAAAAATTTTAAAAAACAAAACAATTTTTTATTTGTTGAACATTGAAAACAATCTATTGAGCATGTCTCTATGGTTGTACTCACATTATGTAAGCATCTATCAGTAAAACATTAAAAGCAGCGAGTCTCTTATTCAGACACTTCCCAAAACAAACAAACAAACAAACAAAACCATCTATAGCATGAAGTAAAAAGACAACATTTCGGGCTTCCCTGGTGGCGCAGTGGTTGAGAGTCAGCCTGCCGATGCAGGGGATATGGGTTTGTGCACTGGTCCGGGAGGATCCCACATGCCGCGGAGCGGCTGTGCCTGTGAGCCATGGCCGCTGGGCCTGCGCGTCCGGAGCCTGTGCTCCGCAATGGGAGAGGCCATGACAGTGAGAGGCCCGCGTACCGCAAAAAAAAAAAAAAAAAAAAAAGACAACATTTCTAGGGTCAAAAGATGCAAATCTATGCCCCAGCTACAAATATTATAAGAAGCAAAAAATAAAATAAAAAGGTGAAATCCTAAGTTAAGCTTTGAAGAATATTTACGGACAGTTGTAGGATCTATGAGCCTAGGCAGTAAGAAGCAAAATTTGCAGCATCCTGAATAGTGAATTGCCACCCTCTAAAACAGAAAGGGTGAGCTTCTCTTATGATTAGCTCTAAAACTTGTGATTTGAGGGTCATATGCAAATATTTGTGTTTTCTTATGTTGTCTCAACCACACGGTGCATAGTCTTTTGTTCATGAAGAGGAAATAGACTAAGCACTAGATAACCAGGCTTATAATCAGAAAGGGCCATGACACTAAAGTTAGTTCTGCTAAAGGGTTTGTAGGACCTAGAGAGAATAATGAGTTAGGACCAGCACATTTAGAATATTGCACAAAGAATTTTTTTAAATCAAAACCTGCAAGATAGGATTAGTGCCTGTGGAGAGGAAAGAATCTTTCTTAGATACCTACTATCCATGATGTCCATCATGCCCAAGTACTTGTCAAAAAGTTAGAAATAGCCTAAGGCAATGAAAGTTTTTTAAACAAATGGCATTATTCAATTTTGTCCATTTAAAACCCATACAGGCCAGTGGCTTCCCTGGTGGCACAGTGGTTGAGAATCTGCCTGCTGATGTAGGGGACACAGGTTCGAGTCCTGGTCTGGGAAGATCTCACGTGCTGCAGAGCAACTAAGCCTGCGCGCCATAACTACTGAGCCTGTGCTCTAGAGCCCACGAGCCACAACTACTGACCCCGCGTGCCACAACTACTGAAGCCCGCACGCCTAGAGCCCGTGCTCCACAACAAGAAGAACCACCGCAATGAGAAGCCCACGCACTGCAACAAAGAGTAGCCCCCGCTCGCCGCAACTAGAGAAAGCCCACGCGCGGCAATGAAGATGCAACGCAGCCAAAAATAAATAAATAAATAAATAAAATTTTGAAAAAAAATCTTTAAAAAACGCATACAGGCCAGCCCCTGAAGGCTGATGAAAACAGCCAAATTCATCACATAATGACTCCAGTGATATAATTCTTTCATTACCTATAGAGAGTCAAGGACCATTAGCCTTAGTAGACAAAGGCTTTTTTTAAATGGCGGGAGAAATCACTTTGCTGTACACCTGAAACTAATACAACATTGTAAATCAACTATACTCCAATAAAAAATTAAAATTTTTATAAATAAATAGAAAAGGTGGAAGATCTAGCACTTATATTACAATATATAATCAAGCTTTATAAAAAACTAAAGCTCAATGTCTAAAAACTGATCATGGAGTCTACCTGTTAAAATTGTTCCACATTGTATCTTGGCTTTAAAGAAATGATGGAGCTAGCTAACTGAACTGGCCTACATTCAAAAGGCTTGATCTACTGGCATAAAATAATAAAAATGCCAGCTAGTTAATACCACTATTAGGACCAACGATTTAAAAGCTGCACTGTCAGCAGTGAAGACTGTAATTTCAGAATTATAATGAAAACTCTCCTATCATAAACTCATAAAAATGATATATATGGATATGGTGGTGTGGGAAATTTAGACAGTATTCCAAAAATAATATTTGAGCCCCAGTTATGTACAAAAGCATATTGAGAGCTGACAAATTATTCTTGGCCACAGCTTACTAAAAAGGCACACAACCCCCCCAAAAGGTATAGATTTTTAAAGTTTGAAGGTATCATAAAAATGATATAATTTAGCCTTGTTTATATAAAAAAGCATTCCTGTACAGTATTCTAAATCGTTTATAATTCAGAAAGCAGAATCTGCTTCCATCTTTTACTTTTCCTCACAATTTATCTGTTAAAAGAAACTGGAACCTTTATTATTCATTATTGCTTGAACTGGACTCAGTGACAATCAGGAAAGAGCTTCATTTTTCTCCTATCACTTCATTAAAAATTCTGTCAGGTCTCCCCTCCTCTATCATTGACAGCATCTCTTTCAGATTTCTTCTCAAAACAGTTTTGCCATCAGGTATTAAAACGTTCAGTCTCGTCTAAATCAAAGCATAAATCTTACATTCGATTTAGAGCTCCCCCCACCCAGCCCCGCCAGTTCAGGAATGACTCCTTGTGTGTGGGAAGAGGAGAAGCAATAGCAAGATACAGAGGAGGGCTCTGCTTTGTTCTTTTATGCTCCTTTCTTCCCTCCCCACCCCCACATTTGCCCTTCGCATTTCTGGATCCTGGGAAATGGCAGGGATCAAAAAACGGAAGTCTTGGGCTTCCCTGGTGGCGCAGTGGTTGAGAGTCCGCCTGCCGATGCAGGGGACACGGGTTCGTGCCCTGGTCCGGGAAGATCCCACATGTTGCGGAGCGGCTGGGCCTGTGAGCCATGGCCGCTGGGCCTGCGCGTCCGGAGCCTGTGCTCCGCAACGGGAGGGGCCCCAACAGTGAGAGGCCTGCGTACCACAAATAAAAAAAAGAGGAAGTCTTCTTTATAATTCTCATTTGACTATTAAATGCACTCTGCATGGTGGGCTTCCAAATATTGGACCTCACAAGACATATCTGTGGATCTGGGGGAGCCCTTCAGCAAAGTCCTATGACCTACGTGTTTCCTGCAATAGACAGTAAATGCTTCAACTAACCAGGCGTAATCATCATTACTGGCTCTCAGGCTCTAGTAGGCAGCCCTTTTTCATAGGGTCCACGTGGTTCCCAGGAATTACAATGGAAGTGCAGCTTGACAAACTGCTGACCCCTTCCTCCTTGCCCTGCTGTCAAGGGCAGCTCCACTTAGCTTCTTCTTTTTTATCTTCCCCAGAGGAGCAGAGGGGACGGGTTCTTATCACACTTTGCTCCAAATTATGGGGGTCCACACATCAGGTTCTCTCAAGAAAATGCTTACACTCTGCTTCCGGAGAGGCATGGGAAAAGCCTGCTAGATTCTGACATTTTGCAAAACCAACTGGCCCGTGGCTGAGATGCAAATTCACCATTTCATAGACAACTCTAACTTTTATAAGCAGTACTTGTGGGCTCCCCAACAATTGAGTTAAGGGTGAGAGAAGCATCTCTCTTCCTTCCCTGTAAAAGAAGACAAAGAAATGCCACATTGCTTTCTACCCCTATGAATTCCTTTCAAAGAATCTTAATCGAATCTCACCTCCCCTAAATAGACCAGAGGCAGAGGACAGTACTGGTGATCTGACCAACTTTTCAGTAATTCCTGTGGGGCTGTGTCTAGCACCTCTCTTTGAAGTGTAGAAGTAATTGTCACCTAATGTCCTAAGCTTTGAGGTCTCAGATTTTAAGACAACAGGACATCTTCCATTCCATATGTTGTTACAGATGTAAGGTGACTTTTGAATAAAGCTCTTTTAATGAGAATTTGTCTTTCTGTATTGCCATCCAACTACCCCAAAGGAGAAATCCAAAATAAAGAGCCGAAGGCCCTCACCCTAATGGCTCTGTTCCCTTAGAATGAAACTGTTCTCTTACTGAGCTTCACCTGTGGTCCAGCCTAGGTGGAAAGGGCATAAGCAAAGGTAATTAAAAGGGTTATGACAGCAAGAGCAGCATATTATCCTAATTGCATTCTTCCTGGTCTAAATAAATCTATCTGCTTCAGTTGCCACGCTAGCAAACTAGTCCAGGTACCAGATTACACTAGAATATAAAACCCATATCATAGTAAAATTGGTAAATGTATTCTGAATTAGGAATGAATTAGGACACTATCAGTATATCTATTAATTAGAAAAGCTAGAGTCCTCATATTTAGAAGATGGATAATTCATTGACACTTCCTTTAAGTTTTAGGAAAATGAGATCCAACCATAGATACTATGTTAGCTTTGTTTTTTTTTTTACAATTTCTAAGTAAATTTAATTATCAGTAAGGTAATTAATCCTACAATGTCACATAACTAGCTTCCATTTTCTAATTCTATTCATAAATATACAGTTAAGTAATCATGAGAAAAGTTAACGTTCAGAGTCGAAAAACCTAGATCCACACTCTTGGCCCTAGGTCTTGCTGGCTGAGTAATTTTTGGCAAATCGCTTAATCTTACTCAGCCTTTGTTTCCTAATTTGTAGAACAGCAATGATAATAACATAGCAAAGTTGTATGCTTAATAAAAGAACTGTAAGTCACCTTGCAAATATTAGCTTTCTCTCTCTTTAAAAAAGCATTTTTTTCTGATAGATCCCATAAATAGAATTTACCTGAATGATTAGGAGCACAGTCCTTGAAGTCAGACAGTCTCAGAAATCATTAAATGTCAATATGTATTTGCTGAGCAAATAATGAAATATTTGTTCAGCCTCTTCCTACGTCAGAACCCCCAGTCATGTATGTAAAATATACAAATACTTCAGTGCTTCTCAATCGCAGTACATATTAGAAACCCTGTACAGTAATTTCTGATTCAGTAGGTCTGAGACAAGACCTGAACAAATGCATTTAAGCTTCACAGGTATTTGGAAACTACCCCAGGTCTGAGAACTATATACTAAGCTCCCTCTT
Organism: Hyperoodon ampullatus; assembly: GCF_949752795.1. Classification (NCBI taxonomy): domain Eukaryota; kingdom Metazoa; phylum Chordata; class Mammalia; order Artiodactyla; family Ziphiidae; genus Hyperoodon; species Hyperoodon ampullatus. The sequence continues at coordinate 66,686,403 of NC_136915.1, forward strand.
AGGGCTGTTATTGGGATTAAATGAGATCATGTATAAAGGTACTGAGTACATGCTTAATTCATATAAGTATGTAGATTATATCCTGCTTGTTTAAAATATTATCTTATATATATTTATAAAAGTTATTTTATAAGACACGTTTAAGAAATAATCAATGGGGAATTCCCTGGCAGGCCAGTGTTTAGGACTTGGCACTTTCACTACCGGGCCCCAGGTTCAATCCCTGGTCAGAGAACTATGATTCCGCAAGCCACATGGCGCAGCCAAAAAAATAACAATAATAATAATCAGTGAATCATTAAAGTGGTGGTTCTCAAACTTCAGCATGATTTTAATGAGGGGTGGAAAACTTGTAAAAACAGATCGTCGGGCCCTATCCCCAGAATTTCTGATTCAGTAGGTCTGAGGCAGAGCCCAAGAATTTGCATTTCTAGCAAATTCCTAGGTGATGCTGATGATGCTGGTCCAAGGATAAAACTCCAGGAAACACGGCATTAGAGAAACATTAATCATATCTTAAGAATGATGTACATATAAAATAAAAAGAAACAATAGGCAGAAAATACAGTGTCAAAATTTTATAGTTTAGATGTCAGTGAGATTGATTTTGTTGGATGACTTGAAATATAGTCTCATATGGTTACTACTTTCTCAATGAAGCCTTAACTGACAACTTTCCCCTGGGAGGAGGGTGGCAGGGGGGATGGGAAGGTATAGTCCCATTGCACCTTATATCCAGTTGAGATGTATCTCACTGCACTTTAACAGTTTTGTATGGAAATGAACTGGTAAGGCATTACTTCCTCCCTTTAGTAGAAAGCAAGCTCCACGAAGTTAGAGATCAAGTCTTACTTATCTATGTACCCACAGAGCCTAGCACAGTGCTGGCAGACATTCAACAAAATGGTCAAAAACTCAGTTTGGAATAAATTTTATTTATTTTTTTTAACTCTCATGGTAATTCCATGGACTTTCATGGGAAAGTCTAGAGGTATATAGACAACCATCTCCTTTTCACCTCTCTTTCATCAGAGCAGTGGTTCTCAAAAAGGGGGAGGAAGTACCTCCAGAAGACATTTGGCTATGTTAGGAGACATTTTTGTCTATCACAACTGGAGAAGATCCTACTATCCTTCAGTGGGTAGGGTTCAGGATGCTGCTAAACATCCTACAGTGCTCAGGACAGCCTCCATAACAAAGAATTATCCAGCCCAAAATGTCAAAAGTGACTACATTGAGAAACTCAGCATTAGAGAAATCCAAGTAAGCTGATTAAGCAGGGGTCCTAAATTCTCCCACCATGCTCCTCAACAAAAGTTTGGCCTTAAACCAAAGAAAGAATATCCATAGCAACAATTTACAAGGAGATAACTGTTTTACAGACAGCATTTTGCAACCTAGGGTTCAAGGTCACTCAGCTACTTAGTGAGATTAGAAATAACATACAGTCTCACTCTGAACCAAACACTCTTGAAGACCTTCTTGACTCTGGGCCAGCTGATCCATTATCTAATCTGAACCTCACCAGTAGCTATTCAACCACTGATTGCTCCTGATAACTCACTTTCTGTGCCGACACAAGATTGCCTGTGTCAGGAGAACTCTTTCCTTCAGATATTGTTTTTATAATAATTTAACTTATTTTTATCATTTTCCTTCATTCAGTTATGTGGCTCAGCTCTTCTTTTTCAGACTAGGCCTGTTTAAATATTAATTCTAATCTTGGTTAGAAATATTTTGCAGAATAACCTGATGGGAAGATAATGAAGCAGCATCCTTAACAGGAGCAAGAAAAACAAACAGCTGTGACCTTGCCCTTCTTTTTAAACGAGACCTGAATGTCATTCCAAAGACTCTGCTCCTGGAACAACCATCTGCAATCAGCACAAACTCTTGGTGTTTTTATTGCCTCAGGCACTCCCAGATTTGCCTGTCCACACCCACTCTCTTTTCTGCTACCTTGCTACCAAATGCATGTTGACCAATATGGCAGAATAATTGATTTCGGGCATGCCAACGTGGGAAACAGAAGGTAAACCTGGTCAGCTGTAGGTACAAATGCGGCAGAGAAAAAGAAGCATGAGAAAACAGAGACTGACCTGGAGGCAAGCTTGAGGCTGAGGGTAATTTACTGGGTAGAGCACCTTTGCTGTAAGAAAAAGGTAGCTTTGACTATGCTTCTAACTTTCTATAGTTCTCATTTCCAGAAAAGGGGAAGTAGGAGAAAGAAGGAAGGGACGGAGGGAAGGAGGGAGAGAAGAAGGAAGGAGAGTGTGAAGAAGGAAAAGGAAATGGGGAATGAAATGAGCATTTATTCAATAACTACTACACAAACATGATGCTATATACTTTGCCATTTGTTATGTTATTTAATCCTCAGAGTAGTCCTGTAAGGTACTTACTTATAAGGTAAGATATTGTCTCTGTTTTTCAGATAAGGAAAGTGAAGTTCAAAAAGGTTAAGTAACCTGCCCAAGATCACAGAGCTGGGATTTGAACACAGATTTCTGGCCTCAAAGTCCAGAAAAAAAGAAAGGGGGTAGAAAAATGACCAGGCATGTGACCAGGTATGATAGGAAACTGAATTGAGATATGAGGTTGTACTTTCTACAGTAGGATATCCAATCCCTATACCTACTCCATAATGTTTCCTTTTTTAAAAATATTTATTCATTAACTTCCTCAACAAATAATTGTGGAGCACTAACTGCGAGCAAGGCACTGTGCTAATCGCCATCAAAGGTACACCTGTGAACAAGGCATGATATTTACTGTCTAGTGGGGAAGAAAGACAAATATACGTGCAATTAAAATATAGTTTGATAAATGCTATAACAAGTGAAACCCCAAGGAGGTATAAGAACATGTAAGTACTGACAAGGAGGACTGTCAGACACAGTTTCAAGTTGAGACTCAAAGCATAAGTAAGAAAAATTAAAGCACTTTCTTCTATTAACACTAAGTTTGAAGGAACTGCACATGTGCGCACACACATACACCACTCACACTCAAAACAATACTCTAATTCCAGGTCATAAATGGAAGACCTCTGTTGCTCCATCTGCCATGCCATCTGTAGACAATAGAGCCAATTTCAGAGCATGTGTTGAAAAGCAACATCGGACTAAAAGCCAGATCCGAATTTCAATCCAAGCTTGCCCAATTTCTGGCTGTGTAACTGTGGAAAAGTAATTTAACCTCCCTGAGCCTAAGTTTACTCATCTGCAAAAGGAATTAAGCTAAACCATTTCTAAAGTCTCTCCCACTTTTAACATATATAACATAGAGCTTTAACTCATAGTTTTAATTCTAATGACTTCTAACTACATATCACAGCTTGCTAATCAGAAATTAGTTGGAAACTATTCAATATCTCATCATTTTAGACTTTTATAAGGATGACTATTTCAAGTTACATTATTATTTTTTTAAACTGAACCCCAGTTGCACAAATTTCACAATCAATGTGAAAGGTAAGAAAAACTGACATCATAGATGGAAATATATCAGCTTTTGAGAAATTGAAATAAAATAAAGTTCCAAAAGGGGAAAAAAAGAACATGTTTAAATACAGCATTAGAGTCTTCTAAACCATATCCAAATGTCATTAGTGTCTCCAAACAAAAAGAAATGTTAAAAGATAGAATTTTTCTCATCTTGTAGCATAATACCTGACTGCCCAGGGTAGAAAAATAATAGGACTAAAGGTTAGAAAAGCTGAATTTCAGTCTTAATAGTATTTCATTCACAGGTCAATCTTTTAAAAGTGTCCATATGTCAAATGTAACATGACATTCAAAATTATAATGAAATGGGAGTTCCCTGGTGGCCTAGTGGTTAGGATCCGGCACTTTTACTGCCCTGGTCTGGGTTCAATCCCTGGTGGGGGAACTGAGATCCCGCAAGCTGCTCAGCGCAGCCAAAAAATTATAATGAAATGATCAAGTGATATGTAAATTGACAGTAAGCAACAAAGACTCTATGCTTCCTCATCTTTAGAAATGAGAAAAATTACATCTGCAAACCCTCCCTACCTCTTGAAGATTACTGAGTTAACAAGTATAAAGGTTTTATACCTTGGATGAAAGTTGTAATGCAACAGAAACAGGTAGAGGGACTATGGTACCTTTTTCTTTTAAATCATTTTAGTAAAAAAGATTATTAAACTCACAATTTTAATAATAACCTAACAAGTTGGTTTTTCAAGGTATAATATTTTGCCCCAAATTTCAGTGAAACATATAAAGTGAACACAAATATATAAATTCATTTGCCAATCCTTACAATTATATTTGATATTAAATATCAGCAGTTTTTAATAAAATCATCTTTAATAAATTACTTTTTGTTAAACAAGACTCACCCAAAATCAGAAAACACTTATAACAAAGGAAGGAAGGGAGGGAGGGAAGAAGGGAGGGAGGAAAGAGAAAATATCTTTCCAGGTATATAATTCTAGAGTAATGAGATCTAAAGATTCTGAATGTAGAAAAGTCATTTATTAGGAACTAACTGAAGACTATTTCTAGGTGAAAGTGATGTATCCTCTGGAAAAGACCCTGCCTAAGGGCAGCCTTTCAAACTTTATTCACCATCCATCCCATTGTCTATATTTTTCAATCAGAATTTTCCTGTCCAAGCATACCAGATGTCAATATTTCAAAAGCATCTCAAAGGCTCTGACCCATAAGTTACTTATTCCCTGTGGATCATGGAACCAACTTTTTTCTATAATAAAAAACATTCAATGAGTTGAGCCTTTCCCTACTTGAAATTTTGAAGTAAGACAAACAGTAATAGTCAATTCCTGATTATCCAGAAATATATTCATGTTATAGATTACTAAGATATGGTCTGGGAATTCTTCCTACTACAGGAAGAAGCAATACCTGCTCTAAGCTGTATCTATGGGTTTATGGGTTTCAGTTCAGGGGGGCGCACCAGTACTCTCTTCTACTCATGTGCATAATTTTAGAAGAACTGCATCTTAAATTTCACCCATATATTCATTCGACAAATTATTATTGAACAATTACTAAGTGCTAGGCACCAAGAGAAAGATTTAGTAGTCTCTACTTTCAAGATGTTTACAGCTTAATTTCATATTCATGTGAAAATGTACCATCAATAAAAAAGAATAGAACAGAAAAATGAATACTTGAAATATAGACCTTAGGATTTCCAGTTAAGGGAAGATAATTTAGTATCACTTCGGTACCTGTTTTCTTAGAACTCGAGCAATTATTACATATCTGACCCGAGATTTAACTTTATAGCTAACTTTCTGAGAATTTATAATATTATTACAAGACAGTACTATTTTGAGTTAGAGCTAACCTCAAATCTTCTAATATCCAATCAGTACAAGTCCCTGGATATACTAATAACAAATTTACTTTCTCTTTCATGGGCCACACTTAACTTTTAGACTCAGATGCTACTGAGGCTCTTTAACATAGATAGTTCAACACAGTAAACATATACACACAAATGCTCATTAGACCATTATATTTGCAAAGAAAACCTAGAAAATTCAGTCAATTATTCTAGTTATATTAAAGCAATGCAATTAAATATTATCAAACATTAAAATTATAGAGAATGAATAAAAATATAGAGAAATATATATGCTTGATTCATTCAATAATATATTCATTTATACTAGACATTTTGGATTAAAGGATAAATATTCACACAATCAGGACCCTTAAGGCGCTCATAGCCTAGTGGTAGGTATCTATGAAGAGACCTACAGGAGAGGACAACAAATAGGCACATGGCAAACCCCCTCTTGCCTCAATCCCATAAAACTCAGGTCCAACTCCAGACACATGACAACCTACACAGAGCCAGGTTTGATCCAGGAAAATTAATCCAGGATGCAGAAAGATTGGAAGCAGTCCTAGGAAAAAACAGAAAGTTTCTAGCAGACTGACTTGGGCATAGGGCACCGTTCTCTCAGGCAAGAAGCATAGACTGGCTGTCCTAAAGCTGAACTATAATTCACCAGAACAATGGGAGGCGGAGTAAACTACAGTGATACTTTGACCCTGGGATGTTAAGCCACTGACTGATTTCCTGTCAGGCTTTTCGCTCCTTTTGCTTCAGGGCGGTGGTAGGACTAAGACCCACAGGAGGACTGAGAAACTAGATGGACAAGTAAACTCAACATTTTAAATCAACATAGGGGCACTAATAGATGTATGTGGAAGATGTAACGGGAGCATCAAAGAGGAAGAACTTAACTGTGCTCGTAGGGAGTGTCAGAGGGGAAGATGGTGATGAAAGTTTGAAAAAGAAAGTAGGGACATTTGTGCTGAGATTTGAAGGATAAAAAGGAATTTTCAGCACTACACACACACACACACACACACACACACAGCATCAGAAAGGCAGAGGAGCATAAAAGAATGTGTGTGGTCCCCAGTATCAGAATGGTAGGGTCATTAAGTTTAGGATGGATGTGAGAAGGGGTGAGAGATAAAGCAGGAAGGGTAACCATGGGTCAGATCCTAGAGAGTCTGGTATACCTTGCTATGGAATTTTCAGTTTTATCTTGGGTAGAGTTCATGGAGAGCCATTACTTTATTTTAGGATTGTGAAATGATCAGATTTGCCTGTCGAGAGTATCATATTTGCAACAGTGTGAAAAATAAATTAGAGGTGATTTAGGCCTAATGCAAAGAGACCCTTTAGTGTATAGGTGGTTCTAATCCATACTAGACATGATGAGCACTGAATTATATCTGTGGCAGTGGAGGTAAAGATTAGGATCAATAGTAATGACCGACTTATTCAGGGTTGAGCAAAGGCCTATAAAAGAGAGTCAAGGATAACTCCAGATTCTCCACTTGTGCAACAGGTGGATAAAGATGATGTTAAATAAAATCTCAACTATGGAAAATTATATATGAACAAAAACTAGTGGTAACCTGCAAATGAGAAGCTGGGTTAGGAAAATAGGATCCTTTGCTTCAATGTTCTATTGTACGTTAAAAAAAAAAAAGAACGATTGGGGCTACATCTAGGTTTAAATGCACGCTCTGCAAATTACTAGTTTATAACTTTGAGTAGATTATTTAATTTCTATAAATTTAGTCTTAGACAATACTAATTTGTTTACAATTCATCTTGTTTCAAAGAAGATTTAAAGTAGTTTATAAAACTACATACAATTCAACAAAACAAAGTGTATAGAGACAATGAGAGGAAAGAAGAATAAGGATATGAAAAACAAATTTAATCCACAGATGCATAATTTATGATCCCATAGTCTTATGCAAGAAGTGGGCTCATTCCAATTTTTAGCTTCCTAACTGTCTACCCATATGGGAAACTCAATGAATTTCATGACTTACTTTGTCTATTGTTAGCTAGTGACATTTCAGAGAAACATCTTCATCAGGTACTCATAATGCAGATACGTCATAAAATAGTGATCAGCATGAGAAATAACAACCTTGAACTTAATATGATGTCAAGTTTCTCAATGCCAGTCAGCGTTAGACAGCCAAACACAAATCAGCAAAAGCACTTCTATGTGGCCAAAATAACGACATAGATAAAGAGCTATCTCAAGATAGCTTTTTCTTGATTATAAGAAAAATTCTAGCATATCTAAAGGAATGAAAAGACTATGTGTTTATTCAGGAAATCCCTCATAAAGAGCACCCCCCCTAAAGTTACTCAAGGACACAATCTAACCTCCTTCCCACCCCAATGGTCTTCTTGATGATTACTGAGCCGCGGGTTTGCCAGTGGCAGTTCTCAAGGTTCTTCAGCCTCAATACAGACAAAAACCCAGTTTTCAGAGATACAAGATGCAGTCTAAAACAACACTAAATAGGACCAACTGAATGAAAGGAAGTCTAGATTCATGAATGTTCTAAATATTCAAAAGATATTCCAGTCCTTTAATACAATATAAGCAATGAGCTAAAAATATTACCATTAGAATTCCTCAAAGGCTTGTTTTAGTAAGTTATTTCTAATTAATATACTTTTCTACCATTTAATGCTGCCAAAAACTTGAAAATGGTTTGTTTACCAAATAGTTTAAATAGGTTACATGCCTCTCTTGACCCATATAAACTTATGTATAATCTATTAATTTGCTTATTCTTCATGATATTTAAGGCATTGATTCAGAATCAGGCAGTGAGAATTTACAGAGGTTAAAACATAACCAGTCTTAGGGACTTTCCTGGTGGCGCAGTGGAAAAGACTCCGTGCTCCCAATGCAGAGGACCTGGGTTCTATCCCTGGTCATGGAACCAGATCCCACATGCATGCCACAACTAGGGAGCCTGCAAGCTGTAACTAAGACCCGGCGCAACCAAATAAATAAATAAAATTTTGGGCTTCCCTGGTGGCGCAGTGGTTGAGAGTCCGCCTGCCGATGCAGGGGACGCGGGTTCGTGCCCCGGTCCGGGAAGATCCCACATGCTGTGGAGCGGCTGGGCCCGTGAGCCATGGCCGCTGAGCCTGCGCATCCGGAGCCTGTGCTCTGCAACGGGAGAGGCCACAACAGTGAGAGGCCACAACAGTGAGAGGCCCGCGTACGCACCCCCCCCCCAAAAAAAAAAAAAAAAAAAAAAAAAATAACCAGTCTTGACCTTAGAATTAGGCATGTGAAGCCTGTCTTTTTGTCTTTGTGTTGTTTCTATAGATTACTAAATAAAGTTTATGTGTGAGAAGTGTGATAATTATTCAATGCAGAATTACCATAAAGTTTTACAAAGTATACCTTTTAATGTAAGACTTTCTTAATGGTTAACAAGAATAAGGGAAGGGATGGATTCCAATGCTATTCTTTATAACTTCAAGTCTGTCCTACCTCACATAGCTAAGATATCCCTGGACACATTTATTTATGACCAAAGATTCTTTTAAACAACATAATGGTTCTTGTTGAGTCACAGATATCCTTTCACTACAGTAAAGGTGTTAAATCAGCAGAATCAACGTCACTGCCATGGGAAAAGAATGTGATGACATTTTTGTGCAGCCAAACAAAATAAGTGTGAATAAGAGGATGAGAACAGTGGCTAAAAAGAAAAAAAGAGCTTAACTCAAAGTGAAAGATACTGTTAATACCAGAATTTGTTAAGTATGAATGTCTATTGAGTAGCCTTTGCAGTTTTTTCTCATTCTATAACTCGATATTTTTAAACCAATACTTACAAAATGTATATTATCATAGGCTAATTTGAAAATGACTTTTGAATTTTTTTGTAAGGCAAACCTAGAGTGATAATACATTTTTTATAAAATTTTAATGTCAATTTAAAAATCTTATTTTTGTCTCTGGATTTGGACAGTGAAACACAATCCAGTGAACTACAAAATGTACATAAAGAACCTGTCCTTCAAGTTTTTTAAATACATAAATTTTGAGTTGCTTTTTATAAAACTGGATTTAAAATTTTTCACCCTACAGAAAAATTGTCACTCAACAAGTACTTAGGACCATTCCTGACTTTGTTCGGAGTCTTCCTTGTCAGGTAACACACACCTTGACAGTAGAGCTATTAAGTGTGCAGCTCTGCTCTGAAGTCCTAATGGCCAAGAGAAGCCACAGCAAAGATGGCTGGGAGACCACCCATCCTTTCTCATTAAAGAGCTAGAGCATAACAAATCATCCTATTCTTGGTCTTTTCTTTCACAAAATTGTCAGACAGATGCAGAATAGGAATCAGCAAAGTGACATTGTGGTTCTCCAATTGAACTAGGGATTTTTTACCATGACTTTAATGTCCCTCTAATGTCATGTTGCCCTCATGGGAAACAACCCAAGTTTATAAACACAGGAACATACGATGGGAACCAATAGAAGGGAGGAAAAGGGAGTGGGGAGAGAAAGCAAAGGCAAATGAACTGTCTTTATTTTGAACCCTAATTATTTGTTAGAAAGCGTGCCTCATCTAAACATAGAACAATGGGATAGATAAGCAGCCTCTTTTGGGTTCCTTTTTCAGAAGTAGCTTCCTAGCTTCTCTCTGGAAGAATAAAAAAATGATGGGGCTAGCCCAGAATTTTTCAACCTTGGCACTACTGACAATTTGAACCAGATAATTCTTTGTTGTGTGGGCCATCCTGGACACTATAGAATGTTTAGCAGCACCCTCTAGAAACCAATAGCATCACCCCAGTAATGACAATCAAAAATGTCTTCAGACACTGCAAAATTGCCTCTGGTCAAGAACCACTAGGCCAGCCCCTACACAAAATATTTTAAACTTTTCTTTAGTCCCTTCCGAGCTTTCTAGCTGACAGAATGGACTGCTATAGTCAGCAACATGATGACTGGCAAAATTTCCTCTCGTGGGAACTTTCTCCTATTGTGGTATATTTTATTAAATATTTTGTCAGGAAATCCATTAAAGAGAATATATTTAGAGAAATAAAATAAAGACAAAAAAGAAACATCCTTATAACTAAGTGACATAAAATCATTGTACACTAATTTCTCCTTACCTCCCCAGGAAACTGTTCTAGAAAGCAGCCAAAATCTAAAAGAGTGAAAGAGAGGTTAAAGACCACCTCACGAAACAAATGGTGACCAAAAACAAGGAACAAAAACTGCCATTATTTTTCCCATCTTAAAAAAAACTTTTTTTTTCAATGACTACACCTGCTTGCAGCCACAGCACCATCACTTTGCTCCCTTTGGAAAAAAAACCCTCAAAAGAGTTGACTCTGCTGTCTCTAATTCTCCTCCTCCCATTCTCTCTTTAAACTATTCCAACTGCCCTTGTCAAGGTCTTCAGCAACCTGAAGGCTTAGCTGGGCTAGAGGTCTGTTTCTAAGGTAGATCACACACAAGGCTGGCAAGCTGGAGCTGGCTCTTAGCGGGAGGCCTCAGTTCCTTCCCACATGGGCCTCTCCATGGGAACGCTTGAGTGTTTTCCCAAAAGTAAGCAATATAGGAGAGCACCAGATATACAAGAGCAAGGCAGAAGCCACAATGCCTTTACATACAACATAGCCTTCCACCATACTCTACAGGTCACACAGGTCAGCCCCAGTTCAGTGTGGGAGGGGAGTATGTAAGGGTGTGAACACGAGTAGGCAAAGGACATTGAAGCCATCTTAAAGGCAGGCTACCACAGCAGTCAAATGGCTTACCATGTGAACGGCAAAATAATTTGAATCTACCTCAGAGGTGACCCAGATGCATCTTTTCCCACTTCAAAAAATGAGAACATTTGCTCACCTTGTCTTGCCTCCCCATCTCTAGAGAGCCCTAAAACCTCTGTACAATATCACCTTAGCATCTGTGAGCAGCTAGCCTACTTTTTGTTAGCAACGTATTTCTAATTTTAAAAGTGGATCACAAACAATAAAGTTGTGACACTTCTGAGGAAAGTATTTCATCCTCTTGATTCAGCAGGAAAAAAAAGTTTATCTACCTTTCCACGTTAGACTTCATAGACCTTGAGGAAAGTGAACAGATATTAAAATGCTGAATGTAGGCAAAGGGGAGACAGTCATGGGGCTTGGTTATGCCTTTATCCACAGTACATAATTTATTCTTAGACCTCAAGAAAGTACCTAATGTCTTTGTGTCTCAGTTTCCTTATATGTAAGATGTGAATATGATCACACTCACATGTATAGTGAAATCTGAATATAAATTGGGAACTGAGCTCTAGTTTAAATATATATCAAGATATGTCTATATACATGTCTCTCTCTACATATATGTCTATATATATATAGACATATCTTGACTTATGTATAATATATATTTACAAATAATAAACTTGACCAAATTCCTTAGATATAGACTATTCATATTTCACAGCATCACTCACCTCTTCCTATAGCATTGCTCCACAAACTCTATAAACATTGAGCCTTCCTTCTAACATACTATGACTCTCAGTGCTATGAAAAAACTCTGATGTCATAAACACATTGTGTTACAGTATCACTAAGGACCAGAACCATTTTTAGTCACATAATCCCTGAAGTACTACCATTCTTGCTAGGCTCAACAGAGTCCCTTGGAGTACAAAGAAAGAGGGAGAGGGTACTACACAAAGTCCTGAAGCTACAAAACTTCTTAATATATTTTTAATTATTAATCACTGGCAAAGAAGTAGACAGTTTGGAGGTGGGAGAGGCAGTGGAGGGCTTTAAAATTATTATTTACATCTCCCCTAAATATCATGGCACCTTCTAGGCACAAATGCTTAGGGGGCAGAAAATCAACCCACAGACCCCATTTCGCCCCCTCCCAACATCTCCACAGCAAGGTAGAAACTCAAGAGTGTAATTTGCCTGCTAACTAGATGTCAAGCAGCTACCTCCAACAAATGGCAGTTTTTATCATTAATTTTTTTCATGTGTTTTCATCTGTGAGGTTTATAATCCATAAGAACAACTTAATAATGAATAAGTAAAATCAAAGAGATCTTTTAAAAGCCTGTGTGCTTTTATTGTTATAAATGCTTCACAAGTAAAAATCAGTCAAAAGCATAAAGGTACCCTGACTTGAACTTCCTTTGTGTTTGAATGAGAGTGTTTCTCTTAGAACACTCTCACATCAGGCTTCCGCCTCTCTTGGCAAAATCATGAATTGGCTGATGTTGTCTTAGAGCCTTTCTCACATCCCCTTTCCCAGCATCACTCCTCTTTCATGGACCCCTTTCCGTTACCTAGGAGCCCCTCATGCTGCCTTCCACATTCCGCCTACTGCACAGTAAAGTTCCAGACTCTTTATACTCCTCCCTTCTACCATTACAATATGTTTTTCCCAAGATTTGCTTGCTTTGAGAGGCTTGCTGGCAGGGGGAATGGGGAGGATGACTACCCTAATAATCTTTACTAAAATATTGAATTAGTCCTCATTCTCTTTAGAATTGTTTTCTTAAGCGGAGATTCCTAGAAATGCTATCAACATCCCAGCCCAAAATATTGTAGGCATTTTGGTGAATAATATGAGGGAATGCTTCAGTATAACTAGACCTTTTAGAAAAATGAAGTCCATTAGGTAGCTTTACTTGGTCTAGGGTGTTGATATAGGAAAGCTGCTCTCCCTGAAATCACCCTCAGGGATAGGAATGTAACCCTAAACATCTAATGAGTATCCAATTGGCTTCTCACTGAACTTAAAATCTACACTCCTGTTTAGGGTCAGAAAAAACCCCGGCCTCTCCCTACCCGTCTCTACCTCACCCACTACACTCCAGACTAACTGGCCATCCTTCTGTATTTGAACATGCCAAGCTGCAATCTCATTCCTGCCTTAAGGCCTGCAGTGCTATCTTCCAGTTCTTGGCATGCAAATTACTCTTCATCATTTGGATCCCAACTAAAATGTCATCTCTTCAGACAACCTAAAGTAACTTCACACTTTCTAGCATATCATCCTGTTTTATTTTACTCATGACATTAAGCACTGTGAAATTTTCTTATTTATGTATTTGTTTACCTGGTCTTTCCAGCCCCCTCTTTCAATGTACCCTTCATTGTCTATCATGTTCATCACTGCATCCCTAATGTTTTGCACAGAACCTAGTACATATTCAGTGGCCAATAAATATTGCTGAATGAATGCATGAATAGATGAATCCAAGCATAACTTAACCTTTAAACTTAAGTAATTGAGTGAGAGATCCTTGTTGGACTAATACTGGAAGTCAGGAGGGTGGCTGTTAATAGCACTATAACCAATGTAACTAACTTGTGTTTCCATGACATTTATTGATAATGGACTACAGCATTTCGTTTCATTAAAACATTATAAATATTGGATTGATAAATATTCTATTTGCCTTTTTGAAAAGCTGTCCTTTAATGAGGTGTCACAAATGAAAGCTAGTATCCCTTGAGAAATACTGCCAACTCATCTTATTCTTCTTTCAATGTTAAGAAACTGCATTTCCCTTTGGCCAATTTCTAGCTGTTCTAGATATGTAGGATCTATTGTTAGGATTTCAGAAGCCAATGAGCAACTTGCCTGTCACGGGGTCTAACAAATGATCTCTCTCCGCATGCAATGTAGCTAAGCAGAGAAACAGCTCTCATAAAAGGATAGCCAACACAGGCTGGAATGTTGCTAAACCTATAGTTTATTATAGAGCAAAGTTCACCCCAGCCCGCCAAAGAAAAACAAAACAAACAAACAAAAAACCCCAAACATTTAGCAATTTTGTTTTCTACCAGGCAGCCCCAGATTAGTTGGTTGTAGCTTAGAAGCAGGCATCTGAGAGCAGTTCAGCAAGGCTGCAGTTGGATGCTTTTGCAGAGCTCTCCTCTTAAAAGGTAAAATTGAGACAAGTTAATGGCTTCCAACTTCCTGGGCTTGCTTTTGTTATCTATAAAATATCACAGTTAATTGTGCTTTGCTAAAGGGAAACTCCAAGGATTTTTTTAAAGGTATCTTTCCGTCTAAGAAATATTAAGTAATCTGGTTAAAAAAAGAAAGAAACTCAACATTAGTCGAGAGAGAAAAAAACATAAGTCAATAAGAACCAAATAACATTACTTTTAAGTAAAACACGTAGTATGAGAAAACTTTATTTTTAAAGAACTACAATAAAATTTCTCAAGACCCCATTTCCTAGGAAAGCTTGGTTATTAACTCCTCCAGAAGAACTCTTAACACTTAAATGACAAAACTCTATTAATTGCTGTTCTTCAATTATTTCACTGTCAAGTTAAGTTTAAGAAAATACACACAATCCTGTCTTAGCTTACAAATCAAAAACTTCTTAGTGTTTTTTTTGGGGGGGTGGTGTGGTTAGTAATAAGATATGTTTCATCAAACTGTTATATTAGTTCACGTCTCATTAATTTGGTCTCGTTTGTATCTTTTTGCACTTCTACCAAGATTAATCTCAGGGTAAGATTGTCTCAGGTAGCATGTACTGTAAAACTGGAAAATTTTTTCCACTCTTCACGGACCATTTACAATCTGCAAGGTTTGGGGTGGGTATGTAATGTATTTCTGCCAATGGACAGCCACATCAGCAGTGCTGAAAACCAATCCCCCTGTTTCATTCATGGTGCCATATGGTTCCATAAAAAAGGAGCGAACCAAAAGTGCAGCTAATGCACCCTGTCAATCTGGATTCACACTAATTCTTTGATATTATGATAAGGAAACTGTTGGTAGATGAATATATTCTCTCATTCTTTCTTTAATCGTTTACCACTATAAACATGTACTAATTCATTGGGAGAGAAAAAAATCAGGTTTGAGGCCTCTTCTATTTTACAGGAGATGTATTATTTTTAAGGAAATACACTGTAATAAAATTATTATACATATAGTTTCTAGCAGAAAATCCCGGGTGTTTCGTAGTAACATCTTCCAAAAGATTGAGGATCATGGTTTGAAACCCTTTCCAATAAGTGATCTGAGTACTCCGGGGCAATTAAAAAGCAAGCTGAAGCACCAAGATAAAGTTGTGTCCCCCTAGTGACCTCTAGAGTGGAGCTAAGCTCCCACAAGCAAGACTTCGGGAAAAAAGCAAGAAGCAAGCCAAAGCCTGGCGCGCTCTGTAAACCAAGACGATATTTTCAATAGTACACCCCCTCGCATCTCAGAGTGTGGTCCTATTTTATATAACCCCAAGGCGCAATAAATCTCCGCCTCTGGGCCATGAGGCCCATTGGGTCGAAATCCAACTTCAAACGCCGCTCATTCCTCCTCCCCACCAAGCTCAGGTCCAGTTCCCCGGCACAGCCTTTCTCACCGTGCATGGTGTCGAGCTGGCTTCCACCTCTCTGCAGTGCTGCAAACAGCCTCTCGGCCACTGCTGGCTCCCCAGCTGGAGAGCCGAAGCGCTAGGAAGCCGGCGAGCGTCGACCTCTGCGAGTCCGCGCTGCGACCGCCGGCGGCCGCTGCACCTGCTCCCCGCGCGCCGCGCTGCGCTATGCGAGTCCTGGGGACAGCAGCACCCCCCGCCCCCCGCCCGACGCCGCCCAAGAGGCTCCCTCCCGAGTCCAGCTCCCGACAACGCCGCGATGCCTTAAGTCACCCCAGCAACAAGCTCTTCCTCGTTCTCCCTGCCAGCGCCTCTCCCGCCCCCCCCCCCCCACCCAGGAACTTTCCAACTTTAGAAGCCCTGGTTCCAAAGGAGCAACAGGGGACCTGCTCAGCATGAGTCACTGCCCGCCTCGACAGGTCGGGAAGGGGGAAATAGCCTGCGGGGAACCGGCCCGTAGCGAGTCCCCTTGACCATCGGGGAAAAGGAGAGCCAGACAGCTCCTCTCTCCTCCTGAGGATGGAGGTTGGGAAAATGGATGCAGAACTTGTCACCCTGGGATGAAAGGACGGAGGGAGGAGGGAGGTTGGAAGGAAGGAATAGCAGAGACCATGAAAAACTAACTCTCTCTCTATACACACACACACACACACACACACACACACACACACACACACACGGCCAGATTCCGAAAAGGTTAAGACCCTAGGAGCCGAGAGTCGCCTCTCTCCCCACTGCCCTGAGGGAGTAAGGTGCAACAGATACCCAAGCTTGTGGAGTAGGAAAGCAGTGGGGTGAGAGAGTCTTCAGGTTTCCCCGGGTTACAGAAAGGGGGCAAACTCCTATCGGAGTCTCCCCGGAGGCAAAGGGAGGTGCAGCAGTGTTGCGGTCTCCCCACCTCCCGGAGAAGGAAAACTCTTCCCCAGCAGGCAGCTTTTCACTTGGCCGAGCCCGAGTGTAAACAGGCCAGCCAGAGGAGCGGACCTCGGGTGGGAGGTGGGATGGGGCGAGGCGAGGATGGAGCAGAACTCACCCTTGATGCTGGGGGGCTTTCTCTTCTTGGCCATCTTCTGCCCCCTCCCCTCCCCCGGAGCGTTTCCTCCCGCTGCCGCCCAGCTCCGGGAGCCGGCGCCGTGGCTTCCAGGCGAGCTCTCGCCGCGGCTCTCAGCTCAGCAAGCTCTTTGTTGCTGTGATGGCATCTGCGAGGCGGCGGCGGCGGCGGCGGCGGCCCGGCTGCGCTCTCGGCTCGGCTCGGCTCGGCTGGGGCCAGCGCCGCCGCCCCTCTGCTCTCTGCCGCGCCGCGCTGCGAGGCTCGCGCTCGCGCTGCTGGGTCCGCTGTGGCGGCGGCGGCGGCGGCTGTGGATGCTGCTGTGCTGCTCCTGCTGCTGGAGGGGGGCAGCGCTGGGCTCCCCGAGTGCCCGCCCAGCGCCGACCTCCCTCTTTCCTGCACCCTCCCTCCCCCACTCCCTACCCCGGGTGTCCCGTCTGAGCCGCCAGCTCCAATCCAACCAGTGACGGCGCTGTCATCCGGCAGCCGCTGGGGAAGGCGGCGGTGGCGGCTGCGGGGGGCTGCTGGAGGAAGTGGGGGGCCCGCAGCCATCTGCGGTCCGGGAGGAGAAAGCCAGGCAGCCCGACTCTAACGGCGCCCGCATTCTGCCTGCCTCCAGGCCTCTGAAGCCCCCGCCCCCGCCCCCGCCCCCACCCCCACCCCCACCTCCACCTCAGGCTGCAGGGCGCGCTGTGGGCGGCGGAGTGGGCCAGCGAAAGACACCGGTCTCCATAAGCCAACAAGAACTCAGGCCAACTGCAGGAGTGCCGGCGCCCGGACTCGCGACCCGGCCCCAGCGCCGTCCTCCTCTCAAAGCCGGTCTCGGGCACCGAGCCCGAATTCCAAGCGGGCGATAAGCCCAGGGACGCGCCGATGCCTCTACCCCTCCGGAACCGAGAAGGGAAGAGGGAAACTGGATACTGGTAGAGAGGAGAGAAATTAAGTTCCACAGGCAGCCCAGCGATAGTCACCTGGAAGAATGACCTAGTTCAGGCCCTAAACCTCTTTTTTATTTGTTTATTTATTTACTTAATTTATTTGTGGCTGCAATTGGGTCTTGGTTGCTGCACGTGGGCTTTCTCTGGTTGTGGCGATTGGGGGGGGGGGGCACTCTTGGCTGCGGTGCTCGCGCTTCCCATTGCGGTGGCTTCTCTTGTTGTCAAGCACAGGCCCTAGGGCGCGAGGGCTTCAGTAGTTGTGGCTCGCGGGCTCCAGAGCGCAGGCTCAGTAAGCTGTGGCGCTGGGGCTTAGTTGCTCCGTGGCATGTGGGATCCTCCCAGACTAGGGATCGAACGCGTGTCCCCTGCACTGGCAGGCGGACTCTTAACCACTGTGCACCAGGGAAGTCCCAGGCCCTAAACCTCTTAATAGAGAAGACTCAGGACAGGTCCCTTGGGGCTGTGGAAAAACAGGAAAGAAAGTTCAAGTCGGAGGAATGAGGAGGGGGAGGAGTGATTTCTTGGCCTCCAGTAGAAACGTTTGTTCCAGTGGCCGCGTTCTTTCTCGCTCTGATTGTGAGTTTGGAAAGTTTTCAGTATCCGGGAGGAGCTGTCCTCCTCTAGCGTGCTGATCAGAGAAGGAATCTCACCAGTGTCCCGGGACAGCAAGGTCATGCAAAAGTTTGACCGTCTGAGAGTGTAAAGGTAGTAACCGGGCTTTAAAAGAATGGCGGAAGGGGTAGTGTGGGGAGGAGGTTACCAGTATGTATGCGGGAAGGTGCCAATTGATTTTTTTCTTTACAGGAGCTGAGGTTTCCCCAAAACCCGCTTTCTAATTCACAGTGATCTTATCAACATGTCTCCTTTCCTCCTCCTACGTTCCCAGCCTAATCTGATTATCTAAACATCCAGTGATTCAATTCAGTACCATTAGCCAGAAATTACCCCCACGTTGATGCGGTGCCCCAGTAAGCACACTGGAGTCCAAACCCCTGGGTTTGAGTTCTAGCCCTGCATCTTCATAGCTCTGAGAACTTACACAAGTCATTTAATCCCTCTGTTCGTCTGCTTCCTGATTTGTAAAATATCATCTCAAAGATTCCTTCCAGCTTTAATAAATATCCTGAGATTTTTTAGTCACAAAATCATCACGTTATTTTTTGCACTCTTTCTAAATTTAACTTTATACAATGTATTATATTGAAGTAAGTAATCTGAAGAAAATGTGAAATACCCAATTCCTCTTACAACAAAGGTGTGCAAGTAGCAAACTTATTTTAATTAGCAAAATAGGCCCATTCTCAGTTGCATAGCTAGAAATAAGACTCAATCAAAATTTCCTCTTCTGAAAAGCTGTCTCTGATTTAATTCAAAACCTTTTCAAACTCGTAAGATGTGTAAATAGTAGGCTTGTAAACATTCTTAGTTTATTTTATGCGTTCATATTTTATCACTAAGTACTAATTATTGCCTATATTAAGATAATGTCTTACAGTTTATTCATTACTTTCACATACTTTATTTCATTTGATCCTGACCACAAACCTGTGATTTCAGAGGGCAGGTCCTGTCTTCCACGTTTTATAGATGGGGACATGAGGTTCCTGGAGGTGCAATTATTTGTGCACAGCTTCTAGGACTTCTGTGCAGCTCTTCTAACTCAACACCAGCCTCATCCCATGACACCAGCTGCCTATGAAATAGAATATTTCTGCCTCAGACCAGAGATAGTTTCCTTTCTTCTATTTATTCCTTCCATGATGCCAATGCTATTCTCAGCAGAGGGAACTCAAAATTTTAGTTGACAAACTATGTCTATTTTTTGTACATGGATATGATTAACTTGTAGAACTTCAAAGTATTTTTATGTGCATTTTCTTAATTGAAGGTCACAACTATCACAGAAGACCGTCAAAAGAGATTTATTGAGCCCAACGGAACAGATGAGGAAACAGACCCAGAGACACTGCAGTCACAACTACTCAGGCCCTGGTTAGCCCACAGTGCATGCTTTTGTTTAAGGGTTCAAATAGAATGCCTGTAGGGATCAGTAAGACAAAATACATCACACAAGCAGTATAAATATGTAGGCTTTATTGAGTGAGGGGTAGGGACTTCAGGGAGTTGAGAGCACATGAGAGCTGCAGGTTGCCTTGTGGGAATGGAAACCTCAGGTTATAAGGATTCTGATTTTTTTAAGAGGAGTCAGGAATCCATATTCCCAGGTAAAATATCCTTTTTGATATTGGTTAACATAAAACAAAGCAAAACAAGGCAGGCTTAACAGAACAAAACTGCCAGTAATATACAGCTTATGGGCTGTGTATCTGTTTTCACATCCCATCAACTGACTTATATCACCAAAGAACAGGTACTAAACCGAATCCTTGGATCTAATCTGATTCTGTTGGTGTCTACATACCCTTAGAATTAGAGGTTATCAAGGCTTTTCGTCCACTTAATCATGATTTCTAAAGATAGATTGCAGAGATTGGTGTTTCTAAATTTCTGGCTGTCCTTAGAGCCATCAATGAGAATGACCACAGCAAATCAAATAATTTTTAAGTCACATGTGATTCTGCTGGGCATGAGGAAATTTATACATTTTATTTGATGATGATGACAAAGTATTGATGATGATGATGGTGACAAGGACAAAACTGGCCTAAACTCTATTTCCCTTTATAGGAAGGTTTTGAATGAATCCTTTCAAAAATTAGTCATGGTGCTAAAATGGTAACTTTAGTTATATGTAGTATAATCATTCTTCTTAGATTGTTCCAGCCCTGTCTAGACTGCTAATAGCATAAGATAATCAGAATGGAGGCAAGGAATACATGTTCCTTGTGTGGAAGTATCAAGTGAGCTCAACAGGGAAAATGAACTTGTCATACAAATTATACTAAAGACCAAAGTGAAAATATAATTCATACTACAAAAGTATGATTGTCATTAATTGTGTGTTACTGCAATTGCAGTAAAAAGGTTGAAATTATAACCCTCAGAAGAGTATTTTTGGCTGAAATATTTTATACTGAATGCCTATCCATAAATTAACTACTGTAGTTTAGGGAAAATGAAAAGGAGAAACAAAAGCCCCATGGGTTTTAATCATGTTAACGCCAAAGAATATCAAAAGAATCCAAACTCGCCCCATTATTGAAAAAAAAAACTAGTATTTTAAAATTTTACATACCAAAAAAGAATCATAATACTCACCTCAGCTGAGGTTTTAAGGGAAACTGCCATTACGTGACTAGAGCTAAAGAAAGGTAAAAAGAGAAAAGATGGTGGGAAGAGAGGGGGATAGTCCAACTGGTGCACTAAAAACAATTCCTATAGCGCTTATATACTCAAAATCAACATGTGAAGGAGTGGGAAAACTGAGGCTGGCTTCCTACCCCATCTCACACACCATTATGGATACGTGAGGCATTAAATAACACTTCTTCCCTTTCTCTCTGTTCATTATAATAGATATATATGATATTCACTATATATATAATAGATATATAGATATTCATTAAATAAAATTTCACCTGAATTTAGATGGAGAGTCCTGGAGTGAGAGTTTATAGAATCTTTGTCCCTTTACCTCATTCTAATTCTTCCGCTGATGACCCTGACCTTAAGAAATGTGATTTCACTTATGCATGTTTGAATTGCACATAAAGGCATGAAACTCAGAGACATCATTTAGGCACTTAAATGTAAATTCTAGGCTTCTCAGACAAAACCTTCTCAAAAAGATCCCTTAACACTTTACTACTTTCAGACCAAACCTGTCCGACAGAGATACCTGCCTTACCCATGATACTGTTGTCACTACTAGCAATTGAAGATATCATGCTATATCTATGCAGAAGAAAATTTAATTTTGCTAAGTTCAATTTCCCAGTTGTCACCTAACCTCTAGAACTATGTCCTTCTGAAAGGGAGTTAATTAACAGGGAGCTTTATTGTACCCACAATGAAGTGTACACTTAAGAGAGTTCAACCCCACAGAAAACAAGAAACAAAAGAAGGCATTTGGGAAGGCTAAGAAATCCTAAAGCTAGGTCTCTGCCCAAATTACCCAGAAGTTCCTCTGGGGGAAATGGCACAGACCTGGCCTGAGTAAAGCAGTGCATGGATGGCAGGATAGTCAGACATGACATAGAGATAGTCTACTATGTATGATCCACACTCAAACTCTCAAGATTTTATGGAATATATATAAACAACTAAAATTGTTTTCTTTGATACTCCAGTTGGTCTGTTCAAGGACAGAATGTTCAGTTTGACCTCTGCTAGCTTCCAAGTAATCACTTTACCCCAAAAATGTTCTCAAGTTGTCTGCAGTAACCCCCTCCATTATAATTCTGTTTATAACATTTTTCCTTTACTGAGTCTACCAGTCAACCAACGGATTCCAAGTGAGCAGTTTGCATGCAAAATAAATGGCATACAAAATAAATAAATATTTTAGAGAGATTTTTGACAATGAACCAAATTGTATTTTCCATTCTTTTCTATTTCTGTTTATTCTCTCTGACATTTGTATATGTATTGAGTAATATTATGTGCCAGTCATGTTCTAGGTGATTGGGTATACAATGGAGAAATAAAACAACATGCATTCCATGTTCCATGCATTCATGGTATTTACAGTTTTACAGAGGAGGCAGAATTAACCTGTAAATTCCTCATGGAAATAGCACATCCAAAGATGCCAGTAGGAAATTCTGGATTACAGCAGTGGTTCCCAAATTCCAAACTGATAGGCATCTCATCAATTATTGATTTAAAAAAAAATTGCTCACCCACCTCCAACCATATTTATTGGACTATATTTACATTGTGTGTACTATTGTAATAATACATATATACATTATAAAATATACACAAAATTTTGTTTTAAAGGGTAAGATTTTTGAAAATGGCCCATCTTGATCACCTCCAGACACTACTGCATTAGAGGAACTAAAGGAAGATTAATTTAAGCCAGGGAAAATATGATCTAATTTACCTTTTAAAGTAACACTCTTATTCCTGTGTGGGTAATTGGAATAAGGCTAATAAGTTAATTATATGGCTATTGGGTTGGGTGAAAGTTAAATTTTCACACCAACACTCAGACATGATCTGGAACTCCTCTGGAACTCCTTATGGGGCCTAGAAGCAGTGCACTCTATAGCAATGAACACAATTGTCACCCAGATCTTGGTTTCTAAATACCATTGTCCACAAGACAGAGACAGAGATCTTTGGAGAAGCAACTCCAGGTCTGTAGCAGACAAAGTACTAGGTGAACCTGGAACATCTTGATGTGCCAGAAAGCAAGGAAGTGCTCAAAGACCAGTGAGGTCATGACAAAAGGACAAATGAGCCAGCTTGAAGTGGTTGCCTACTACTTAAATACGTGAAAATTTGAGCTTCAAAATATATATATATAAGGATGATAATGGATTATAATACATTGAATGAAATAGAATAAAATTTAGGAATCCATAGTGATATCCAAAAGAGAGAGAATTTTAGCTTTTTTTTTTTCCAGAAGAATTGACCTAGTGAGTGTAGAAGAAATGATAGAATTAGAAAATCATCATTTGGCAAACTTCCCATATAATAACTAAGGATCATCGATGGATGCTAAAGCCTTTGGATAAAAGTTTGTTGGGAACATGATATTCTTATATATTATCCTGTATATTAGTTATTGATTGAAAAGGGGAAAATGTATCTTTATAATGGAGAGTTTGTGTGGTCACCACATTAATCAACGAAATAATCAAACTTAGCATCACATAGTTGAATTATGTGTCATGTGCCTCCTGATGGGACTCAATAAGAAGTACACAACATCACCTATGTAGTTTTCTTGTAAAAAATGTTTAACCTAAATCTAATCATAAGGAAACAAGTCAGATAAAACCAAAATGTGCAATTCTATAAGACACTATCCTGGACTTTTTTTTTTTTTAATATAAAAGTCAATGTCATGAAAAGACAAGGGGACTAAAGAGGCATAAATACCAAATGCAACTGGATCATGGATCAGGGTGGGGAAAGTGAATCACCTATAATAGACATTTTGGACAACTAAAAAAGCTAAATATGGACTGTATATTACATATTACTGCATTAATGTGATTTGCTTATGTGTGTTGGTAGTGTTGTTATATAGGAGAACGTCCTTATTCTTAGGAGATGCATACTGAAGTATTAAGTTGAAAATACAAAAATGACTAAGTATTAGGAATTTCATAAGGTTAAACCTAATATTTAGATATGAACACCATGATGTGTGCAACTTGCTTTCAAATGCTTAGGCAAAAAAATTAATACATAATAGATAAGTATGTAGGTACATAGTTAGATCAATCAATTAAGACAAAATGTTAAAAATTGATGAATGTTGGTGAAAGAATAGGAATATTCATTGTAAAAATTTTTCAACCTCTTTGCTGGTTTGAGATTTTTCAAAATACAAAATAGAAAAAGGGAGGGGAAGTGAAAAACTCAGGTTTTCCCAATTAATGGTAAAACAGTTTAAGATAAACCCAGTCTCTTGGGAGATTAACGCTCAATTTTTCAAGGTTTTTCTCCTCTTATTCTTTCTCTTCCCCTCTCATCTTTCGAGATCTGGGCACAGAAGTTTATATAATATCTCAGCAATAGCACAGTGGGGGTATCGTCTGGTCTACACATTGTCCTTCTTTTCTGGCACCCATATAATGTGTGGTTGACTCATAGCTTGCCTCACCTGAGCACTGGACATTGGTCCATATGTTTACTGTGATCACTGCTAAAACTGGTATTTTTTGTCTGATCTCTTGGCACGGGCAATGCAGGCTGATGGCTCTCAAGAAGCTCAGCCATCTCCTTCTGCTGACCAGGCTACCTACACTGATTTTCACTGATGCTGCAAATCCTCTGAACTTTAGCAATATCCTCCATTTGGATCTTGACTTGGAGTTGCCCACTCACAGCTACCACTATTATGTTCCTTTGAACAGAGAGCTCTACTGAGATCTCCTCCACTGTGACTTCCTGGCAAGTATCAATATATTAATGCTTATCTCCAAATTACCCTTTCATCTCCTCAGAGTTGCTCAGGAACTTCTATATCTCTTCTGCCATATGCACAAGCTACTATTCTGCCTAAAACACCATGACACAATTTTTATGCTTCTGTGGCCACCCCCTGTTAGCACAGGGTTTTTCTCAGAGGCTTTCAACCTCTTGGCCAGTGAAGTTCCCAAATTTCTCCCAAACTATCAAGCCACAGAGTTGCGCTGTGAGTAAATGACACTGTCTCATCTCTTGCTCACTTGTCTCTCACACATACCCCTCAACTCTTTCCCCAGCACTTTCTACTTTTCATACAATGGGACTTCTCTTGGATCATATCCTCCATCCTTTCTCCATTATGTTCCTTTTTAAATAGAGGATTAACTTTATTTTCAAATAACTAAAATTTCCCCTTGGTTTATAAAGGGACACTTTTGAAACTTTTTTTTTAAGATTTTTTTTTTTTTTTTTTGTCTGTGTCGGGTGTTAGTTTTGGCACGCGGGATCTCTCATTGCAGCGGGTGGGCTCTTTGTTGTGGTGCACGGGCTTCTCTCTAGCTGTGGCATGAGGATTTTCTCTCTCTAGTTGTGGTGCACAGGCTCCAGGGCGCGTGGGTTCTGTAGTTTGCAGCACGTGGGCTCTAGTTGAGGCACGCAAGCTCAGTAGTTGTGGCATGCAGGATTAGCTGCCCCGTGGCATGTAGGATGCCTGACCAGGGCATTGGGCATTGTCCATTCCCTGACCAGGGATGGAACCTGCCTCTCCTGCATTGGACCACCAGGGAAGTCCCCACTTTTGACATTTAGATTACTCCTTTCCCTTTCAAAAAGCCTGAATTTCAAGACAATCGTCTTACAAGGGACTCAAGAAAGTTCACTATGAGATTCCAAACTGAGCGAAGATCCTTTTCTCTAGGTCGATTATGCCTTCCCAGAAGCAATGATTGCCACTGATTCAATGTGCAAGGAGCCACAGGGAAAATGGTTTATGAGGAATTAAATATTCACTGGTTTCCTAAGCCAAAAACATTATCCTCATTAGGGTTGTCAAAGCATATTAGATCAGGAAATCTGAGTTCTAGTCACAACTTGTTTACTGATACTTTATGACTCTGGACTACTCCGATGATAAAATAATAATAATAATAATAATAGCAGCAGCAACTACTGAGCTCCTGTTATGATGGCCAGTGAAGCTTTTATTTATTTATTTTTTGTACTCCTGTCCCAGCCTCCCAATTACTATACTGAATCCTCATTATTCACCTCTAGTCTCTGGCCCCAAGCTTTTTATGTGAGAAAATACAAACTCTTATAGTTTAAACTGCTGCTGTGCTTTCTGGCATTTGCAGTTTCTTAACTGATACAAGTTGGTGTGGGTGCAGGTAAGTTTATAGATAGTGGTGGCAGAAAGTTGAGAAAGTTTCTGTCTAACGGCTTCTATTTTTCTCTTTGAAGTAAGAGATAAAGTTATCTGCTTAGTTTGAAGGAGTAAATTGTGAGGAAGAACATCTGAGAAGAACAGAATAATTTGACATACGCATTGTGGAGAATAAGAGAAAGAGACAACAAAGAAAACACTGAAAGAATCCTGAGCATTGTTACAGCAAGGTGGTGTTGAAGACAATGGATTTATAGGAGAATCAAGCTGGTAATTACTTTATTTTACTCAGTCAGTGCATAGGACCAGATAGTGTAAGCTTTGTAGGAAGGATTTGAGAGAAGGATAACAAGTTGAAGAGAAAGTAATGTATTATGGAATCTAGCCAGAATAGCGATGGATAGGATGAAGGGAGGAGGCTGGTCATCTGACTCTCCTGCTAAAATCCTTGCAATGGGCTTCCACTGCTTATAGAAAAACATCCCAAATCCTCAACATGCCTACATGGGAATGATCTGACCCATGACCATTTCCAGCCTCCTCTGGTGTCGCTCTTCCCTTTGCTCTCTACACTGAAGCCCTACACAAAGTGGGCCAGAAGAAAGTAATCCAAGTGTATACTTTTCAATGAATTTTATCCCCTTTCCCATGTGCATCCTCCCTGCCTGGCTTTATAGTCAAATCTTTTTGGCTTCTGTAAGCTTATTTTTCATTAACCAGGCCCTTTTTCTCTGTTACTAACAACAGAGCTAATTTTTCTTCTTTTCTTTTCTTCTTCTCGAAGCTTAATTGGTCTCTCTGCCTCCATTCTCTCATCTCTCTAATTCATCTGCACATTCACAAATGCCTTGGTTATCTTCCTCTTACACAGAGCAAAGCATATTATTCTTCTACTCCAAAAGCTTATATAATAAAGTACAAGCTCCCTAGGTCATGCAAAATTCTCTAGTATATGGCCTCAGCTTACCTTTCCAGCCCCCTCTCTTCTACACTTTGCCCTCAACACTTTATGTTGTAGTCAAACTGCCCTTTTCACAATTCCTTAAATATGTCATGTATGTTCATATTTTTGCTCACACTGTTTCTTCTACATTGAATACTCTTCTTTACTTCCCATTTTCACCTTTTAAAGTCCTATTTATCCCTTAAGGCCTAGCATGTATGGTATTCAGTCCAATCTCCTGCTGAGAAGTAACTGTTCCTTTTGTGCATTACATAGCATGTTTTTTGTGCCTTATCATTAATATTAATTTTATTTTCCTTATATCTTGGTAAACTGTGCAGATGTCTGTCTCTCCATTAAACTGGATGGTCCCTTAGGGTGGAGACTTTTGTCTTAGCTGTTGTAATGGGAGCTTAGCTCCTAGTCTATTGATAAGTAACTCCTTGGCTAGAGCAGTAAAGGATAAGACTGCAAGACAGGGTACTTTGGAACTAGAATAGGGAGACCCTGAAGACACTTATGAAGAAGAAAGGACATTAGCATATAATAGACATTTAATAAATGCTTTTTAATTGAAGGATTGTTAATAACCCACCTAACTTCCTTTTCATTTGACAGATTCTATCAGGTTTTCCCATTTGCACAGAAAAGGAAAGTTTTCATTTATTCTTTAGAATATCATTCATTCATTCAATTTTTCTTGAGTGTCTACTATGTTGAAAAAGAGTGGTGAGAGTGAGCAAACTTGTCTTGTTCCTGATCTTAGAGGAAAAGCTTTCAGCCTTTGACCATTGAGTATGATGTTAACTGTGGGTTTGTCATATATGGCCTTTATTATGTTGAGGTATGTTCCTTCTATACCAAATCTGTTGAGGGTTTTTTTCATGAAACAATGTTGTACTTTGTCAAGTGGTTTTTTAATCTCCTCCATCTATTTAGGAGATTATATGATTTTTATCTTTCATTTTATTAATGTGATTCACTGATTTGCACATGTTGAACCATCTATGCAGCCCAGGGATAAATCCCACTTGATCATGTTGTATGATGATTTCAATGTGTTGCCGAATTTGGATTGCTACTATTTTGTTGAGAATTTCATCAGGGATATTGGTCTATAGTTTTCTTTTCTTGTAGTGTCCTTATCTGGCTTTGGTATCAGGGTAATGCTGGCATCATAAAATGAGTTTGGGAGTGTTCCCTCCTATTCAGTATTTTGGAAGAGTTTGAGAAGAGTTGGTATTAAGCCTTGTTTATATGTTTGGTAGAATTCACCAGTGAAGCCTTCTGGTCCTGGGTATTCTGTATTGGGAGGTTTTTGATTATTGATTCAATCTCCTTACTACTAATTGTTCTGTTCAGATTTTCTGTTTCTTCATGATTCAGTCTTAGTAGGTTTTATGTTTCTAGGAATTTATCCATTTATTCTAGGTTATCTAATTTGTTGGCTTATAATTTTCTAGTAGTCTCTTACGATCCTGTGTACCTGTGTGGTATCAGTTGTAATGTCTCCTTTTTCATTTCTGATTTTGATTCTTCACTTTTTTTCTTAGTTTAGCTAATGATTTGTCAATTTTCTTTATCTTTTCAAAAAAAAACCCAGCTCTTACTCTTTTTGACCTTTTCTATTTTTTTAATGATCTCTATTTCATTTATTTCCACTCTGATCTTTGTTGTTTCCTTCCTTCTGTTAACTTTAGGTTTAGATTGGTTTTTTCTAGTTCCTTGAGGTGTAAAATTATGTTGTTTATTTGAGATATATTTTGTTAACATACTCAATTATTACTATGAACTTCTTTCTCACAAATACTTTTGCAGTGTCTCATAGGTTTTGATGTGTTGTTTCCATTTTTATATATCAAGATTTTTTATTTCCCTTTTGATTCTTTTTTGACCCACTGGTTTTTTGGGAGTGTGTGTAATTTCTGCCTGATTGTAGATTTTCCAGCTTTCCTCTTGTTTTTAGTTTCATACTAATTGTGGTTGGAAAAGATACTTGATATGACTTCAATCTTCTTAAATTTGATGAGACTTATCTTGTGGGCTTTCATATGATCTACCCTGGAGAATATTCTATGTGCACTTGAGGAGAATGTGTATTCCACTGCTGTTCAACAGAATGTCCAGTATATGTCTGCTAGGTCCACTTGTTAAGGTATGGTTCAAGTCCAACGTTTCATTGTTTATTTTCTTACTGGATGATCTATCCATATTGAAGTCCCCTATTATTGTTGTATTGTTATCTATTTCTCCCTTCAGATGTGTTAGTATTTGCTTAATATATCTAGCAATATAGGTGCACAAATGTAAGACGTGTAAGTATATATATTTTTATTGGGGTATAGTTGCTTTAAAATGTGTTAATTTCTGCTGTACAACGAAATGAATCAGTGGTATGTACACATATATCCCCTCCCCCTTGGACCTTCCTCCCACCCACCCCCCATCCCACCCATCTAGGTCACCACAGAGCACTGAACTGAGCTCCCTGCGCTGTACAGCAGGTTCCCACTAGCTATCTGTTTTACACATGGTAGTGCATATATGTCAATCCTAATCTCCCAATTCATCCCACCCCCCTCACCCCCCCATGTCCACACATCTGTTCTCTATGTCTGCATCTCTATTCCTGCCCTGCAAATAGGTTAGATGTGTATATATTTATGATTGTTACATCTTCTTGATGAATTGACCCCTTTACCATTACACAATGATCTTCTTTGTCTCTTATTACCATTTTTGGCTTAAAGTCTATTTTGTGTGATATAAGTATAGCTACTCTCACCTTTTTTTGGTTTCCACTTACCTGGAGAATCTTTTTGCATCCCTCTACTTTGAGCCCATGTCTGTCCTTAAAGCTTAAGTGAATCTCTTGTAGGCAGCATATATTTGGGTCTTGGGGTTTTTTTAGCATCCAGCCACTCTGTGCTTTTTTTTTTTTTTTAATATATTTATTTATTTAGCTGTACCAGGTCTTCATTGCGGCACATGGGACCCTTGTTGCAGCATGCGGAATCTTTAGTTGCAGCATGCAAACTCTTAGTTACAGCGTGTGGGATCCAGCTCCCTGACCAGGGATCGAACCTGGGCCCCCTACATCAGGAGCATGGAGTCTTAGCCACTGGACCACTAGGGACGTCCCTGGTCTGTGCTTTTTGATTGGTGAGTTCAATCCATTTACTTTTAGAGTAATTATTGATATTTAAGGACTCACTCATATTGTCTTATTAATTGCTTTCTCACTATTTTGTTTCTTCGTTTTTGTTTTTTGTTTTTTTTTTTCAAAGGATGTTACAGCCATCCAACCACTAAAGCCTCCCCTATGCCCCTACAGTGAGCCCTGAGGGAACTCAGGATGGAGATAAATGGACTGAGAATTATGTTTTACAGGGCAGACTTGCTAAGGGCTCAAGCCCAGGACACAGCCTCTCAGATAGCTCTGAGAGACTGCTCCTAAGAGGTAAGGTAGGAGCCAGGATATATAGGAGTTTTTGCAACAAAAACCAGGCAGTAGGAACATCAAAAGTTTACTGTCAGTTAAAGAAAACCAGACATCTCAAGTTAAGGAATTTAGCGCTTTTCTATGTATGGGAAAATGTAAGAGTCTGAACTCACTGAAATCATTCCTTTGATATGCACCTCAGCTATCTGGGGCCAGTATCCTGTATTTTCTCATCCTGAGTCCCCCTCTGGGTGCACTGTTGTGGGTGGCTGCAGCCCATTTGTCTCCATCCTGGGTCCCCTCAGGCCTTACCTTCTGGGTGGCTGCAGTGGCTGGATGGCCACAACATCCCCTGTTTACTGATAAAGCAGCAACATTTTTCATTCACAACCCCACAAACATTGTGTTGTACCAGGGAGGTGAGATGCTAAGGACAAAGCATGTGTTGCCAGTGCTGCTCCAGGTCTTTGATCAAAACCTGTTAACCCCCAGCTTTAGCTGGAGTGAACATAAATCTTTAAGTTAAAGGCTCCAGAGATAAGAAAGGAAGTTACAAACAAACAAACAAACAGAAAAACAGATGGAAGTGTTGCAGAAAAGAGTGGGGTGTGAGAGGATGTTCATATCCCAGGTCTCAGGCGAGTCCCTGGGAAGGCCACCGAGTGTGGGTTCTTGGCTTCACGCAGGAAAGAATTCAAGAGTGAGCCACAGTAAAGTGAAGGCGGGTTTATTCAGAGAGATACACATTCCATAGACAGAATGAGGTCCATCTCAGAAAATGAGATCAGCCCTGGGAGAAACACACTCCACAGACAGAGTGTGGGCCATCTCAGAAGGCAAGAGGCCACTTTCTGACTATTTTGTATTTCCTCTTTTTTTTTTTCTCCCTACCTTTGTGATTTGGTGATTTTCCATGGCGGTATGTCTAATTCTCCTCTCTCTATCTTGTATGAATTTACTATAGGTTTTTCCCTTTTGTTTACCATGCGGCTTACCCAAAACATTCTATAGATAAAACAAACCATTTTTAACCTAAGAGCAACTTAACTTTGATTGCATAGAGAAACTCCACTCTTTTACTTCCTCACTTTTATGATTTTGATGTCACAACTTACCTCTTTTTATATTGTGTATTTGTTAAGTTACAGTTGCTATAGTTATTTTATTTATTTATTTTTTTTTTGCGGTACGCGGGCCTCTCACTGTTGTGGCCTCTCCCGTTGCGGAGCGCAGGCCCAGCGGCCATGGCTCACGGACCCAGCTGCTCTGCGGCATGTGGGATCTTCCCGGACCGGGGCACGAACCCTTGTCCCCTGCATTGGCAGGCGGACTCTCAACAACTGCGCCACCAGGGAAGCCCACTATAGTTATTTTTAATACTTGTGTTTAACATTTATACTATAGTTAAGTGGTTAACACACCCTCATATTACAGAATTAGTCTTCTAAATCTGACTGTATACTTATGCACCAGTATGCTATGTATTTTTGTATGTTTTCATGTTACTAATTAAAATCTTTTCATTTCTGCTTGAAGAACTCCTTTCAGAATTTCTTGCAAGGCAGGTCTAATGATGATAAATTCTCTCAGCATTTTTTTGTCTGGAAAAGTTATTTTTCTCTTTCATGTCTGAAGGATATCTTTGCTGGATAAAGTATTCTTGGCTGTCATTTTTTTTTCTTTTAAAACTTTGAATATATCACTCCACTTTCTCCTGGCCTATAGGGTTTCTGCTGGGAAATTCACTGATAGCCTAATGGGGGTTCCTTTGGAGGTTACAATAATTTTTTGTCTTGCTGCTTTTAGGATTCTACTTGTGTTTGATTTTTGACAGTTTCTTTATAATGTGTCCTGGAGAAGGTCTTTTTGCATTGAGATAATGGAGTAATCTATTCGCTTTGTGAACTTGTATGTCTAAGTCTCTCCCCAGGCTTGGGAAATTCTCAGCTATTTTTTTCTTTAAATAGACTTTCTGCCCCTTTCTCCTCTCTTCTCCAACTGGAACTTTAATTATTCTAATATTTGTACATTTATGTACAAATGTACATTTGTACATTTAGTGATGTCCCATAGATTACGCAGGCTTTCTTCTCTCTTTTTCATTCTGAGAACCATACAACACTATTTTAGAACTAAAAAATTAGAAAGCATAGAAATAGCTCTATTGAATGTAATTTCTAACTCCAAAACCATTCTAATTTAAATTCCTTCTATCCTCTAACCTATGTGGAGTAGGGGGCCAAAATTAGCTTATCTTCTTTCCTGGCTCCATCTCCCCAATTTGCTAGTCACTGTTTCTAATATCTGGAGGGTAGGAGGGTAGGTATTAGGCAAGTGGGGTACAGTTTTTGTGGCAGGTACAGTTGTAATCCACCGGCAGGGCCCTCTAGGTGGCAGTAGTCAATTGCTGACTTTATGGGGTACCTCCGTGGGTTCCTCATGAATACCATGGTTGGCTGGTCTGCATTTTTTCTGTCTGGCTCCTGGATTTCTGGGATCCACCCTCTGTATCTGCTCCTCAGGCAGCACATCTGGTTAAGATTATTTCCACAGGGTCCTTATCAAGCCTCAAAAACATGCACCTTTACCCTGGCATAGGAGGAAGGACAGCCCAGTCTCAAAGTAGCCACATGTGTGTTCAGCCACCAGATGGGGCAGTTCCAGCCACAGCATCTCACTTTTAGAATAGTCATTGGTAAGACCCTCATGTTCCTAGAGACATGCATAAAGCTCTCCAAGTAGCCCCCAGGAGAAACCTCACCTTGACTTGAGAAGAGGAGGTACTATCATATTCTGTACCTTTTTGGGTTTTTTTTTTTTTTTGCAGCACGTGGGCCTCTCACGGTCGTGGCCTCTCCCATTGTGGAGCACAGGCTCCAGATGCACAGGCCCAGCGGCCATGACTCACGGGCCCAGCCGCTCTGCGGCATGTGGGATCCTCCCGGACCGGGGCACGAACCTGTGTCCCCTGCGTCGGCAGGCGGACTCCCAACCACTGCGTCACCAGGGAAGCCCCTATTCTATACCTTTTAATAGTAGTAGTAGTAGCAGCAACAGCAGCAGCAATCATACTGGGCAGTTTGTCGGGTCCAAGTTCAAGGACAGGTGAAAAGACAGCTTGACCTCTATTCAAGGTTTCTTTCTTTTTTGTTATTAAAGGTTTCTTTTACTTCTGTTTACTCCCAAAGCAGTAAATACACTGCCGTTGATAAAAATAAGAAGAGGTCTTGGTTCCGGGTAAGATGGCGGAAGAGTAAGACGCGGAGATCACCTTCCTCCCCACGGATACACCAGAAATACAGCTACACGTGGAACAATTCTTACAGAACACCTACCGAACGCTGGCAGAAGACCCCAGACCTCCCAAAAGGCAAGAAACTCCCCACATACCTGGGTAGGGCAAAGCGGAGAGATTCCCGCACAGAGGATCGGTGCCGAGCGGCACTCACCAGCCCGAGAGGCTTGTCTACTCGCCCGCCGGGGCGGGCGGTGCTGGAAGCTGAGGCTCGGGCTTCGGTCAGAGCGCAGGGAGAGGACCGGGGCTGGCGGCGAGAACTCAGCCTGAAGGGGACTTATGTGCCACAGCTAGCCGGGAGGGAGTCCGGGAAAACTCTGGAGCTGCCGAAGAGGCAAGAGACTTTTTCTTCCCTCTTGGTTCCCTGGTGCGCGAGGAGAGGGGATTAAGAGCGCTGCTTAAAGGGGCTCCACAGACGGGCGCGAGTCACGACTGAAAGCGCGGAGCCCAGTAACGGGCGTGGGACGCTGGGGCTGCTGCTGCCGCCGCCAAGAGGCCTGTGTGTGAGCGCAGGTCACTGTCCACACCGCCCTTCCGAGAGCCTGTGCAGCCCACCACTGCCGGGGTCCCGGGATCCAGGGGCGGCTTCCCTGGGAGAACGCACGGCGCGCCTCGGGCTGGTGTAACGTCACGCCGACCTCTGCGGCTGCAGGCTCGCCCCGCACTCCGTGCCCCTCCCTCCGGCCCAGCCTGAGTGAGCCAGAGCCCCCGACGAGGCTGCTCCTTTAACCCTGTCCTGTCTGAGTGAAGAACAGACGCCCTCCGGCGACCTACACGCAGAGGCGGGGCCAAATCCAAAGCTGAGACCCAGGAGCTGTGAGAACAAAGAAGAGAAAGGGAAACCTCTCCCAGCAGCCTCAGAAGCAGCGGATTAAAGCTCCACAATCAACTTGATGTACCCTGCATCTGTGGAATACATGAATAGACAACAAATCATCCCAAATTGAGGAGCCAGGAGTCAGTGCTGTGCCTCTGAGGTGGGAGAGCCAAGTTCAGGACACTGGTCCACAAGAGACCTCCCAGCTCCACATAATATCAAACGGCGAAAATCTTGCAGAGATCTCCATCTCAACACCAGCACCCAGCTTCACTCAACGACCAGCAAGCTACAGTGCTGGACACCCTATGCCAAACAACTAGCAAGACAGGAACACAACGCCACCCATTAGCAGAGAGGTGGCCTAAAATCATAAAAAGTCCGCAGACACCCCAAAACACACCACCACACGTGGACCTGCCCAACAGAAAGACAAGATCCAGCCTCATCCACCAGAAGACAGGCACTAGTCCCCTCCACCAGGAAGCCTACACAACCCACTAAACCAACCTTAGCCACTGGGGACAGACACCAGAAACAACGGGAACTACGAATCTGCAGCCTGCAAACAGGAGACCCCAAACACAGTAACATAAGCAAAATGAGAAGACAGAAAAACACACAGCAGGAGAAGGAGCAAGATAAAAACCCACCAGACCTAACAAATGAAGAGGAATAGGCAGTCTACCTGAAAAAGAATTCAGAATAATGATGGTAAAGATGATCCAAGATTCTATTTCCAAGATCCAAAATCTTGGAAATAGAATAGACAAAATGCAAGAAACAGTTAACAAGGACCTAGAAGAACTAAAGATGAATCAAGCATCGATTAAAAACACAATAAATGAAATAAAAAATACTCTAGATGGGATCAATAGCAGAATAACTGAGGCAGAAGAACGGATAAGTGAGGTGGAAGATAAAATAGAGGAAATAACTGCTGCAGAGCAAAATAAAGAAAAAAGAATGAAAAGAACAGAGGACAGTCTCAGAGACCTCTGGGACAACATTAAACGCACCAACATTCGAATTATAGGGGTTCCAGAAGAAGAAGAGAAAAAGAAAGGGACTGAGAAAATATTTGAAGAGATTATAGTTGAAAACTTCCCTAATATGGGAAAGGAAATAGTTAATCAAGTCCAGGAGGCACAGAGAGTCCCATACAGAATCAATCCAAGGAGAAATACGCCAAGACACATATTAATCAAACTGTCAAAAATTAAACACAAAGAAATCATATTAAAAGCAGCAAGGCAAAAACAACAAATAACACACAAGGGAATCCCCATCAGGATAACAGCTGATCTCTCAGCAGAAACTCTACAAGCCAGAAGGGAGTGGCAGGACATAATTGAAGTGATGAAGGAGAAAAACCTGCAAGCAAGATTACTCTACCCAGCAAGGATCTCATTCAGATTTGATGGAGAAATTAAAACGTTTACAGACAAGCAAAAGCTGAGAGAGTTCAGCACCACCAAACCAGCTTTACAACAAATGCTAAAGGAACTTCTCTAGGCAAGAAACACAACAGAAGGAAAAGACCTACAATAACAAACCCAAAACAATTAAGAAAATGGGAATAGGAACATACATATCAATAATTACCTTAAATGTAAATGGACTAAATGCTCCCACCAAAAGACACAGATTGGCTGAATGGATACAAAAACAAGACCCATAAATATGCTGTCTACAGGAGACCCACTTCAGACCTAGAGACACATACAGACTGAAAGTAAGGGGATGGAAAAAGATATTCCATGCAAATGGAAACCAAAAGAAAGCTGGAGTAGCAATTCTCATATCAGACAAAATAGACTTTAAAATAAAGACTACTAGAAGAGACAAAGAAGGACACTACATAATGATCAAGGGATCGATCCAAGAAGAAGATATAACAATTGTAAATATTTATGCACCAAACATAGGAGCACCTCAATACATAAGGCGAATACTAACAGCCATAAAAGGGGAAATCGACAGTAACACAATCATAGTAGGGGACTTTAACACCCCACTTTCACCAATGGACAGATCATCCAAAATGAAAATAAATAAGGAAACACAAGCTTTAAATGATACATTAAACAAGATGGACTTAATTGATATTTATAGGACATTCCATCCAAAAACAACATAATACACATTTTTCTCAAGTGCTCATGGAACATTCTCCAGGATAGATCATATCTTGGGTCACAAATCAAGCCTTGGTAAATTTAAGAAAATTGAAATTGTATCAAGTATCTTTTCCGACCACAATGCTATGAGACTAGATATCAATTACAGGAAAAGAGCTGTAAAAAACACAAACACATGGAGGCTAAACAATACACTACTTAATAACGAAGTGATCACTGAAGAAATCAAAGAGGAAATTAAAAAATACCTAGAAACAAATGCAATGGAGACACGACGACCCAAAACCTATGGGATGCAGCAAAAGCAGTTCTAAGGGGGAAGTTTATAGCAATACAATCCCACCTTAAGAAACAGGAAACATCTCGAATAAACAACCTAACCTTGCACCTAAAGCAATTAGAGAAAGAAGAACAAAAACATCCCAAAGTTAGCAGAAGGAAAGAAATCATAAAAATCAGATCAGAAATAAATGAAAAAGAAATGAAGGAAACGATAGCAAAGATCAATAAAACTAAAAGCTGGTTCTTTGAGAAGATAAACAAAATTGACAAACCATTAGCCAGACTCATCAAGAAAAAAAGGGAGAAGACTCAAATCAATAGAATTAGAAATGAAAAAGGAGAAGTAACAACTGACACTGCAGAAATACAAAAGATCATGAGAGATTACTATAAGCAACTCTATGGCAATAAAATGGACAACCTGGAAGAAATGGACAAATTCTTAGAAATGCACAACCTGCCCAGACAGAATCAGGAAGAAATAGAAAATATGAACAGACCAATCACAAGCACTGAAATTGAAACTGTGATAAAAAATCTTCCAACAAACAAAAGCCCAGGACCAGATGGCTTCACAGGCGAATTCTATCAAACATTTAGAGAAGAGCTAACACCCATCCTTCTCAAACTCTTCCAAAATATAGCAGAGGGAGGAACACTCCCAAACTCATTCTACGAGGCCACCATCACCTTGATACCAAAACCAGACAAGGATGTCACAAAGAAAGAAAACTACAGGCCAATATCACTGATGAACATAGATGCAAAAATCCTCAACAAAATACTAGCAAACAGAATCCAACAGCACATTAAAAAGATCATACATCATGATCAAGTGGGGTTTATTCCAGGAATGCAAGGATTCTTCAATATATGCAAATCAATCAACGTGATACACCATATTAACAAATTGAAGGAGAAAAACCATATGATCATCTCAGTAGATGCAGAGAAAGCTTTCGACAAAATTCAACACCCATTTATGATAAAAACCCTGCAGAAAGTAGGCATAGAGGGAACTTTCCTCAACATAATAAAGGCCATATATGACAAACCCACAGCCAGCATCGTCCTCAATGGTGAAAAACTGAAACCATTTCCACTAAGATCAGGAACAAGACAAGGTTGCCCACTCTCACGACTCTTATTCAACCTAGTTTTGGAAGTTTTAGCCACAGCATTCAGAGAAGAAAAGGAAATAAAAGGAATCCAAATCGGAAAAGAAGAAGTAAAGCTGTCACTGTTTGCAGATGACATGATACTATACATAGAGAATCCTAAAGATGCTACCAGAAAACTACTAGAGCTAATCAATGAATTTGGTAAAGTAGCAGGATACAAAATTAATGCACAGAAATCTCTGGCATTCCTATATACTAATGATGAAAAATCTGAAAGTGAAATCAAGGAAACACTCCCATTTACCATTGCAACAAAAAGAACAAAATATCTAGGAATAAACCTACCTAAGGAGACAAAAGACCTGTATGCAGAAAATTATAAGACAGTGATGAAAGAAATTAAAGATGATACAAATAGATGGAGAGATGTACCATGTTCTTGGATTGGAAGAATCAACATTGTGAAAATGACTCTACTACCCAAAGCAATCTACAGATTCAATGCAATCCCTATCAAACTACCACTGGCATTTTTCACAGAACTAGAGCAAAAAATTTCACAATTTGTATGGAAACACAAAAGACCCCGAATA
Source organism: Hyperoodon ampullatus (assembly GCF_949752795.1). Taxonomy (NCBI): domain Eukaryota; kingdom Metazoa; phylum Chordata; class Mammalia; order Artiodactyla; family Ziphiidae; genus Hyperoodon; species Hyperoodon ampullatus. The sequence goes on from NC_136915.1 coordinate 66,725,176, forward strand.
GCCAAAGCAATCTTGAGAACGAAAAATGGAGCTGGAGGAATCAGTCTCCCTGACTTCAGACTATACTACAAAGCTACAGTAATCAAGACAGTATGGTACTGGCACAAAAGCAGAAAGATAGATCAATGGAACAGGATAGAAAGCCCAGAGATAAACCCACGGACATATGGTCACCTTATCTTTGATAAAGGAGGCAGGAATGTACAGTGGAGAAAGGACAGTCTCTTCAATAAGTGGTGCTGGGAAAACTGGATAGGGACATGTAAAAGTATGAGATTAGATCACTCCCTAACACCATACACAAAAATAAGCTCAAAATGGATTAAAGACCTAAATGTAAGGCCAGACACTATCAAACTCTTAGAGGAAAACATAGGCAGAACACTATGACATAAATCACAGCAAGATCCTTTTTGACCCACCTCCTAGAGAAATGGAAATAAAGACAAAAATAAACACATGGGACCTAATGAAACTTAAAAGCTTTTGCACAGCAAAGGAAACCATAAACAAGACCAACAGACAACCCTCAGAATGGGAGAAAATATTTGCAAATGAAGCAACTGACAAAGGATTAATCTCCAACATTTATAAGCAGCTCATGCAGCTAAATAACAAAAAAACAAACAACCCAATCCAAAAATGGGCAGAAGACCTAAATAGACATTTCTCCACAGAAGATATACAGACTGCCAACAAACACATGAAAGGATGCTCAACATCTTTACTCATTAGAGAAATGCAAATCAAAACTACAATGAGATATCATCTCACACCAGTCAGAATGGCCATCATCAAAAAATCTAGAAACGATAAATGCTGGAGAGGGTGTGGAAAAAAGGGAACGCTCTTGCACTGCTGGTGGGAATGTGAATTGGTACAGCCACTATGGAGAACGGTATGGAGGTTTCTTAAAAAACTACAAATAGGACTACCATATGACCCAGCAATCCCACTACTGGGCATATACCCTGAGAAAACCATAATTCAAAAAGAGACATGTACCAAAATGTTCATAGCAGCCCTATTTACAATAGCCCGGAGATGGAAACAACCTAAGTGTCCATCATCGGATGAATGGGTAAAGAAGATGTGGCACATATATACAATGGAATATTACTCAGCCATAAAAAGAAATGAAATTGAGCTATTTGTAATGAGGTGGATGGACCTAGAGTCTGTCATACAGAGTGAAGTAAGTCAGAAAGAGAAAGACAAATACTGTATGCTGACACATATATATGGAATTTAAGAAAAAAAATTGTCATGAAGAACATAGGGGTAAGACAGGAATAAAGACACAGACCTACTAGAGAATGGACTTCAGGATATGGGGAGGGGGAAGGGTAAGCTGTGACAAAGCGAAAGAATCATGGCATACCTCTTCCTGTTGGACAAATCTACCTTTCATTGACAAAGCCTCTCACCCTGTATATGGTCATTCTTCCCTGGTCACCACCACCACCAAGAATGATTTTGCTTTCCCTTAGACATCCCAATTAGGTCTGCAGAGCTTCATACTGCTTCTCTTCCTGAAGGTCAAGTGTCATTCTCTGAATTTAAGGACTCTCACGTATTCTTTGGTTCCAGTGCATTAGGGTAACTTCTGCCTGCCTTTATTCTTGCTCTGAGTCTCATTCCCTTCTTTTCCTTTGGTTCAGTCAATTCGTGCCTTTGTCTCTTTCCACCAATTAATAAAATACCTCCTTGTTTCATTTCATGATAATTCCTTTGCTTTATCTAGGAATGTGAATTATCCTTAAATACTTGAAGGGTGATTATGTGATCAAGAAATTCAAATTATTAGGAGAAGCTCATGGGGAAGAAGTTGCAGGAACTAGTCACTAGAAATTACGATGAAGTAGATCTAAGTTTATGTTAGGAAAGACTTTCAAACAGTGCTCTTTAGAGGTAGAAAGAGCTGCCTTACAAGAAAATAATTCATTAGAATTATTCATGCAATGGGAAAGTGATCATCCATCAGGAATAGTGTTCTAAGCAGAGGAAATTTTATAATGAAATAAATGGTTGGGTCAAAAAATCCCTTGGGATTTCTTCATCTCTAAATTCTATTATACCAAGTCATATGGTACATGTATTAAAATGTGTTTTTGCCTATAGTTGATACTTACTTTATATTTACAATACCTCTTTTAGGCTGGTAGTGGCTCTGATTTTGTGTAAAAGTAAATATAAAAATAATAATAAAAATATATGTTCAATATGGAAATAAAAGGATAAAAACATAGAAAAAAAAAATAAGAAGAGGTCAGTGGATACAGCTCCCCATGCTTTAAGTACATTCCACAGAAGCCATTCCACAGTTCATTGGAAGTGGCAGCCTGCCAATTTTCCAGGTCAGAGAAGGATATGGACTTCATACCAGCTACATTAACACCCAGAAACAACTTAGAACACCAACAGAAGGCAATAACTCTGCTGTGCAGGCAGCCATATCCTCCAGGCTCTGAAATTCTTGCTGTACCAGTGCTGGGCAAACTCCTCTTCTCTGAGCAAGCTCTGCAGTGCCTAGAAGTTTCCATTTGTGTCTATTTAGGGGATTTCTACCTTAGAGGAACACATTCTTCTCCTTCCCCTTCAGAAGAGAGTAGTAAGGTGAGTGAAATGCAAAGTACTCTGTCACCTCCTCTCCAAAGAAATCTCTTTCTCTTCAGCTGTTACCGAGTCCAAGATCTCTCTGCTTGCTGCACAACAGGCCAATAAATCGGGAGATGAGGTGTTGAGGCAAGGAATAGTGACTTTATTGGGGAAGCCAGGCATCCAAGAAGATGGCAGACTAGCATCCTAGAGTACCATCTTATAGGGGTCTGGATGCTAGTTTCTTTTATAGGACAGAGGGGGAAGGAGGTGAGGAAGTAAAGTACAAAGGCCATAAGTCTTGCAAAACATCTCCTGGTTTGGCCAGCCTCAGGGAGGGGTTGTGTTAATTTCTTCTTTCTTGCAGCCATTCACAGGTGGGCAGGGTCAGAATGTTTCCCTGTGAGCTGAACAAAGGCATTTTAGTATAACATTTAGGCAGAGGGGCAGGGTTCCCCAAGGGAGGCCATTATGTATGCCAATAGCTATAGACAACATTGTTTTAGTGATTATAGTAATAAAAAGCAAGAGAGAGCAAAGTTTAAAGTAAAAGTAACAGATCCAACATGGAGTCAGATTTTGTTCTTCCCTGTTATACAACCTCAGCTTTATACATAGGCTGGAGGTGAGTAAACAGCTAAAACTGGCAGAACTAGTTTAGGACCATACACTTAGAATGTTCTACATGAATGGTCTGGTGCCTATCTTTAAAATGAGAGGCATATATCATTTTGTTGTCAGCTTTGGGGGCCTCCAATAGAGCATCTTGTTATTTGTCTACCACAGCCTGTTATTTGTCTACATTATCCTGACTTACATTATTACTGATGGTGTATTCGTGATTTCCTTCAGACAGAGACTGTATCACCCATTCTTACTTTCTCTGCAGTGCCTAGGAATGGTGTCTCGCTCACTGAAGACAGCTCATAAATGCTTGAGAGATTGAATTTAATTTTAAGGAATTAAAAAATTTCTCCCTTCCTCCTTTCTACCTATGCACATACAAATCACCTTTCAGTACAGGAACAAGACTACTTTTTCCATGAAGTAGTTCAGTTCCATTTCAGTCCCATTAATTTCTCCTTGTCTCTGAACTCCTCTAAAACTTTGTTAATATGATGTTTGATATCACCATTCAAATTTTTGTTTATCTTACTTCTTCAGTGATACCCTGAGCTCCTCAAGGATATGGATCATCTGACACTTATTTCTTTAGAGAAGGTCTTAACTAACACTTAACAAATATTCAAATAAATACCATGTTAAATCAGATAAATATCATCTTCCCTACATATATTTGAGAAGAGACCACTCCTTTTTTTGCTTGTGTTTTACATTGCACTGATCTAATGAAATTCAGACAAGTATCATCAGAGAATGTTAGAGCAAGAGGGACTTCAGAGTCCCAGTTCTGCACAGTGTACCCTGTTGTAATGTAACAGTACATTACAGAAGCTGCCTCCCTTCCCCCTCTGCTGACCATTCTAGTAACTGCACTTTCCTGAATCTCATTTCAGACTAACCGTCATTTCTCTAAGTTCCTGAAATTGTCTAAAGCCAGTTTTTAATTCTACTATATATAATGCCACTTGTTTATACTCCAGAAAAATTGAAATTCTATTACTCATAGGGAATATTCATTTAGTCACTTCAGTTCTGGAGCCAGATTGCCTGTGTTCATAAGTCAGTTCTTCCACTTCATTGATTGGATTTAACATCCTAAAATCTCTGGTCCCAGTTTCCTGATCTAAAAAAATGAGAAGAGAACATCCCTGGTGGCACAGTGGTTAAGAATCCTCCTGCCAGTGCAGGGGACATGGGTTCCAGCCCTCGTCCAGGAAGATCCCACATGTCATGGAGCAACTAAGCCAGTGCGCCACAACTACTGAGCCTGAGCTCTAGAGCCCACGAGCCACAACTACTGAAACCCTCGTGCCTAGAGCCCGTGCTCCACAACAAGAGAAGCCACCGCAATGAAAAGCCTGTGCACTGCAACAAAGAGTAGCCCCCACTCACTGCAACTAGAGAAAGCCCACACGCAGCAATGAAGACTCAATGCAGCCAAAAATTAAATAAGTAAATAAATAAATAAATGAGAAGAAGAAGAATAACCTTGCAAGATTGTTGTGAGGCTAAGCGAATTAATGCCAGCAAAATACTTAGAACAATACCTGGGAAAAAACAAGTTCTCATTATTCTTATTGTTTTGTAGTGGTGGTAGTTGTGTTTAATAACTTTCATGCCAAAGACAAAAGTTTCTTATTTGTTTATTCTAGTACACTGAGTTCCTAAAAAAGACACACACACTTCTCTATCTTTAAATCCCTAGCACTATTCTTGGCACATAGTAATCACTCAGCAAATGTTTGTTAAATGCAATGTATAAATAATATGAATATTAAGAATACAGGCTTTGTGAGGCAGGAGGTAGATGAGCCCCTCCCCCCCACAGAGTAAGCGATTGGAGATTCGTTCCCTGTGGACTGATATTCCAAGACAAGAATAGCAGGACAATTGAGAGAGGAGGCTGGGTCCTGCCCAGATAGAAGATAAGAGACCACATATTAGTCATTCTCAAAGTCAAGGAGAACTTCCCGACTATCAGCTCCTTGGAGGTCAAAAAGGGAAGGGGCGCCACCCCATAGTAAGTGATGCCAACTACCCTTAGGCCTCTTCGGTGGAATCCACCTTGGCTGAGAGATGCATGTGCACACACAGGAGGATCCTGAGATATACCAAATACAGACTCTGAACCAGGCAAATCAAAATGATTGGCCAAAGCAAACCTGGAAGAAATGCCTCATATAAGTGATTTAAACTACCATGAGGGCACGACTCTCTCTCTCTGAGTTCCCCTGTGTGTCTAGCCACACATATTATTATTTTTCTCCTAATAAACACTTCACTTGTTTCACTACTTTCCGTCTTTGTGCGAATTCTTTTCTGCAAAGCCAAAGGGCCAGGGCCTTGTCACTGACCATTGGTCTGGTGGCTAGGATTTGGTGCTCTCACTGCCACGACCCAACCTCAATCTCTGGCCAGGAACTGAAATCCTGCTTCAAGCTGCTGCAGGCCGAGGTCACTCGAGATCATTTGGACTCAGACTACTTGAGTTCAAATTCTAGCTCTGCCAGTTGAGACTTAACTTTCTGTACTATTATCACATACACAAAATGATGGTGATTACAGCTCCTTCTTCATAAGACGGTTGCAAGAATTAAATTATTGTATTCACGGAAAACACGTTAAGCTCTGACACACTGTAAATAATCCATAAATGTTAGATAATACTATTTGTAAAGGTTTCCCAAAGTAATGTGCACAAAGAATGTCACCTGCCATTTCAGTAACCAAAGAATGTTGCAGTCATAAAGCTGCCAGGCACTGCAGCCCTCCTGGTGCACCCTGAGGAGATTCAGGATGGAAAAACACCATATTGGTCCTAGAAAGTTAAAGTGCATATCAAAGGAATCATTTCAATAAGCCCAGACTCTTTCATCTTCCCATACATAGAAAAGCACAAAAGTCATTAACTTGAGATGTCTGGGTTGTTTTTTTTTTCTGTAATTAGCAGTAATCTTTTGATATTCAACTACCTGTTGTGTTTTTTTGTGGGTTTTTTTTGGTTTTTTTTGGGGGGGGGTTTAAGATGTTGGGGGTAGGAGTTTATTAATTAATTAATTTATTTTTGCTGTGTTGTGTCTTCGTTTCTGTGCGAGGGCTTTCTCTAGTTGTGCCAAGTGGGAGCCACTCTTCATCATGGTGCGTGGGCCTCTCACTATCGCAGCCTCTCTTGTTGCAGAGCACAGGCTCCAGACATGCAGGCTCAGTAGTTGTGGCTCATGGGCCTAGTTGCTCCGCGGCATGTGGGATCCTCCCAGACCAGGGCTCAAACCCGTCTTCCCTGAATTAGCAGGCAGATTCTTAACCACTGCGCCACCAGGGAAGCCCACCTGTTGTTTTGTTTGTTTGTTTTTTGTGCAAAAACTCCTGTATATCCTGGCTCTTCCTTTACCTCTTCGAAACAGTTCCTCAGAGCTGTGAGGCTGTTTCCGGGCTATAATCCTCAGTAACGCCCTGAATAAAACATAATTCTCATTGTTAGGTTGTGCTTTTTTTTTTAGTCGACAGTTTTGTTCATAAAGTAATATAAGCAGACACGTAAGAGCATTTGACAGACCCGACTTTGAATTCTGATTCATTAGAAATATGGTCTTGAACACATTACTTAGCTTCTAAGGCCTATGTCCTGATCTAGAATTCAGATATTACCTCCTTTCCTAGGTTGGTTGTAAGGATTAAATGAAATGGAGTGGGTAAAATGACTTACACTGTGCCTGAGGCATTGAAATCATATAATAAATGGCTTGCTTTCTTTTGCTGATATAGTTCTTGTTTCTATTATTAATATCTTTGACACTAAGGAATTTAAAATCTAGATAAGAAACTAAGAAGTATGTATATTTAAATAACTATATGCAAAGTAAATGTAGTAGAAATTAAAAGTTAACAAACGTGAAAGCAAGCAGGGCCCTCCAGAGCCCTGCTGGGTACAAAAGCCCTTCCTTGTCCCCTGTTTCTATTTGTAGAGAAAGTCTTCAACCTCCTAGACCTTTCCTGAATTCCAAAAGGCAGATTCAAATAATTACTAATCAAGGAAGGGAGGGGATGCAGAAACAGAAAAAGCAGTCAAGAAAGGATAGTGCAGCAGTAAAGCAGAGTCCTAGTTACTCCTCAAGGGAGATACACAACAATGTATCTTTGAGTTCTTCTATAGGAACTAAGGCCCCACACAGGTGGAAGTTGCTAACTTCAGGCTGAGCACAAGATTCCTGGAAGACCACCTTGTTATATCACCACCAACCAACCATCTGGGAGTTCAAGTCTTCTGAGCATGAGTTGTACTGTACTCCTTGCTGGGCCCTTCAATAAATGCCGTAATTTCCTTCATCACAACCCAGTGTCAGTAAATTGGCTTTTCTGATTGGCAGGCGAGCAGACTGAAGTTTGGTTTGGTAACAAATGCTTTGATGATTTGAGTAGAAGAGATCAATGTGGGCTACAGCAATAAAATTTCCTGAAAGAGATTGTAGGGGAGCAGAATTTGCCACCCTAAAATATGTCTCTTTGGCATATTAACTGTTTTAAGCTGGTTATTTTCTGAGTAACAGCAGACAGGGGAAGGAACCTGAAAACCAAGTAGGAGTTGCCTTTTTGTAAGAAACACTTACATTTGCAAAGGAAATCTCCATTTGTAAGGGTATCTCCCTCCCAGTACCTGTAAGAGGAGGATGGCCAAATCTCTAGAAACTTGTATCAGTGGAGAAGGCAAGGATGTAACTCTGCATCACAATCATCCTTGTTTACTGTGCTTTCCCTGGTAATCTCCCAAAACTGACTAACCCCTCACTCAGCATCCTCTTTTGTCTTGTGCTGAGGATGGTATTTAAGGTGAGGACATCAGACATTTTGGAGAGTGAATTAGTTTTCTGGGTCTCTCTCATGTATACTTTTTAATTTTTATTTATTTATTTATTTTTGGCTGAGTTGGGTCTTCATTTCTGCACGCGGGCTTTCTCTAGTTGCGGCAAGAGGGGGCTACTCTTCGTTGCGGTGCACGAGCTTCTCATTGTGGTGGCTTCTCTTGCTGTGGAGCACAGGCTGTAGGCATGTGGGCTTCAGTAGCTGTGGCACATGAACTCAGTAGTTGTGGCACATGGGCTCAGTAGTTGTGGCACATGGGCTCTAGAGCGCAGGCTCAGTAGTTGTGGCGCACTGGCTTAGTTGCTCTGTGGCATGTGGGATCTTCCCAGACCAGGGCTCAAACCTGTGTTGAGGTTTGAGCATTGGCAGGCAGATTCTTAACCACTGTGCCACCAGGAAAGTCTTCATGTATACATGTTATTAAGCTTCATTTGATTTTCTCCTGTTAATCTGCCTCATGTGAATTTGGTTCTTAGACTAGTCAGAAGAACCTAAAAGCATAGAGGAAAATTTCTTCCTGCCTAAGAAAATAAAATTTCCATAAGGAAAAAATAGGAAATAGGTGGATACTCAAGGCAAAAAGAATTATCACACAAGGAAAGGTGAACAAAAGCACAACAGCAGTAAACACAAGGCTTATTTAAGCAGTAGAGAGAAGCACAATTGGTCGTGTCACCCGAAAACTGGGTTTGCCTGTTGGTGGGTGTTGAGCCAAAGACACAACCAAGCCAAAGATCAGGAGAAGGAAGGATTTATTACTTGTGAAACCTAGCAGGACCCTGTGGGGCTCCTGGGCACAGAAGTCTTTCTGTGTGTCCCCCATTTCTTGTTTGTAGGGAATAGACCCCAGCCTCCATGACCTTCCTTGAGTTCCAAAGGGCAGATTCAAACAGTTGCTAATTGGGGAAGGAAGGGGATACAAAGACTAGGGAGGAGCAGTCAAGAAACAATAGTGCAGGCTTCCCTGGTGGCACAGTAGTTAAGAAACCACCTGCCAATGCAGGGGACACGGGTTCGAGCCCTGGTCTGGGAAGATCCCACGTGCTGTGGAGCAACTAAGCCTGTGCACTACAACTACTGAGCCTGCACTCTAGAGCCCATGAGCCACAGCTACTGAGCCTGCACACCACAACTACTGAGCATGTGAGCCTAGAGCCTGTGCTCCACAACAATAGAACTCACTGCAATGAGAAGCCTGAGCACCACAATGAAGAGTAGCCCCTGCTCGCTGCAACTAGAGAAAGCCTGCGTGCAGCAGCGAAGACCCAACATAGCCAAAAATAAAAAAACAAATAAATTTTTTTTTTTAAATTAAGAAGAAAGGGCTTCCCTGGTGGCGCAGTGGTTGAGAGTCCGCCTGCCGATGCAGGGGACATGGGTTCGTGCTCCGGTCCAGGAAGATCCCACATGCTGCGGAGTGGCTGGACCCGTGAGCCATGGCTGCTGAGCCTGTGCATCCAGAGCCTGTGCTCCACAACGGGAGAGGCCACAACAGTGAGGGGCCCGCGTACTGCAAAAAAAAAAAAAAAAAAAAAAAATTAAGAAGAAAAAAGAAACAATAGTGCAGCCTTGGGGCAGGGTCCTGGTTCTGATCTACGGTGGCCTTGGCCTGCAGTGGCTTGAAGCAGGATTTCGGTTCCCAGCTAGAGATTGAGGTTGGGTCATGGCAGTGAGAGCACCAAATCCTAGCCACTAGACCAGTGGTCAGTGACAAGGCTCTGGCCCTTCAGCTTTGCAGAAAAGAATTCCCACAAAGACAGAGAGTAGTGAAACAAGTAAAGTGTTTATTAGGAGGAAAAAGAGTACAGTATGTATGGCTAGGCACACAGGTGGACTCAGAGAGAGAGTTGTGCCCTCATAGTAGTTTAAATCACTTATATGGGGCATTTCTTCTGGGTTTCCTTTGGCCAATCATTTAGATTTGACTGGTTCAGAGTCCATATTTGGTATATCTCAGGATCCTCCCATGTGTGTGCACATATCTCTCAGTCAAGATGGATTCCAACAAAGAGGCCTATGGGTAGCTTGGCATCACTCCCCTTTTGACTTCCAAGGAGCTTTCTAGTTGGGAAGGTCTCCTTGACTTTGAGAATGAGAAATATGTGGTCTCTTATACTCTATCTGGGCAGGGCCCAGCCTCCTCTCTCAATTGTCCTGCTATTCTCATCTTGGAGTATCTGTCTACAGGGAATGAATTTCTAATTGCTTACCCTGTGGGGGCCCATCTACCTCCTGCTTTAGTTCCACCTGAAGGGATACACATAACTATATCTTTAAGCTCTTCTGCAGAACTAAAACCCACACCAAATGGAAGATGTTAGCGTTCTTCATTCCGGAGGTCACAGTTTGATAACCTCGAGAAACTCATGAGGAGACCACTTAAGGCAAGATCAAAGGAACCAGAGAAGCTCATTAGGAGACCACCTGAAGCCAGATTAAAGGAGTGCAGGCCCTGCACACACTCTGATCCTTATCAGCAACTCTGCCCTTGAACCATTGCTATAAAACCCTTCACCAAATCCTCCCTGGTTGGGACACACAGTTTTGAGAGGCATTAGCCTGTTGTGTCCCGCTTTGCCTGGCAAAGCAATAAAGCTATTCTTTTTCTACTTTACCCAAAACTCTGTCTCTGAGATTCAATTCGGCACTGGTGCACACTGCCCGAGTTGTCAGCATCACTTGCAACAAGTAAGGAGAACACCAGGGATAGTTCCCAAAGCCGTGTCTCCAGGAACAGCAAAATTGGGGAAGTTTTAAGCTAAGGGTGCATGTGAAGGAGCTTATGCAAAGGAGAATTCAGCATACAATTGGGGCAAACATTGGCAGGCTCTAGTGAACAGAAGTCACGAGGGTGAGCCAAGGTCAAAATCATCTTTTCTTAGTCACTATTTAGTCTGGTGGTTGAGTGCTCAAGGGGGTTTGGATTCTGCAAAATCCAAAATCCAGTTTTTGCTACATTGTGTATGATGTTATTGCTGTATGATAGTATGTGGACCAAGCACATGTATAATTTCTAGTATTATACATGATGCCGAATCTGGCCTCTGTACCCCAACACTGAATTAAATCTCAAAGACAGAGTTTTGGGTGAAGTATAAAAGAACAGCTTTATTGCTTTGCCAGGCAAAGGGGCCACAGAGGGCTAATGCCCTCAAAACTGTATGTCCTAACCCAGGGAACCCTGTGAAGAGTCTTATCGTCCAGGGGTGGGTTGCTGATAAGGATCAGTGTGTGTGCAGGGCCTGCATTCCTTCAATCTAGAGATCTTCTAGTGTCAGGTGGTCCCATGATCTGTGGCTCTTGAGGTTATTGAACTGTGACCTTCTTTCTGGATCACCTTCCATTTGGTGGGGGTTTTAGTTCGCAGAAGAGCTCAAAGATATTATGTATAACTCTTGAGGAGGAACCAGGACCCTGCCCCAAGGCCACACTATTGCTTCTTGACTGTTCCTCCTTTGTTTCCACATCCCCTCCCTTCCCTGACTAGTAACTGTTTGAACCTGCCCTTTGGAACTCAGGGAAGGGGATACAGAAAAGCTCTTGTGCCCAGGAGCCCCATAGGGTTCTGCTCAGTTTCATATATAAATATATCACCAATTGTGATGGTTAATTTTATGTATCAACTTGAGTGGGCCATGGACCAAACATTTGGTGAAACATTATTCTGGTTATGTCTGTGAGGGTTTCTAGATGAGAATAACATTTGAATTGGTAAATTAAGTAAAACAGATTGCCCTCCTGAATGTGGGCTTTATCCAACCCACTAAAAACCTGACTAGATCAAAAAGGTTGAATAAAATTCCTTTTACCTGACTGTTTAAGCTGGGACATTGGCCTCAGACTTAGATTGGAATTTACACCATCAACTCTCCTGGTTCTCAGGGCTTTCAACTTGGACTGGAACTATACCATCAGCTCTCCTGGGTCTCCAGCTTGCAAACTGCAGATCTTGGTACTTAACAGCCTCCATAATCAAATGAGCCAATTCCTCAGACTGAATCAGTCTCTCTCCCTCTCTCCATATTTATGAGATATATATATTATATATATATAATATATATATATAATATATATATAATATACATAGACTACCCATTTAGTCAGTATCAATGGATTGATTTGGTTCAATAAGTTTTTTCTAGGTGCCAACATAACACCATAATGTGTCTATCTGATTATATTATGCAGACAGCACAAGTTATAGTGATACCTAAATAAATCATAATTGGTAAATAATTGAAATACTTATAATTTTGAAATTATACTGTAATTAAGTTACTTTATAATTTAAAAACATAAGAATGGAAATATTTTAAATTTTGTACGAAGGCATAATACAATGTAGAATCAAATAGAGATAAAGAAACTAGTAATATTACTGGAATGGTAAAGAAAAAACAGACTGGAAGAAGGTATATTGCAAATATCACCATAACTGGCAATTGAAATTTGCTGCAGCAGAGCAAAATTTAAAAGCTGTTCTTTGTATAAGAAAATCTATAAATAATAAAGTAGACCATTTTAGGGCATAATTTCAGTAATTACATAAAGAATTTGGAAAAAAAATTTCCTCTCAAGAAAAAAAATCTATGAAATCAACTACTTAGAATCAAGTGTGCAACAAATATGGTTTTAAAGATTTATAACAGGATCTGAGCTTGTAACTTTGGCTGGTCATAAATTAGCTTGGATTTTTGCTCATACGCAAATAAAATTTATGTGGAGAGATGATAAAAGAATAATTATTTTAGTCATGGAAATTGGAAAGTTTTGAGAAAAAGACTAAAAATGAAAATGAAATGTCAGAAAAAGTAAAAGATCTTCAATTAAGCCACCAAACAACTGTTTCCAAAATGCAAGACCTTTCAAACAATATCAAATACCATAGATTCAAATGTTTAAAAATTGCAAACACTTTTCCTTGGCTTTAGATTAGATATGCAATATGAGACAGTTACAACTGGAAATCCACATGCAAAAGAATGAAGTTGGACTCCTATTCCACACTGTACACAAAAATTAACTCAAAATGGGTCATAGACCTAAATGTGAGAAATGAAACTATAAAACTCTTAGAAGAAAACATTAGATTAAACTTTCATGACCTTGGGTTAGGCAAAATCTTCTTAGATATAACAAAAACACAAGTGACAAAAGAAAAACAGAGAAGTTGGACTTCACCAAAATTAAAAACATTTTTATTCAAAAGACACCCATCTGGGCTTCCCTGGTGGTCCAGTGGTTGAGAGTCCACCTGCCGATGCAGGGGACACGGGTTCGTGTCCCGGTCCGGAAGGATCCCACATGCTGTGGAGCGGCTGGGCCCGTGAGCCATGGCCGCTGAGCCTGCATGTCTGGAGCCTGTGCTCCGCAGTGGGAGAGGCCACAACAGTGAGAGGCCCACGTAACACACACATACACACAAAAAAAGACCCCCATCAAAAAAGAGAAAAAATAGCCCACAGAATGGGAGAAAATATTTGTAAATAATATATCTAATGTGGGACTTATATATAAAGAAATTCTTTCAGATCAATAATAAAAAGATAACCACATTTTAAACTGAGCAAAGGATTTGAGTTGCCATTTCTCCAAAGAAGATATACAAATGATCAGTAAGCACATGAACAGGTGGTGGATAACCTTAGTCACTGGGGAAATGCAAATCAAAACCACAGTGAAATACCATTTCACATCCCCTAGAATGGCTGTAATCAAAAGGACAGATAATAAATGTTGAGGATGATATAAAGAAATTGGAACCTTCATATGTTGCTGGTGGGAATGTAAAATGATGCAGCTTCTTTGGACAACAGTTTGACAGCTCCTCAGATGCTAAACATAGTTACCATATGATCCAACAATTCCACTCCTAGGTATATACCCAAGAGAAATAAACACATACATCCACATGTACATAAATGTGTACATAAATGTTCATAGCAGCATTATTCCTAATAGCCAAAAAAGTGGAAAAAACCCAAATGTCCATCAACTGATGAATGCATAAGTAAAATGTGATATACATCCACACAATGGAATATTATTCAGCCGTAAAGAGCAATGAAGTACTGACACATGCAATGTGGATAAACCTTGAAAACATGATGCTAAGTGAAAGAAACCAGTCACAAAAGACCACGTATTCCCTGATTCCATTTATATGAAATCTCTAGATCAGGGAAATCTTTGGAAACAGAAAGTAAATGGGAGAAGGTGGGAATGTGGAATGACTGCTAATGGGTATGGGGTTTCTTTCGGGGATGTTGAAATGCTTTAACATTAGGTGGTTGTGACCGTCACATAATCCTCTAAGTATACTAGAAAACCATTACACTGTGCACTTTAAAAGTGTGAATTTTAACGTGTATGAATTATATCTCAGTGAAGCCACAAAGAAAAAAAAAAGAGAGAGAGAGAAGCATAGGGGAAGAAAGGGAATGGAAGAGAGGAAGGTAGTGTCGAAAAGAGGAGAGGAAAGAAGATGAAAAAATGAGAAAAGCAAGAGCTGCTGTTGTGGGTTTTCTCCTCAATAAGAAATGAAGAATAAAGGAAGGGATAGAGAGAGATTTGGTTATGGTTTTGGAATGGAAGATAATAAATCAATAGAACAAAGAGAAAGGGATTTAATAGACCACAACCATGGATTATAAACTGAATGTCTACAGTTTCCCTGGAGGGATAGTAAAAGATTACAATTCCTTTTATTTCATACTTTTATTTTTATACTATGTGTATACAACTCTGTAGAGATTGGGCCATGTAGGGCCTAACCCTTTATTAACATTATATTATAAAAGAGGTTTGTACAAAGAACACACAAGAGAAATTACTTGATTTGACAGATAGCTTCAGGAATTTCACCAAAGGTGACATTTGAGCTGCCTCTCATAGGACAAATAAAAATCAGATGGAGATCCAAGATGCAGGGTATTATGTGCTAAGGGATCAGTTCATGTGAAAAAGCATAGCATAGCAGAAAAATATGAGGGAAATGAGGTGGAGAAATTGCACGGGGCAAGGAAGTAAAAGTTCTTTTCTATTATGCAATGAAGTTTTAACTTTATCCTATAAATAACAAGCCAGGGAATGTGTTAAAATGAGATATAATCAGATTTTCATTTTAGAAAGGTAAACAAGGCCTTTATGATGAGGTACATTCTCTCTATACAGTTTGCTGAGAGATTTTATCATGAAAGGATGTTGAATTTAGTCAAATGCGTTTTCTGCACCTATTGAAATAATCACGATTTTTATCTTTCGTTTTGCTATGTGGTATATTACATTGATTGATTTACAGATGGTGAACCATTCATACATATCAGGGATAAATCCTGCTTGATCACAGTACATGAGCCTTTTAGCATACTGTCGAATTCAGTTTGCTAATATTTTGTTAAGGATTTTTGCACCTATGTTAATCAGGGATATTGGCCTGTAATTTTCTCTTCTTGCAGACTCCTTGCCTGGTTTTGGTATCAAGGTAATGCTGGATTTGTAAAATGATCATGGAAGTGTCCCCTCCTCTTTATCTTTTGGGAGAGTTTGAGAAAAATAGGTATTAATTCTCTTTTAAATGTTTTTTAGAATTCACCAGTGAAGCCATCTGGTCTTGGAATTTTTTTAGGAGGCTTTTGATACTGATGCAGTCTCCTTACAAGTAATTGGCATGTTCAGATTTTCTATGTCTTCATGATTCAGTCTTGCAGGTTGCACGTTTCTAGAAAAGTACCCATTTCTTCTAGGTTGTCCAAATTATTGGCAAATAATTGTTCACAGTTATTTCCTATGATCCCATGAATTTCTGTGGTATTGGTTGTAATATCTCTTCTTTCATTTATAATTTTATTTGAGTCCTCTCTCTCAGTTTTGAAAATTGTCTTTTTAGTATATATTTCATTTATTTTCACTCTGGTCTTGGTTTTTTTCTTTCCTTTTCTGACTTCAGGCTTAGGTTTTTCATTTTCTTTCCCTTGAGGTGTAAAGTCAGGTTGAGATCTTCATTTTTTCTTAATGTAGATATTTATTGCTCGGAACTTCCCTCTTACAACTGCTTATGTTGCATTCCATAAGTTTTGGTATGTTGTGTTTCCATTGTCATTTATATCAAGATATTTTTTTCACTTTTGATTTCTTCTTTGACCCATTGGTTGTTCAGTAGCATGCTATTTAATATCCACATATTTGTGAACTTTCCAGTTTTCTTCTTGTGATTAATTTCTAGTTTTATACCATTGTAATAGTTGGAAAAGATGCTTGATATTTTAATTTTCTTAAATTTATCAATACTTTTGCGGCCCAGTATGTGATCAACCCTGGAGAATGTACCATGCGCACTTGAGAAGAATGTATATTCTTGCTGTTGTATGTAATGTTCTGTAAAAGTCTATTAAGTCTGTTAATTCCATCTGATCTAACATGTAGTTTAAGTTGAATGCTTTCTTACTGATTTTCTGCCTGGATGATCTACCCATTGTTGAAAGTGGAGTATTGAATTATCCAGCTATTATTACATTGCTGTCTATTTCTCCATTCAGAAGTTTTATTTGCTTTATATCTTTGGGTGCTCCTATGTCTTACGCATAAATATTTACAAATGATATATCCTCTTGATGAATTGACCACTTTATCATTATACAATGACCTTATTTGTCTCATTACAGTCTTTGGTTTAAAATTATTTTGTCTGATGTATGTATAGCTATCCCTGCTTTCTTTTGGTTCCATTTGCATAGAATATCTTATTCCATCCCTTCACTTTCAATGTACATGTGTCCTTAAAGCTGAAGTGAGCCCCTTGTAGGCAGCATATAGTGTGGTCTTATTTTTTTTTAACATCTTTATGGGAGTATAATTGCTTTACAGTGTTGTGTTAGCTTCTGATGTATAACAACGTGAATCAGCTATACGTATACATATATCCCCATATCCCCTCCCTCTTGTGTCTCCCTCCCACCCTCCGTATCCACCCTTCTAGGTGGTCACAAAGCACGGAGCTGATCTCCCTGAGCTATGTGGCTGCTTCCCACTAGCTATCTATTTTACATTTGGTAGTGTATAAACATCAATGCCACTCTCTCACTTCGTCTCAGCTTACCCTTCCCCCTCCCCATGTCTGCAAGTCCATTCTCTACGTCTGTGTCTTTATTCCTGTCCTGCACCTAGGTTCTTCGGAACCTTTTTTTAGATTCCATACATATGTGTTAGCATATGGTATTTGCTTTTCTCTGACTTACTTCACTCTGTATGACAGACTCTAGGTCCATCCACCTCACTACAAATAACTCAATTTCGTTCCTCTTTATGGCCGAGTAATATTCCATTGTATATATGTGCCACATCTTCTTTAAGATCTATTCATCTGTTGATCGACACTTAGGTTGCTTCCATGTCCTGGCTATTGTAAATAGTGCTGCAATGAACATTGCGGTACATGACTCTTTTTTGAATTATGGTTTTCTCAGGGTATATGCCCAGTAGTGGGACTGTTTGTAGATTTTTTGATGATGGCTATTCTGACTGGTATGAGGTGATACCTCATTGCAGTTTTGATTTGCATTTCTCTAATGATTAGTGATGTTGAGCATTTTTCATGTGTTTGTTGGCAATCTGTATATCTTCTTTGGAGAAATGTCTATTTAGGTCTTCTGCCCGTTTTTGAATTGGGTTGTTTTTTTGATTTTGAGCTGAATGAGCTGCTTGTATATTTTGGAGATTAATCCTTTGTCAGTTGCTTCATTTGCAAATATTTTCTCCCATTCTGAGGGCTGTCTTTTCGTCTTGTTTATGGTTCTTTCATTTATGATTTTATTTAGTTGAGTCCTGTTTTTTTCTTGGTAAGTCTAGCTAAAGATGTGCCAATCTTGTTTATCTTTTCAGATAACCAGTTCTGAGTTTTACTGACCTCTTCTGTTGTCTTTTTAGTCTTCCTTTCATTTATTTCTCCACTCATTTTTGTTATTTCCTTCCTTCTATTGATTTTGGGCTTCATTTGTTCTTTTTCCCTCCCCTTGAGGTGTAAATTTAGGTTTCATAAATTCATTTTCTATGAATCATTTTTCATAATAATGTAATGTAGCATTCCTGGCTCTATTACTAATGCTAGAGAAGACAGAACTAGAGTACTATTTGAAAAAGGAAGAAAAAGAAAATCAGGTACCAAAAAGGTTAATGTTGTTGTTTTGTACCAAACTTATCAGCTTATAATTACAATTCTATCATCATTTTTCCCCCTATTTAACTGAGAGGAAAATATGGATGCTACCAAGAGTTTTGAACTTGACTCAAAGTCACTTTATCTCAAACTATGGTCATGATTCTTAGTAACTTCAATATCCACAGAAATGATCCTTCCATTAACCTGGCCTCTCAGTCTTTGACTTCCTTCCCCACAATAATATTGTTCTCCACTCTGCTTCAAGTGCTTATTCCCACAATGGTGCCCTAGAGGTTGTCTTTATTTTCCTGCATTCTTCCACCTGACTACTACTCTCTTTTTGGCTCATTCTTTCCAATATTCTAGTTCCATTAATTTTTCAAACTCACTAGATATGCCAACACATTGGAACTAGTACCTCTGCAGGGTCCCTCATACCCTCACAATCTCACTCCCAGGACGTTTGAGAAAAAAGAAAATAGTCTAGGTTCTTCCCTGGTGGAACAGTGGTTAAGACTCCATGCTCCCAACACAGGGGGCCTGGGTTCGATCCCTGGTCAGGGAACTAGATCCCACATGCATGTCACAACTAAGAGTTCGCATGCCACAACTAAGGAGCCTGCCTGCCGCAACTAAGACCAAATAAATAAACAAATATTAAAAAAGAAGGAAAGAAAGAAAATAGTCTATACTTGTAAGAGATAGGGTAGGGGATCCCTGGAGAAAGAGAACCAGGCATGGCTTTCTTGACATAAGAGAAGCCATTTTTGGCCTAAGCCATTTTGTGACCTAAGCCTGATTACAATACTTATCCTTGAACAGATCTCAGTAATTAATGATCTTAAGGGAACAAAAGAATGCAGAAGCAAATGACTTATTGGGCAAGAGGAGTAACCACAGAAAAGATAATATATCAGTTGTAAAGACTCCCAGTTCTGTTTCAGTGGTAAAGATTAGCCTGAAGAGCTCAACAACAGATCAACTGGAACCTAAGGGATGATGATGTTGACCTTTTCTGACTCCTGTGACTTTAACCAATAAGAGCTTGGACTCTGTCGACCACCCAATCCCCTTCATGTATATGCATGTACTCTTAGCTTAAAAATTCCCCAATATTGCTGTTTGGGGAGACACTGCTTTGGGAAAGATCGCTGGTGTTCCCTTACTTGCTGCAGGTAATAAATCCTTCCTTCTCCTGAGCTTTGGCTTGGTTGTGTCTTTTGGCTCAACACCTACCAAAAGGCGAACGCAGTTTTGGGGTAACATACTTACAAAATAATTTTTCATTCTTTTCTCAAATTTCCAATATTCCCTCACTCTCTGTTAATAATCTTACTTCCCATTTCATTGGGAAATAGAAACAATCAGCAGAAAATCTCCAACTGTTCCCTCCATCACATCTACCAAATTATCAGCACCTGAACTTACATACTCTTACTTTCTTACCTGTGTATCTTTTCCTCAGAAACGTATGAAGGAATATAAAAATTTTTCCCTCAACTCCAAAGGAATTTCCGGTCTACATTCAGCTTATTCAAGGGCCCCAGGTTAAGAACCACTAACCTAAAGAATGGCCTGTCATTTATGTCATATTCCCATGAGTTAGGGGGATGGCAGGGAACAAAAGAACATTGGGGAGAGATATTTGAACTGTTGTATGTAAAAATGTAGTAAAAGGTTTGTGGAACGGTGCCCAATTAATATAAAGGTATTTATTAAGAGCTGATTCTGGAACCATGCAACCCAGATTGGGACTTGAACCCACGTGCTGCGACTCGAACCCAGCCAAAACCCAGAATGGGACTTGAACCCATGTGCCAGGACTTAAACCCAGCCAAAACCCAGATTGGGACTTGAACCCACAGTCTTTTCTTTGAGATCACACATGTGGTCTCAGGACTTAATGAAGCTCAGGTTCTCTTTTTTTTTTTTTTTGCCGTACGCGGGCCTCTCACTGTTGTGGCCTCTCCCATTGCAGAGCACAGGCTACAGACGTGCTGGCTCACGGGCCCAGCCACTCCACGGCATGTGGGATCTTCCCAGACCGGGGCACGAACCCGTGTCCCCTGCATCGGCAGGCAGACTCTCAACCACTGTGCCACCAGGGAAGCCCGAAGCTCAGGTTCTTGATGTCTCATCACAGAGAGGAATTCAGTGACAGACAAAGTGATAAGCAAGAAGTGGATTTATCTAGAGAACCACACTCCACAGAGTGTTGGCCATCTCAGAAGGCGAGAGTGGGCCTCAGGGTATGGGGTTGTCAGTTTTTATAGGGGTGGGTAGTTTCATAGGCTAATGAGTGGGAGGAGTATTCCAGCTATTTTGGGGAAGGGGTGGGGATTTCCAGGAACTGGGCCACTGTCCACTTTTTGACTTTTATAGTTGGCCTTGGAACTCTCATGGTGCCTGTGGGTGTGTCATTTAGCTTGCTGATGTGTTATACTGAGGCTCAAGGTCTAGTGGAAGTTGACTAGTCTGCCATCTTGGACCTATTTGGTTCTAATCAGTTTATGTCATGTCCTCGGGCTATGCCATTCTTTTAAAGGTTGTGCCCTGCCCTTTCCCTCCTGTTTCAATTCCACGTCTACCAAGGGGCAAAATTTAGTAGAAAGATTGTTTAGCATAATGCCACGTATCACTGAAACTGAGCAGGACTCTGATACAAAAGCCTTTCCATGTCCCCCATTTCTTGTCTGTAAGGAAAAAGGTTTCAGCTCCTAGCCCTTCCCTGTATTCCAAAGGGCAGATTCAAACAGTTACTAATTAGAAGAGTGAGAGAATGCAGAAACAAAAGAAAATCAGTCAAGAAACACTGCAGAGATGGAGCAGGGTCCTGGTTCCTGCTCAAGGGATATACATAGCAATCTGATACAAACTCTGAATTCTTCTAGGGGAACTAAGTGCCCTTGCCCAGGTGGAAGATGGTAACCTCATGCTTAGCACAAGCACATGGAACCCAGACTGGCTGAAACCAAAAGGCTGATGATTGAGATTCCCGGAACACCACCCTGTTACCTCACCACCAACCAATCAGAGGAAGATCACACATAGTGCAGACCTCCCCTCAAACTTTGCCTATAAAAACTCTTCCCCAAAAACCATTGGGGAGTTCAGGCCTTTTGAGCACAAGCCACCCATTTTCCTTGCTCAGCCCTGCAATGAACATTTCTCTGTTCCAAACTATGATGACATTTTGGTTTGTTTGGCCTCACTGTGTCTTGGGCACATGAACTTGGGTTCAATAACATCACCCTATAGATTGCTTCTTAATTACAAAGGGAAAAATATACCTTTACCATTGAAAGAAATGACCTTAATTGGTAAGCACGTTAATCAATCAAACTTACCATCACAAATAATGGGACAAACCTGACATTAAACACCTCCTAATGTGATACAACATGAATTACACAGTATGACAAAAAGTATCCTTACCAAATATGTTTAATCTTAACTACTCGAGCCTCTCATAACTAGCAGTTTATAGGAAATACAAGGTCTAGAAGCAAAAATAAATACAATCAGACAACTCAGAATTAGACCATTCTTCAAGACAACTGGTTGGTTTCTTAAGGAAAAAATCAAAATTACTGGATTACAAGTTTTTGGTTAAAAGAAATCAAAGAAAGTTAAAACCTAACTGCAACAGGCAATCATTGATATGATCTTAGTTCAAAACCGAACAGCATACAAGAGTCATTTTGCAGACAACCAGGGAAATCTAAATATTAACTGGATATTAACTTAGAGAATAACCATTAATTTTCTTCCACGTGATAAAGTTTTGTAGTTATGTAGGACAATGTCCTCATAGGAGATATATAGCAAAAATATTCAGAGGTGAAGTGCCTTAATGTCAACAGCTTATGGTTCTCACAAAAACAAAAACAACCAGCAAACACAAACACACACACACATATATGTACATACAAACATATAAATAAAACGTGACATATAGTAACAATTTTAAAATTTAGTGATGGGCATATGTGTGATTTTGTATTTTTTGTTCATCTTTTCTGTGTTTAAAATGCTCACAATAAGAAATTGGAAAAAAGAAGTCAAATCCTACCCATCTTTAACAGTCCATTTTGTGTTTTACCTACCTCTTCAAGAGCTTCCTTGCTGATTCCAGGACAAACTGCGTTCTGCCTTTACTGAATTTTCCTGCTACTTTTTTTTTTTTTTCGGTACGCGGGCCTCCCACTGTTGTGGCCTCTCCCGTTGCGGAACACAGGCTCGGGACGCGCAGGCTCAGCGGCCATGGCTCACAGGCCATGGCTCACAGGCCTAGTCACTCCGCGGCATGTGGGATCTTCCCAGACCGGGGCACAAACCCGCGTCCCCTGCATCGGCAGGCAGACTCTCAACCACTGCGCCACCAGGGAAGCCCTCCCTGGTACTTTTAATTTAGCTCTTAATTAACGTTCTGTCTTGTACTCAGTCTGCAATAAATACATCATAAATTTCCAGAAGACAAAGTGGAAGGTTCTTGTAGGGGAGTACAATAACAGGATATAGAAGGTAAACAATTGACTTAGAATTAGATTATGGTCAGCCTCTACCAGGCAAGAAAAGTTAAGCTAGTAACAAGATTTAGGGGTGAGTGCTGAGGGCCTAAATTAGGATGGTACAATAAAAATGAAAAGTCCTGGGAATTACGGGAAACATTTATACTCCCGACTTGAACTGGGATTTTACTAGCTTTCACAAAGAGCCACCAAACCTCGACAGCTTTACAAATCCCCCGGCTTTGAAACACCACAGTTATCTCAGAACTCAGGGTCTAACTGGGAAGGGTGACTTTAAATATAATTCTTCAGGCAGACATTGACTTCCAACATTCATTCGCTGAGCCAGAAGCTTTAGACAGGCTCACCTTGCACCCTTATTTCTACACACGTGTACAGTAATAAGTAGCCTTGGGAATACGCAGGAAGATCAAATTTACTTCGTTGATTAAATTCCCTTTGTTTAAATTTTCTTCAACACAGAACATCCTTTAGCTTTGTGTCCAGCGTTTGAGAGTAAAGTATACTTTGAATCGTCAAGGCAGAAATGATTTGGGTTTGATAGGTTTCTCCGGGTTAAAAGTCAAGGTCGAAAGCCAGGGAGACGTCTTTTCGCCAGGCTCCTCACCGCGCCCTCTCACCCAGATTCTCCGCCAGCCCGGTGCCCCGCCAGTTCCCCGCTTGGCGCCAGCAGCCCGCCCAGTTCCTGCCTCCCTCGCCGTTGCCGCCCTCCCGGTTCCTTCTCCGCACCGCTGTCAGCCTTAGCTTCCCCCCAAGAGGGCGCATCGTCTAAACTCAAAGGACCAGCGGGAAGCGAAGCCTTTTCAGGGACCACCCCTCGCGACTCTTCAGGCACCAAGGCCGCCAAGATGGCGCAGAAGGCGCAGGCGAGGTCACCTAGCGAGCGAGCTTTCCGCACAAGGAGCCCCGCTTCCGCCTTTCATTTCACTTCCAGTGCCCTACTTCGGAGGCCCAGCCCCCTGGGCCCCGCCCACACCCTGGAGGGTGGTCGGTGCCAGAACATGGGCGGGGCCAGAACCGCGTCAGCGTTCTTGGCACAAGCTGCTAGGTTAGAGACTGAGTAGCCGGACGGAGAGTCAACATGGCAGCGCTGTTTAGGCGAAGCTGCCGGGTGAGAGGAAGAGCAGGGCTCGGCGCGGGTGGGAAATGGAGCTTGTGGTGGTTGGCGAGGGGGACCTAGACCGGAAATTGGTGTGGCCGGGGGGGGCGGTGTGGGAAGCGGTGATAAGGAAGGAGTCCGCTTCGGGGCGCCTTAGCCCTCCTTACCCCACCTCTGGCAATAGCCTGGATTCCGGGCCCTGACTTTCACGCCCACACCCTCCTCTCGTTGTGGGACGGAATGCTTCCTGCGTTTTCACTTTCCTCTATCCCCTCGGCAGCTGCCCCCGATATAGGCGGCGTCCACTTTTCAGAATATCGCTTTTCTTTCTCTGGCCCGAGACCCTTCCAGAGGTTTTCCGGAGGAATCCCATCCTATCTCGAAGTAAACCCATCTCTGAATTGGCCGGTGCCTCAGAATTACAACCCTGAACTAACTAACTAACTAGTTTTTGCTGAACTAGTATGTCTTGGGGAAAGTCTCTACTGGCTTTCTATCCCCAGCCTAAGAAGGTCATAAAGTAAATTTCATTCTGCAATTGATGTATACTACAACAGCGGTCCCCAACCTTTTTTTGCACAAGGGACCGGTTTCATGGAAGACGAATTTTTTCCATGGGGGTGGGGGGATGGTTCAGGCGGTAATGCGAGCGATGCGGAGCCCAGGTGAAGATTCGCTCGCTAGCCCACCACGCACCTCCTGTTGTGCGTCCTGGTTCCTAACAGGCCGCGGCCCGGTATCCTGCGGCCCCGGGGGTTGGGGACCCCTGTACTACAAAGTGCAGCCTGCCAAGTTAGGGGGAAAAGGAAAACGGAGCCGCTGCTCATTAGGATAATAAGTTTAATATGCTTTTGGTTTCGTAATATGGAGGGAGACGCCTCCACGTTGTGTACGTAAAAAAAAAAGAGGAAAGTAAATCATACGGCACACTTTTCTTTGAAGCTTGTTTGTATATTCTAGTGTTGTCTCACAGATTTTAAATTGTCTCAGTCACTAGATATATTTTGCTAGCTTTATTATTTATATAGTCACACAAGACTGCCATTTAAATATCATTTATAATTAAGAACGTTATGCCCTGTACCAAAATAGTAGCTGATTTAGAATTTAGGGTAATTCTGATGGATTTTTGCCCAATATTTGTCATTGTTATGCAGGTTAATGGACTCTGAAGGCAGAGATTGGGGGATTTAAAAAATGATTTTAAACTCTGACACCAGAAAAAAAGAGGGATTTCTCAATCTCGCAAAAAAAGGAAATAGAAAAACCTGATCCAGAAAACTTATACCCCTATAGTATCTCTTCTTTGACACTCCCATAAAACTAAGACTAATTCCTAAGAAATATGCAAAAGTCTTTAATTATATTTGTGCTGTTATTGCAGAGTTAATGCTTGATTAAAGTTGCTGCCTTTTGGAGGTTTGGAATTCCATTGTTCTGATCAGAGAGCTCAAAGTAGTAACCAATATTTATATAGCATTACGCTTCCAAGATATTATCTTATTTTAATCATCTCCGCAATTACCCAGTAAGATTAGCCTCATTTTCCAGGTTTGAAAAGTTAATTAACAGGGCTTTGGACATTGTTCCCTGGCTGTAGCTACCTTTGTACTTTGTTTTACACAACATGTTTTCCTGAAAAATCGTATGTAAACTTTTTGTAAATTATTTTAGATACATTAATAATTCCCTATTTAAAGTCTCTCAGCAGACCATTTTACCTGTATTGTGAGGTCTAATTTTGTGCAATGCTGTCAAAACACACATTTAGAAGGGTCAAGTTTTTTGGTCTGATTTTTGTGGGGTGTTTTTTTTTTTTTTTAATGGAATCTAATAACCAATTAGGATACTTAAATTGAAAGAGCAGTATAGCAAGGTGGTTGATGGCATGAGTTCATGATAGTAAATGTTAGAATAATAATCCTGGTTCCTAATAGCAAGTAGAATGACTTTGGCCAATTTTACTTGACTTTTCTGAGCCTCAGTTTCTACATATGCAAAATAAGAATAAAAATAGTTCCTTAATCTTAGGGTTGACCGAAAGATTCAGTGCATTAATACTTGGAATGTGACTAAAGAAGAATACGTTTGGTCTATGATGACTGGACAATGAGTATCAGAGAAACCATGTTTTACTTCCAAAATAAAATTAATGAAAATTGCAAAACAGATGTGAATTTTTGTACCCTATTTTTTTCAAAATTGTAGTATAAAGTGTGTTATCACTTTGAAAGGGTTATTTAAATTAAGATATTTGACAGTCTTCATTGTCACTTTAAATGTAGATAATTCTGTTTACAAGTTCAAGTTGTCATCTACAAAGTGGATACTTTCTTTTCACAGATTTTGAAAAACATAAGCAAGTTCAGTTCTTGATCTTTTAGTATATTGTTGAGTTTCTCTTTTCTTTCAATATCTAGCTTACTAGAATTTAGTTCCATCAAATTCCTTGAAGTGTAAATTGTGTAATTTTGGCTGTCCTTAAACATTTACTTAGGAGTTCCAGTATGATTTCCAGTTTGATAACTTTAATAAATGCGAGTGTTTACTTTTTGTGTACATTGAACTGTTGTGAGTATAAAAATGGATTGCAAAGGAATAATATCTGCCTATATTTTTTATATATCTTTCTGAAGAAATATGCATGTATTTCAGGTATTAAGACAAGTAGTATATTAATGGTTTAGAATAGGGTTGACAAACTGTAAAGAGACAGTAAATATTTTTGGCTTTGTGGACCATATGGTTTCACAACTCTGCTGTGAAAGCAGCAATAGACAATATGGTATGGCTGTGTTCCAACAGAATTTTATTTACAAAACTGGTGGGTACCATAGTGTACTTACCCTTGGCTTAGAATATTCTAAGAATACTTACAGACAACAGCAGAAAATATAGAAAATTGTTTTAGGCTAATTTGTTTTGTTAAATAAAGTGAGGTATCGTAGAAAATGGGATCCTCCAAGGGGAAGATTCCCAGAGGCATTCCTGGGAGGCTCTCCAGAGACAGGGTATCAAAGTTGATGGACTAGGCAACGCTTGAATATATGGTACCATCCTATTGTTGCCCCCCCGCCCCGTTCCAACTCCCCAATCACAAATGTTCTAGAACTTGTAGGTGAGATTTCTCGAATAGTGGTTCTAAGTCTACCAATACCCCTGATTGGTATTTGTCTTGGAAACACTCCATGTTAGTAGTGCAAATACCACTGATCAGTTTTAGTTGCATTGCATTTTCTAAAAAATTTATTTATTTTTTATACAGCAGGTTCTTATTAGTTATCTATTTCATACATATTATTGTATACATGTCAATCGCAATCTCCCAATTCATCCCCCCCCACAACGTTCCCCCCTTGGTGTCCATACGTTTGTTCTCTATGTCTGTGTCTCTATTTCTGCCTTGCAAACGGTTCATCTGTACCATTATTCTAAGTTCTCCATATATGTGTTAATATACTATATTTGTTTTTCTCTTTCTGACTTACTTCACTCTGTATGACAGTCTCTAGGTCCATCCATGTCTCTACAAATGACCCAATTTTGTTCCTTTTTATGGCCGAGTAATATTCCATTGTATATATGTACCACATCTTCTTTATCCATTCGTCTGTCAGTGAGCATTTAGGTTGCTTCCATGACCTGGCTATTGTAAATAGTGCTGCAGTGAACATTGGGGTGCATGTGTCTTTTTGAATTACTGTTTTCTCTGGCTGTGTGCCCAGCAGTGGGATTGCTGGGTCATATGGTAAATCTATTTTTAGTTTTTGGGGTTTTTTTTTGCGGTACACGGGCCTCTCACTGTCGTGGCCTCTCCCGTTGCAGAGCACAGGCTCCGGACGCACAAGCTCAGCGGCCATGGCTCACGGGCCTAGCTGCTCCGTGGCATGTGGGATCCTCCTGGACACGAACCCGTGTCCGCTGCATCGGCAAGTGGACTCTCAACCACTGCGCCACCAGGGAAGCCCTATTTTTAGTTTTTTTAAGGAACCTCCATACTGCTGTCCATAGTGGCTGTATCAATTTGCATTCCCACCAGCAGTGCAAGAGGGTTCCCTTTTCTCCACACCCTCTCCAGCATTTGTTGTTTGTAGATTTTCTAATGATGCCCATTCTAACGGGTGTGAGGTGATACCTCATTGTAGTTTTGATTTGCATTTCTCTAATAATTAGTGATGTTGAGCTGCTTTTCATGTGCTTCTTGGCCATCTGTATGTCTTCTTTGGAGAGATGTCTATTTAGGTCTTCTGCCCATTTTTGGATTGGGTTGTTGGTTTTTTTAATATTGAGCTGTATGAGCTGTTTATATATTTTGGAGATTAATCCTTTGCCTATTGATTCATTTGCAAATATTTTCTCCCATTCTGAGGGTTGTCTTTTTGTCTTGTTTATAGTTTCCTTTGCTGTGCAAAAGCTTTTAAGTTTCATTAGGTCCCATTTGTTGATTTTTGTTTTTATTTCCATTACTCTAGGAGGAGGGTCAAAAAACATCTTGCTGTGATTTATGTCAGAGTGTTCTTCCTATGTTTTCCTCTAAGAGTTTTATAGTGTCCGGTCTTACATTTAGGTCTTTAATCCATTTTGAGTTTATTTTTATGTATGGTGTTAGGGACTGTTCTAATTTCATTCTGTTACATGTAGCTGTCCAGTTTTCCCAGCACCACTTACTGAAGAGACTGTCTTTTCTCCATTGTATATCCTTGCCTCCATTGTCATAGATTAGTTGACCATATTTGTGTGTCTATCTCTGGGCTTTCTATCCTGTTCCATTGATCTGTATTTCTGTTTTTGTGCCAGTACCATATTGTCTTGATTACTGGAGCTTTGTAGTATAGTCTAAAGTCAGGGAGTCTGATTCCTCCAGCTCCATTTTTTTTTCCCTCAAGAAAAAATATACTTTGGCTATTTGGGGACTTTTGTTTCTCCATACAAATTTTAAGATTTTTGTTCTAGTTCTAGTAAAAAATGCCATTGGCAATTTGATAGGGATTGCATTGAATCTGTAGATTCCTTTGGGTATTAGAGTTATTTTCGCAATATTGATTCTTCTAATCTAAGAACATGGTATATCTCTCCATCTGTTTGTGTCATCTTTGATTTCTTTCATCAGTGTCTTGTAGTTTTCCAAGTACAGGTCTTTTGCCTTCTTAGGTAGGTTTATTCTTAGGTATTTTATTCTTTTTGTTGCCATGTTTAATGGGATTCTTTCCTTAATTTCTCTTTCTGATCTTTCGTTGTTAGTATATAGGAACACAAGAGATTTCTGTGCATTAATTTTGCAACTTTACTGAATTCATTGATTAGCTCTAGTAGTTTTCTGGTGGCATTTTTAGGATTATCTATTTATAGTATCATGTCATCTGCAAACAGTGACAGTTTTACTTCTTCTTTTCTGATTTGTATTCCTTTTATTTCTTTTTCTCCTCTGATTGCTGTGGCTAGGACTTCCAAAACTATGTTGAATAAGAGTGGAGAGGGCTTCCCTGGTGGCGCAGTGGTTGAGAGTCCGCCTGCCGATGCAGGGGACACGGGTTCGTGCTCCGGTCTGGGAAGATCCCACATGCCGCGGAGCGGCTGGGCCCGTGAGCCATGGCCGCTGAGCCTGCGTGTCCGGAGCCTGTGCTCCGCAACGGGAGAGGCCGCAACAGTGAGAGGCCCGCGTACCGCAAAAAAAAAAAAAAAAAAAAAAGAGTGGAGAGAGTGGACATCCTTGTCTTGTTCCTGATCTTAAAGGAAATGCTTTCAGTTTTTCACCATTGAGAATGATTTTTGCTGTGGGTTTGTCATATATGGCCTTTATTATGTTGAGGTACTTTCCCTCTGTGCCCACTTTCTGGAGAGTTTTTGTCATAAATGTGTGTTGAATTTTGTCAAAAGCTTTTTTTTTTTTTTTTTTTTTGCCGTACGCGGGCCTCTCACTGTTGTGGCCTCTCCCATTGCGGAGCACAGGCTCCAGATGCGCAGGCTCAGCAGCCATGGCTGGACCTGTGGGTCCAGCCGCTCCACGGCATGTGGGATCCTCCCAGATTGGGGCACGAAGCCATGTCCCCTGCATTGGCAGGTGGACTCTCAACCACTGCGCCGCCAGGGAAGCCCTCAAAAGCCTGTTCTGTGTCTATGGAGATGATCATATGGTTTTTATTCTTCAGTTTGTTAATATGGTGTATCACATTGATTGATTTGCATATATTGAAGAATCTTTGCATCTCTGGGAAAAATCCCACTTGATCATGGTGTATGACTCTTTTAATGTGTTTTTGGACTCTGTTTGCTAGTATTTTGTTGAGGATTTTTGCATCTATATTCATCAGTGATATTGGTCTGCAATTTTCTTTTTTTGTAGTATCTTTGTCTGGTTTTGGTATCAGGGTGATGGTGGCCTCGTAGAATGAGTTTGGGAGTGTTCCTTTCTAACAATTTGTCCATTTCTTCCAGGTTGTCCATTTTATTGGCATAGAGTTTCTTGTAGTAGTCTCTTATGTTGCTTTGTATTTCTGCTGTGTCTGTTTTAACTTCTCCTTTTTCATTTCTAATTTTATTGATTTGAGTCCTCTCGCTCTTTTTCTTGATGAGTCTGGCTAAAGGTCTATCAATTTTGTTTATCTTCTCAAAGAACCAGCTTTTAGTTTTATTGATCTTTGGTATTGTTTTCTTTGTTTCTATTTCATTTATTTCTGCTCTGATCTTTATGATTTCTTTCCTTCTACTAACTTTGGGTTTTGTTTGTTCTTCTCTAGTTTCTTTAGGTGTAAGGTTAGATTGTTTATTTGAAATTTTTCTTGTTTCTTGAGGTAGGATTACTTCCCTCTTAGAACTGCTTTTGCTGCATCCCATAGGTTTTGGTTCATCATGTGTTCATTGTCATTTGTCCCTAGGTATTTTTTGATTTCCTGTTTGATTTCTTCAGTGATCTCTTGGTTATTTAGTAATGTGTTGTTTAGCCTCCATGTGTTTGTGTTTTTTACTTTTTTTTCCCTGTAATTTATTTCTAATCTCATAGCGTTGTGGTCGGAAAAGATGCTTGATATGATTTCAGTTTTCTTAAATTTACCGAGACTTGATTTGTGATCCAAGATGTGATCTGTCCTGGAAAATGTTCCATGTGCACTTGAGAATGAAATGTAATCTGCTCTTTTCAGATGGTCCTATAATTATCAATTAAATCTATCTGGTCTATTGTGTCTTTTAAATCTTGTGTTTCCTTATTAATTTTCTGGATGATCTGTCCATTGGTGTAAGTGAGGTGTTAAAGTCCCCCACTATTATTGTGTTACTGTGGATTTCCGCTTTTATAGCTGTTAGCATTTACCTTGTGTGTCGAGGTGCTCCTATGTTGGGTGCATATATATTTATAATTGTTATATCTTCTTCTTGGATTGATCCCTTGATCATTATGTAGTGTCCTTCCTTGTCTCTTGTAGCGTTCTTTGTTTTAAAGTCTATTTTATTTGATATGAGTATTGCTACTCCAGCTTTCTTTTGATTTCCATTTGCATGGGATATCTTCTTCCATCCCCTCACTTTCAGTCTGTGTGCATCCCTAGTTCTGAACTGGGTCTCTTGCAGACAGCATATACGTGGGCCTTGTTTTTGTATCCATTCAACAAGCCTGTGTCTTTTGGTTGGAGCATTAAATCCATTCACATTTAAGGTGATTATTGAAATGTATGTTCCTATTACCATTTTCTTAATTGTTTTGAGTTTGTTTTTTAGGACCTTTTCTTTTCTGTGTTTCCCACTTAGAGAAGTTCCTTTAGCATTTGTTTTAGAGCTGGTTTGGTGCTGCTGAATTCTGTTAGCTTTTGCTTGTCTGTAAAGCTTTTGATTTCTCTGTTGAATCTGAATGAGATCCTTGCTGGGTAGAGTAATCTTTGTTATAGGTGCTTCCCTTTCATCACTTTAAATATATCATGCCACTCCCTTTTGGCTTGTAGAGTTTCTGCTAAGAAATCAGCTGTTAAGCTTATGGGAGTTCCCTTGTATATTGTTTGTCATTTTTCCCTTACTCCTTTTAATAATTTTTCTTTGTCTTTAATTTTTGTCAGTTTGATTACTGTGTGTCTTGGCGTGTTTCTCCTTTGGTTTATCCTGCCTGGGACTTGGGTGCTTCCTGGACTTGGGTGGCTATTTCCTGGACTTGGGTGGCTTCTTGGACTTGGGTGGCTATTTCCTTTCCCATGTTAGGGAAGTTTTCGACTATAATCTATTCACATATTTTCTCAGGTCCTTTCTCTCTCTCTTCTTCTGGGATCCCTATATGTGAATGTTGTTGCATTTAATATTGTCCCAGAGGTCTCTAAGGCTGTCTTCACTTCTTTTCATTCTTTTTTTAAATTCTTTCCACTGCAGTGAATTCCACCATTCTGTCTTCCAGGTCACTTATCCGTTCTTCTGTCTCAGTTATTCTAATATTGATTCCTTCTAGTGTAGTTTTCATTTCAGTTATTGTATTGTTCATCTCTGTTTGTTTGTTCTTTAATTCTTCTAGGTCTTTGTTCTTTATTCTTCTAGGTCTTTGTTAAACATTTCTTGCATCTTCTTTATCTTTGCTGCCATTCTTTTTCTGAGGTCCTAGATCATCTTCACTATCATTATTCTGAATTCTTTTTCTGGAACGTTGCCTATCTCCACTTCATTTAGTTGTTTTTCTGGGGTTTTGCCTTCTTCCTTCATCTGGTACATAGTCTTCTGCCTTTTCATTTTGTCTGTCTTTCTGCGAATGTGGTTTTCGTTCTACAGGCTACAGAATTGTAGTTTTTCTTGCTTCTGCTCTCTGCCTTCTGGTGGATGAGGCTATCTAAGAGGCTTGTGCCAGCTTTCTGATGGGAGGGACTGGTGGTGGGTAGAGCTGGCTGTTGCTCTGGTGCGCAGAGCTCAGTAAAACTGTAATCCACTTGTCTGCTGATGGGTTTGGCCGAGTTCCCTTCCTGTTGGGTGTTTGGCCTGAGGCGACTCAGCACTTGCACCTCCCTGGCTCTTTGGTGGGGCTAATGGCGACTCCAGGAGGGCTGACACCAAGGTGTACTTCCCAGAACTGCTGCCAGTGTCCTTGTCCCCGTGGTGAACCACAGCCACCCCCCACCTCTGCAGGAGACCCTCCAACACTAGCAGGTAGGTCTGGTTCAGTCTTCTACAGGGTCACTGCTCCTTCACCGGGTCCTGATGTGCACACTACTTTGTGCCCTCCAAGAGTGGAGTCTCTGTTTCACCCAGTCCTGTTGAAATCCTGCAATCAAATCCCACTAGGCTTCAAAGTCTGATTCTCTGGGAATTCCTCCTCTTGTTGCTGGACCCCCAGGTTGAGAAGCCTGACGTGGGGCTCAAAACCTTCACTCCAGTGGGTGGACTTCTGTGGTATAATTGTTCTCCAGTTTGTGAGTCACCCACCCAGTGGTTATGGGATTTGATTTTATTGTGCTTGCACCCCTCGTCCCATCTTTTTGTGGCTTCTCCTTTGTCTTTGGTAGTGGAGTATCTTTTTTGGTGAGTTCCAGTGTCTTCCTGTTGATGATTGTTCAGCAGTTGTGATTCTGGTGCTCTCACAAGAGGGAGTAAGCACACATCCTTCTACTCTGCCATCTTGAACCAATCTCTCCACATTGCATTTTTTTTAAAAAGAATTTCCTTTATGATAGGTGTTCAAATATCTGATAATTGGCTTAATACAGAAGTCAAATTGTGGTTGAGGGCATTTAAATACTGACTTAAACTGTTTTCTTGAATATGGTCAAAGAAGCTGTTCTACTCACTTGTGTTGTCAGTATTCTATTTGACTCATGTTTAGTTTATCAAATTTATTGTAATAAAATTGTTCTTTGCAGGTACTGAGAAGTCTTTCTCACTTTGACTGGAGATCACAACATACGAAAGCTGCCCAACACCGTGAACCTGGATCAGGATTTAGTTTTGGTATATGCTTTGTTCTGTGTTTTGATTTTAATCTTTTGTTTGTGGTATGTATGCAGCTTTTTATATGTATTTATTAGGAACATGGTTGTAAACAAACTTAGTAATGTCTGTAAGTGAATGGAACCAATCGCCATCCACAGATTGTTCACAGTTAGCCATACCCATTCTTCCTGATCTTTTTTTCTTCTCCATCATAATACCCTATACATAAATCTGTATTAGCAGCATACATATATATTTCTGCCATTTTTCTTAAGTATATATCCCCAAATAAATAACAAATTCACTGCTATATATGACTAGTCTTCAACTTAGAAATGAATGCAACAAATACTTCTTAAACACTTATTAGTTACAAAGTGCTAGGTGCCTGCTAATAAGCCAGAGCCTGGTTTTTCCATACTATATCTGAACTGCAGTTTGGTGCTAGTACATATGGTTCTCAGTTTTGGGATCAGGGAGCCATGTGGTGTCAGAGGGCAAAGGAATAAGATTTTGCTTCCCTTTTCTCTCTAAAATGAAGAGCCCCACCAAGGCAAAAAATTTGAAAAATAATCCCTTTCTTCAGCATCCTTTGCCCCCTAAAGTGCTTCTTGCTTCAAAATTATTACCTTTCCTCTAGTTGAAAACCCATTTTTTCAGTTCACTTGGTCTCAGAAAATAGTTAAAAGGCAGCTGAGATAATTAACTCACACCGAGGTAGAAATAACAAACTCAAAACTCCCTAGGGTTATCATTTTTGGTTTTTATTTTATTTTTTAAGATTGTTAGCATCTTTAAAAGTTTTTTTTTTTTTAACAGAATTAAGTGAAAATTTTGAAACAGCATGAGGATAGCAGTTTGGGAGACTGGATCTTATTTTCTTATTGAGATGTTAGCATAGGTTTGGTATGGTTGCTCTTTAGTTTCAGTTTGTCAGGTACAGATTCATACTCAATAGTAAGAGACTAGCAGGAGAAATCTATGGTGGTTCGCTGACTGACAGAAGATGAGATAGATATAAGTGTTTAGGAGGGAGATTGTGGAGCTCAAGAAAAGGAATAGGGATAACACCTATGACCAGTTGCACCTGGTTGTTTAGCTATAAAATGGGGATAATATCTACAACACAGGATTTATTTGAAGATTAAATTATATGACATATGTGAAGTCCTAGCACATAGTAACTGGATCAAAGTAGATTCTCAAATAATACATAATAGATCCTTGCCTTCCCTCCCCTTTAACCACTCACAATTTTGATACGACTTGGCCCCAGTTTTAGAAGTAAAGTTGTGATGTAGAGAACACTAGACTGAAACGCTAAGTATACTTTTATTGCTAATTCATTGTAAGACTCTGGGGCTATCGTTTCCTCAGTCTGGGCTTTTGTTTCCTTACTTATACAATGAGAGATTCAACACCGAATTTCTAATGTCTTTTACATTTTATTTCATAATCCCTATAGAAATGATTACTATACTCCTAAACATTCTTGCTTATTCTTGCCTTTCTGCCTTTTTTCTCATTCTTCTTGCCTGAAATACCCTATATCTTTTAAAAACTTTACCTATCCTTTGATAGTATGGATTTTAAAAAGTATGGTGGTAATTGGCTTCTGTCCTTGGTCCAGTCACCCTATTCACTTCATTAATTTGAGAAGCTTTCCCACCACTTTTGCCAGTTGCTTTGTGCTAATTTATAAACTTAAATTATCTGAGTTTAAAGGAGGAGTAAAATTGAAATTATATTAGTATTATATGATATTTTGGAACAAGTTTTATTGGTTTATGGTCACTGGTCATGTCTTATCTCCCTAATTAGATTGATTCTTGAGATCAGGGCATTGTCATATGTATTAGTTTTATTTCAGTGTTAGTCAAAGTTTGATGAGTCTGCTTTGGAACTAATAATAAGTAAGAAAAATTGTTTTTACCTTAACACTTGGAAGAGGAAAACTCAAGTTTATATCTGTTATTTATTTGTAAAAGCTAGAAATCTTACCTAGGTTTTTGGCATGAGTATTGATATAGATTTATTCATATAGCACAGTGAAATCTTGATTAGTCTGAAGGCACACTGTAGTCTGACTTTCTTGTTATCAAGGTTTAAAGTCTCCATTATAAATATATATTTCCACATACTTCATTTCCCTCAACTCATTGTCCTATTTTAATGTTTTCTAAATAACTTTCCTTTAGCGTTCACTGAACAGCAGAAAGAATTTCAAGCTACTGCTCGTAAATTTGCCAGGGAGGAAATAATCCCAGTTGCTGCAGAATATGATAAGACTGGCGAGGTAGGTTTATGCATTTTAAGGAGAGAAAAGTCTTTGACATATTTTACAAGATTTTAAATATAAATAGATTTTAAATATAACTGGCTTTTATCTTTATTATTATTTTTTTCTTTCAGTACCCTGTCCCACTAATTAAAAGAGCCTGGGAACTTGGTTTATTGAATACACACATTCCAGAAAGTTGTGGTAAGCTTTCTTTACATTTTTAATTCTAGAATGCCTATGTACAAGAAGAATTTTGAAATTCTATTCAGTCATTCTTTCAGATATTTGTTGCCATTAAATGGCTTTCTACTTTTGTGCCCCTGTGTTCAGACTTCAGTATTTGTCAGCTTTTAGAAGCCTTGTACTCAACACTTAGAGGCATTCTTCCTTCTTTATAACTGGTTCTGATGTTAACTTGATCCTTATCCTTGG
This sequence comes from Hyperoodon ampullatus, assembly GCF_949752795.1. NCBI lineage: Eukaryota > Metazoa > Chordata > Mammalia > Artiodactyla > Ziphiidae > Hyperoodon > Hyperoodon ampullatus. The sequence goes on from NC_136915.1 coordinate 66,761,649, forward strand.
TAACTTCTCTCTCTACAGTTAGTTGATTTGTTGCATTTTAATTCTACCTTTGATTTTACATTTTATTGAGACTTTCCTTTCACTCCTTTCGTCAGTCAAAAGGTTAAAATTTTAGCAGAGTTGAATCAAGTTTTTACAAAATCAAGCTGAAACAGGAAGACAGGTCCAGATTACAAATAGTAAGAGAATTTTTTGAAATTTTAAAACTTATTTTAGAGAAGTATACTTTGTTACTGTACTAGCCAGAAAACTTTTAGTTTCTAGTGTTATAGATACTGTATTTGCAAATTTGCTATTAAAATCAATTAGGTTATATCGGAAGTAATTTAAATAGTTCACCCTTATTTCTGTTGAGGTATGCTATATATTATAATGGGCTCTTAAAACATTTTGATACTGTAGGAGGTCTTGGACTTGGAACTTTTGATAGCTGTCTAATTACTGAAGAAATGGCTTATGGATGTACAGGGGTTCAGACTGCTATTGAAGGAAATTCTCTGGGGGTAAGTTACCTAGAAAATGAATTGCTTAACTGAGCTGTTGTTAATGAAACAGCACTGCTAAGTTAGGTTAGCTGGTGGAACACAGTTTTCTTTAAAAAGGAACACAAGATTCTGTAGTGAAGCCTGGAGTTCTTTTCCATGAGTTGATCATTCTGGCTGTTGTCTTTAGTACTCGGAGTCCTAGCTGTCTCTGTGGGAAACTGTACACTTTGGCTGTGGCTTCAGTGGCAATTCTTAGGTAAGGGCATTGAGGAGAAGGATTGGGATGGCTTGCTGCCACTGCTGGCAATGCTGAAATTTAGTGAGTAATTCTTAGGACACCTGATCATATATACCATGTCATTTATTGTAAATTTAATTCTTTTTTGTTTGTTTGTTTATTTTTGGCTGCATTGGGTCTTCGTTGCTGCGTGCAGGCTTTCTCTAGTTGCGGCGAGTGGGGGCTACTCTTCATTGCAGTGCGCAGGCTTCTCATTGCGTGGCTTCTCTTGTTGCGGAGCACGGGCTCTAGGCACGTGGGCTTCAGTAGTTGTGGTGCACGGGCTCAGTAGTTGTGACTCGCAGGCTCTAGAGCACAGGGTCAGTAGTTGTGGCACATGGGCTTAGTTGCTCTGTGGCATGTCGGATCTTCCCGGACCAGGGCTCGAACCTGTGTCCCCTGCATTGGCAGGCAGATTCTTAACCACTGTGCCACCAGGGAAGTCCGTAAATTTAATTCTCTACTTGTGCATCTTACTACAGTAGATTTTTATATATTATATTACCATCAAGTCCTATATAACTTTGTTTTATGAAAATACTTGGATTAATAGATTTATATCCTCATGGCTTTAGCTCTCTAACTTAGAGGCAGAATAAAGGCCAATTCTTTGGACTTACCCTTGGGGGAAAATAGTTCTCATGTTTTGAATTAAGTATTTCAATTTACATACCTAATTTTAAAATATCTTGCTTTCTTAATATCACTTTTCTTTGGTTGATAGCAAATGCCTGTTATTATTGCTGGAAATGATGAACAACAAAAGAAATATTTGGGGAGACTGACTGAGGAGCCACTGATGTGTGTGAGTATGTGTAGCTGCTGCTTTATTTCATATTTAAAGAAGTGAATAAGTGTGCTCTTCTTCCTTTTCAGTCTGTATGTATACACTGGGCTACAGCACATTAAGGCAAAAGCAACATATTTAGGTACAATGATGTTTCTGGGGTGCCAGAAAGTGTCATAAAATAATCCTCTTGCTTATTTCCAGAAGAAAGATACCTACTTATAATGTTTCTGGGATGCCAGAAAAGTATCATAACAATCCTCTAGCTTATTTCCAGGAGAGTAATAGCTACTTAATGGAGCACTCTAGAGCTCTAGAACTGAGCGTTTGTGTCAGGAATTTCAGATGGAATACATGACAGTAGGTGTTTGAACTAGTAGTTTTTTGAACTAATAAGAAATTAATATGACTGAAAAGATAACAGTTTGTTTGTTGAATGACTGAGTGACTTCAGGAGGATATTTATAGGTTTTATTTAATTTTCTGAGAACTACTCAACAAATTTTTAAATTGGAATTTATTTTGGCCGTGCCGTGCAGCATGCGGGATCTTAGTTCCCCAACCAGGGATCAAATCTGTGCCCCTTGCAGTGGAAGCGCAGAGTCTTAACCACTGGACTACCAGGGAAGTCCCTAAATTGGCTTTTTTATGAAAGATATTCTTATGCATTTTACACACATGCATGCTGCAGTTCTATTCTGCAAGTGACTTTACATAGGATATTTCTTTCTTTTGGTTATTAGTCAAACAGATTTCAGTCTAGGGTGTGATTGTGATACCAAAATATAGTAAATTGCTATCATTTTGAGCTAACTGTGAGAATTGGTCTGAAAGAGTAGAAAGTAGTATTTGAAAATAAATGTTTTGGGCTTCCCTGGTGGCACAGTGGTTGAGAGTCCGCCTGCCGATGCAGGGCACGCGGGTTCGTGCCCCGGTCGGGGAAAATCCCACATGCCGTGGAGCGGCTGGGCCTGTGAGCCATGGCCACTGAGCCTCCGCGTCTGGAGCCTGTGCTCCGCAACTGGAGAGGCCACAACAGTGAGAGGCCCGCGTACCGCAAAAAAAAAAAAAAAAAAAAAAAGAAAATAAATGTTTTTTATTTATTTTAGGTACCTAAATTTCAGGTATACTTATGAAGACATTTATATGTATTTCCTACTTAGTTGTCAATTTGTTTCAACAGGTGAGAGTTACCTAGTAGGCTAATTCTCAATATTGTCTAAGAATTGTGTGAAACATCCAGATTCTTTTCTTGTAATGTATATAATATTAGAAACAGGCTAAAAAATTGTAGCATAGAGATGCTTTGGAGAACCTAACTTATACACTGATATGAATATTTGTAATTATCTTACTGTTTATAAATAGGTATTTCTAAAATATTAGAGTCTTTAAAAGTAGTTCAAGTATTTTAAACATTTCTTTGGCAGTTTTGTTATTAATATCTTCAGTATATGTAAAAATACATTCACTCTAGTCCCTAAATTATTCTAACTTCTGAATTAATAAAGGTTTACTGTACATTTTCCCCCTTCTAGTGCATAATATTATTCAAATATGTATCTAGTGCAATTTATATACTCAAAATATGAAGCCAAGGGTGAAAATGAAAATAGTCAATAGGTATATTAATGAAAAATATTGATTAATTTCTACTGAGAGTCAGTTAACTCTTAATAATATTTATAAAATTATACTACATATAATGTGTTTTATTTAAACTTTTTAGAATTAATATTTAAAAAACTTTCAGGTTGTAAAAATAGTATAGAAGATTTAGAAAGGTATGAAGAAGAACAAAAACATCTGTAATCCCTCAGATATGAAGTTAACTGGTATAACTGTCTTACTGTATACTCTATTAGATTTTTTAATACATATAGATGTATTTTTCACAATCAAGGTCATATTATATATGCAGTATTACATCCTTTTTAACATAACGAGCATTTTCTTATGCTCTACTTCTTTTTAAATACTGTGATATTTATGACTACATAATATGCTATCTAATTGATGTACTATAAATTATTTCACTATTCCCTATTGTTGAATATTTAAATTCCTTAGATTTTTGCTTTTAAAGATAATGTCAGGGGCTTCCCTGGTGGCACAGTGATTGAGAGTGCGCCTGCTGATGCAGGGGACACGGGTTCGTGCCCCGGTCTGGGAAGATCCCACATGCCGTGCAGTGGCTGGGCCTGTGAGCCATGGCTGCTGAGCCTGTACATCTGTAGCCTGTGCTCCGCAAAGGGAGAGGCCACAACAGTGAGAGGCCCGCGTACCGGAAGAAAAAAAAATAATAATAATGTTGGACCTCCCTGGTGGTGCAGTGGTTAGGAATCCACCTGCCAATGCAGGGGACATGGGTTCGAGCCCTGGTCCAGGAAAATTCCACATGCCGCAGTACAACTAAGCCCATGTGCCACAACTACTGAACCTGTGCTCTAGAGTCCATGAGCCAACTACTAAGCCCGTGCACCACAACTGCTGAAGCCCATGTGCCTAGAGCCCGTGCTTCTCAGCAAGAGAAGCCACTGCGATGAGAAGCCCATGCACCGCAATGGAGAGTAGCCCCTCCTTGACGCAACTAGAGAAAAGCCCACATGTAGCAATGAAGACCCAATGCAGCCAAAAATAAATAAATAAATTTATTTAAAAAAAAATAATAATGTCATGGTAGGGGACTTCCCTGGTGGTCCAGTGATAAAGAATCTATCTTATAAAGCAGGGGACGTGGGTTTGATCCCCTGTCAGGGAACTAAGATCCCACGTGCTGCAGGGCAACTGAGCCCGTGCGACATAACTACTGAGCTCGTGTGCCTCAACTAGAGAGCCTGCGTGCTGCAAACTACAGAGCCCATGTGCTCTGGAACCCACATGCCTCAATGACAGAGCCCAGACATCCTGGGGCCTGTGCTCCACAACTAGAGAAGAGAAAACCTGCACGCCACAAGAGAGAAGCCCGTGTGCCATAATGAAAGATCCTGCATGCCTCAACGAAGATCCCACATACCACAACTAAGACCTGAAGCAGCCAATAAAAAAATAATAATAATAATAATAATGTCATGGTAAAAACTGATACAGAAAAAGATAAGTTTTTGGATTTAATTTACAGTTACAGTGTTAATGCATGTTCGTAAGACTTAATCTCTTACCAGATCATGTGATCAGTTATACTCTTGCCGAGGAAAGTGAGTACAGAAATAAATCAGGGTGATACTATAATTATTTTTTAATACCACTTAGTGTAAAAACATTTTCTAAAAATCAAAACTAATTGTATTATTGCATATATATTACATATATAGTATTAAAATATCAATAATAAGTTAGAAACCATATTTCTTTTTCAAAGATTGGATTAATCTTTTAAAAAGTATATACCTAAAATATAGTATATGTTTTAAAAAGTATATACCTAAAATATATGCAGTATTAGACAACTGGAAACAAGTATTAGACTACTAGGACAAGCTTGTTATTGGCAAGACATTCAGTAAACTTACTTGTCCAAACATGGTCTAAGAACTCACAAGTGTTTGAAAAAGCATAACAGTGGTAAAGAAAACTCTTGTCATAAAACCATGCATTTCCAGTGGAACTGAGAAGTAGCTGAAATGTAACTGAACACTGAACTTGGGGTCCCAAGACCTGGCTTCAAGCCATATAATAGCAATATGATCTTATATAGATACTTAGCTTCAAAGTCTCTTCTGTATTTTCTTCTGTATTGTTATACACACCTATTTTGGTTGTATAACATCTAAAAAGGATATAGTAAAGATAAAACAAAATGCTTATGTTTTTATAAGAATATCTTCACATAGTGTCCCTTTTGCAAAAATATAGTAATTTCTTTCATACCTAATGGCCAGGGGATACTTTGTTTTTCTTTAACTGCCATTCATTTACTCAATATCTGAATTCCCGGCTATATGCCAGACTTCAGCTTATAGGCAGTTTACACTTGTAACTACAGTATAGTATATTTTTTGTTTTGGTAAGTAGGAAGCACAGAGGCAATTTTATAGTCCTCCATTAGTAATTATTTGAACCTCGAAGCATGTGTTGTAGTATATTATTCTTTCCGGTTTATCTTTATTTTCACTTCATTCCTGATTTTTTAAAAAGCATGCATTATATGAACAACCTCCAGTCACTTTAGAGTGTAAGGCAAAAAAGAAAAAATTAGTAGAGAATGAATGCAAAATTGTTTAGTAAACTATACAAAGATAAGTTGGTGGTATCATCACTAATAAAGAAAAGTATAATGTTCTACTCATTCTTTTAAATATTTGAATACTGTGTACCAAGTGGACTTGGAATAAAACAGTGAATAAAACTGGGCTCTTGGGACTTCCCTGGTAGCACAGTGGTTAAGAATACCCCTGCCAATGCAGGGGACACAGGTTCGAGCCCTGGTCCGGGAAGCTCCCGCATGCTGCGGAGCAGCTAAGCCTGTGTGCCACAACTACTGAGCCTGCGCTCTAGAGCCGGCGAGCCACAACTACTGAGCCCGCATGACACAACTACTGCAGCCCATGTGCCTAGGGCCTGTGCTCCACAAGAAAGAGAAGCCACTGCAATGAGAAGCCCGCCCACTGCAACAAAGAGTAGCCCCCGCTCGCCGCAACTGGAGAAAGCCCGTGCACAGCAGTGAAGACCCAAAGCAGCCCCCCCCCCAAAAATAAATAAATAAAAACCCCACCAAAACTGGGTTCCGGCTCATAAGTTAACAATCTGGTAGACCCTTAGATCCTTACCCAAAATGTATTCATAGTATTATAGAATTCATAGAATTATGCAAATTAAGTAAATAATAAATTCTTCATAAATAAATAATTATGCATAAAAGAATGTTACTAATTTGCTTGACTTAAGAGAACAAGTTGCACTGGAAACAAAAATGGCTTCTGCTGAAAGAGCATTATAAAATTAATTTTACTTACTAGGAAACAATCAAATAAGACAAGAACAACTCTGAAGAACCAGCCATTTTGCATAGAAACACACAAACTCATACACTTCATAAGTTCTAAAAACTATGCCTTGGGCTTCACTGGTGGCACATTGGTTAAGAATCCACCTGCCAACGCAGGGGACCGGAGTTTGAGCCGTGGTCTGGGAAGATCCCACATGCCGTGGAACAATTAAGCCTGTGTGCCGCAACTAATGAGCCTGCGCTCTCGAGCCTGCGAGCCACAACTACTGAAGCCCTTGTGCCTAGAGCCCATTCTCCGCAACAAGAAAAGCCACCGCAATGAGAAGCCCGTGCACTGCATCGAAGAGTAGCCCCCGCCTGCCACAACTAGAGAAAGCCCGCGTGCAGCAACAAAGATACAATACAGCCAAAAATAAGTAAGAATAAAAGAAATTTATGAAAAAGTTTTAAAAAATAAAAACTATGCCTTATTATAAAGTAGAGGAATGTCAAATAGCATATTTCAGAGGAAAAGAAATTCCCAAAGTTACTTAAAATAAAATTTTGGTATTTGAAAGAGTTATCTTTTCTGGAGAGTTCATTTGTATAACACTTCTTTGTTGTGATGTTGAAAACAGATTTGAACATCTAGGTAGAAGAGTAATGCAGTTAACCTACATGACACCTGAATCTCCTCTATAGCTCACCTGTGAAAAGGCCATCTAGCTCATGTTTTCATGTCTAGGAGTCTCAACTTCCTGAAGCAGCTCCATTTGGGAGTGTCCCTGACTGTTAGAAAGCTCTTCTAGATTGCATGCTCCTGAGGGAAAGGATTGTGTCATTTCCTTTTGTAATGTCACCACCTGATACCATAATAGGTGTTCAATAAATTTGAATAATTTCACACTAGTTTTCTCCTATCAATTCAAATCCTCTCCCTTGGCTGTATAGCCCTTCAGGTATTTTAATATGGCTGTCCTGTGGATCTTACTTTTTTCTAAGCAAATTAGCCGCAATTTTTTCATCTTTTCTTCATACAACACAGTAAAGTCCCACCGCCTTCTTAGTAATCACTGACTCAAAAATATTATTATAGAGCTAAATATAGTACTCTAGTATGGTCTGATGAGTACAGAGTAGCATGGTTCCATCACTCTTATTTTAGATACTTTTATTTTTTTTTTAATATCCCCTCCTGGCCTTGCCCCCACCCCCCACCTTCATTTTAAACTGGAGCTGATTCAAACCTGCTGCTCTTGGAAATAGGCCATCAGTATAGTCTCCAACAGAAAGATGATCTGTGAGCGGATGTGAGTGTGAGAGAGCAGGGCAATCAGAAAGAATGAGAAAATGAGACAAGGGAATGGAAAAGGTGAATAAACAGAGGACGATGAAGGAGGGAGAAAGACTGAAAGATTAAAATGTTGAGCTGAGTGGGGAGCTTGAAGAGAAGGGAGTTACTGAAAGCCTCGAGTTGGAGCAAGTCCAGAGCTGATCCTTCTGGGCACTGTTCTCTCTCACAGATCCAGAGGGTTGCAATAAAGATGTGTCTCTGAGATTTTCCAGGTCTCTTTCCCATAAATCTGTATTTTCTTCTTAATTAAGGTCTTCTGGACCAAAGGTGTCATCTAAGAATTGTGTAAAGAGCACAAAGATAGGAAGAGGTAGATACTATTCTTTTGTAAATATAGCTTATAGCATTAGCACTGCTGATTTACATAAAGCTTACTCTTGACTTAAGTTGTCAAATCAGTCTCCCTGTCTCGTGTTAAGTTTTGGTATATTCACTGAGTAGTCTATTAAGTCTCCAGTTCCAGGCCTTATCTCTCCCCTGACCTTTACCCTCCTATATGAACTTACCTATTAGACATTTCTTCCTAGCTAGACTCAAATATCTCTTTTTTTTCCAAATTGTATTTTTATTTATTTATTTTATTTATTTATTTTTGGCTGTGTTGGGTCTTCGTTTCTATGCGAGGGCTTTCTCTAGTTGTGGTGAGTGGGGGCCACTCTTCATCGCGGTGCGCGGGCCTCTCACTGTCGTGGCCTCTCTTGTTGCGGAGCACAAGCTCCAGACGCGCAGGCTCAGTAGTGTGGCTCACAGGCCTAGTTGCTCCGCGGCATGTGGGATCTTCCCAGACCAGGGCTCGAACCCGCGTCCCCTGCATTGGCAGGCAGATTCTCAATCACTGAGCCACCAGGGAAGACCTAGACTCAAATATCTTAAGCGAAATGTGTCCCAAACCAAATTATTTTCTTCCCACTCTATAGTACTGCTTCTCTTCGAGATTATCCCTAATTGGAAGCTTCCTAAACTAAAAAATTGAGTCATCATAACATCCTCTTTAGCTCCCCAACATCCTATTCAGTCATTGTGTCCTGTGGATTTCACACCACAATTCTAAACTTCATCTTATCTTCTTGCCTTATCTTGCTTCTTAGTTTAAGCTTTCTTTCTTGCATAATTTGTGTCCCTAACTCCAGTCTTATGTAGGTATTTATGCCACTTACTAGATCTGTGAACTTGGGAAAATTACTTAACCTCACTGTCTCAGTTTCCTTATTTATAAAATGTAGATACCTAGTACCTGTGTCATAAGGATTATTGTGAGGTTTAAATAAGTCAAGTACTTAGAACAGCACCTGGATGATAGTAAAAAGTTATTATTATTATCTCCCCTTAAATCTGTCCTTTATACTTCTGTAATAATAAACTATCTAAAATGTAAATCTGTCACTTTCCTGCATTTACAAAAACATTGTGTTTCCATTTCATCAATAGCAGTGGTATCTAATATATTTTTTTTAGTTTGTGAACCCGTTTTAGAATCTGACATCCTCAGAAAAATGCATGTATATTCCTCACTTTTGCACACTAGGCTGCTCTGGATTTCCCTGAAGCCCAGGTTCTGTGGCACAATAGCAAGTGTTTGATAAACTTTTGTTGAATGCATAAAAGTCTGCTCTCCTTAGCATGGCATACACCTCAGCCTCCAGGACCAGGTCCCTGCCTGCCTTTTTAGCCTGTTTTCATGGCTTTCAGTTTCATACTTTACATTCCAGTACTGAACTGCTAGTACTTTGCCTTGTACAACTGCTGTTTCATTCTTCCATGCCTAGATCAGCTTGCCTCACTTATTTGTCATTCAGGACCTATCTCCTTCAACGAGTATTACTTATTCTTCTTTTCATCTTCCTTACCACTCCACCTCCCACCCCCTACAGGTCTAAGTAGTCATTTCTAATGTCCCTATGTACCCTTACTACTTTGAATTAAAATTAACTGTTAAGGTTTCTCTCTTTGGACTATAAGTACCTTAAGGGTAAGGAACTTGTGTCTTTAGGCCTTGTATTCCCAGTACCTGTCACTCAGTAAACTTGAATGAACTTCAGCTACCTGTTGCTTGCCTTCCACCACTCCCTTTATCCATTCTGCTTACATCTTGTCACACATCTGTTGAAGAGCCTTAAGAGGCTCCCTTTTTCCCACCAGATAAAATTTTAACTTCTTAGTGTAGTATAAAGTGTTCTTTGTCATCTGTTCCCTTCTTTTCTTTCCAGACTAATTTCTACCATTCCCTTACATGCACAGAGTATAGATGTTATAGAATCTGGTACTTTTATATCACAAACACTGGGTAACCCTGCTTCTTATCTCGGTATCATTGCATATGTATTATTTCCTGGAATACACATTCCCCCTTTTCCTTACCCCCTAAGAATTCCTTTTCCTTTTTGAGACTTAATTTAAGCATCACCTCTGGGAAGCTTTCTGACACTCTAAAGCTAAGATAGTTTCTTAAGCCCATTGTGTGTGACTTTAATACTTAGATATATAATTACAATATAATATTCATCTCCACTGCTACATTGTAAAAATCTTGAAGACAGGATGTCTTTCATCTCTGGCTTTTCCATCTCCTCCTTCATAACCTGGTAAATGGTAGATACTACTCAATAAATGTTTGGATGAATGAGTTCGTGTGAAATTTATTTAACTTGGTTGAAGATACCTAACATTGTAATTTTTGATATGGTTTATTGGTATCCTACATCTAGTTTTAAATTACATATTAAATGTTTTTACATTTGAGCAGTTTGATTCTGTAAGAACATTTTATTGTTAAGTATTTTAAAGTATTTAAAATACTGACTTAAAAAAATACCCTCCTGGTTCTAAATGTTCATAATTTAATAATTAACATATAATTATTTTCTCTTGTTTCCATATATTCAAGGCCTACTGTGTAACAGAACCTGGAGCAGGCTCTGATGTAGCTGCTATAAAGACCAAAGCAGAAAAAAAAGGAGATGAGTATATTATTAATGGTCAGAAGATGTGGATAACCAATGGAGGAAAAGCTAATTGGTATATTGTTTAAAACCTCTCTATATTGATTCTTAAATGCTTTATATTCAGAATCTCCCCCTCTCTCCTTCCTTTATTATTAAACCACCACAGTTAAGACAAGTTTTATTCATGGAACTGGAGGGTCCATAAAGGATTATAAATAGTTCAGTGATTTTCACAAACTATTCTTAAGTCCTGAACTATTTCTTCAAATTGTATCAGAAGTTTAATTTGTAAAATAAAATAAAACAAAAATACCTGCTCTGGTTGAATCTGATTAGGAAAGCTAGAGTTCCCTCTACTTGGCTTACTATCCTCACTCTCCCTAGCCCCTACCGGGACCTCCTTGGAACCATTCCCCCAAGACTCTGAGGAAAAAGGAAAGCCATTTGTATAGCACATTTCTCTGCTTCTGAGCAATAAGTTTAGAGAGGACAGACTTTTACTTTAATAAAATCTAAAAGGTCCAAATATATAGGTCCAAAAATAACGACATGAAGTTCAACAAAGGGTCATAAAATCCCTTGTATTAATATAAAATGTTGAAGGAAAACATATTTGATAGCATTATTTGTGGAAAAAAGATGAAGAAAGTTCTATAGGAATCAACAGTGTGATGTATCTGCCTTTAAGAAGCGAATGTAATTTTCTGCTGAAGTAATAGAAGTATAGCATCAAACAAGCAGGAAAAAAAATGGTAACAGTTCTGGGCAACACTTTTAAGACATGCATTGACAAAATGAAATAAATTCAGAAGCAAGTAAATGTCCTTCATTAGGGTGAGCACAGAAAACATGTCCTATGAAGAGTAAAGGAATTAGATTTGGTTGTGTAGGAAGAATTTTTAAAAATTTTAAATAATGTCTCGTACATGGAAGAGTAGGCTTGTATGTTTGCTTCAGAAAGTCAGTTTAGAATAAATGTGTGAAAGTGAGAAAAATGTAGAGTATAGCTCAACATAAAGGCAAGAATTTCAACAACAGTTCTATCTAGTGTGTGTTAAGTGGTCATGGGAAAAATGTATTTACTCATCACTACAAGTATATAAATAGAAACTTATAGAAGAAGGACCTTCTGGTGATTGGTATAATGAACTAAAAATGGGTTATCTTTCCTTGTCTGCAAAAATTCTGATTCACTATATATGTGTGCTCTTTGGTGCTATTTTTTGGCAAGAAAAGCATTACTCCTGAGAGTGAGTTTACTGTTTATTTTAAATATGTCAATCACTTTATAAGTGTCCAGTAATATGGGGTGCTATATCATTATCTTTAATTAAGTTATCATAATATCAGCAAGTAATAAAAAAGTGAAGAAACGATTAAAATGTAACAAGTTGAGGGAAATCCAACAATGCAAGTAGAAGCTTTCACAATTTTGAGAATTGATTAAGTACAGCGCATCATGTAGTAAGACAAATTTGGTAACATATGAAACTAGAAAACAATTTTTACTATTTTTAAAACTATTAAGTAAAACTGTAGAGTAGATGATAGTTTATTAGTTTTAAGCATAGAAAATAAATTAGTTGTTTAAGAAAAAAAAAAAAATTCTCCTATACCAGGCTATTTAGAACATGGGTTACCTGGATATTTGGATGTTTTGCCTTTTTTCCTCATGTTTTATTTTTAAATCTTCCTGGGAAGAATTCTTCTGGAGAGAAAACCCAGGAGATATTCATAATAATTCAGCTGTAACACAAACTCTGATTTTGCTGCATGAAGAGGACAGTAGTCAGAACATAGGGGTCACTGTCTCATTTCTTTTCACAGGCAGCCCCATTTACCCTCCTTTTCTAGATAACTTGTCCCTTAAATACTTAAACTAGTTTTGGGAAAGAAAAAGTGACAGTTCCAACACACACATACTTTATTTTATGTCATCTTGATACAAGGAATTTTTACTTGTCAATCAAACTACAAAAAAAAAAAAGCTAGATATCATATTAGTTAAGAAGTAAATGTGGGGTGAAATACTAGCTCTGCCATGTTGTAAGTATGTGACCTGGGTGAGCTTTTAAACCTCTCTGATTCTTCATTTCTTCATCTATAAAATGGGGGTAATAATAATTGGGATTGTTGGGAGGATTAACTGAGATGGGAGTCACCATATGTTATCTGCTGATACCATTATCTATCATCATGTATGTATATGTGTATTAGGTATTTTTTATTGGCTCGTTCTGATCTGGATCCTAAGGCTCCTGCTAGTAAAGCCTTTACTGGATTTATTGTGGAAGCAGACACCCCAGGAGTACAGATTGGAAGAAAGGTAAAGTGTGTATTTATCAGTGATTAAGGCCTCCAATATTATTTTAACTATAAATTTCAAAATTACTAATTTCAGTTTCCTTTATTGAAAACATTTTGGTTGTATTAAGTTGCAATAAAAATAAATCTGTTTTTGATATTATTGGGTGAAATAGTCCTTGCTAAAGATTTTTAAGTTGAGAATAGTCATGTCAAGTAATTATTTGAAAGAGTAGCCATTCTTGGTGCCAGTCTATGGAGAATGCCAATAACAGCTGTGAGGGATAATGAAGCAGAAATCAAACTATCATTTGTATGGCCTGCCCAGTAATAGAGTTTTAGATATTTCAAAACACTTCCCCATTCTTTTTCTTTGCTCACAGCAACATTTCATGTAGGATAAGTGGCATTATGCCCATTTTATGGATTAAAACAATGTGACATAAGTTGATTACCCAAGTTCATACAACACTAAGAGAAAAATCTGTTCCTGAGAAAGTGTAGAAATGGCAAAGAGCCTTGAATGTGGGAAGGCAAGAAAAATTTTATTTGAACAAGAAAAGGTAATTTAACATATTTGAAAAGGATAGTAATATGGGGAACTTCCCTGGTGGCGCAGTGCTTAAGAATCCGCCTGCCAATGCAGGAGACACGGGTTCGATCTCTGGTCCGGGAAGATCCCATGTGCCATGGAGCAGCTAAGCCCGTGTACCACAACTACTGAGCCTGCGCTCTAGAGCCCACGTGCTGGAACTACTGAGCCCACATGCTCTAGGGCCCACGTGCCGCAACTACTGAACCCATGTGCTGCACCTACTGAAGCCGGTGTGCCTAGAGCCCGTGCTGTGCAACAAGAGAAGCCACTGCAATGAGAAGCCTATGCACCGCAACGAAGAGTAGCCCCTGCTTGCTACAACTAGAGAAAGTCTGCATGCAGCAATGAAGACCCAACACAGCCAAAAATAAAAATAATATATTAAAAAAAAAGAAACAAAAGCACAGTAATCTGAATGCTTGGATATAATTTAGCAGTAGCATTTAAAGTAGATTAAAGAGAAAAGAGTTTAAAATTTAGTAAATCAAAGAAGGAAAGAAATGAAGTCATTAAAGTAGTCCTAGTGAGAGCTAAGGAAGCATGATTTAAGATTATAACTCTGAGAAAAGGAAGAGGAGATGCAGTTTTACAAATGTAAAACTCTTTTTTTTAAAGTGAATTTGTAAAAAAGAAAACCTATTAAAACCTATTAATGACTAAATGATGTCTATATCTAAGGATTATGGAAGTTAATTAAGAGTTACATGAATTTTCTTCCAAATGGGTAAAGGTTCAGATTATCTTGTCAGATATTAGACTAAGGGTGGCATAACCTGAACTGGAAAGGCTACTTTGAGTTGACTAAGTTATGCAAACTTCTAAACCAATCATATGTATTTGTATGTTTTATTAAAAGCCATGAGAATCTCTCTTTTGTACCAAAGCCTCTTCAAAATGGAAGCATGTTGCTAATGTATGTAAGAGGGGTACTTTCCCTTTTAGGCCGTAGAATGTTAAAAGTGGAAGATACCCTACACATTTTTTATGGTCTGTTTGCTGAACACTGAAACTGAAATCCAAGTGAAATGATTTACTCAAGGTTACATACTTAAGAGGCAGAGTTGAGATCAGTGCTAACGTGTCCTAGAAACTTGCCTAGTGCAGTTTCCTACACTGTATTATTCTATACTTTCTTTTAAGATAGATATTAAAGGTAGACTGCACTTCACAAATAAAACTATAATGAGATTATTGTATATAACAAAATAGAAGTACTAAGAATGGTTGTGCTTCTTCCAAGCAATTGGTTTGTTTTTATTTATGTTTTATTCATTTTTCCTTTTTAGGGATGGTTGCTAGAAAACTCAGGGCCAAATTTATGGCTGTCTCTAGAAAACGTAAAGGTCCTGACAGATTATATTTTATTACCTAGTAAATCGACTTCTGATTTTATCTTGCTATGTCTAGTCTCACTTTCCTTTTTCCCATATTCTAACTTTAAAAAAAATCTCTAATTCAATAAATATTTATTATTGAGTTCATACTGTATGCTAGGCATTATTCAAGGTATTGAGGATACTGTATGGATCAAAACAGAAAAAATTAGATCCTGCCCTTGAGGATCTAATTTTCTAGTGAGAGAGATAGATAGTTATATTGTATATATTTAAATCTCCTTAAGTCTTTTTTGAAATTATCAGAATTTTACAAATTTGTGAAATCTGATGTTTTTCAAAATGTTTTGTGTTTTAGAAATTATATGACTTGAGATGAGTCCAGGAAGCATTTTGGTTTTAAATGTTCTGGTGTTTGGGATGAGTCTGGGAAACAGGATAGAGTAAAACTGTTTTCGTAAACAGTGTTTTCTCATTATGTCTGAGTGAGGGTCTAAAGGTACTAGAGTTTATCAACTTATAAAGACAAAGAGATGTTGGGTTTTTTCTCAGTCAAACTATATGTTAGTGTCACTATTTTTCAAGCCTGGAAGCAGATTATTAGTATTAAATCAAGTAAATTAAAGAATTTGTTTACAGGTCTATGTTCCCATTGCCCCTGCTTCTCACGCTGCTTATTAAAAATGAGATTAAATTGTTAAGATGGGTCATGATATCTGCAACTTCCTCTCAAATAATTCAGCAAATAATGCTAATTGTTATACACACCCACAAAACACAGAAATAAAGGAAATGTGCCAAAATTGGCAACTCTAGGTAAAGATGAGGTATTCATTTTACTACTCTTGCAGTTCTTCTGTTGGTTTGAAAATTTTTTTTAATGAAATGTTGAGGGGATATAGCTACCTTGGCAACTTCTTTTTTCATATATATATTTTATTGAAGTGTAGTTGATTTATAATGTGTTAATTTCTGCTGTACAGAAAGGTGATTCAGTTATACATATATATATTCTTTTTCATATTCTTTTCCATTATGTTTTATCACAGGATATTGAATATAGTTCCCTGTGCTATACAGTAGGACCTTGTTGTTTATCCATCATATATATATATATATGTATGTATATATATGAGTTTGTATCTACTAATCCCAAACTCCCAATCCTTCCCTCCCACACCTCCACCCCCTCCTTGGCAACCACAGGTATGTTCTCTATGTCTGTGAATCTGTTTCTGTTTCATAGATATGTTCATTTGTCATATATTTCAGATTCCACATATAGGTGATATCATATTGTATTTGCCTTTCTGTTTCTGACTTACTTCACTTAGTATGATAATCTCTAGGTCCATCCATGTTACTGAAAATGGCATTATTTCATTCTTTTTATGGCTGAGTAATATTCCATTGTGTGTGTGTGTTTTATATATATATATATATAATACATATATATATATTAATACACACACACACACATCTTTATCCGTTCATCTGTCAATGGACATTTAGGTTGTTTCCATGTCTTGGCTATTGTGAATAGTGCTGCTATTAACATAGGGGTGCATGTATCTTTTCGAATTATAGTTTTGTCTGGGTATATACCCAGGAGTGGAATTGCTGGATCATATGGTAACTCTATTTTTTGTTTTTTGAGGAACCTCCATACTGTTTTCTATAGTGGCTGCAACAATTTACATTCCCACCAACATCTTGCCTTTGATTCACTGGCCTGTCTTGTGGTGAGCAGAGTGAGCTTGGACTCAGTAACAACTGTAGTCCAATAAAGTTATCTTTACAAAACAGGCATTGCAGGCCATAGTTTGTCCACCTCTGTTTCAGACAATTGCAGAAAAGTCATAAAACAGTGGTTAAAGCAAGAATACATGCTAGCTCAAAAAATGTTCCTTAATATATCTTGTTTTCCTTATTAGGAATTAAATATGGGCCAGCGATGTTCAGATACAAGAGGAATTGTCTTTGAAGATGTGAGAGTACCTAAGGAAAATGTTTTAATTGGTGAGGGAGCTGGTTTCAAAATTGCAATGGGAGCTTTTGATAAAACCAGACCTCTAGTAAGTAATGTGACTTAATAACCTTTATAGGATTTTTCATTTATTACATTGAGTAGTTTTATTTTAACACTGTATTCTTGGTCTGTATTTCTTTTTTAATATCTGCTTCTTTTATAAGGATGGAGGGATATTGTTTTTTGTTTGTTTTAGAATTCTTCAACACTCTTGCTGTTACAGAAGTTATTTTAGTAAATACAGAATTACTATAGCTGTTCGATTTACAAAGAAGCATTTCACACTTAATCATTCCTGCTGATGTGTACTCATTCCTCTTCCCTCACTCATTAGGAGTATTTCCCCCGAGAAGCTTTCCCTTGTTAAACAGAAAGAATGACTTGTCTCTAGGCTATGATCCTGTGCCTTACAAATGCCTTCCATTAACCTTTAATTCATAAATAATATAAATTTAAATGCTTGTTATCTCCCCCACCCTTTATTGCCTTAAGGTATAGGTCAGCTTCTCTTTGTGTAATCCTTAACTTAGATTTTAGGCAAATAGCCATTATACATGTGTTTTAAAGACAACATGAACTTTTGCTTTGTAAAATGTTAAAATACTAGGTAGCAGCTGGTGCTGTGGGACTAGCACAAAGAGCTTTGGATGAAGCTACCAAGTATGCCCTGGAGAGGAAAACTTTTGGAAAGCTGCTTGTAGAGGTAATTTTAATACTGTACTTGCTTTGTTCAAATGTAAAGACATTCATTTTCATCTAAATATTTGAAAATTATCTTTTAAGTACAAAATAATTTATTTGTGCTTTGGTAGTAAGAAGATAATGTGAACTGTCAGGGTGAGTTTTAGTTTATTTATTTGTTTATTTATTTTAAATATTTATTTATTTATTTATTTGGCTGCGCAGGGTCTTCATTCTGGCAGGCGGGCTCCTTAGTCGCGGCAGGTGGGCTCCTTAGTTGTGGCATGCGAACTCTTAGTTGTGGTGTGCATGTGGGATCCAGTTCCCAGACCAGGGATTCAACCCAGGCCCCCTGTATTGGGAGCATGGAGTATTAACCACTGTGCCACCAGGGAAGTCCCCAGGGTGGGTTTTAAGAATAGATTTTCTTTAGACTCTGCTACTAACTATTGTCCACTTTGGGGATTCTGTTAATTAAGAAGAAAAAGAACAGCTAATATTTGAGTGCCTTTGGTGTACCTGACACTGTGCTACACATTTAAAATATATTATGTATTTCCTCCATTACACTCTTGTTTTGGTAGTACTATAATTTCCATTAAAGATCAGGAGACTGCAACTCAGAGAGAATAAATAATTTGTCCAAGGATACACAATTTAGAAGTCATCGGTCCAGGATTCGATTTCATGCTCTTAATTCATGTTACTTCTCATGTCTTCTTGAGTATCAAGTAATTTTAGTACTATTTATTATTTTTCTATTTTTTTTTTTTTTTGGCTGCACCACACGGCCTACAGGATCTTAGTTCCCCAACCAGGGATTGAACTTGGGCCCTTGGGGCAGTGAAAGCTCAGAGTCCTAACCACTGGACCGTCAGGGAATTCCCAGGAA
This sequence comes from Hyperoodon ampullatus, assembly GCF_949752795.1. NCBI lineage: Eukaryota > Metazoa > Chordata > Mammalia > Artiodactyla > Ziphiidae > Hyperoodon > Hyperoodon ampullatus. The sequence continues at coordinate 66,780,256 of NC_136915.1, forward strand.
ATTTTTAATCTTATTTTTTCAAATGTTGATGTTCCCCCATTGTCTATATTCTCTCCTATAACTCCTGTTAACTATAGGTTGTACAGTGAACACTCCCTGTTTCTACCTCTGTGTGTCACTGGTTCTCAAACTATCTGTGGTGAAAGATTGTTTTTAATTTCCAATCAATTGTGAACCATTATTCTTGTAAAATATAAGAATGTCACAATAATATCAAATTGTTGCAAATGCTTACTCTCACTTTCTGTATCATGAACTAGTCCAGTAACAATTTGTGGACTGGCGGTTATCCACAGATCAAACTTGGATTAGTACTGCTCTGTATCTCTTAACCTCAATTTTGTAATTTATCTTTGCTGTATTCTAGATAATTTTCTCAGATTTGCTTTTCAGTTTTTCTTACCCTGTGTCTAATCTGCTACTTAATCCATTTAATGACTTTTTTCATTTCTAGAATTTATATTTGGTTCTTTTTCATCTCCACCCTTTCTTTTATGGTAGCCTGGTTTTTTTTTTGTTTTTTTTTTTAATTAGTTTCTGCTTTATAACAAAGTGAATCAGTCATACATATACATCTGTTCCCACATCCCTTCCCTCATGCATCTCCCTCCCTCGCACCCTCCCCATCCCACCCCTCCAGGCAGTCACAAAGCACCCAGCTGATCTCCCTGTGCTCTGCGGCTGCTTCCCACTATCTATCTACCTTACGTTTGGTAGTGTATATATGTCCATGCCTCTCTTTTGCTTTGTCACAGCTTACCCTTCCCCCTCCCCATATCCTCAAGTCCATTCTCAAGTAGGTCTGTGTCTTTATTCCTGTCTTAAGCCTGTGTTCTTCATGACATTTTTTTTTCTTAAATTCCATATATATGTGTCAGCATACAGTATTTGTCTTTCTCTTTCTGACTTACTTCACTCTGTATGACAGACTCTAGGTCCATCCACCTCATTACAAATAGCTCAATTTCATTTCTTTTTATGGCTGAGTAATATTCCATTGTATATATGTGCCACATCTTCTTTACCCATTCATCCGATGATGGACACTTAGGTTGTTTCCATCTCTGGGCTATTGTAAATAGGGCTGCTATGAACATTTTGGTACATGTCTCTTTTTGAATTATGGTTTTCTCAGGGTATATGCCCAGTAGTGGGATTGCTGGGTCATATGGTAGTCCTATTTGTAGTTTTTTAAGGAACCTCCATACCGTTCTCCATAGTGGCTGTACCAATTCACATTCCCACCAGTAGTGCAAGAGTGTTCCCTTTTTTCCACACCCTCTCCAGCATTTATTGTTTCTAGATTTTTTGATGATGGCCATTCTGACTGGTGTGAGATGATATCTCATTGTAGTTTTGATTTGCATTTCTCTAATGAGTAAAGATGTTGAGCATCCTTTCATGTGTTTGTTGGCAGTCTGTATATCTTCTGTGGAGAAATGTCTATTTAGGTCTTCTGCCCATTTTTGGATTGGGTTGTTTTTTTGTTATTGAGCTGCATGAGCTGCTTATAAATGTTGGAGATTAATCCTTTGTCAGTTGCTTCATTTGCAAATATTTTCTCCCATTCTGAGGGTTGTCTTTTGGTCTTGTTTATGGTTTTTTTTTAACATAGCTTCTCATTCTCCTTTTATCTCCTTAGTTATAAAATACTTAAGTTATAGTCACTTTCTGATTTTTTTTCTGTTATCTCAAGTTATTAGGGTGATTATTTTTTTGGTCTGTTGCATGTGTTCTCTCTGTCATGACAAGTTATTTCCTCTCTTAATTTTTGCTTGTAAGTTTATCTGCAGCAGGTATTATTTTCCTTCAGTGCATTGTGGAAACATCCAGGGGAATTGGTTTTTGTACTTTTATCAGGTAGTCCAGAGGTTTCAGCATTCTAAGAGCTGTTTTTAAATCAAGTATTTCTTTGTGTTTGTCAACAAAAAGAGACTCTACATTAGCTCATTTATGTTACCAGAACTATATGTATACAGATTAGTGGAATGTATATTTATTACTAAATATTGGTTTAGTTTAATTGTAAACAGATAACATACTTTCCAGGTCCTCCCCACCAAGTATCTGATGATAACTCTTCTGGCTATTTTCAACTCAATATGGAATCTTTTATGTTCCGCCTCTTACAGACTCTGAAGTTGATATTTTTTCCTCATGGCTCTTACTGTTAAGTGTAGAAAAGTCTTTGTTTTAGCTTACTACTTTTCTAGGCTAAACAAAAGTAACACTAAAGGGCTGATTTATATATAGCTTTGGTCTGTTATTTCCATAAAGAAAGAATAGATTTTTTTTGGTTCTGTTTCAAGAGACACTATGGAGTGTAGTACTCTAATCACAGCTCTCCTATTCACTACCATGTTTATTATTGTTGTTATTATCACTTCTTTCTTTAAGAGAACACTATGTCACTATTTATCCTCACAGTGCTTAACTTGATGTGGCTAAAGAAAGCTGCCAAAAACAGAGAATGGTACTTTTTTTAACCAATGAGTACAACTAGAAACATTGATAACAAATTACGGGATGGTAGAATCTCTTAATGGCAATAACTGCCTACTCCTTTGTCTAGTCAAAACCCTCCATCCAGGTGAAGTTGGAGTGGTTTGGGATGATATGAAAAAATCTGTTGAGAATAACTTCCGTTTGTATTGATTATTATTGCTAGTTAACAGTAACTTTTCTTGAGGGGAAAATGGATGAGGGGAAATGTTATTTGGGACTTAAGACTGAAATAAGATATACTTAGAAAGAAATATACTTATATCTCCTTGTTACTTAACCATTTTATGCTCAAAATTCTTTCATATCTTCTCATCACACTCAGATTAAAATCCAGAGTCCTTAAAATGGTCATCTGTCAGCCACAGTGACCTTTTGTTGTTGTTTTTAACTATACTCTTCCCCCTAGATATCCACTTGCTCATTCATTTCACTAAAGAATGTACCCTTGATTACCCTGTGTAAAATAACACCTCCAACATTCTATATAGTATTCCCACTTTTTTTCTTTGTCTTAGCACTGCCCAACATTATACCATGTATGTGTTTGTTTATTGTCTTTCTTTACTCCCTCACTAGAATGTAATATCCATAAAAGTAGTAAATTTCTGTTTTGGAAACTTCTAGCACTTACAATATGTTTTGCAGTGAGCTTCTCAACAAATAGTAGTAATTGAACTACTACTATATTAAAATATTAATAAATAGCTGCTTTCTTTGTTCTAGGCACTATCCTAAGTGCTCTACATGTATTAGTTCATTTAACCCACAAAATACTATAGAGTAAGTACTGGTAGTCTTATTTATTGTATGTAAGAACATCAGTAAATGATGAAATCAAGATTTGAACCCAGGGAGGACCTTCAAGATGGTGGAGAAGTGAGACGTGAAGATTGCCTTCCTCCCCACATGTACATCAGAAATACATCTACATGTGGAACAACTCCTGCAGAACACCTCCTGAATTCTTGCAGAAGACCTCAGACTTTCCAAAAGGCAAGAAACTCTCCACATACCTGGGTGGGGCAAAAGAAAAAAGAAAAAACGGAGACAAAAGAATAGGGATGGGACCTGCACCTCTGGGAGGGAGCTGTGAAGGAGGAAAGGTTTCCATACACTAGGAAGCCTCTTCACTGGTGGAGACGGGAGTGGCGGGGTGGGGGGGAAGCTTCGGAGCCATGGAGGAGAGCGCAGCAACAGGGGTGCAGAGGACAAAGCAGGGAGATTCCCGCACAGAGGATCGGTGCTGACCAGCACCCACGAGCCAGAGAGGCTTGTCTTCTCACCCGCTGGGGCAGGCGGGGGCTGGGAGCTGAGGCTCGGGCTTCAGTCGGATCCCAGGGAGAGGACTGGGGTCGGCTGCATGAACACAGCCTGAAGGGGGCTAGTGCACCACAGCTAGCCAGGAGGGAGTCCGGGCAAAAGTCTGGACCTGCCTAAGAAGCAAGAGACCATTGTTGCGGGTTGCACGAGGAGAGGGGATTCATTCAGAGCACTGCTTAAATGAGCTACAGAGATGGGCATGAGCCACGGCTATTAGCGCAGACACCAAGACGGGCATGAAACGCTAAGACTGCTGCTGCAGCCACCAAGAAGCCTATGTGCAAGCACAGGTCAGTATTCACACCTCCCCTCCTGGGAGCCTGTGCAGCCCGCCACTGCCAGGGTCCCGTGATCCAGGGACAACTTCCCCAGGAGAACACATGGCATGCCTCACGCTGTTGCAATGTCATGCTGGCTTCTGTCAATGCAGGCTCGCCCCTCATTCTGTACCCCTCCCCCCCGGCCTGAGTGAGCCAGAGCCCCCTAATCAGCTGCTACTCTAACCTCCTCCTTTCTGAGCGAAGAACAGATGAGCTCAGGTGACCTACATGCGGAGGTGGGACCAAATACAAAGCTGAACCCCAGGAGCTGTGTGAACAAAGAAGAGAAAGGGAAATCTCTTCCAGTAGCCTCTGGAGCAGCAGATTAAATCTCCACAATCAACTTGATGTACCCTGCATCTGTGGAATACCTGAATAGACAACGAATCATCCCAAAATTGAGGCGGTAGACTTTGGGAGCAACGCTATATATTTTTTTACTTTTTCTCTTTTTGTGAGTGTGCATGTGTATGCTTCTTTGTGTGATTTTGTCTGTATAGCTTTGCTTTTACCATTTGTCCTAGGGTTCTGTCTGTCTGGTTTTTTGTTTTTTTTTTTAAAGTATAGTTTTTAGCACCTGTTATCATTAGTGGATTTGTTTTTTGGTTTGGTTGCTCTCGTTTCTTTTTTTCTTTTTTTCTTTTTTTTTTTTGTGGTACGTGGGCCTCTCACTGTTGTGGCCTCTCCCGTTGCGGAGCACAGGCTCCGGACGCGCAGGCTCAGCGGCCATGGCTCACGGGCCCAGCCGCTCCGCGGCATGTGGGATCTTCCCGGACTGGGGCACGAACCCGCGTTCTCTGTATCGGCAGGCAGACTCCCAACCACTGCGCCACCAGGGAAGCCCTCACTTTTTAATTTTAAATAATTTTTTATTTTAATAACTTTATTTTATTCTTTTCTTTCTTTCTTTCTTTCTTTCCCCCTTTTATTCTGAGCCGTGTGGCTGACAGGGTCTTGGTGCTCTGGCTGGGTGTCAGAACTGTGCCTCTGAGGTGGGAGAGCCGAGTTCAGGATATTGGTTCACCAGAGATCTCTCGGCTCCACGTAATGTTAAATGGTGAAAGCTCTCCCAGAGATCTCCATCTCAACGCTACAACCCAGCTCCACTCAACAACCAGCAAGCTGCAGTGCTGGACACCCTATGCCAAACAACTAGCAAGACAGGAACACAACCCCACCCATTAGCAGAGATGCTGCCTAAAATCATAATAAAGTCACAGACACCCCAAAACACACACTGGACACTGTCCTGCCCACCAGAAAGACAAGATCCAGCCTCATCGTCCAGAACACAGGCACCAGTCTCCTCCACAAGGAAGCCTACACAACCTACTGAACCAGACTTAGCCACTGGGGGGAGACACCACAAACAACAGGAACTACAAACCTGCAGCCTGCGAAAAGGAGACCCCAAACAGAGTAAGTTAAGCAAAATGAGAAGACAGAGAAACACACAGCAGATGAAGGAGCAAGGTAAAAACCCACCAGACCTAACAAATGAGGAAATAGGCAGTCTACCTGAAAAAGAATTCAGAGTAATAATAGTAAAGATGATCCAAAATCTTGGAAATAGAATGGAGAAAATACAAGAAACGTTTAACAAGGACTTAGAAGAACTAAAGAGCAAACAAACAATGATGAACAACACAATAAATGAAATTAAAAGTTCTCTAGAAGGAATCAAGAGCAGAATAATTGAGGCAGAAGAACGGATAAGTGACCTGGAAGATAAAATAGTGGAAATAACTACTGCAGAGCAGAATAAAGAAAAAAGAATGAAAAGAATTGAGGAGCATCTTAGAGACATCTGGGACAACATTAAATGCACCAACATTTGAATTATAGGGGTCCCAGAAAAAGAAGAGAAAAAGAACAGGACTGAGAAAATATTTCAAGAGATTATACTTGAAAACTTCCCGAATATGGGAAAGGAAAGATAATCAAGTTCAGGAAACATAGAGAGTCCCATACAGGAAAATCCAAGGAGAAACACACCAAGACACATATTAATCAAACTATCAAAAATCAAATACAAAGAAAAAATATTAAAAGCCACAAGGGAAAAGCAACAAATAAAATACAAGGGAATCCCCATAAGGTTAACAGCTGATCTTTCAGCAGAAACTCTGCAAGCCAGAAAGGAGTGGCAGGACATATTTAAAGTGATGAAAGGGAAAAACCTACAACCAAGATTACTCTACCCAGAAAGGATCTCATTCAGATTTGATGGAGAAATTAAAAACTTTATAGATAAGCAAGAGCTAAGAGAATTCAGCACCACCAAACAAGCTTTACAACAAATACTAAAGGAACTTCTCTAGGCAGGAAACACAAGAGAAGGAAAAGACCTACACTAACAAACCCAAAACAATTAAGAAAATGGTAATAAGAACATACATAGCAATAATTACCTTAAATGTAAATGGATTAAATGCTCCAACCAAAAGACACAGACTGGCTGAATGGATACAAAAACAAGACCCATATATATGCTGTGTACAAGAGACCCAATTCAGACCTAGGGATACATATGGACTGAAAGTGAGGGGATGGAAAAAAGATATTCCATGCAAATGGAAATCAAAAGAAAGCTGGAGTAGCAATTCTCATATCAGACCAAATAGACTTTAAAATAAAGACTATTACAAGAGACAAAGAAAGACACTACATAATGATCAAGGAATCGATCCAAGAAGAAGATATAACAATTGAAAATATTTATGTACCCAACATAGAAGCATCTCAATACATAAGGCAAATGCTAACAGCCATAAAAGGGGAAATTGACAGTAACACAATAATAGTAAGGGACTTGAACACGCCACTTTAACCAATGGACAGATCATCCAAAATGAAAATAAATAAGGAAACACAAGCTTTAAATGATACATTTAACAAGATGGACTTAACTGATATTTATAAGACATTCCATCCAAAAACAACAGAATACACTTTCTTCTCACGTGCTCATGGAACATTCTCCAGGATAGATCATATCCTGGGTCACAAATCAAGCCTTGGTAAATTTAACAAAATTGAAATCATATCAGGTATCTTTTCCTACCACAACGCTATGAGACTAGATATCAATCATGGGAAAAAATCTGTAAAAAATACAAATACATGGAGGCTAAACAATACACTAATTAATAACCAAGAGATAAGTGAAGAAATCAAATAAGAAATCAAAAAATACCTAGAGACAGATGACAATAAAACACGACTACCCAAAACCTATGGGAAGCAGCAAAAGCAGTTCTAAGAGGGAAGTTTATAGCAATACACTCCAACCTCAAGAAACAAGAAACATCGCAAATAAACAACCTAACCTTACACCTAAAGCAATTAGAGAAAGAAGAATAAAAAAACCCCTAAGTTTGTAGAAGGAAAGAACTCATAAAGATCAGATCAGAAATAAATGAAAAATAAATGAAGGAAACAGTAGCAAAGATCAGTAAAACTAAAAGCTGGTTCTTGGAGAAGATAAACAAAATTGATAAGCCATTAGCTAGAATCAACAAGAAAAAAAAGGGGAAGACTCAAATCAATAGAATTAGAAATGAAAAAGGAGAAGTAACTACTGACACTGCAGAAATACAAAGGATCATGAGAGATTACTACAGCTATATGCCAATAAAATGGACAACCTGGAAGAAATGGACAAATTCTTAGAAAAGCACAACCTTCTGAGCCTGACCAGGAAGAAATAGGAAATATGAACAGACCAATCACAAGCAGTAAAATTGAAACGGTGATTAAAAACCTTCCAACAACCAAAGCCCAGGACCAGATGGATTCACAGGCGAATTCTGTCAAACATTTAGAGAAGAGCTAACACCTATCCTTCTCAAACTCTTCCAAAATATAGCAGAGGGAGGAACACTCCCAAACCCATTCTACGAGACCACCATCATCCTGATACCAAAACCAGACAAAGATGTCACAAAGAAAGAAAACTACAGGCCAATATCACTGATGAACATACGTGCAAAAATCCTCAACAAAATACTAGCAAACAGAATCCAACAGCAAACTAAAAGGATCATACACCATGATCAAGTGGGGTTTAACCCAGGAATGCAAGGATTCTTCAATATATGCAAATCAATCAATGTGATACACCATATTAACAAATTGAAGGAGAAAAAGTATATGATCATCTCAATAGATGCAGAAAAAGCTTTTGACAAAATTCAACACCCATTTATGTTAAAAACCCTCCAGAAAGTAGGCATAGAGGGAAATTACCTCGACATAACAAAGGCCATATATGACAAACCCACAGCCAACATTGTTCTCAATGGTAAAAAACAAACAATTTCCACTAAGATCAGGAAGAAGACAAGGTTGCTCACTCTCACCACTATTATTCAATATAGTATTGGAAGTTATATCCACACCAGTCAGAGAAGAAAAGGAAATAAAAGGAATCCAAATTGGAAAAGAAGAAGTAAAGCTGTCACTGTTTGCAGATGACATGATACTATACATAGAGAATAGTAAAGATGCTACCAGAAAACTACTAGAGCTAATCAGTGAATTTGGTAAAGTAGCGGGATACAAATTAATGCACAGAAATCTCTTGTATTCTTATACACTAATGATGCAAAATGTGAAAGAGAAATTAAGGAAACACTCCCATTTACCATTGCAACAAAAAGAATAAAATACCCAGGAATAAACCTACCTAAGGAGACAAAAGACCTGTATGCAGAAAATTATAAGACACTGATGAAAGAAATTAAAGATGATACAAACATATGGAGAGATATACTATGTTCTTGGATTGGAAGAATCAACATTGTGAAAATGACTCTACTACGCAAAGCAATCTACAGATTCAGTTCAATCCCTAACAAAGTACCAGTGGCATTTTTTACAGAACTAGAACAAAACATCTTAAAATTTGTATGGAGACACAAAAGACCCCGAATGGCCAAAGCAATCTCGAGAAAGAAAAACGAAGCTGGACGAATCAGGCTCCCTGACTTCAGACTATACTACAAAGCTACAGTAATCAAGACACTGTGATACTGGCACAAAAATGGAAATATAGATCAGTGGAACAGGATAGAATGCCCAGAGGTAAACCCACGCACATATGGTCATGTTATCTTTGATAAAGGAGGCAAGAATATACAGTGGAGAAAAGATAGCCGTTTGAATACGTGGTGCTGGGTGAACTGTACAGCTACATGTAAAAGAATGAAATTAGAACACTGCCTAACACCGTACACAACAATAAACTCAAAATGTGTTAAAGACCTAAATGTAAAGCCAGACACTATAAAACCCTTAGCGGAAAACACAGGCAGAACACTCTATGACATAAATCACAGCAAGATCCCTTTTTACCCACCTCCTAGAGAAATGGAAATAAAAAGAAAAATAAGCAAATGGGACCTAATGGAACTTAAATGCGTTTGCACAGCAAAGGAAACCATAAAAAAGATGAAAAGACAACCCTCAGAATGGGAGAAAATATTTGCAATCGATGCAACTGACAAAGGATCAATCACCAAAATATACAAGCAGCTCATTCAGCTCAATATCAAAAAAGTAAATAACCCAATCCATAAATGGACAGAAGATCTAAATAGATATTTCTCCAAAAAAAATATACAGATTGCCAACAAGCACCTGAAAGGATGCTCAACATCACTAATCATTAGAGAAATGCAAATCAAAACTACAATGAGGTGTCACCTCACACCAGTCAGAATGGCCCTCATCAAAAAATCTACAGACAGTAAATGCTGGAGAGCGTTTGGTGAAAAGGGAACACTCTTGCACTGTTGGTGGGAATGTAAATTGATACAGCCACTATGGAGAGCAGTATGGAGGTTCCTTAAAAAACTACAAATAGAACTACCATACAACCCAGCAATGCCACTACTGGGCATATACACTGAGAGAACCATAATTCAAAAGGAGTCATGTACCACAATGTTCATTGCAGCTTTATGTACAATAGGCAGGACATGGAAGCAACCTAAATGTCCATCGACAGATGAATGGATAAAGAAGATGTGGCGCATATATACAGTGGAATATTACTCATCCCTAAGAAGAAATGAACTTGAGTTATTCGTGGTGAGGTGGATGGACCTAGAGTCTGTCATGCAGAGTGAAGTAAATCAGAAAGAGAAAAACAAATACCGTATGCTAACACATATATATGGAATATATAAAAATAATGGTTTTGAAGAACCTAGAGGCAGGACAGGAATAAAGACGCAGGTGTAGAGAATGGACTTGAGGACACGGGATGGGGGGAAGGGTGAGCTGGGAGGAAGTGAGAGAGTGGCATCACTAATATATACTACCAAATGTAAAATTGATAGCTAGTGGGAAGCAGCTGCATAGCACAGGGAGATCAGCTTGTTGCTTTTTGACCACCTAGGGGGTGGGGGGGAGGGAGATGCAAGAGGGAGGAGATATGGGGACATATGTATGTGTATAACTGGCACACTTTGTTATAAAGCAGAAACTAACACACCATTGTGAAGCAATTATATTCCAATAACAATATTTAAAAAAAGAAAAAAAGATTTGAACCCAAGTAGTCACTTATTAAAGAGTCTGTCCTCTTTGCACACTCTACATGTGCTATTTCCAGAGATATAAAAGAAGTTTGATATAGCCTCTGCCTTCAGGAGCCATTGACTTTGGAGATAAGATACATATCAGAAAAGAAATATTAAGAAATAATATAGAGCAATATAACATTAAGTCCCCAAATGAGATCTACATACAGGGTTACAGAACCAAAAGGAGAGAGACTGTCTTGGGCTAGACGCGTTACAGGGATTCTGAGCTGGATTTAGAAAAGAGTTTCTCAAAGCATGGGGTGAAATGGAACTGAATGAGACTCTTTGGGAGTATTAATTAAAAACATAAACTGGGTACCACCCTAGATTTTTAAATCAAAATCTTTCAAGAGAAGCATGGGCATGTTATACCAGGTTGCTGAGGCTGTAGTGAAATAAGTGATTCTGCCTAATGCCAATGGGAATATAAATTGGTGTAACTTTTATGAACCACATTTTGGCAATATATATCTAAAGTACCTACCTTTAGGCCCACATTGCAATGGTTATCCTACAGCTATATTTCATATAATATTTATCTTTCAGATATACTCCCATTATGTGCAACATGACATATTTATAGGTTGTTTATTTCAGCATTGTGTGGAAACAGCCTAATACTATAAACAGCCAAGATTTTGATCATCAATACAGTGGAATACCCTGCAGTTCTAAAAAAGAATAAGGAAGTTCTCTATGTATTGATATATAGAGTGCTTAGATTTATTGATAAGTAAGAAAAGCAAAATGAAAACCCATCAAAATGGTAGGCTACCATATGTATAAAAAAGGGAGAGACAATGGGGGGGGCGGGAAAAAAATGAGGGATAGACAATAGATGTATTTGCTTACGTGTGTATATAATATCTCTGAGAAAATGAAAAACAAACTGTTAACCTGATTACCTCCAGGAGGGGGAATTAAATGGGGTGGGGAAGGGCAGGGATGATACAAGTAGGAAGAAAATTTGAACTTTCAACTGGTGGTTGTATTACCTATTCAAAAATGAAACCAAAAACAAAAAACTGAAAGAATCATTGACTTAGAAGAATGGACACAATTCAGGCAGATAGTAATAAGGGAAGATATTACTTTCCTTATCCTACATAGGAATTATTCACATTGGTTAATAATGCCTCCTCTAAGACTTAATTACCACACCGGTCTCAAGCAACTTGTCATGTTCTAAAGTACTAAACAGAGTAAATATATGAAATTGAACACCTCAGTTTTTTGTTTTATTTTCTGTGACCTTTAGTTCCTATTAGTTTGTACACAGTCATAGAATGTGTGTGGTCTTTTTTATAACCTATTGGTCTTCAAAACCCATTTTGGTGTTGCATACTACACAAAGCACCTTTCTAATAATCTTAGTATTCTTGTTTCTGAATGCCTTTAGGACTTCTTTGAATGTATATTAAAGGATATGTTCCATTCCATGTCCATTGTAGAATAATTTATGTGATACAATATAAGTAAAATTAAGTAAAAAAAGTTATTCATAATCCCGTTGTCCAGAGAAAATTACTGTAAATTTTTTCATTTTGCTCTATATTCCCTTTTTCCAAAAAAAAAAAAATATATATATATATAGTACATGTGTTTGTGGTTTTCTTAATTGATGTATAGTTGACATACAATATTATATTGGTTTCAGGTGTACAACATAGTGATTTGACAGGCAAACACATTAAGAAATGATCACCACTATAAGTCTAGTAACCATCTTTCAACATACTAAATTACTGTAGTATTATTGACTATATTCCTTATGCTGTATATAACATCCCTATGACTTATTTATTTATATAACATGGGAGTGCATATATCTTTTTGAATTAGTGTTTTTCTTTTCTTCAGGTAAACCCAGAAGTGGAATTGCTGGATCATATGATAGTACTATTTTTAATTTTTTGAGGAACCTATATACTGTTTTCCATAGTGGCTGCACCAATTTACATTCCCACCAGCCGTACACGAGGGTTTCATTTTCTCCACATTGTCGCCAACACTTGTTATTGGTTGTCTTTTTGATAATAGCCTTTCTGACAGGTGTGAGGCAATATTTCATTGTGGTTTTGATTTGCATTTTCCTGATGATTAGTGACTTTGAGCATCTTTTCATGTGTCTGTTGGCCCTCTTTGTGTTTTTGGAAAAATATCCAATCAGGTCCTCTGCCCATTTTTTATTGGATTTCTTTTTTTGATAAGTTGCATTTTTAATGTAATTTGGATATTAACCCTTATCAAATATATCATTTGCAAATATCTTCTCCCATTCAGTAGGTTGCTTTTTCATTTTGTTGATGATTTCCTTCACTGTACAAAAGCTTTTTAGTTTTTACTTTTATCTACTTCCATTTGTTTATTTTTGCTTTTGTTGCCCTAGCCTGAGGAGACAGATCCAAAAAATATTGATAAGACCAATGTAAAAAAGCATACTGCCTCTGTTTTCTTCTAGGAGTTCTATGGTTTCTGGTCTTACTTTTAATTCTTTAATCCATTTTGAGTTTATTTTTGTATATGGTGTAAAGAAATGGTCCAGTTTTGTTTTTTGCATGTAGCTGACCATTTTTTAAACTGGCTGTCTTTTCCCCATTGTATATTCTTACCTTCTTTGTTGAAGATTAATTGATCATATAAGTGTTCATTTATTTCTGGGCTTTCTATTCTGTTCCATTGATCTATGTGTCTCTTTTTGTGCCAGTGTCATACTGTTTTGATTTCTATAGCTTTGTAGTATAATTTGAAATCAGGAAGCATGATACCTCCAGCTTTGTTCTTTCTCAAGATTGCTTTGGTTTTTCAGGGTCTTTTTGGTTCCATACAAATTATAGGATTATTCTAGTTCTGTGAAAAATTCTGTTGGTATTTTGATATTCATATTGTTATGAATCTGTAGATTGCTTTGGATAATATGGGTATTTTAACAATATTAATTCTTCCAATCCATTAGCATGGACTCTCTTTCTATTTGTATCATCTATGTTTCTTTCATCAATGCCTCACAGTTTTCAGAGTACAGGTCTTTTACCTCCTTGATTACTTTTATTCCTAGCTATTCTTTTTGATGCAATTGTAAATGGAATCATTTTCTTTTCTCTTTCTGACAGATCATTATTAGTGTATAAAAATGCTACAGCATTCTAATAGTTTTTTTGTGGAGTCTATAGGGTTTTCTATATCATCATCTGCAAACAGTGACAGTTTTACTCCTTTCTTTCTAGTGTGGATGCTTTTTACCTCTTTTTCTTGTCTGATTGTTGTGGATAGGACTTCCAATTCTGTGTTGAATAAAAGTGGTGGGAGTGGGCATCCTTGTCTTGTTCCTGATCTTAGAGGAAATGCTTTCAGCTTTTTGCCAGAGTATGATGTTAGCTGTGGTTTTTGTCATTTATGTCCTTAATTATGTTGAGGTATGTTCCCTCTACACACACTTGGTTGAGTGTTTTTATCATAAATGGGTGTTGAATTTTGTCAAAAGCTTTTTCTGCATCTATTGAAATGTTTATATGGTTTTTATCCTTCATTTCGTTAACGTGGTTTATCACTTTGACTGACTTGCGGCTATTGAACCATTGTTGCATCCCTGGAATAAATCCCTCTTGATCTCATGGTATATGATCTTTTTAAGATATTAATGAATTTGGTTTGCTATTATTTGTTGAGGATTTTAGCATCTATGTTCATCTGGGATATTGGCCTATAATTTTTATGTATTTTTACTTTTTGTTTTTGGTAGTGATTTGCTTTTGGTATCAGAGTAATGCTGTCTTTGTAGAGTGAGTTTGGGAGCATTCCTTTCTCAATTTTTTGGAATAGTTTGAGAAGGATAGGTGTTAAGTCTTTGTTAAATGTCTGGTAGAATTCACCTGTGAAGCTGTCTGGTCCTGGACTTTGGTTTCTTGGGAGTTTTTCATTACTGATTCAATTTCATTACTAGTAATTGGTCTGTTCAAATTTTTCTTCCTTATTTAGTCTTCTTAGGTTATATGTCTAAATGAATTTACCCATTTCTTCCAGGTTGTCTGATTTGTTGGCATGTAATTTTTGTAGTAATCTCATGATATTTTGTGTGTCTGTGATATTGGTTGCATCTTGTCCTCTTTTGTTTCTGATTTTATTTGTTTGGGTCCTGTCTTTTTTTGATGAGTCTGGCTAAAGATTTATCAATTTTGTTTATCTTTTCAAAGAATCAGCTCTTAGTTTCATTGATCTCTTTTGTATTTTTTTGTCTTGATTTCATTTATTTCCACTCTGAGCTGTATTATTTCCTTTGTTCTATTAACTTTGGACTTATTTGCTTTTCTTTTTCTAGTCTCTTTATGTGTAAGGTTAATTGTCTATTTGAGATTTTTCTTGTTTCTTGAGGAAGGCCTGTATTGCTGTAAACTTCTTAGAACTGCCTTTGTTATGTCCCATAGATTTTAGAACATTGTGTTTCCATTTTCATTTGTCTCCAGGTATTTTTAAATTTCCTCTTTGATTTCTTCAGTGAACCATTGGGTTTTTTAGTAGCATGTTGTTTAGATTCCACGTTTGTGTTTTTTCCAGGATTTTTTTTTGTTTTTGTAGTTGATTTATAGTCTCTACCATTGTGGTCAAAAAAGATGTTTGACATGATTTCAACCCTGTTACATTTATTGAGACTTCTTTTGTGGCCTCACGTTATCTATCCTGCAGAATGTTCCATGTGCTGTTTAACAGAATGTGTGTTCTGCTCTTTTGGGGTCATGAATATATTTTTCCAACACTGTAAGCATACTACATTTTTGAAATTTTCACATATCAAGGAATGGTGAACATATTTCCATCTTATAACATATCTTGGCCATATAACTCATAGAAAACTTACTGTCTCCTCTTGAAAGTATTTGTCTAAGTCTCCTATTTAATTATGAACCTGTAAAGGATAAGAAACATCTTTTATTTGTCTTTGTCACTTTCCCATCAGCACCTGATACAGTGCCACATTATTTTTCACTACCTATGGCAATTTTCTTTTAAAAGTCCCAGAAGATACTCTGAAGGATCCATATAATTTTTGTGGTATTTTTGTCAAAAATTATAACCTCATTCCACTCCTGAGAAAACATCAGGCAAACCCAAATTGAGGGACAGTCTACAAAAAAATAACCAATCAGTATTATTCAAAAGTGCACCATGGTCATGAAAGAGAAGGAAAGACTAGGAAGAAATAGCAACTTAATTCAGTTGTAATCCTGGATGGGATCTTTCAACAGAAAAAGGACATTGGTGGAAAACGTGGCCAAATTTGAATAAAGTATATAGTTTAGCTGATAACATTTTACCAATGTTTATTATACTATGGTTTTGTAATATGTTACCACTGGAGGAAGCAGAGTGTAACTTTTTAAGTCTAAAATTAGTTTTAAAAGTTAAAAAAAAAGTTCCAGGGAAAAAACTTTTAGTCAATAAATATCCTTAAACTTTTTTCTGTTTAATTCTAGCACCAAGGAATATCATTTTTGCTGGCTGACATGGCAATGAAAGTTGAACTAGCTAGATTGAGTTACCAGAGAGCAGCTTGGGAGGTTGATTCTGGTCGCCGAAATACCTATTTTGCTTCTATTGCAAAGGCATTTGCTGGAGATATTGCAAATCAGGTAGCTACTGATGCTGTTCAGATTTTCGGAGGCAACGGATATAATACAGAATATCCTGTAGAAAAACTAATGAGGGATGCCAAGATCTATCAGGTAATGTTAAAAATGATTTTTATTGATTTTTAAGGAACATAATATAAATGACATAGTAGATTTCTGATTGTTTATAGATTTTTATGTCACAGGTAATAATAAATCATTGTAATAAATGGCTGTGAGCCTAAATTTTTGGAACTAATTAACACAAGGAAGAATGTTACATTGAAGTGTATTCCTTGAGAGAGAATAGGCTAACAAAGTAAATGGTGCAGACATGTACAGGATGTCTGGATCAGCCTTCTTTGATTCTTAACATCCCAGCTAATTGTAACCCACTCTTTGCTCTCCTAAAAGTATGTGTATCATTTAAATTAATTAAATTATTTTATTTTGAATCTCACCTGACAACTCTTGAAGTCATATTTGGGAGATAAAAAAACAACATGAGGAGAAAGTGATATAGATGACTCTGTCTTATAAATTAAATTCATGGTTAGAAAAACTTAGAGATAGGAGTAATTTAGTGAAATAAATGCTCATGTCCACATGTAGTTTAAGTAATTATAAGCCATGATTCTCAATATCTCTTCCCTTGCTTTCCTCAACCCCCAGCAAATTATTTGACAAATCCAGTCATTTGAAATCCAGAGGTAGAATCATAGAATGTTAGAGAAAGAAATTTAGACAGTGCAGCCCCTCAATTTAGACTTGAAAAAACTGAGAACCAGAATTTGTGCCTTATCCAAAGTTATGGGTTTATCTGGCAATACTCTCCCTTCCCTGGAGCTTGTAATTATTACGTTTTAGCTTTTCTCTGCCATCTGAATTAATAAATGGTTAGAAGTTTAAACTGGAAGTGAGGGCTGGCTACTAGGGCTACCTAAATGAACAAAAACAAATCCTTCCAGCATCTTTTTCTTTAGCAACTGTGTTCCTTAGGCAACAAGAGATAAAAATCAGGTTTAAGAGCAGAACAGAAAATGACTGAAGGCGACAACTAGCTAAAAACAGTTCAAAAAAGTTGGTTAAATATTTTAGCAACATTGAACTTTAGATTTCCCAAACACTTTTTGAAATGTTAATATCCTTTTCTTTGATGTTTTAAGACTGTCCTCCAAAATTTTGGTAAATGAGTTTTTATAATAATTTTAACTGATCTTTAGAGAATTTATGTATTTTCCTGGGTTTCAGAAAATCAAGTTTCAGAATCACTGTAGACTACAGACCTTATATATGGTTTGATTCAGTTTGGTATTGCAGTGGAGCTTAGAGTACTGTCCGAAATACTGGGTGTTTACATACGGAAGATATTTAACCTACATGTATTTTCTTATTTTTTGCAGATTTATGAAGGTACAGCACAAATTCAAAGGATTATTATAGCCCGTGAACACATTGGCAGGTATAAAAATTAACCAGATCACCATGTTAGTAATTGTTGAGTAATTAGAACATGATCTACTACTTAAAACTCCAGGAAAGAGAAAGAGCGGGCTTTAAGGTTTTTTCCAGTAAAAATTTTAAAATAAGTACTCTTATACTAAACCTATGCAACTGATGCTAATAGTATTCTATTTTTGTTTAGCTTTATGACTTGCCTTTTCTATAATAAATTTGGTTTTATTAAAATTATGTGTTGTCCTTTAGTTCCACTGTACCTGAATCACATTAACCTAGAAAGATACATTTGGCTTGTTGTTTTGACCTCTTATAATTAAAGTAACAGAAATTTCTTGGAATTTCAGTGTTTTTCCAGTGACAGGAAGGAGGGTTTATAAAAGTATTCAGAATGTTCCAGAATTTACATTGAGAAAGTATTCTAGGATTTAAATAACTTGCCAGTGACTTTGTAGACTTAGTGGTATTTGTGTTAGAGGAGTTAATTTTACTGCAATTTGAAAAGCATTTGTTTTCCATTTTGTACAGTAATAACCAAAAATTTGATGTTCATA
The DNA here is from genome assembly GCF_949752795.1 of Hyperoodon ampullatus. Taxonomy (NCBI): domain Eukaryota; kingdom Metazoa; phylum Chordata; class Mammalia; order Artiodactyla; family Ziphiidae; genus Hyperoodon; species Hyperoodon ampullatus. The sequence goes on from NC_136915.1 coordinate 66,798,609, forward strand.
TTCTCCCTTTATACAATGACTAAAAGTTACTTGAAAATCTTGTTTAATTCTGAGCCCACACTTCACTTGCCTTATTTAAAATAAATCAATAAAATTTCCCTTAAATTATTTTTATATGACTCTATTGGTCTCTGGTTAACCTTTGGTCTACTGTACAGTCTCATTCCGTGCATATACATTCTAAAAATAAACTTAACTAAAATTGTTCAGTGTTGTGTATCTGTTCAATTTGTGTATCTGTATTCTTTTCAAGACGTCTTACTACTTCATGCAATAGTGTGTACTTGATTTATTTACTGTGATAGAAAAAAATTCATGTTTTGATTTTGAACTGCATAGTTACCTGTCCATTTGTTCATTAGATTGCATTATTAGATACTTCAGAAAATATCAGTATGAAATAATGAAAGAACCAAATGTGAATTTACTATTTCTTGGTAATCCTAAACATCAAATACTGCTAAAATATGTTATACTAAATGGTGCTTCTGACATCACTTATGATTTTTCAATTCTGATACCAACTGGGAATCCATAGTTCAATCCTATTCTGACAGTAACTCAGAATAGTTAGCATCAGACTCCACAGGTGTAAGGGCTCCGCCCACTCCATCTGAAGTGGTATCTCACTTCAGAAACACCACTATAAGTCCTGGATCCCCAGGCTACCCACACTTCTGACCACTTTGGCTACAAATTCGGGTATTCCCATGACCTTGCCCTTGGGTTTGATAATTTGCTAGAATGGGTCACAGAACTCAGGTAAAATACATTTACTGGTTTATTACAAAGGAGGAAATGCAAAGGGCAAGGTACAAGGAGAGACACCGAGCTTTCATAACTTCTCCCAATGTACCACCCTCCCAGTACCTCAGTGTGTTCACTAATCTGAAAACTCCTGAATCTCATCGTTCAAGTTTCTGTAGAGAATTTACAGTCTCCCTCTCCTCCCCAGATGTCAAGCGTGGGGTTGAAGTTCCCACCTGCATTAGTTGGCTAAGGTTGCCATAACAAAATGCCACAAACTGGGTGGCTTAAACAACAGAAATTTATTTTTTCATAGTTCTGGAGGCTAGAAGTCCAAGATCAAGGTACCATCTGGGTTGGTTTCTGTTGAGGCCTCTCATCCTGGCTCCTAGACAGCTACATTCTCACTGTGTTCTCACATGGCCTCTTGTCTGTGCACATGCATAGTGAGAGAGTGAGCTCTGGTGTCTCTTCTTCTTACGAAGACACCAGTTTTATTAGATTAGAGCCATACCCTTATGACCTCATTTAATTCAATTACTTAAGTCCCTGTCTTCAAACATGGTCACATGGGAATGGTTAGGGCTTCGACATGAATTTGGGGCAAGGGTGGGGGGGGCAGTTTAGACCACAACACTACCCTCTAATTACTTGGTCTTTCTGGTGATTGGCCCCATCCTGAGCCTCTTTAGGGGCTCCACCCTAAGTCACCTCATTAGCACAAACTCTACTATGATCTTTTGAAAGGGGCTCATTATGAATAATAAAAGAGGGACTTCCCTGGTTGTCCAGCAGTTAAGACTCCACGCTCCCAGTGCAGGCCTGGGTTCGATCCCTGGTCAGGGAACTTGATCCCACATGCCACAAAAAAAATCCCGCATGCTGCAACTAAAGATCGTGCATGCTGCAATGAAGATCCTGTGTGCTGCAACTAAGACCTGGTGCAGCCAAATAAGTAAATAATTTTTTTTAATTAATTTATTTATTTATTCATTCATTCATTTATTTTTTGGCTGTGTTGGGTCTTTGTTGCTGTGTGCAGGCTTTCTCTCGTTGTGGCGAGCGGGGGCTACTCTTTGTTGTGGTGTGCCGGCTTCTTATTGTACTGTCTTGTTGTGGAGCACGGGCTTCTAGGTGCGCAGGCTTCAGCAGTTGTGGCGCATGGGCTCAGTAGTTGTGGCTTGCAGGCTCTAGAGCGCAGGCTCAGTAGTTATGGTGCATGGGCTTAGTTGCTCCACGGCATGTGGGATCTTCCCGGACCAGGGCTCGAACCTGTGTCCCCTGCGTTGGCAGGTGGATTCTTAACCACTGCACCACTAGGGAAGTCCCTAAAATTTATTTTTTAAAAATAATAAAAGATACTCCTGTTGCTCAGGAAATTCCAAGGACTTGATGAGCGTGAAACGGAGCAGGACCCTACGGTCCTTCTCCCCCAACCCCATGTCCTTCACCTGCCTTTTGTCTGTGGAAAAACTTTAGCCAAAGAATAAGTTTAATCAGAGAAGTGAGAAAATGCAGAAGCAAAGAAAAGTCAAACAGGACAAAACAATAATAGTTTAGTCAGGAAGCAAAGTCAAGGACCTTTAGCTCCTCCTCAAGGGCTATAGATAATATTCTGAGCCATATCGTGTGAGCTGTCTTATAGACACTGAAAGCCCCACCAGGTGGAAGAAGTTAACTACATTATGACCAGACTAGCCATGACATAAGCTGCTACAATTCTGAGAACTGGCCTCAAGGAAATGGGAACAAACTGACCCTGGAACTGAAGATTAACTGTACTTAAAACAATCAGGATGATGCTGGTCAGATCACTACATGACCAATTTCAAGATGACTGTCAGAGCTGACTATGCCATTTCTGCATGTAGCCCCCTCCCTCTGTATAAAAGCTCTTGCCTCCTGTCAGGCTGACGGGGAGTCAGCCTTTGGACAGGCATCTGTCCTTCCTCCCCCGGCCCCGCCCCCCGTTGCGGGCATCCAGAATAAAACAAACTTTCTTTTCCACCAACCTTGCCTCTTTATTAGCTTTTGAGTGGCGAGCAGCTGGACCCCACTTTCACTTACAGGCTCACCCAGGGACTGGGGACAAAAACCAAATCCATTTCCTCTTACACCTCACTAAATTATGAAAATAAAAATCTAATCTTTTACCAAGAAAGTTTAAATGGCTTTTTCATGCTCAATTATGAAACTGTGTTTTAATGGTACAGCTCAAGATTGGTAGAAGATTTCTAAATAAATTGGATATTACATAGAAATTACAAGTTAAAAGGAATACATACATTCCAAATGCAAATTTGAATTTACACAAGTTCAAAAATTCACCTACATATTGTAAATATAAAGCTTCTAGACATGTAACTGTATTCCAAAGCCACATAATGAGAATATTAAAGCACCTTTGATAAGCATTAAGCAATTATATAACTATCAATTAAGAGCTTTTAGTCACAAGTAACACAAATGAACTTAAGCTACTTAAGCTAAATATGGACAAATATATTTTAAGTATATTGAAGTGCCTCATGGATCTGAAGGCTGGAACAGAGTCAGTTTTAGGAAGGATCTAGAACCCAAATAGTCTTTAGGAACCCATGAAATAGTACATTTCTATCTCTCAACTCTGCTTTCCCTGTCATGTTTCATTCTTTCTTGTTCTATAGCATAGCTTCTTCCTCTGCTTCTTTGATCCCATGATAGAATAAGACCTAATACTTATATATTAGATTTCCTGCCACTTACAAAAGCTGACTGGAGAGGGCCATTACAGCCAGGAGGATAGGTAGAGTCAGACTACAAACATGATTGTTAGTTGCCTACATCTGTGACTTGATGGTTCCTGGAAAATACATAATTTTATAAAAGATCTGGTATGTTTATGGCAAATTTATTGAATGTTTAAGGAACCTACCAGAGTCATCAATTTGCACAGAGGGAGAAGAGTTTATTCCAAGACTCCTCTGAATTAAAAAAAAAAAAAAAAAAGGCTGTTTACATGGCTTCTAGAATGACACCCATTGATTTGAATATATACCCTGTAACCAGATAATACAAAAGTTCTTTGGAGATTGAACTCTATAGGCAACAGGTTTTTTTTTTTTTAAAGGTTTCATATAATTAATTAATGAATGAGAGAACTAACAAGATGTTAAAACTAGTATAAGGGAGAATTTGAAGAACAGACATATCGGCAGTTAGAAATGCTTAAAAGAATTTGCTAATAGATGTAAAACTGGTAGGGCGAAAAACCTAAAGAGGGGGTCATCTTCTCTTTTTTTTTTAGGACACACTGTGTGGCATGCAGGATCTTATTTCCCTGACCAGGGACCGAACCCGTGCCCTCTGCATTGGGAGCACAGAGTCTTAACCACTGGACAGCCTGGGAAGTCCCAGGGGTCATCTTTTCTATACAGGAGAAACCACTTGTAGTTCATGGCTCATTTTCATCGCTCTCCATTTTCTATAATTTAACTTTTAACAGAGTTGTAAAACAGTTTACCCAGCCAGTAGACAATCACAGGTATATACCTCTTCAGAGGATCCATGAGATAATATCTAGCAGTCCACTAAAAGGACACTCAATTAATTTCTTTTATACATTTCCAGGTCTTTGACAATGTGTTTTGACAGTCTCTTTTCATGTGAGCATAAATAATCTGCCAAGATTACTCTTGATACAAAAAGACAGGTTTCATTAGGTTTGGCTTGATTACCTTTCTACAGTAAGGGTGTTAACTCTGTAGGCCTCCTCAGATTTACTTTGCAAATCCAGAGATGTGCAATATTGAACAATTATTAAAGCTGCAGGATTAACCTCTGTATGAAAGTTTTCATAAGGCCACTGAAATTGGACTTCTAAAAGCCTCTGAAACCAAGCTCAAGAAACTATCTACCAGATTTCTCCAGTAGAAATTTACCTAAGAAATTTACCTAAGAAATTTACCTAGAAATTTACCTAAGACTTTAGGTAAAATTCTTCCTCAGCATCTCTAAAATTTACTAGAGAAGGGACCTTCCTTACCATCTGTAAGACTGGGAACTTGTAAGCCAGGTACCATTCCAGTTTTACTGGGGCAGCTTTGTAGGCATTGACTCTACATATAAAGTCAACTTGTTTTTTTAATAATGGGTTTGTCATACATGAGTAAATGTGAATTGGTCTCAATTATGACACTCCAGGTATGGCTTTGGTTACACAATCAATTTGTTCAATTATATCCTGGTAAACAGGAGTAAAGATTCCTTTTGATATTGCCATGAAATGTAAAGAGACTCAGTAAATGTTTCTAAATTCTGGGGACACAGAATCAGATACCATTTTAAAATTCCAGTTTACAAAAGCAGAATCTACTAAATTGAAAACTAGAGATAGCCTAAGAATTAAAAAGGGCTTCCTTAGATACCCATAAAAATAGAACATAACAACTGCATAAACAGTATTCTAAACAAGTAACCATGATTAAATTTCCCTCATTGGTCCCTTCAGTTCTCTGTAATTGCTCTATTGGATCTTGGATCAGTAAACTACTTTCAAGAAGCTGTCTGCTTCCAGTGGTTAAGAATCCGCCTGCCAATGCAAGGGACACAGGTTCGAGCCCTGGTCCGGGAAGATCCCACATGCCATGGAGCAACTAAGCCCATGCACCACAACTACTAAGCCTGTGCTCTAGAGCCGGCATGCCACAACTACTGAAGCCCACGTGCCTAGAGCCTGTGCTCCACAACAAGAGAAGCTACCGCAGTGAGAAGCCCGCGCACTGCAATGAAGAGTAGCCCCCACTGGCCGCAACTAGAGGAAGCCCATGCACAGCAACAAAGACCCAACGCAGCCAAAAAAAAATAAATTTAAATAAAATTTAAAAGTAAATAAATAAAATAATAAAAAGATGAATCAAAATTGATTCAAAAAAAAAAAAGGTCTGCTTCTAGACAAAAGAGTTCTAGAAATCCTGACTCAGTCCACTGGTATGGTGTGAAATTTGTCTAAGCTATGTCAGTTTGGAAATGTGTACCCACAAAACTATTCTTTGATGTCTCTATTGACAGTTCAAAGCACCTGATTCTTCCCATGAGGCTCTGAGACTGTCCGTTCCTGAATGTACAAACTTTGGCCTGTACATCTATAGACAGAGCCCTCAAGCTAGCATCAGAGTAAAAGAGAAACTATCTGTAGATAACCGTTTTAGTTTAGGCTGCTACAACAATACCATTGCCAACTAAAGAATATTACTTACCATCCAGTTCTGTTAAGAATTAAGCTCTTAGCCCCTGCAGTCACTGACCTTCAACACAGCCTGAAAGGAATTCAGGGCAGAATGAGGCATTCTATGCTCTGGGAAAACTGACAGAACAGACCTTCAGGAAAAATAGGTACTTTCAGGAGAAATTTTTTATGAACCTGGATTCTTGCATCTTCCCATACTTAGAAAAGCACTAAAACCATTAACTAAGATATCTGTTCTTCATGTCTAGCAGCAACCTTCTAAAGAGATGTGTGCTGGGTTGCATATACCCCCTTCACCACAACCACATGTATACTGACCTCCCCCGTTACCTCTTCAGAACAGTTTCTCAGAGCTATTTGAAAGTCTGTCTCCTGGGCTATAGTCCTCAGTAAGACACTGAATAAACACAACTCACAGTTTTTCTGTTGTACATTTTTTTTCAGTTGACACCATAGACTGAGTGGTTTAAACAACAATGTATTTCTCACGGTTCTAGAGGCTAGGAAGTCTAAGATCAAGATGCCTGCCCTCTTCTGTGTTGCAGACTTCTAACGTCTTTTGCACTAACATGGCAGAAATAGGGTGAGAGAGCTCTCTGGGGTCCCTTTTATAAGGGCACTAATCCCATTCATAAGGACTGTACCCTTATGACCTAATTACCTCCTAAAGGTCCCACTTACTAATACCATCACACTGGGGATTCGGATTTCAACATATGAACTTGTGGGGGGACAGAAACATTCAGTCCATTGTAATGACCAAGACTGAAAGTTGTATAGACACCCAATAATATCAGAATGGAAGTGAGTTCAAATCTCTATTACAGCATAGTGCATAATTATTTCATAAGAATTTAACCATTATTTCCCCTGAGGGAAACAAAGAGAATTGACAAATCTCCAGGGCCTTCTCATAAAGTATACAATTTTGGACATATTTATATTAATAACATTTTACCTATACAAATTTAAGCTATGGAAGGCTGAGTCAATCTGAAATATTTACCAAATTTTTCTATAAAGCTCCCACAGTATAGTGTTGGTAAATAAGAAATATGGGGCACATGAAATAAACTTAATTATTTCTAATGTCTTTCTTTTTATGAGGTGAAAGAATAGATTTTTTTATTTTCCAGCCTTCCAATCCCTCTCCTCCAGGAAATTTCAAAGATACATTTAGATGTAAAATATATCCTGAAATTTTTATTTTTCTAAATTCAAGATTTAACCTTGAGAAGGCAAAATCAAGAGATGTCAGAGATGATCTGATCACTTGATTAAGATAGGATTATAGGTACCTGAGAAAGAACACTTGTTTACCTATTTAATTAAAGGGACAATAAATAAAAATAAACACAGAAAAATATAACATGATTACACAGAACTTTGTTTCTCAAATGAGGAAACTTTGTGCCTTTTTTTAAAATAAGGGTATTAAAATTTCAACACATAGAACACAGAAAATTTATTCTGTAAGACAAAATCTCTGCTATGTATGCAGACGGTAAAGAGTAACCTTTTACCTTTGGTGAAGGGGTCAATCAGTAAACCAAGTAAGCAAGCCCCATAAAGCTGAGTGAACTTTGCCAAAATTTTAGCACCTTCCAGTGTTTTTTTTCAGATTCAGGTATTACACACCAAGGCAAATAAAATTCACTTTCCTAAAGTTTTGTCCTTCACAATGCTTTTTCATATTCTAGAACAAGCTGATACTTGGAACAAAACTACTCATTTTCTCTTGAAAAACAAAAACACATACCTAGTTGTATTTCTCTATCACTATTGGCCCAACTCTAGTGATATAATAATCCTTATTATTATGACTTAATTGTAGAAACTAACTTCTACTTCAGAGAAAGCTGGGAAGCAGGTCATTGAGAACTGTTTTTCACACACAAACATTTTAGCAAAGCTCATGAATATTAACACAACTTTATACATCTATGCATATCCCTTTACGCCTTGAAGTGGCAAAAAGAAACATATTTATTAAGTTGACCCAAATGTAACTTATTCCATAGCATATCAAAGTAAGAAACAAAAGTATATAAGCTTAAAATTATGTTCAATAATCAATGATTTAATATTCTATCCAAGAAACAATCCAGGCATATTTGATTATTCATTAATTAATTCAATATCAGTCCAAGGTTTTACATTTCCTAAAGATCATGGAAATTATCTATAATCTGACATAATTCAAAATATAATTATTGTTGGAATAAACAAATCTTGTTAGACTTATGATTCAATATGGTGGAACCCAAAATTACATTTTAAAAAATCTTAAACTTCATTTAGGTGTTAGGTTAGCTAATTTGAACAATAAATCATTATAAAAAGTTTAGGAAATCCAGACTAATTAGTCTCTTCATTTAAAAATAAACTGCACTTAAACATACAGTACTATACTTGTATTATACGGATAATTAGAGAAAAAGACACATAGCTGTTTTTCTCTTTGACCCAAATTACAAACCTCTCTAATTTGTCCACAGATTCATCTTATTATGTGAACTTGAATTTTTTTTTTTTTTGCATTACGCGGGCCTCTCACTGTTGTGGCCTCCCCCGTTGCGGAGCACAGGCTCCGGACGTGCAGGCCTAGCGGCCATGGCTCACGGGCCCAGACGCTCCGCGGCATGTGGGATCCTCCCAGACCCGGGCACGAACCCGCGTCCCCCACATCATCAGGCAGACTCCCAACCACCGCGCCACCAGGGAGGCCCTGAACTTGAATTTTTAAAAATGTTTTTTGAGCTAGTAGTTTTTATCAGAATGACTGTTTTCCTTTAAAGTCTAGCTCGTTCAAAGTATTAGAAGTTAATTTTCACAATTTTTCTGTCAATTTGGGGACTAACCCATTTATATAAGTGCCTATTTATAAACTAATCAGAACAGAGTTCCTCAATATGAGGCATAATCTATTAGTTTACACTGTTCAGAAGTGGGAAAGTATTTCATAGATGTGCAATAAGAGGTCAAAGCCTTCCTCAATTATAGACAAACAGACACACTGAGAACTTAAAAGTTTCAGATCTACAAAAACTTCAGTCACAGGCCAAAAACAAACTCAACAGTCCAGATCTCAAAGCTGATTTTCTTTTCAGTGGGCTTTAAATTCTTAACTGATTAGAGCTCTCACACATAGACAAGAGTGAATAAACCAGATTCTCTGTCATTTCTCACCCATGAGAGAATAGACTTCTATAGCAGACAGAGATCATCAAGTGGGTCATAAAAACATAGTCTCAATCATTGCCACCAATGAGATTAAATTATGAACTGTGCCTGAAGCAGAAACAAAAACAAGACACAAAATCAGTAAGGAGGTGAAAAAAAAAAAATCAGTAAGGAGGGCAAAACCTACATAAATAGAGTCCAGAAAAGTTAAGGCTGTGGAGTGGCTGTGAGAGCCAAGAAAAGACCTGCCTTGGCTTGGGTAGATCTTAAGGTGCCATTCTCAAGCAATGCAGTTTACTTACCTCTATCTGTTAAGTGTACTTGGGTATCTAAGGAAATGTATAATTTTCAAAATGGTAAAATCATGACGCATATAAATATAAAGTGAATACATGTCAAAAATTTTATTTAACTCATTAAAAAAGGAGGGATAATATATTAAATAATATATTAAAACCAATTTCTAGCAACCAATTTAAATCTTAAAACCTAGATGTCTCAATGTATCTTTTTTTTTAAGCTTCAAGCTCTTTTTTATAGTTCATAATTAAAGGACAGGATTTTACATTTTATTTGTTTTAAATATTTATTTATTTATTTGGCTGCACGGGGTATTAGACGTGGCACGCGGGATCTTTGTTGCCTGCATGCGGGATCTTTTAGGTGTGGCATGAGGGATCTAGTTCCCTTATCAGGGATCGAACCCGGGTCCCCTGCACTGGGAGCATGGAGTCTTAGCCACTGGACCACGAGGGAAGTCCCTTGGACAGGATTTTACATTTTAAAATGTTTTTCATCTACAACTTTGTTTAAAAGTTTCTCTTAAATCGCTCCAGAATTCTAGTCCTTATATACCTGCATCTTTCCTATCAGAGTTCCTTTTATTATTGGAACTACTTAGTTAAGAAGGCCTGCAATTCTAAGACTTTAGACAAGATTTCATTTGCTTGAAGTGAATCCAAAAATGGAGGAATAAAAAAAATCAGGGATGTCATAAAATATATAGAAGGTAATACAATTTTACAAGTGTAATATGAAGCATGGAGCATGTAATATTCTGCTTCTACATTTGCTATTTCAGAAATAAATGACTCATAGTGAAGACATGGAAGCAACCTAAATATCTATTGACAGATGAATGGATCAAGAAAATGTATATGTGTGTGTGTATACACACACACACACAATGGAATATTACTCAACCATAAAAAAGAATGAAATAATGCCATTTGCAGCAACATGGATGGACCTAGAGATTATCATATTAAGTGAAGTGAGTCAAAGACAAATATCATATGATATCACTTATATGTGGAATCTAAAAAGATGATACAAATGAACTTATTTACAAAACAGAACTAGACATAGAAAACAAACTTATGGTTACCAAAGAGGATAGCAAGGGGAGGGGGGTGGAGATAAATTAGGAGTTCAGCATTAACAGATACACGCTACTATTATGAAATAGGTAAACAAAAAGGACCTACTTTATAGCATAGGGAACTATACTCAATATCTTGTAATCACCTATAATTGAAAAGAATCTGAAAAATAATATATATACAAAACTGAAACACTTTGCTGTACATTTGAAACATTGTAAATAAGATATACTTCATTTAAAAAAATGACTCAGTTACTATGTTTCATTCATTCCAAAATGCATATTTTTTCTTATTTAACATCTCAGAAATCTGGGTAAGTTTTATGTTAATAGCCATTGGCTATTTTTTTCTACCTTTGATGTTTTTGCAATTGGGATGTGTCTTATAGTCAGTGGCATCTTAGGTAAAATATGATACTGTTGTCCCCTGGAAATGCTATTCCGTGACATAATAAAGATGTTAAACCAGAGTAGAAACAGTTTAGATATTGAATGTTAATGAAACTATGTTCATAGTTGTAGTCAGTCACAATATGGTCTTTGAACAAAATTGTAGGTAAAGAGGAATCCTTTTATTTACAAAATGATATGTGTAATATATGAAATGGTGAACAAAACAGACACTACAGCTCTCATAAAGCTCATAGACTACAGCAGCATTGTCCAGTGGAAACATAAGGTGATCTACATGTGTAATTTAAAATTTTCTAATAGTCACATTAAAAAAGTAAAAAATAACAGATGAAATTAAGTTTAAGAAAATACTTTAACCCAATATATCCAAAATATTTCAGCAATCAATACTTTTAAATTATTAATGAGATATTTCTATTTTTCTTACTAAGTCTTTGAAATGGGGTATGTATTTTATACTTACAACACATCTCAAATCAGAGTGGTCACATTTCAAGTGCTCCATGTGGCTGTATTGGACAGCGGAGGTCTAGAGGCAGAGATGAACTTGTTTTTTTAATATATATATACATATATATATATATATATATAGGTAGCTACTTTTCTTTGGAGGGGAGATATCTTCATTTTTTTGAAGAGGTAAAACATACCAAGTTTCAAAAGTATCAGAGTACTCAGTGAGAAGCTTTCCTTAAATCCTGTCCACAGCCACCCATTTCTCCTCCAGTAGGTAACTGCTTTGGTTCTGTGCATTCCCAAATATATCCATATATTTTTTTCCCTTTGTTTCCCACACAGATAGTAGTAGCATGTGGAACATAGGTACATCGTTTGGTACATTCTGTTTTTGTTTTCACTTAACATATTTTGTAAATCTTTCCACACAATGTTTGCAGAGTTTCCTCATTCTTTTTAATGGCTGCATAATGAATACACCATAGTTTATTTCACCTTTTGATGGTTAAAATATTTGTTATTTTTTGCTATTATGAAGACTGCTGCTATGAATATTCTGGCACATGTCACTTCATAGCCAAGGGAGTATATGTGTAGGATAAATAGCTAGAAATAGAATTGCTGAATGTAATTACAAGAATTGCTAGAACAGATACTCCCTATACATATTTCCATTTTGCTCACCATTGTACCCCCAACACCTAGAATAAATAATATTTGGCACATTCTAGGCATCCAATACATATCTGATGAATGAATTCATAAAGTAGGAAGAGAGGCTTACTTTTCATTACTTCAGCAGTTATTGCCTCGACCTGAATGTTTTATTTTGGATAGGATGCTTGTCTTATTCTTATTTTGAGTATTACTTTTCCCAGGAGACATGACCTCTCCCTCTCTGCCTTGGTTTTTCTCACTCTACAACACTCCTCTCCAATCTGATTTAAGAGGCAAAAGAAAGCTGGGAAATTACATTACTATTGTGAAATAAAATTCATATTTTAAGGCAAGACAAGAAAATTTTAAACATAAAGATATTCTTCTCTGTCCTTTGGCCTCCGCTCTGCCCCCACTGTGCATTGTGTATCTGCATTATGTATCAACCAAACCTCCCCCATCAGCAGGAATACCTGCTCAACCATAAAAAGCAACATTCTCCCAGCATCAACAAGACAGCTCCTTAAAAGATAACATTCCTTCCTGATCTTCTAAGGGGTCACATGACCTACCACGATGACACTTAGATATGGATTATGTAAACTGTCAATAATATGTCATTTGATGTACAGCCCTTTGTCTCAAAAAACATATAACTGTACCTTCACTTGTAACCCGCGGAACAGTCCTCAGAGCTTTCTGAGATGCTCTTCCCAGGTTATAATCCTCAAATTTGGCTCGGATAAAAATTTCCATTTCTTTCTTGGAGCAACGGATTAATTTTTCGTCGACACTATTAACAAGGCAGACTTTTTAAAATAAAAATTATTAGGGCTAGAGACAATCATCACGTAATGATAAAAGGCTCAACTCAGCAGAAATAGATAATTCTAAACTTATATGCATTTAATAAAGTGGCCTCAAGCTAGAAATGCGAATATCAACAGAACTACAGGGCAAAATAATGAAATCCATCATCACAGTAGATCCAACATTCTCTCAATTACTGATAACCCACATATGTCACTGTGTCAGGAACCCTTCTCCAAATCGTTACGGAATGCAAGGGTGTGTGGTGCCATTATTTTCTAATGGGTGCTCAAAAATGCTTAAGTATGAGAGTCCTAAAGAAAGCACAATTGAAAACAGCTGTGTTAACACACCTAGTAAATCCGACTTCTGTGGAAAGCGCATAAAAGGCACATGGGTGTTTCTTTGTTGAAAATTCAGTTCCAAATATTTCAGACATTAGTACTTCCTAAAGAAGTAGGGGGAGTAGGTGAGGGAGTCGGCCGTAATGGCCAAGGCAAACAGGAGGGGAATGTGAACACTTAATTAACATTCACTCAAAAACATTTACTGAACACTTAACTACGTGCAACTCTATTAATTACCAGTCATTTCAGATCTTCAAAGTTCAAAGAGTCTCAAGAATAAACTATTTCTTAAAAGTTATTCAGAGGCTTCCCTGGTGGCGCAGTGGTTGAGAATCTGCCTGCCAATGCTAGGGGACCGGGTTCGAGCCCTGGTCTGGGAAGATCCCGCATGCCGCGGGGCACCTGGGCCCGTGAGCCACAATTACTGAGCCTGCGCGTCTGGAGCCTGTGCTCCGCAGCAACAGAGGCCCCAATAGTGAGAGGCCTGCGCACCGCGATGAAGAGTGATCCCCGCTTGCCACAACTAGAGAAAGCCCATGCACAGAAACGAAGACCCAGCACAGCCATAAATAAATAAATACATTTGGGGGAAAAAAAAGTTATTCAGGTATTACACATTACTTAAAACCCTTGTAGACAAAACCGCGGACCTTACGAGACGAGAAAATTGGCACCAGAGACTTTAGGCGCAGGCAGCGAGGACAGCTATGAGCAGTCGGTGGGGTCCTAGGGCAGCCACGGAACTGCTCCTTCCTTCAGGCGGGAGTGTGGTCAGCTATGTCGGGCGCGGGGGGTGACCTGAAGGACGCCTCTGCGCATGCGCTTGCCGCCTAAATCCGCCCAGCGACGAGCCAAGTTCTCTTTTCGATCTCAGACATGGTGAGTGTGGTCGTGTTTTGGGTTGCTGTGTAGATGCGTCGGGAGGAGACTGTGTAGGCTAATGTTTAAGCAGTTCAGGCACCAGTGGGTTGTTTTCTAGGTATTGGAGAATGGTAGAATTAAGACACAGGCCTTGGAAGGTTTTTTGATGCCTCAGAGACAGGGTGAAGTATTACTTAGCGTTTTCTGCAGATCTCGCGGCTGCACATGCGGCCAGACTTCCTCCTATCCGGCGGGCCTCAGGGTTCAACGACCCGGTTTCTTAATCTCTCAAAAAAGCCGGGTAGTTCTTTTTTCCTTTTATATATACATATATATTACCTTCCATTTAGCCATGAATGTATGGTTCAGAATCTTTATAATTATTAATAGTATGGTCTTAATCTAGTAAATATTAATGGGATGTGAAGGAAATTAACTGCTTTGTTCTTATTATTAGTGATCATGACCTACTTAAAATAAGAACTAGAGCAGCATCCTCATCACCTGGGGGCTTGTAGAAACTAAGACTAAAGCTGGAGAAGATTAGGCTAAAGGGACTGCTTGCTTGATAAATAACTTTTGGGGTACATGGAAGGTGCTTTGAAACCTGAGTTTCTAGGATTAATAAAATCTCATTAAAGAGCTTAACTGAAAATTATGGGCTAGCAAGATTTTTATTTTAATGCTTCAACTTTTTGCCACATGTAAGCCATGTGTTGTCTTAAATTCATAAAGTTTGATAGTGTGTTTATTTTACTTAACTCTTTAAGTGAAAGATAAGCAAAGAGAGATGAAGACGGAGGTAATTTTTTGGGTCGATGATGAGCTGGCATGTATTCTGAATCTAAAGTTGATTATTACTGCTTTAGCTCTAGAATTACCCTGAGACCTGAAAAATACCTGCATCTTTATGAGGGCTTTAGTTCTTTTTTAGTCAGATACTTTTAAAATGGAAAGTTTTTATATGGCAAGATGAAATCAGAATTCAAATGTGTATTGAATATATGCTCCGGGGTCAAACGTTAAAAGATAAAAATTTATGAAATCACTTTTTGTGTGAAAGGGCACACCGCAGAAGGATGTTATTATCAAGTCAGATGCACCCAACACCCTATTAGTGGAGAAGCATGCAGATTATATAGCATCCTATGGCTCAAAGAAAGATGATTACGTATGTATACTTTTATGTTGAAAAGTATTTTTAAAGGTGTTGGCCATTTTGCATAAGCAGGTTAGTATGGCCCATGTTTCTTAAAAATGGTATCCAACTCCTGTGTGCCAAGGACTGGTATCTGTGGTTGAGGGGCAATGGAATTAACCATGGTCCTTACCAACACTTACTTAGAGGCTTTGGCAGACAAAGTAGATTTCCCTTCCTGGCCAGATTTGTAAGAATTTTGAGGCATGGAATAGATTTACTTTTGTAGTTGAGGTAATGCTTTCAAGGTCAATGATGTGTTGGCATGTATTACCTGAGTTTACGGTGATGTGAGATAACACTTAAGCTCTAGAATTACGCTGAGACCTTGAAAAAGTTTAACCTTGAAGAATGGTGTTCCCAGTTTTCCTCTGGGAAAATCTTAGAAAAAGTTAAATGAACAACTTAATTGGAAGTAAATATTTTCCCCTGTAGGATACAAAGAGCTGAAATTTACCATGTTGGGAAATAATCTAGTATTGATGAATTCCCATAACCTTGTAGCTATGGAGTTAGGGCCATATAACACCATGACTATTTAGCTTCATGTATTCAATATCTTTAACCTGGCATCAATTCAAACTGGCACATTAAAGTAATTCTGTATTTTAGGAATACTGTATGTCTGAATATTTGAGAATGAGTGGCATCTATTGGGGTCTGACTGTAATGGATCTCATGGGACAGCTACATCGCATGAATAGAGAAGAAATTCTGACATTTATTAAGTCTTGTCAACACGAGTGTGGTGGAATAAGTGCTAGTATTGGACATGATCCTCATCTTTTGTACACTCTTAGTGCTGTCCAGGTAAATACTAATAAAAATTCAGCAGTCTTGCTGATGTATTCTCTTCCGTGAGAGTGGGGAAATTGAAACTAGGTATCAGGAACATGACAAGATCAGTATCTATGTTAAAAAGTTACTCATCTTTTCAAATGAAGTATATGTTCTACAAGGTCAGTGATGTGATGGCATGTATTAGCTGAATCCAAAGTTGATGTAAATTCTAAAATTACACTGAGACCTTGGATGGTAATTATGTTTATCTTGAGTATATGTAAATACTTGAAAATCACTCAGTGGAGTTAGGTTTGTTTGTTTCGAGCAAGAAAAATCCTTTGAATTTAAGCCACTGAAATCTTCTATTTAATAGACAGCATGACCTATCTTATCCCAATAGATTACGTTACATAAGTCTTGTCTGATTATAGAAAACAGTATGTTCTGAAGATTGTCATGTGGAACCTTATTCAGAGAACAGCAAATAGCATAATGGATTACATAAACTGCTCAAAGCCTGTTTACCACATGTGTAGAAGCCTCCTTCATCTGTTTCTTGTATTGCTCAAACTTCTGCATGGCATTTGCTTCTCTCCATGGCCTGGCCATTTCCTCCCTTCTAGTCTCATCTTGCTTTTCATCTAATATCTGGAAATACCAAGCTGCTTGTGGTTCCCCGTTTATACTCTGTCATTTCACAACTCTGCTGTTTTCCGTGGAGTTTTTAAATTTTTTTATTTTTATATATTTTTACATTTTTGAATGAATTGCGTTTGCGGTGTCTTAAGTTCCTTGACCAGGGATTGAACCCAGGCCCATGGCAGTGAAAGCGCCAAGTCCTAACCACTGGATCGTCAGGGAATTCCCTCCTTGGAGTTAGCTTTGATTTTGATATTATTGAAGATCCACAAATAAGGGTTTAAAGTCTATGTAAGTTAGTATATATGAGTCCTAGAGTGCTAAGTTAACAATTTATAAATGGAAAAATAATGCTTTGTGGTTAAAGGTTTGTGTTTGTTGGTAATATCTATAATTTGACTACATAGTAGAAGTACACATTTGAGAAAAGTTCACAAGGTACATAAACGAAAAGACATGCTTGCTTGACAACTTAAAAGGTAGTTGAGGAAGAACATTGTTAGAACAAATTTACCAGTGTTGAAGAGGTATTTACTTACCATGGTTTGTTTTTGTTACAGATTCTTACTCTCTATGATAGTATTAATGTTATTGATGTAAATAAAGTTGTGGAATATGTTCAGAGTCTACAGAAAGAAGATGGTTCTTTCGCTGGAGATATTTGGGGTAATGTCCCTTTAATCCATGGCACCCAAAATACCAATCCAAAAATGTTCTGCTTTGGTGTTTATTGTAGTAATAAGCTTTGTTGCAAATTTTAAAGTTCAACGAATTGGGGGCTTTGCTAATAACTTATCAGGAGATTTTAAGTTTTTCATCTTTTCAGGTCCCACTAAGCAGCTGGTCTAACTGGAGTTAATGGTCTGCTGGAAGTTCCAGCATGCACTGTGCTAGTTATATCAGCATACAGGAGTACTGGAACAGAGGGGGCCAGTCTAAAAGATAAGGTAGGTGAAACTTTTTTCCCCAATATTTGGTGGCTTTGTAAAGTTTTTTTAAAACTTTCTGGCAAGGGGAAAATATTCAAAAAACTTTACAAACTTACTGAATATTTGAGTGGAGGGAGGGAATAGTATTTGACTTGATAAATGTAGATAATCTCTGCTTTAGGGCTGAATACAGTGCAGGCAGGAGAGACCAGCTGCTTCATGGGATGTGAAAATCTACTTTTATATAATAGGGTAAGTTTATTATTCTGAGAAATTGACTAGTCTTTTTCTTTCTGTTACTTTTCTGGGGCTTTGAAAGCAATTTATTTGCTTATATTTTTGACAAAGCAGTTTTCTAGTTCTTAGTTTCCTTCGAAATAAAGTAAGTGATTATGGATCACTTTTTAAAGATTTAGCTTTCCTCCTGGTGACTAACATGTACTTACATGTTAAGCCTGAACTCTTGGAAATTTAACCATGGTAGTTGTACAGAGGTTTTTAATTAACTTTTACTACATAATATGATCAGAAGCCTCTGATAACATAAAATGTTTTGGCTTGATCCCTTTATTTTTAGGAGAAATCGACACAAGATTCTCTTTTTGTGCGGTGGCAACTTTGGCTCTATTGGTAAGTTTTAAATGTTGTATTGGAATGATTAAGCTTCCATGATTATTCTGGAAGTTAATGGGTATATTTTGTTTACAGGGGAAGCTGGATGCTATTAATGTGGAAAAGGCAATCGAATTTGTTTTATCATGTATGAACTTTGATGGTGGATTTGGTTGCAGGCCAGGTTCTGAATCCCATGCTGGGCAGGTAATTTATCAATCTAGATTAAAATGTAGTGTCAGTTTTGAAGGGATAACCCGTGTAATTGGGAAAATGGCAAGTTAATTTGACTGAATGTAATATAATGTGGGATGTTACATAAGAATTAATTGCTGATTAAGGAAGGCATTTTTACAGTAGTTTACTTTGTATACAGTCCCCTGTTGGTGAAATCCTCTGACCCAGGTAAACATAAGTAGTTTTGTAATTACCAAAAATATATTTTGATTTTCAATTAGTTTTTAACCAGATGAAAACATTCCCTACCTATCCCCAACACCTGTTTGCTTGTGCCAGAGGATGTTGTATATGTAAATGGTTGCCAAATAAAGCTTGCTTTTAGCCATGAAGAAATTGTGACAGTAGTCTTGCATTGCAAAGTTGCATTCTAGTAGTGTGGTTGGATTTGTTCAAATAATTGTGTTCTTGTTTGCAATTCTTACTGTCAGCAAATTTTTAGATAGAAAATGGAGCTTTAAGTAGTTTTTATCACCATGTTACTGTTGAAAAACTATTATACACATGTACTTTATGTCTGTAATTTTAGATCTATTGTTGCACAGGATTCCTGGCTATTACTAGTCAGTTGCATCGAGTAAATTCTGATTTACTTGGTTGGTGGCTTTGTGAACGACAGCTTCCATCAGGTGGACTCAATGGAAGGCCAGAGAAGGTATCTATCATTTCATAAGATTAACTTTTTAAGTTTTATAACCTTGAGTGAGGAGTTTTTTTGTCTTCTGTATCTCAGTATTGCTTTTGTAAATTGATAATGAGCTTTTCACCTTAACTACTTTGCATTATGTATATCGAGGAGTCAAAGGCTTCTATTAACACATGCATCTTGTACAGAAATCTCCATGCCCACTTATGGGGGGTGGGGAAGGACAGTGGATTTGCCAAATGAAAGATTTTTTTAAAAATTGGATTACAACATTTTTATTTAAAATCTATTAATTTTTAAAGAAAAACCCAATTTGTTTAGCTCTCACACACTCTGAATTGGGTCTGTAACGACCAGGTAGTAAATATTTTTAGCTTTGACCTATGGTCTTGTTACACGTGCGAATTTCATAATTTTCCTGTCGCAAAACTATTATTTTTAAAAATCATTTACACATACTAAAAGCTATTCTTGTGGTCTAGATTTGACTCAGTGGCTGTAGCCAGCTGAGCCCCTGACCTAAAATATGATAGAGCATGGTGATGCTTTTATCTGGGTCATTGTATTTTTGTTTAATTTTGCTTGCTCAGTATTTCTGAATAAGTTAATGGGTAGGGAAATAACCACAAGTGGTTTCTAGTTAAGATCCAATGAAAAACCTGGGCAGCTTTTCAATAAGTAGAAGATGGTTGGGGGTGAGGATTGCACTTACAATCTAGGACAGCTTTTTTTTTTTTTTTTTTGCGGTACGCGGGCCTCTCACTGTTGTGGCCTCTCCCGTTGCGGAGCACAGGCTCCGGATGCGCAGGCTCAGCGGCCATGGCCCACGGGCCCAGCCGCTCCGTGGCATGTGGGATCTTCCCGGACTGGGGCACGAACCCGTGTCCCCTGCATCGGCAGACGGACTCTCAACCACTGCACCACCAGGGAAGCCCTAGGACAGCTTTTAATGTGCCTGTGAATCACCTAGGGATCTTGTTGAAATTGTCTAAGGTGGGAACTTCTGCATTTAAGTTACCATGATTTGAGGAGCCAGGGTGATTTTTTTTTTTTTTTTAAGCAGGTTGTGTACCTGCTTGGACAGCACTTACTGGAAATGCTCTACCTAAGGCAGTGGAACATATAGTACCATAGATCTCACTGAGCCTTACCACCAGATTCTTGGATTAAGGGGCTTATTTAGGTATTCATTGCAAATAGAAAATAAGGTAGATGGATGGTTATCACTGAGTACTGAAACTGAAACATTCAGCATGGTTTTCTATGGAATGGAGTGTTTGGTCTTCTCTTTTCCAGTGATTATCTTTAATTCTAAGCAATTGTATTTATGGACTTCAGTGTTTCAAACACTGCATTGTCAATACATCCCTTGATTCCCTTCTCACCCCCAATATTTGGACCAGAAAGTACAATTGAGGCAACTTGCGGCTTTTTCCTCCTAGTTACCAGATGTATGCTATTCTTGGTGGGTGTTGGCTTCCCTAAAGATAATTGGAAGGCTTCATTGGATTGACAGAGAGAAACTGCGCAGTTTCATTTTAGCATGTCAAGATGAAGAAACGGGAGGATTTGCGGACAGGCCAGGAGATATGGCAAGTATATTTGTGACTATTTATGTAACAGTTAAAATTTTCAGTGTTGCTTTGTGTTTTAAGGGTTCTAAGTTTCCAGAATTAGGAATAAGGGGGTGGGGGGAAAGGATGGCATTTCCAAGTGTTGCTTTGAAGGGATGCTTTTAAAATAATTGCCATTTAAGAATATATGAAAGATCTAAAACAAGTTTACAGAAATTTCTGGTCACTTATTGCCAAGAAATGAGTGTGTGGACCAGGTTCTGTGTTTAAAAACACAATTTGAAACCATCATTATTTCAGAAAACTTTAAGCATATGTTCAAATAAAGGGAATACAATAGGCTCCAGTATAATCATTGTTCAGAGCAGGGTTTTAGAAGTTTTCATTTTGTAATACTCTATAAATTCTTATTTTTTTAATAGGTAGATCCTTTTCATACTCTGTTTGGAATTGCTGGATTGTCACTTTTGGGAGAAGAACAGATTAAACCTGTTAGCCCTGTTTTTTGCATGCCTGAAGAAATACTTCGGAGAGTGAATGTTCAGCCTGAACTAGTGAGCTAGATTAGATCCCTTGATGCAAAAGTTGCTTAGTGTAGTTACTGTTTTAACATTTCAGTATTTGAAGTGCTTAACAAACTTAATGGCTGCCATGTTAATATTTTGTACATGAATTGTGTTGATTTTAATAAATTATATAATTATACATATTGTAAATTAGAGACCTTTATTGTATCTTCAGCTTTCCGTTTTCTTCTGGAATGCTGTTATTCTGAGCATAATACTTTGTTTATGCTTCAATGTATTTATCTTGTTTGTCTCCATAACAGCAAACTGAGTTGAACTCCATTTAGCTGATGAAATCTTGTGTTCTGATTTTCCCATGTACTCCCTTGATATGTTATATATAACTATAGTTAATATAAATTGGTCTTTATCAATGAGAATGTTAACTGATAAAGAATTGATGAACCCCATAGGAATTAAAAGATGAAAAAAATAAATGGCTGAAATTTGGGAATATTTCATGTTTGTGGTTACTGAGCTGGTTACAAAGTGATTTAAGCAAGTGACAATTCACCATCTTGGAATAGGATTGCAATCTGGACTATATTCTCACTTTCTAATATTTTATGTCAGAATGCCAAGGGGGATTGTTGGCTTTTTTCCCTGCCGAGTAAGGAAACACAAGTTGATAGTTGCCACAGTATTTTTTTGTTACCTGTGTTTTCAGAAAGATGAGACCACAGCTAATCTCTTATAAGAGTTTTATGTTCTTGGTGAAAATAAAGTATTTTAATGAACATTTTTCTTGATGGAAGTTGAAATTTGCTCAAGCGTCTTTGCAATACCCTATGTAAGAGTTAGAGAATCATCTTACATGTGTATAGTGATGATTCTCAACACTTGACCGAAGACTGAAATGTCTAGCATTGTTTTTTGGCAGTTCACTAATTTGAAGAGTTTGAGTTGCATTGCCAGTATTTTGTTTCTGAAGGTTTGGAAGTCATTGGATGGAACATAATTTTATTTAAGTGCTGTCATTGGAAGTTGGAGTTTTGAGGACTGCAGTCATTGCATGTGGATGAACTGTTCTATGAATATCTGATTTATTGACGTATTAACAATTGCATGAATTGAGTAATGCATTTCTTCTAATAGTATCCAGAGTATTCTGCTTTCAATCCTGGCATCTCTACGAAGTTGTATTACTGTGTATTCAAGAAAAGTAAGCAGGCACAAAATTTCCCAAAGGTCATTTGTTGTAAAGCTAGTTTGAGTTTGTGTAGTCTGCTCTTAACCAGTTCATACCTATGTGTGAAAACCCAGTACTAGAAATTGAGAGAGAGGAAACTGTGCAAGAGATACCTCTTAACCTGGTTCCTCCTATACTGTGCACACAGCCATATGCTTACTGGATGAAGGGCAATCTTGCAGTGATAACAGCCCTGTGAATATTTAAGCTGTAAGGGGTTAGTGGCTCTTTAGCCACGAAACCAATGTTAAATGGTTTGTACTACTGTGTGAGCATTAAATTTGTTTCCGCTATCACGGGCACTGCGTGCACAGTGATGACAGTTTCTGTAATTAAAAAGAAACTAGTGTATTTGGAGGTATTGGCGGAATGTTAGCCCCAAACACCTTGTGATAAGGAAATAAGGTGCAGTGCGAATAATGGGTCTACCAAGTTGGATTGATGGGCCCTGAATTCCTTTCAGCTGAGGAGGTCTGTACCTTACATTTAGCTCGACCAAATCCTGCGGGAGGTGACGGGGCCGGAACGCTTGGGAGTACGTTCTTCGGTGTGGATGGGGTGGGGGCGGGGGAAGGTGGGCGGTTGCGGCACGGGCTCTGCGCCTGCGCCATGCGGCTTTGTGCGCCTGCGCACTATGCTCGCACTTTTCCCGGCGTCGCTTCTGCGCTTGGGCCCTGTGGAGGGGTGTTCTGAGAGGGTTTAAGAGCATGCTGAGGCCTGAGATCCCACCAACCTCGCCTTATGTCCCTGCGGGTTCCCCCTCCTCGGTAGAGGCTCGGTCCCAGGGTCCCCGCTACAATTTCGGACTCCAGGAGACTCCTCAGAGATGCCCTTCAGCCCAGGCCGCCTCTTCGTCCTCCCCTCCAGGCACGTCTGGAGCGGCGGGCGACCGGAGCAGGAGCAGCAGCAGCAGCCTCCCTCGGCACCCGCCCAGCGCGCAGCCAGCTCAAGGCAAGGAGCCGTTATGTGAATTCCTGGAGGCTCAGGGAGCCGTGGTTGGTGGTTACCACAGAGAAGTATCAGCTGGGGTTTGTTTGGAAGATGAGAATGGGATGCTCCGGGAACTTAGTGTTTCTGAGTGACTAAAGGGCTGGACTCTTCTTCAGATTAGCTTTATTACAAGGCTGTGATGGCGGGTGGCTCGGTTCTGAGGCGGGTTGCATTAACTTCCGGTGTGATGTCCCAGCTCTCTGCCCCTGATGACAGATGCCTGAATTTGTGCATGAGTTTGGTGATAGAAGTGGTGAACCTCTTGGCTCCTGAGCTTAACTCTCCAAGTCCTAGGATGCCGTGAAAACAGACCAGATTTAACATTTTATCTAATTGAGGTGAATAATATGTTTAGTATGAAAAATGTTTTTCAAGGAGAGTTCAACTCGTTTATTTTATATTCAGTCACTCTCCATGGCAAAACCATCACCTTTTTTTCCAGACAACATTGCAAGTCAATGATAAGGTAACAAATGCCAAATTCAGTGGTCACTTTTCAGTTCATCTTGTGTGACCTTTCCACTGTGTTTAATGTTCTTGACCGGTCTTCTCTTAAACCGTCTTAATTTGCTTTCGTTGATTCCACTCTCCCCTGTTTTTCTCCTGCCTTCCAGAGAACTATGCTTACCTTTGTTAGTTCCCAAATTATTGGTTTGTCCTTGGAGGTTTTTTCCTAGGCCACTTCTGTCTGAATGTGACTATCACCACAGCCCAGATCTCATCTGTGCTCCAGATTCCTATTTCAGATTGTCTTCTGAAGTTTCTGGTGAGGAACCAGTGGAAATCCTCAGACTCACTCTATGATTAATTTAATTCATCTCTCTGCAGCTCCTCAACCTGTTTCTCTTACTTATCTCAGTCATAGGGTTTTCTAAATCTTAAACCTAGGAGACCAATAATTTCGAGTATTCCCTCACTCATAACATCCAAATAGTTAAATTCTATCTAACTTTATCTTTTAAATAATTCTGTCCTTTTCTATTTTTGTGCCATTACAGGCCCTTATGATTTTATGTCTGAGTTATTGCCTCATACTCCTAAGTATTCTTTCTTTCAAGCTTACTTACAGTGTCGCTAGAGTTATATGGAAAATGAGAATCTTTTTTTAATTCTCTTTTTTTTTAATTAATTTATTTATTTTTGTCTGCGTTGGGTCTTCGTTGCTGCGCGCCGGCTTTTCTCTAGTTGTGGCGAGCAGGGACTACTCTTCGTTGAGGTGTGTGGGCTTCTCATTGCAGTGGCTTCTCTCGTGGAGCACAGGCTCTAGGCGCACAAGCTTCAGTAGTTGCAGTATGCGGGCTCAGTAGTTGCGGCTCACGGGCTCTAGAGCACAGACTCAGTAGTTGTGGTGCACGGGCTTAGTTGTTCCGTGGCATGTGGGATCTTCCCGGACCAGGGCTTGAACCTGTGTCGCCTGCCTTGGCAGGTGGATCCTTAACCGCTGCGCCACCAGGGAGGTCCCGGAAAATGAAAATTTTATGTCCCTTGGCACTTCAATCAGTGACTCTGTATTTGCAGTTAAAAAAATCATACTTTTTTTAAAAATCATACTCTTTATCAGGACATCCAAGGCCATTTGGGATCTGTTTTCAATCTTTGCAGTCTTATCTCTTATCATTTCTTAATAATTACCCTACTTTCTGACCTAACTGACCTACTTGCAGTTCCTCCAAGGCAACATACATGTTTACGTTGTCAGTATAATCCCCCCTTCATGAAATGCTTTTTCACCCATTTATTTTCAACAGTAATAACATCCACTAATTAATGAGCACTACTCTGTTCTGGCTTCTTACTTGGCATTTTGTATCTCTGATCCTCACAATAATTCTGCAAGGTAGATTTTTCTTTTGTCCCAATTTTACAGAGGGAGTTTGCCACCCCATGGTTTATAGTGTTGGAGAGGAGTTAGGGCTGTATATGAAGGTTTGAGAATTGTCAGGAAATAGATATTAATAGAAACCAAAATAATAGATGAGATGCCCAGAGAAAATGTATAATTTTGATTTTGAGAGAAAGTGAAAAAGTATGGAACCTTGGGAATCCAACAGTTAAGAGGCAGACAGGGAAAAAGGACCTGGCAAAGGAAACTAAAAAGAAGTGGTTTAAGGAGAATCAAGATAGAGAGTTGTCATGGAAATCAAGGGGAAGAGGAGAAAAGAGACCCAATATATACTTGTAAGAACTTCTGTGTGTGCCCACAACATTGTAAATCAACTATACTTCAAGTAAAAAACAAACAAAAAAAACTCCTATGTGCCAAGACACTATGCTAGGCTGTTTATGTACATTCTTTCATATTTTATGACAACCTTATAAAATAGGTAATATATCAGCAGGTAAGTAACTAAACAAGGAACTGAATCGAAGTGAGCCTAAAACTCTCTTTACACCAGTTACCTGGGAGGAGAGAGTTTCAATGAAGAGGTCAACAGAGGAAAAGATGTATTATAATTACTATACAAAGTAAATATATCGTATATTTGAAGATTAGAAGGTAGTTTGTTATTTTAGCAAGAATAGTGTCAGTCAACTTGTATAAGAAAAAGCCATATTAGCAAGCACTTTTCATTATACTTTGGTACAAGATTATTTATCAGTAATGTTAAACTTGTCATAATTTATTACACTAAAAAATCATTATCAGATGAAGTTTTATAGAGATTATAGGAATTAGTACAACATTGCATAATTCAGAATCTTTAAGATCTGATATTTAATTTTTTTTGAATTTAGGTTCATACTTTACAAACAAAAGACCTTATGCAGAAAACACACTTGCATCACATTTTACTGCCGGTACAAGCTCATCCTCTGCGCGAGATAGTAATTATCCTCAAATACTAAAAACTCCATTATCTGCTGGAAATCCCCAGAGACCAGGTTATAAAAGTTGGACACTGCAAATGGAATATTCAGGTAAAGTGAGTGGAATATTGACCTAATTGATCTTTTGAAACTTTTAAAGTTTTATAAATTATATATTAGAGTAGTTAAGTTAATGTGAAGTTATTTGTAACTAATATGGAAGACTGAACGATAAATACATCAATTTAGCCATATCTACAATTTGAAGCTGGATTAATAAGTCTACATAGTTTGTGATATTGTTTGTTAAAAAAGGCAGGTCTACATTATTTTATCATTCTGACAAAAAAAGCACAAGAAAGAGAAAGCCCTTCCTTCTATACGTTTGCTTAAATCTAAAAGTTGATCCTGATAATACTGTTGAATGACTTTTTAATATTTAAATTTTAGAATTTATCTAAATGTAGATTTTCTTGAGGGGAAAATGGGTGAAATAGGTCTACATGTGTAAACATCTCTTGGTTCAAAGATATATGAATGTATACATTTACAAAATAATGACAAATTGTTTTTCTGAGTGGTTCTACCAACATACACTCTTACTAGCAATATATGAGCATTCTTGTTGATCTGTATCCTATCCAGCATTTGGTACTGTCAGACTCCTTAATATTTACCAGTCTAGCAGTTGTAAAGTACTACCTAACTATAGTCTGAATTTGCATTTTCCTGGTTATAAATGAGGTTGATTATCTTTTTTAAGTTGTCCATCTTCTTTGATGGACTATAAACTCCATGAAGACAGAGACTGTAGCAGTGAAGATACAATCTGAAGTAGAACCAAACAATAATTTAAACAGGGAAGATTTAATATAAAGAATTATTAAACTCATAAAAGAGTAACTATAGGATATAAGGAAACTCTGTGAGGCACCCTAGGGTTAAGGGGACTCCTAAGAGGTCCTACTTGGAAGTGGCCCCCTTCTGGGTCCCATTTCCAACGCTTGGGTACTGACCTCTTTGGAGAAGGTGAATACTGAATGGCAATTTCAGTAGTGACCGCAGATTTGCCAGGCCAGGCAAACAGGAAGCCGGCAGGGTGGGTGAACTATAACTGGTGGCTAGAACATGGCTGTGCAATGGGAGTGGGCTCTGGTGTGGGTTGGAGGCCTGGAGCACACAGTCTCCCTGTTGGAAGGGTGGTGGCATCAAGAGGACTATGGGAGACAGACTGAATAGAGAGTGAAAGAGCCTAAGGAATTAGTATGGACAGGAGGCCTGGAATGCAGGATATCTCTGTTGAGAGGGCTGTAAGATGATTGTTACCGTGCCATGCTGCGGCTGTGTGATTGCCAGAGGACAACACATTCTGGGTATGTAGCTGGGCACATCACCACCAGATGTCCTCATACCTACACTGCTGACCCAGTGGAAACTGCAGGAGAGCCCTTCATCATGCAAGGTCCCTCCAGTGCCCTCAATTGAGAAAACTTAACATTATGCACACTTTTTAAAAAAAAATCTTTATTGGAGTATACATTATGCACACTTTAAAGGAGAAATACAGCAATTCTGTCCTGTTGCAGAGCTTACATTGAAGTGTGAATTTGGAGCCGAGTGACAATAAATTGATAACTGGCATAACTCCTTTGTCTATTCAGCGTCCATATATGTCATTCTACACACATTTGGATTTCTTTACAACAACAAAACAACTCTGTGTTTCTACCTAACAGGATGTATACATTTGTACTTACCAGTGAGGGGGTTTTCACTCTTTCCCAAAATGAGAAGATTCATAGTCCCAACAGTCATTGCATATTAATTATCGCAAATTCAGACATGGTCACACTGAATATTGTGTTACTTAAAGACTAAGTTGTAAAGTTAACCTCCAATAACTTGTGCATAAATTTTTTAAAAGTGAAAAGAGAGAGAAAAATGGTTAGTTTATACAAATAAACATGCATATAACAAAGCATAGAGAGAATATCCAAAGCTACTGCAGTTTATATTTCTGTAATTGGTCACGAGGTTATAGTTGGTATCTATAGCTTCCTTCTTCCACTACCCATTCCATATTTCCCTTACCTGCAGCAATACGGGTGGAATGATCCAGACCTTCATTCCTGAAGGGTCTGAGTCCTTGGTCATTCTGCCTCTTTTTGGTTGCTGTAGTTTTCCATTAACATTTACTATTGGAAATACTAAGGGGTGCCTTAGAGCAGGGGTTCCCATCTCCCGGGCCATAGACCGTTACCCATCCATGGCCTGTTAGGAGCCGGGCCACACAGCAGGAGGTGAGCAGTGGGTGAGCAAGCGAAGCTTCATGTGTATTTACAGCCGCTCCCTGTCACTCCCCATCGCTTGCATTACCGCCTGAACCTACCCCCTCCCCCATCCATGGAAAAATTGTCTTCCACGAAACCGGTCCCCAGTGCCAAAAGAGGTTGGGGACCGCTGCCTTAGAGAACCCCCTGGGCTCCATATATAGTCCAATTTGCCTCCACTGTGTATAGCGACATGATATCCCCCTGGCAGGAGCAACCACCCCATCCATAGATAACCCCCTCCCCGTTTTTTTTGCCTATTGGTTCAGTAGCATAAATAAGGAGCCTAAAATGGACAGTTGGCAATCTCATCTTCCAGTTCAGTGGAATCATTGTTGTGTCACTTGGTGGAACCAATAACCTTGTGGAGACTAAGATCTCCCAACCAGCAGAGCTCAAAATTGCCAGAATGGGAAGCAAAAATTCTTTGGGTTGGTTGATCGGGATAATAGTGAAGTGAGAGTAGCCACTCCTATTTCCTCCCCTTGATTCTTGGACCTGTGTATTTTGGTTATGAGGAATACAGCATCTATGATTCAAAGTATAAACTGCATCCTGTAAGACAGAGCCCCATTCTTTTAGGGTATTGTCTCCCAATTGGCATTAAGTCTTCCGTAAGTCATTCTGCCTTTCAGCTAAGCCAGGCATTTCTGTGTGATGGGGTATGTGGTAAAACTAATTGTTTCAATGGGCCAGAGTCCATTGATGCATTTTTTTCTTTTGCTGTGAAGTGAGTTCCTTGATCAGACGCAATACTGTGTGAAATGCCATAATGGTGGATGAGGCACTCTGTAAGTTCATAGATCGTGATGCTGGCAGAGGCACTGTGGGCAAGGAAGGCAAATCTGTATCTGGAATATGTGTTTATTCCAGTGGGGATAAATATCTGCTCCCTCCTTGATGGAAGAAATCCAGTGTAATCAACCTACCATCAGGTGGTATGTTGTCCCTCTGGGGAATGGTACTGTATGGGGCATTTATGTTGATTGATCTCTGCTGTTGGCCAGTTAGGCACTCAGCAGTAGGGTTAACCAGGTCAGCCTTCGTAAGAGGAAGTTCACGTTGTTGAGCCGATGCATAGTTTCCATTCTTGCCACCATGGCCGATTTGTTCATGAGTCTATTAAGGAAACACTGGTGGCTGGGAAAAGAGGCTAATTGACATCATAGGGTGTATCATTTTGTCCATTATTATCAAGAGTCTCCTTTACAGTGGATGCCCTTTGGTGAGCATTCACATGAGACAAATATTTTCAAAGTCTATGCCAGCTCTAAGAGATCCATCCACATACCTCTTCCCCAACTTTCCTTGTCACTGTCTTCCAGTTCTGTTCCTTCAAGTCCCTGACCA
This sequence comes from Hyperoodon ampullatus, assembly GCF_949752795.1. Classification (NCBI taxonomy): domain Eukaryota; kingdom Metazoa; phylum Chordata; class Mammalia; order Artiodactyla; family Ziphiidae; genus Hyperoodon; species Hyperoodon ampullatus. Next base: position 66,828,546 of record NC_136915.1, read on the forward strand.
TCCACCTAATCATTAGCAACTGCTTATGAATGAGTCTAAATCTGTACTTCTGGTTATCTTTCATTCCAGACAAGCCAGACAAGGTGGAGAACCAAATGTACTGCTCAAAGTTCTGCCCAAATGAGAGATCAGAATGAACTAAACAACTCAAAAAGTTAGAAGAAAATAGTAATAAATATCAAATGTCTCAATGAAGGAGGAGTTTCGTAGCAGAAAAGTAATGGAAGAAATTATAAAGGAAAAGACTTTCTATACAAAAATAGAAATCTTTGTGATATCAAAAAGATTGGTAGCAACTATAAGTTGTTGTCATTGATTTACAAGATTCTCATAAAAACAGATTGAAAAACATTAAGACCTAGTAAAAATTGTGCAAAAAGGATGTAAACATCTCAAAATATAGAAAACAAATGGATATATTAAGTGATGTTCAATTTTGATAGTAACTTAAAAAAATACACATTTAAAGCACCGGTCCATTAAACTAGCTAATAATAATAGTAACAACAACAATAATAATACATTGCAGAAGTTAGTAACGGTAAGGATTCAGTAAGATTGGTTTTTCTCATATACTGCTGATGGAATTAAAAGTTGGTACAATCCCGAAAAGAAATGTGGCAATATATGTGAGATCTTTTAAAAGTGATAGTTTTCTTTTTTCCAATAATTTGACTTATAAGGAGCCAATTTAGGGAAATAATAAGAGACCCAGAAAAAAGCTTTATGTACTATGATGCTTATTTTAGTATTACTTACAACAGAGAGATAACAGCGTAAATGTTCTTTTAAAGTTTAAGGGAGATGTCTTCTGTGTGTACTGAATTTCCAAGTACTGAAACTTGATATTAAGTTTCCAGTTAAGAATGGGAAGGTCATATTCGATTGCAGAACTTAAATTGACTTCTATAGATCTAATATAAACTCAATCACCATGTATAACAAGGCTTTAATGGCAAAAAAGGTTCTGAGATCTAGACACAATAGATTTTTAAATGAACTCTTAAGTTGACTAGTGACTAAGATAGCATAAATGTAAAAATAATTTTGTAGGTGTTAGAAGAATAGAAAAGAAAAAAGGATTCTGGATTAGGGAGGGTGAGGAGGGGAGAAAAGGTATATTGAAAGGTTGAAAAGGGGATAAAAGACAATTTTGCTTCTTTGAAAATAAAATTTTAGGTATGTTTAGTAGTCTGACATTTTTTATCCATGAATAATGCCTTATAATTTCATATACTTTATAAAACCCTTCTATATTATGTTTAATTCTTAAATAACAACTTTGTTAAAAAGGTTTGGTATTTCTACTTTACAGATAAAGAAATGGTAAATTTAGAAAGGTTAAACTACTTACCTGAATATTTATGGTTTGTCAGGCATAGATCTCAAAATCACTAATATATGTAGTGGTTAAGAGCACCAGGTCTGGAACCAGGCTGCCTGTATACAGATTCTACCATTCCATTCATGCTTCAGTCTCCTGAAAAGCAAATGGAGAAAATAATGATGTCTGTTGATAGAATCATGAGAAGTAAAGTTAATTCAAGTAAAGAACTTGGAACATTCTTGGCACATTAATAAGATATCCAACGTTACACAGATATCTCATAAATGGAGTTTATAGTCATATAATGTTTTATACTTTATAAAATACATTGATATATATTATTATCCCATTTGAGTGTTTCAGCTACCTCTTGAGTTAGGGCAGGTTTAACATTATATTTTGTGATATATGATTATTTATTATGAAATAATTTGCTCAAATTCATATAGCTCTCAAATGACAAGGTAAGATAAATAATATGTTTTCTGATCGCAAATTTAGTGTTTCTTTATGACTTCATTCCAATAAAATGCAAAATAAGACAATATATAAGTTTATTATTCCTAAATGTGAAGTTAAGTTTTGGCAAAATAGAGAATTAACATTTTTATTTGGTCTGGATATATGGAAAGATATATTTTGATGAGCATAACGAGATTTTTTTTTCTTGGATAGTAATAGCTGTGTCCTAGACTTGGTGCTTTGAGATTTTATGAGAAAGAACTAGAAAGTATTGTTAATGTTTATACATTTTCTTAAAACACTTTTTTTTAATAGCTACATCCTCATCTGCAGTTTCTGCACACTCTCCATCAGTTATTGTAGCTGTTGTAGAAGGGAGAGGACTTGCCAGAGGTGAAATAGGAATGGCAAGTATTGATTTAAAAAGCCCACAAATTATATTATCTCAGTTTGCAGACAACACAACATATGCAAAGGTAAGTATTTATACTCCTAGGAAATGGTTCATCTAGAGGGCACTTTGCAGATTTTCAAGTCAGTGCTTTCCTAATTGGTTTACTTTTTGGTAGAATAATGATTATTCATTATTACACCAATGTAGGTTACTCTGAATTAAAGTTTTACATCTGATTTTAATTTTTTAATATTATTTTGTTCTAAAATAACATGTTTTGATGTTACTTAAATATTCCAAATTACTATTAATATAGTTTCTAAAATTAATATCTTCAAATTAATAAATTTTGGACTCATTCCAAAGATAGCATATGTAATAATGCTATCTCCAGAGGGTTGTTTCCACTGAACTGTATTTGAATTTTATTTTCCAGAGATAAGGGAAACTGGTGTCTTAGACCAGTCATAATTTAAGTCTTTCAACTTCTTGCCTTCACTTCCTATCACTCATCATTAACTTGGGCCATTGGCCTGTTGTTATGGGAATTTGTGTGACTTATCAGGTAGAGGTAGTCTACTCCTATATTCAAAAAAATTATTTGACCCCATTACTATTATTAAAACATATTAAATACTATGTTATTTATAATGTTTTATTGTTCTTTATTTCTTTCCCTAATTCCCCTTTATGGTTCCCAGTAGATAGACTTCCTTTCCCTACCTAATAATTAATTTTTTAATATACCTAACAACCTAAATGATATTAGTACTGCATATTTGGTATTTCACATTTCTATGCAATTTAAAAAGAATAGGATAAAAGTTTTTTTTAAAAACCGGGAATGTTCAGTATATTGATAAAGTATTCCTGTGTCTAGAATAGTTCTAAGAAATGCACCTTAGACTGTGAAAAGCATCAGTCATAAAGCAGATGTTTCTCATCTGTGTTTCTGTACCTTTCAACTTCTAAGCTGTACCCGTGTGGCCATATTGATTGAATCACCATAGTTACGCTATTGAATGTTTATGTTTTTCATGGAGATGAATAAAATACCGAGTAGATGAATTTATTAAAAAAATTTTTTTAGGAATACATATTTGATACGTTCAAATTATTTGGGGGCTTAGAGCTGATACAAACTATTGTGAGTAAAATATAGCCTATGCTTATTATATATTATAATATTGTATTTATAATTTTATAGGATGTATGTTTGACATATTACCATTAGAAGTATATTTAATTGAAACATATAATTAGAACAGTTGTGATTTTGTATGTCTCTGACTTAATTTTATCTCTCAGAAAAATACGAAACTTTTTTGGTTTTAGAGAATCCTAAGCTTACATTTAAGGAATTATTCAAACAATTTTAGGTGATCACTAAACTCAAAATTTTATCACCTTTGGAAATAATAATGTCAAATACTGCTTGTGTTGTGGGGAATTCAACCAAGTTGTTTACTCTCATCACAGAAAATTTCAAGGTAAGTGATTTTTATTCTCAGTAGTAACATTCAAGATTGTTTTACTTATTTAAAATCCATTTTATAATATCATCCTAAAGAACAATAATTCGGGTATCTTTACCCTAAAGTACTCACTAAGTACAAGTCCTAAGCTTAGGGACTATTAATACATATAATAAAAATGACAAGGAATTCACTTATTTGATTTGGTACCCTTTGGTACACTTTGAAAAAAAGGAAAAATCTTTTAGGTAATAAGGAGTTTCCCAGAGTATACAGGAAGCAGACACTTAGAGAAAGCATGGATTTCCTTAGGTATAGCTTCCTGGAAAGTAGTTATTGTGCTGCCAGACTAGTTGAAAGTGAAGTTCTTATTCTTCTAGAGGATACCAACTATCAGCAAGTGCTTTTTCTTTTGGAGAATTTGATTTTTATTATAGAATTGTTACAGCTTCCCCTGGCAACACATACTGTCTCACCATCTGTGGGACTGTGACAGGGAAGTGCTCTGGAACCTTATCCAGCTAATGTTCTCCCTCTCAGTAAGGGCCTGTCTACCATGCGGTTTATCTCTTCCCTTTAGCACATCTCCCTGCTTTGTGGAATGGAGGCTGTGGTTCTGAACCAAGTAGGCAGCATTGCAGATAGAATAGTTCTTGAGGAGTGCAAATTATTTTCAGAATATTATATTTCGTTGTGTCTGTAGCCTTATCTTTAACACATTTGAAACCAAGTTGAGATTATGGTCCAATGAGTTCTTTATAGTTCTTAATATATGCAGCATCTACAGTCATATAAGATTTCTTGTGCACTTAGAGATCCAATGTAGCTCAGCTGTCTTTGACTTATTGCCAGAAATGGTTCCTATTGTAAACCTATTGTCTCTATTAGACAGGACTCTATCTCTTTCATTCATGACATTAGACTTCTTTTCATCACCCTTATTTATGTATACCTTTCCATATACCTTCATTATTTTGTATTTATTAAGCATTCTAAGTCCTTTGGTTGTGAGTAACAGAAATTCAACTTAAAGTAGGTTAAGTGAAAAAGTAAATTTCTTGGCTTATGTAACTGGGAAGCCAAATGGTTGGATAGATCCTATCCTTACTCTCATCTCTACTGCCATCTCTCTGTGAGGTTTAATAAAATTATTGCTCATGGCTCCAGGCTGATGTCAACTCAACTTAGCCAACTGAGAGTAAAAAATAACTTCTTCCTTCCAGTGTCCACATATGAATTCAAGAGAAGGATCCTGACTGTTCCTGCTTTGTTCATGTTCCCACATGTTAGATTAATCACTGTTTCTGGGGGTAAAAGCACTATGATTGATTAATCCCAGGTCATTTGCTTTTTGCTGTGGGGCACAGAGTACTGTAATTGACAGTTCTACATGGGCAGAACAACATAGAATGTGGGATAGATGAATCCTCCAAAGGCGAAAACAACCTACATTTACTACGCTTGAGATGTAAGGCAACATAGCATAGTGCTTAAGAATAAAGGAGCCAGGGACTTCCTTGGTGGCGCAGTGGTTAAGAATCCGCCTGCCAATGCAGGAGACACAGGTTTGAGCCCTGGTCCGGGAACATCCCACATGCCATGGAGCAGCTAAGCCTGTGTGCCACAACTACTGAACCTGCGCTCCAGAGCCTGCACGCTGAAACTGCTGAGCCCACGTGCCACAACTACTGAAGCCTGTGTGCCTACTGCCTGTGCTCCACAGTAAGAGAATCCACCGCAATGAGAAGCCGGTGCACCACAACGAAGAGTAGCCCCCGCTCGCCACAACTAGGGGAAGCCCTTGGGCAGCAACGAAGACCCAACGCAGCCCAAAATAAATAGATACATAAATAAATAAATTTAAAAAAAGAAAAAGAATAGAGGAGCTAGACTGTTGTGGTTTCAAATCCTGATTCTAAATGACTGTGTGCAAGTTAAGTTAACCTCTCTAAGCTTCAGTTTTTATTCGTCAGTAAAATAGGGACAATAATAGTATCTTCCTCCTAGAGAATTGATATTTTATATAAGGTAATCAGAAATGGTCTCACTGATGAGGTTACATTTGGGCAAAGTCCTAATAGGAGTGAGAGAGAGAGCCATAGAAGTATTTGGTATAAAAGCATTATAAACAGAGGGGAAAATCAATGTTATTGTTATCATTATCATCACACTTACCATAAAAAAACCTCAATTAAATAAGAAGCAATATGAAGCGTAAGGAACATGGACTTTTTAGTCAAATCCAAATTCAAGTCTCAGCTCTGGAACATATCAGTTGTATATTAGAAAAGTTGCTTGACTTCTCAGAATTTGACTTAGAGGAAAATTGTACTTAATATTGATACAAGACTTACATCATAGGGTTATTGGGAAGATTAAATGAGATAACTCTTCAAACAATCTTGGCACATAACAAATTCCCTACTTGCTTATGACGTTTTTTTTCAGCCTTGCAGCTCTTTCACGGTCCATTGTTATTATATTATTAATACCTTTCTTACCTATTACTTTTATTCAAAGTAGGCAGACCTTTTACTCTGCAGCTGCATGCTTTTTTTTCTCTTTTAAAAAAAAGTTCCATTATCTGCTTTTCTTTATTCTATAAATTAAATTCACCTTATGTAAATAGCATTTCATAGATTTGATAGCTGGAATTGGTATTTTTGGCTTCCCCAGCTAGTGTATTACAAAGTTTTACCCTCTCTAAATTATGATAGTGTATGTGAGGCTGAATGTAAAACCTTTGTTGCTGTTGTTGCTGTAGAATAAAATTAGTAGAAGTCAGAGACTCTCATGTTTATTTTTTATTATTTTACTTAAATTTCATGTAAATATGGCTTAATAAGAGTTACAGACTGCTATAATTCACTTAGCAAGACAGACCATCATTCTTTTTGTAAATAACTAAGAAAACGTATTTAACTCTAGAAAATAATAAATATTGAAAAATAAACTTTATTCAGTATTTAAGTCATCTACCCATGTATGAGCATGTATTTAAGAAAGCAGTTTTGGGCAAGTGCATGAAACTTAAAATTTATTTTGAAATTAAAAATTCTTTTCAGAACGTTAATTTCACTACTGTCCAAAGGAAATACTTCAATGAAACAAAAGGATTAGAGTACATTGAACAATTATGCATAACAGAATTCAGCACTGTCCTAATGGAGGTTCAATCCAAGTAAGTTAAAACTTAGGGCAAGTAGTGAATCCCTCGTGTGTATTCCAGGACGGAAAGGTCTTTTGTGTGTTTTGTTCTTTGCTATATTCCCTACCACCTAGAAAAGTGCCTGGCTTATAAAGCACACTCAGTAATTATTGAAATAGTAAAATAGTTAACTAAAAGTTATATACTAGGCATATCTTGCTAACTAAACTTTTATGGAATTTCTCCAAATTAGTCATAATCTACTGCCTTAATGGTTCCTGCTCACTTTACTTTGAATTGAAAAGCTCAAGTAGCTACAGCAAACTAGAAATGTGAGGGTACAGAAGTGAAACACAGTTAAAGCTGTGTTCCTGTTACTTCATACCTTTACTCCTTCAGAATGAGACAGGGAATGATCTTTTTGGAATGGATATTTCTTATAACATGCTGAACAGATACTTACTTTGAGCCAGGTTAGACCACTTGTTCGCTCAGTTAATCATGACGACTACTTTCACCGAGATCAAAACATGCTTTCCTATACATTGGGACCTCCTGACTGTACCTTTACAACTCTCAGACTTTTTCAACATTATTTGAATTTGTATTTAGAATGGTACATCAAAAATTGACACAAATTACCATTGAATGTTGACTTCTAACATGTGACCTATTGGGAGTCTAATATCCCTTAAGTCTCAGACTTTAGAAAATTGTCTCTTTTTATCAACTTTTATGTTTTAGAGGTAATTTAACTAGTTATCAAAAATCAGGAACACTTTTTCCCTTTGATTTTAAGCAATGCTATGCAAATATTTATAATTTTGCTAATATTAAAGTGAAATAAATGTTTTCTTTTATAGCAATACTTTTTTTTATTCCAAAGATTTATAGTGATGTATCTTTGGTCACTTTACAGGTATTACTGCCTTGCAGCTGTTGCAGCTTTATTAAAATATGTTGAATTTATTCAAAATTCAGTTTATGCACCAAAATCACTGAAGATTAGTTTCCAGGGTAGTGAACAGACAGCTATGATAGATTCATCATCAACCCAAAACCTTGAATTACTAATTAATAATCAAGACTCTAGGTAAGATCATCCATTTTTCTCTTAGAAAATGTATCAGTTTATTATGTCATTTTTCTATGAATAGTTACTTTACATTTCTTTAAATTGTTCGATGGAGAAATATTGAATAAACTTTTTTTTTTTTTTTTTTTGCGGTACGCGGGCCTCTCACTGTTATGGCCTCTCCCGTTGCGGAGCACAGGCTCCGGATACGCAGGCTCAGCGGCCATGGCTCACGGGCCCAGCTGCTCCGTGGCATGTGGGATCTTCCCGGACCGGGGCACGAACCCGTGTCCCCTGCATCGGCAGGCGGACTCTCAACCACTGCGCCACCAGGGAAGCCCGAATAAACATATTTTTAATCCTTATACCATTGTTGGTGAGCTGCTTAGATGTTTCACCAAAATCAGGTTTTAAAAATATATTTGTACTAAACAAGAAAAAAAAAAAAAGTAACAACCCATTTCAAAACTAGGTAGAAGACTTGAACAGACAATTCTCCAAAGAAGATATACAGAGGTTCAATAAGCACTTAAGAAGTTGCTCAACGTCACTAGTCATTAGGGAAATGCAAATCAAAGCCACAATTACCACTTCACACCCATTAGGATGGTTATTATTAGGTAAATGGAAAATAATTGTTGGTGACGATATGGAGAAATGAGAATCCTAATCCATTTATAGTGGGAATGTACAGTAGTGCAGTCACTTTGGAAAACCACATGGTGGTTCCTCAAAAAGTTAAACATAGCATTACCATATAATACATTCTACTTCTTGGTATGTACCTAAAAGAATTGAGAATGGGGACTCAAACAGATACTTGCACACAAATATTCATAGCAGCATTATTCACAATAGCCAAAATGTGGAAACAAACCAGATGTCCATCAATGAGTGACTGATAAAATAAGATGTGTAAAGATAAGGTGTATACATACAGTGGAATATCATTCGGCCTTAAAAAGGAATGAAATTCTGATACATGCCACGAGATGTATGAACCTTGAAAACATTATGTTAAGTGAAATATGCCAGACACAGAAGGAAGAATATTTTATGATTCCATTTATATGAAGTACCTAAAATAGGCAAATTTATAGAGACAGAAAGTAGACAGGTTACCAGGGGCTGGGGGAAGTGGGGAATGGGAGAGTTATTGTTTAATGGATTCAGAGTTTCTGTTTAGGATGATGAGAAATGAATGATGGTAATGGTTGCACAATACTGCAGGTGTACCTAATGATACGGACTTGTGTGCTTAATATGGTTAAAATGCTAAAATTTGTGTTTTGTATGTTTTACCATAATAAAAAAAGTTGTGTGCAGAATACTACAAAGTTAAAATAACAAGTTTTAAAAGCATTAAATACAGGAAATTCAAGGGGCTACATAATCATTTGAGAAAGTGAAAATACTTGAATCAACTTGGTCTTTGTGTATGACTAGATTGCTGGTTTTATTGGTTTATTGTTAGCTTTAGTTAGAAGAATAGTTATGGTAAGCATGAATAAGAGGGAGAATGGGAGATTGCCCATGTGTGTGCACACACACACACAAATACACAGTGTTTATAAGGGTTCATAGTGGTTGGGATACCTAAACTAGAATCAAAATGTTATTAGAAGATAATGTAATGAACCTGTGGTGGTGCTTATAGTAGGCATAAACCTATATAGTTTAATATGGGTTCAATTTGGTACAAAGAATTAGTGAGTACTGGTTTTTCTCCTTGAGGAATTACAGTCTAAAGGAGGAGATGCATAGTATCATAGTATCATTAACATGTACTAAGTACATCAGGCGCTCCATAGCCTAGGGACCCACAGTTGGTTGAATCCACAGATATGGAACCTGTGGATATGGAGGGCCCACTCTAGTAGGCCACTTTATATAAGGGACTTAAGCATCTTCGGATTTTGGTATCTGCTAGAGGTCTTAAAATCAATCCCCTACAGGTACCAAGGGACGACTGTATAGTGATATGAAAGTTTGCATAAAAAAATGATGGGATCATAGCAGAGAAAGAAAGTTAACTGGGCTTAGTTAAGGAGTAAAAGGGGAGTAATTAGAAAAGGCTTTCTAGAGAAGATAATACCTGACATGAGGGGTTTTTTTTTCCTGATATGAGTTTTGAAGTATAAATAGAAGTTATCCATGGGCTTCCCTGGTGGCGCAGTGGTTAAGAATCCACCTGCCAATGCAGGGGACACAGGTTCGAGTGCTGGCCCGGGAAGATCCCACATGCCACAGAGCAACTAAGCCCGTGTGCCACAACTGCTGAGCCTGCGCTCTAAAGCCCATGAGCCACAACAACTGAAGCCCACATTCCTAGAGTCCATGCTCCACAACAAAAGAAGCCACTGCAACGAGAAGCCCGTGCACCACAACGAAGAGTAGCCCTCACTTGCCGCAACTAGAGAAAAGCCCACGCGCAGCAATGAAGACCTAATGCAGCCAAAAATAAATAAATATTTTTTAAAAAAAGAAGTTATCCAGAGTAAGAAATAGAAAAGGTAGTAAGACAGTGAATAACAAAGTCTTGAAAGCATGATTTTCAATATAGCAATATGGTATGTGCAAGGAAACCATAACCTATTTACTTTGGTAAAGTACAAGTTGGGAGTAAGTAAGCCTGGAGTAAAATCTCAGCTTTCAGTACTTAAATATAACTTCGGATATCAATGAAAGGGATAAACTTAAGATAATCATAAATTTTAGTATTACGAGTACTGAATAGAGTAAAGAGTGCTTTATACAATTGAAACCTTAAGGTGCTCACTGCCAATTTCAGAGCCATAGTGTTTAAGTATTTCTGTCAATTTGTGTGCTCTTATCTTGACTTAACTTTTTTTTTTTTTTTTTTTTTTTTTGCGGTACGCGGGCCTCTCACTGTTGTGGCCTTTCCCGTTGCGGAGCACAGGCTCCGGACGCGCAGGCTCAGCGGCCATGGCTCACGGGCCCAGCTGCTCCGCGGCATGTGGGATCTTCCCGGACCGGGGCACGAACCCGCGTCCCCTGCATCGGCAGGCAGACTCTCAACCACTGCGCCACCAGGGAAGCCCTTAACTTTTAATTATGTGAAATCTCCAGACATTATTTACAGTTACAAACTTAGAAACCTATAATATCTAATTTTTTTGTTATTTACTTTAATCATCAAGAACAGTTTAGATCTATCTAGGTACTGTTGGCACTACTTTTAATAAAGGTAAGAATAGTACTGTGTATACTATTTGTCATTGTCAGTGTAGTGACCTCAACACCTTTGTAGTTCCACTGAATAATGATGGTCTAAAATTATAACGTTTTAAAGGAGTTTATAATTAATTTTAATTATTCTTTTTCAGCTTAGTGAATAAATAATATTTTTTCTATTGCTAGGAAAAAAGGGATAAAATAATATCTGGATAAAGTACTCTGTCATTGACTTTCTAAATTAAAGTAACATGGGGTAACATAGACAGTCAATAACCAAGGCTGGTAATTATTACAAAGGGTTTTGTACTCAGTTTTACTTTGTCACATTTCATAGTTAATCATTGTTTACCATTATCATTGTCAAACATTGCTTGAGTTCCTGCTATATATTAAATGATAGGATATTTGACCTCCAAGAGTTCATATTATAGTTGAAAGAAGAAATTGAGGTCTTTTCACAGACTTGAACCAAAGAATATTAGGTTAAAAGATGGGCATGCTATCTTCTGAACTGTCTGAATAGCTCTAATGCTTCTATGGATTTGTTACTTGTTCAGCATACTGTTTCACCCATTGATTTCTATAACAAATGGCAGATTTAGGTATGCTCCCCACTTCCTTTGTTCCTGCAGAAGACAAGTTCTCAAAATTGTGCCTGTGACTTACCTACGATGACCCCCACTCCCAGCCAGGACTTGATTTGAATAGTTCCCTAAAAATTTGTTTAAATTGATATACCAAAAATTTGGCAGTCTGATGACTAGAGTCATTTTTATTTCCTTTCCTCTCTTAACCCAGATTCAATATGTCAGTAAATCCTCCTGACTCAACCTTTAGAGTACATACGTATTCTGGATCACTTCTTAGCATTTCCGGTGCTACAACCCTAACCCATACCTCCATCATTTTAGCCTGGACTGCTGTATAGTATAATAGCCCCTAACTTGTCTCTCTGCTTTCTTCCCCTCCTACAATTAGTCTCTTCTCAACCTAGTGGTCAGAGTGTGATCCTTTTAAACCAGAAATTAGATCTTGGAACTTTCCTGCTTAAAATCTTCCAGAGCTCCTGTTATATTTAGAATATAATTTAGACTCTTTACCGTGGCCTACAAGGACTTCTGTGTTCTGGTCTCTTTCAACTTCTTCATTCATCTCCCTTAATTCTTACCCTCACTTGCAGTGCTCCACCAACTTTGGTCTTCTTTCTGGTTCTGGAGCCAGAAAGACTACCTGGGCTTAAATTGCTCTTCTGTTTTGCCCTTTTAAACGGTAACTCTTTTCTTGTTCACTTATTTGGAAACCTTGGGCAAGTTACTTAATTTCTTTGTGTTTCAGTTTCTTCCCTTATAAAATGTTAATAATAGCATCTATCTCATACCATCATTGTTAGAATTAAATAAGTCAATATATGTAAAGTGCTTAGAATAAGGCCTGGCACATACTTTGTGTTCAGTATATGTTAGCTGTACTCACCATCAGTTGTCATCATTATTCCCATCTCATCATCATCTTGGCATGGATGCCTTCTTAACTGCCGAATATACATACAGGTCTTTCTCAACCAACCTAACTAAATCAGCCCTCCTGGTCATTCTCTGTACAGACCTGTTTGTTTGTTTTTAACAGTTTCTGTACCTGATATTATTTTCTTTCTTTCTCTTTTATAATTCTCTAACTTCTTAAGTTAGAACAGAATGATTATATTAAATACTCATTTTATCAGTGTAAAAGTTCTCTCTCCCCTTAAGGATGTGTTGTTGATATCTTGCTATTATTGATGGAATGCCATGGACTAGAATATTTTATATTAGTCTGAGTATTGTTAACTGATCTATGAAAAAAGCCATTATCTAAATGCAAGAAGATTCTCTCGATCTTGTTAATCAAAGTGTGCTTCACTGACTGACAGCATACCTGAGAGTGTATTTGAAACAGATTCTCAAGCCTCATCCCAAACCTACTGAATCAGAATCCTCATGTGATTTGTATGCATATTAAAGTTTGAGAATCACTACCGTAGATTATAGGATTATTTTAAAAGTTAAATTACAGTTTTATTGGATTTTCCTTAGTATACTTAATGAAATTTTCCTAACTTGTGTTTTTAAAGGAACAATCACACACTCTTTGGTGTTCTAAATTACACTAAGACTCCTGGAGGAAGTAGAAGACTTCGTTCTAATATATTAGAACCTCTAATTGATGTTGAAACCATTAACATGAGGTTAGATTGTGTTCAAGAACTGCTTCAAGATGAGGAACTCTTTTTTGGACTTCAGTCAGGTAAATGAATATCATCTACTTTTACAAATACAATTTTTTTTTTTTTTTTTTTTTTTGCGGTACGCGGGCCTCTCGCTGTTGTGGCCTCTCCTGTTGTGGAGCACAGGCTCCGGACGCGCAGGCTCAGTGGCCATGGCTCGGGCCCAACTGCTCCGCGGCATGTGGGGTCCTCCCAGACTGGGGCACGAACCCGTGTCCCCTGCATCGGCAGGCGGACTCCCAACCACTGCACCACCAGGGAAGCCCAAATACAAATTTTTTAAGAAAATACATTGTCTTCTTAAAAAGATACCAGTCCTGTTGGATTAAGGCTCATCCTAATGACCTTATCTTAACTTGATGACATCAGCAAAGGTCCAATTTCCAAGTAATATCACATTCAGACACTAGGGTTTAGGATTTCAAAGTTTCTTTTTGGGGGATACAATCCAACTCATAACATGAGGTAAGAGAATTGCCCTTGGCATATGTTCACTGGCATGGCAGTGCAATTTTCTTCTTAAATCTGTAGGTGGAGGGGCAGTTTATATGCACTGATCTGAGTCCAATTCCTGGTTTCTAGCAACTTGATCTGTCTTCCATAACCTCACTTCCCCAACCTCCCTTCCTGTTGTTCTGGAGGTCTAAATGGAAGTGGTACTTGAAAATCTAGAAGCCATTTACAGCCTTTAGGTTTTCCTAAGTCCAATTCTAAATACCTTTTAATTAGTATAATTTCTTCAAAATTCTGACATTATACTGACTGTGATTCTGCATTTCCAATGTTGTTTTGTATATTCATTTTTTTCTATATATTCCTGTGTATTTTGTGAGGCTTTGGGAAAGGTACAAAAAGGCCACTTTTTAACTGGTCAGCCTTGTTCACAACAACACCTTATCTCTCTTCTTCCATTAAACATCTTGTTGAAAAACAAATTTTCTGCAAACACTATCTTCTCTTCATCACTACGTCTTAATCAATCAGTCTTGTTTCTGTGCCCACTCCTGCACTGAGACTGCTCTTGTCAAGGTCACTGTAGCAGATATTGTTGGTTCTCTGTCCAGATCTTCTTGGGTCTCTTTTACCTTTCTGTGTGCCCCTTTTCCCTGCTATGTGTGCTTTTGCTTCTAATGGCCTGTACCTGGACTCTCTTTAGAGGCCTGCCCTCAGGCTATTAGAGGGCTTTGCTCTCAGGCACGGAGTGCCAAAAGTGCCTTGAGGACCTTAAATGACTGAATGTTGTGGGAGTATGAAAGCCCAGCTGTCTCACACTGTTTTGGCAAAAACCATGAATGTAACTTAAAGTCCACAAGCCGGGCTTCCCTGGTGGCGCAGTGGTTGAGAGTCCACCTGCCGATGCAGGGGACACGGGTTCGTGCCCCGGTCCGGGAAGATCCCACATGCCGCGGAGCAGCTAGGCCCGTGAGCCATGGCCGCTGAGCCTGTGCGTCCGGAGCCTGTGCTCCACAACGGGAGAGGCCACAACAGTGAGAGGCCCGCATACCTCAAAAAAAATAAAAATAAAAAAATAAATAAAGTCCACAAGCCTTCTACAGGATCGGTTGAAGTTACCTTCCATAGGACTTTGCCTGAAATTATACTTTTTCTTGGCTTTTTTTCTCTTCCTGTCCTTCTTGTCTTCTTTATTGGTTTCTCGTGGAAGCAAATTCTTAATATATTACTTGCACATGAATCTTCATCTCAGCGTCTGCTTCTGGAGCACCCAGCCTAAAACATTCACCCATAGTCTCATTGTTTTTAAATTTAATGGGCACATATTAGTTCTCCTATTTGAAATCCAACTTCTTTGGTGCTGCCAAAAATCTCTCCTTATTGAATTACTGCCTTTCTTTGCTTCTGTAATTATACAGTTTCTTAGTTTTCTTCCTATTTCTTTGGAATTTCCTTTTTTTTAAGATCTGTCACTCATTTCTTTCTTTTTTTTTTTTTTTTTTTTGCGGTACGCGGGCCTCTCGCTGTTGTGGCTGCTCCCAATGCGGAGCACAGTCTCCGGACGCGCAGGCTCAGCGGCCATGGCTCACGGGACCACCCGCTCCACGGCATGTGGGATCTTCCCGTACCGGGGCACGAACCCATGTCCCCTGCATCGGCAGGCGGACTCTCAACCACTGCACCACCAGGGAAGCCCCTGTCACTCATTTCTTCAACGAGTTTATGACTATCCAGTCAAAACCAATGGGGTATCTCCCTTGTAATGTTATCTTTACTATTTCCAAATAGACTACAGGACTGTATACTGTCTTGGAATGTCTTCAGAAAGCTCTGTCATTGATCAGGTAACAGAGTAAAAACCCCAGATTCCTTTCTTTCAAATGGAAGTGAGAATGACTTCTGAGTCTTCTTTTTAGGCTTGTTTTCCTTTGCTCGTTCCCTAAATGCTATGGCTCTTCAAAGGTATGTCCTAGGTTGTCTTTTTACCCCGTATATTCTTATTATATGATTTACCCACCTTCTTGGTCTTATAATTATCATTTATGTATTCATAACTTCCCTAAATTTACATCTCGTGCCCAGATATCTCTATAGACCTTCAGCCCCATATATCTTATTGCCTACTGAGCACTTATTAAGATGTTCCTTAATCACCTCACATTTAATGTGTCCAAACTGTGCCATCTTCCCTTCTAAATCAATCCCTTCTGATTTCAGAGAATAGGTCTACATCCAAGCTGTTTACCAAACCAGATACCTGGAAGTCATTCTTGACACTTCCCTTCCCTGAAATGAATCATCAAATTTTGCAAAGTCTCTTTTCTATATATCTCTTGCTTGTTTAGCTTCTATTCCCAATGCTGCTGCTCCAGCCTGGGGTACCATTTATCTATAATCTGATTTATTGCAGCAGCCTGCTGTTTGGCTTCCTCCACCAGTCTTGTTCTTTACAGTCTCTTCTCTATATGAGAGCCTGAGAGAGCTTTTGAAAATATAAATCTGAGCATATTACTCTTCATTAGTTTCTTGTTGTTGATGTAACAAAGTACCACAAATTTAGTGGCTTAAAACAACATGAATTTATTATCTTACAGTTCTGGAAGTCAGAAATCAGTTTTGCTGGGCTAAAATCAATGTGTTAGCAGGTCCACCGTTTCTTCTGGAGGCTCTAGGGGCAAAACTGTTTCCTTGCCTTTTCCAGTTTCTAGAGGCCATCTACATTCCTTGGCTCATGGCCCTTCCTCCATCTTCAAAGCCAGCAGAATAGTTTCTTCTCTACTTTCTGACCTCTGCTTTTGTCCTTATATCTTCTCTCTTTGACTGATCCTCCTACCTCCCTCTTTTTTTTTCTTTTTTTTTTTCTTTCTTTTTTGGCCACTTGGCTTGTGGGATCTTAGTTCCCTGACCAGGGATAGAACCTGGGCCCCCCGGCTGTGAGAGCACAGAGCCCTAACCACTGGACTGCCAGGGAATTCCCCTGTCTCCCTCTTATAAGGACCCTTGTGATTACTTTGAGACTAACAAATAATCCAGAATAATCTCTCCATTTCAAGATGCTTAACTTAATCCCATCTTCAAAGTCCCCTTTACCAGATAACATATTCAAAGGTTCCAGGGATTAGGATGTGGACATCTTTGTGGGGCTACCACATATCCACTTGCATAAAATCCTTCATTCTCTTCTCATTACTTTTAGGATAAAATCCAAACTCTTCTGGATGGCTATTTCTTTATCATCTCCCACAGCATCTCTTGTTACTCGTCACTTGTCATTCTGCCTTCTAGTATAATTGAACTTCTTTTAGTTACTTGAACATATCCTGTCTCATGTTCCGGCTTTAAAAAATTTTTTAATTTAATTTATTTCCATTGGGGTATAGTTGATTTACAGTATTAGTGTCAGTTGTACAACATAATGATTCAAAATTTGTATAGATTATACTCCATTTAAAGTTATTATAAAATAATGACTATATTCCTTATGCTGTATAATATATCCTTGTAGCTTACTTATTTTATACATAATAATTTGTACCGCTTAATCCCCTACCCCTCTCTTGACCCTCCTCCCTACCCTCTCCCCATTGTTAACCACTAGTTGGTTCTCTGTATCTGTGAGTCTGTTTCTGTTTTGCTATACTCTTTCGTTTGTTTTATTTTTTAGATTCCATGTATAAGTGTTTGTCTTTCTCTGCCTGACTTATTTCACTAAGCAATAATACCCTCCAGGACCCATCCATGTTTTTGCAAATGGCAAAATTTCATCCTTTTTTTATGGTTGAGTAGTATTCCATATATATGTACACACACATATACCACATCTTCTTTATTCACTCATCTGTTGATGGACACTTAAGTTGCTTCCATATCTTGGCAATTGTCAGTAATGCTGCTGTGAACATTGGGGTGCATGTATCTTTTCAAATTAGTGTCTTTGTTTTTTTTCAAATATATACCCAGGAGTAGAATTGCTGAGTCATATGGTAGTTCTATTTTTAGTTTTTTGAGAAACCCCCATATTGTTTTCCACAGTGACTGCACCAATTTACATTCCCACCATCAGTGTATTATGGTTCCCTCTTCTCGACAACCTTGCCAACATTTGTTATTTGTGGTCTTTTTGATGATAGCCATTCTGACAGGTGTCAGGTGATATCTCATTATGGTTTTGATTTGCGTTTCTCTGATGATTAGCAGTGTTGAGCATCTTTTCGTGTGCCTGTTGGCCATCTGTATGTCTTCTTTGGAAAAATGTCTGTTCAGGTCTTCTGCCTATTTTTTAATTGGATTATTTGTTTTTTTGATATTGAGTTATTTGAGCTGTTTATATATTTTGGATATTAACCCCTTCCCGTGTATATCATTTGCAAATATTTTCTCCCATTCAGTAGACTGTCTTTTCATTTTGTCAGTGGTTTCCTTTGCTGTGCAAAAGCTTTTAAGTTTCATTAGGTCTTATTTGTTTATTTTTGTTTTTATTTCCTTTGCCTTAGGAAACAGATCCAAAAAAATATTGACCATTCATGTCAAAGAGTGTTCTGTCTATGTTATCTTCTAGGAGTTCTATGGTGTCGGGTCTTACATTTAGGTGTTTAATCTATTTTGCGTTTATTTTTGTATATGGTGTGAGAAAATATTCTAATTTCATTCTTTTACATGTAGCTGTCCAGTTTTCCCAGCACCATTTATTGAAGAGACTGTCTTTTCCCCATGATGTATTCTTGTCCCCTTTGTCATAGATTAATTGATCATATGTGCATGGGTTTATTCCTGTTCCACTGATCTGTGTGTCTGTTTTAGTGCGTATCATGTTCTGGCTTTTGCACTCTGTAATATTTGTCTAGAATCTTTTCTCTTTCTTCTCTGTAACCTCTTCTCCCAAGCTACTCTTTAGCCAACTGCAATTCATAATTTGCCATCCTAGTTTATATGTCACTTCTTCTAGAAGCCTCTCTGACTCCCCAAGTGTATATTAGGTATCTTTTCTATATGTTGTCTATAGTATCTTGTTATGGTACTTATCTTACTGTATTGTAAGTGAATGTTTTGTTGGATGATTCCCATATGAGTCTAGGACATAATGGGTGTTCATATTTGTTAAGCTATTGATTTATTATTGAACATGTTGAAAATTGTATTCTGTTGTTCCAAAGATTATAATGTTCTATATGATGAGATTTTAATGAAAAACTTGGATTTTATTTGAAGCTTTAGTTTTCATATATTTTAAGTTTTATAATTCCTTATAACAAAGTTTTAAATTGGCATCTACAAATGTTAAATATTTCTATATTTTCTTTATCTTGACAGTTTATAATTTATCTTAACATGTAATAAAGTAGGAGAGCAGGAATACAGAACAAGGGTAATTTTTATAGTTTATTAAAATATGAGAATGTGAACCTCATAAAAAGTACAGTATGTACTTTCTTGTAGGCATTCTACAATAGGGATGAAAACATGAAGATTTAAGTTATAAGTTTTTGTCCTCAGGGATCTTACATTCATGTTAGAGACACAGAACTCTAAATAAATAAATATGATACAGTGTGAAAAACACAATAATAATTTAATATTTTGTGGAAACATAGAGGAGGGAGCTGGGATAAATATAGAATCCAGGATTCACAGAGATAATATTTTAGCTTTGTCTTAAGGGAATGAGTAGGATTTTGACAACAGGAGAATTCTAGAAATGATACTCAAGACAAAGGGAACATGCCTGAGCAATGTATGTTGATGTGCATAGGGTTAACAAAAATGTTTTTTGGATGCAGTGGCTGGGATAAAGATCCGGTATGGGTGCTGCTGACTGTGATCTTGAGCAGTCATTACTTTCTAGGGTACACTTGTTTTTCTGGGAAGTTGAGGAAGGTAGAGTTAACATAAGCTTCTGCAGTTATACTTACATTACATTGTTATAAAAGAACTTGATGTATTTAAGGCATGGCCAGTAGTTATTTATGACTTGAAGCCTTGGGGAATTGCAGGAAATGAGAATTGGGGCTGGTTTATGAAAAGCCTTTATATAATGCTAAGAAATTTGGATTTTATCCTGAAATCAATAGGGAGGTGATGATTCTAAACCAGGAGAGTAATATATATGGTCAAATCCTTATTTTAGAAACATTGTTTGTTTGTTACAGTAGATTTGGGGAGAGGAAGAAGGAAGAGACTGAAAAAGAGGCCAATCTATGTGAGGGCTTAAGAGAGTCTGACTAGTGGACTCACATATAAAATGTCATGGTAGTATAATATAATAGTATAACAGTATAATAGTATACTCAGCCTATTTACTCTAATTTTTTCACCACAGTTTTAACATAATTACCATAGAAGTGGTAATTTAGAAAGAGGCATAGCTCTAGAGGTAAGGAAACTGAAGAACATCAAAAGTTTGAACAAGAAAGAAGTGACATAAAATTTTTGTATTTAGTTCTTTTTTTTAAAGGATAACAGTTTGGGGCCACTTTGTGAAAGTATCAATAAGTTTACACAAAAACTTTTGGGATCACACATTACAATGATGATAATAACCATGAGTCATTAAGAAATAGTTACTATAGTTTAAGGTAAAGAAAAAACACCTGAGGACATTTAAAAGGGATAGATTCCAATTATCTATACATATACTTTTATAGTGTACTTGAAGCTGGAAAATGAGTTGAGAAGAATAAAATAACAGTTTTGAGCTCTGGTATATGCAAGGTACTTTACACATATTATTGCACTTAATCCTCACTACAACCCTAGGAGGAAGATGTTATTATCCACATTTAAAAGATGAGAACAACTAAAGTTCAGAGAAGTTATGTAACTTTTGGAAGGTTATATGGTTAGTGGTTGAACTATGCTTTCAAACTAATCTTCTCTGATCTTTTAAGTATCATGTAGAAAAGTTAGAAGTCAAAAAGGTGGGAAGAAAATTATGATAAGCAATAGCTAAAAGTCAGAGAAGTAGAGTTTCAAGAAGGAAGGGGTGATCAACAGTGGCAAAATTTGAAGACAAGTTCTGAGTAATCAGAATTAGGAAAAGACCACTAGAATTTATTATTTTACTCCTGGTAAATGTAAGATAGATGAAGATAATTCAAACAAGTAATATTTGCAGGTAAAACTGTTCTGTTTTATTACTTGAGGATAATATTTTACATAGTGTATATTTTAAAAATGTAACAAAGTTTAACTGCTCATAGTTTCTGTTTGTTTGTTTCAGTTATAGCAAGATTTCTTGATACAGAGCAGCTTCTTTCTGTTTTAGTCCAAATTCCAAAGCAAGACACGGTATGTTTATGTATAAATTATATGTTATATTGTTATACCTTATGTGATATAACTTGTCTTAATATGTAACAATTGGAAAATATGAAAATATTTTGGAAAAGTACTTCATTATTAATATCTGTAGTATTATGCCTTTTTAAAGGAAACTTTTTTCCTCAGTGTATTATCATATATGATATACTTAAAATGAAAAGTTTCTTAGGTGAGGAATTGGTATAGTTTCATTAATCAAATATTTACTTAAAGAATTTGGATATAGTTTTCAAAAACCTTAGATTATAGTAATTTGCTTAATAAATTAGAGAAAAATTGTTTTAGTTCCAAACGTCCTTTAAAAGGTGATCATTATGTGAAGTTTGATTAGTTTTCAAATGTGCTTAACATTTAAGAATGAAACAAAGTCTTTGGATATTTTTCAAATTTAAATACTTAGTGCCATATATACAATGGAATATTACTCAGCCATAAAAAGAAGCAAAATTGAGTTATTTGTAGTGAGGTGGATGGACCTAGAGTCTGTCATACAGAGTGAAGTAAGTCAGAAAGAGAGAAACAAATACTGTATGCTAACACATATATGTGGAATCTAAAAAAAAAAGTGGTACTGATGAACCTAGTGGCAGGGTAGGAATTAAGATGTAGACATAGAGAATGGACTTGAGAACATGGTGGGGGAAGGGTAAGCTGGGATGAAGTGAGAGAAACATCAACATATATACACTACCAAATGTAAAATAGTTAGCTAGTGGGAAGCAGCAGCATAGCACAGGGAGATCAGCTTGGTGCATAGGGAGGGTGGGAGGGAGGCTCAAGAGGGAGGGGATATGGGGATATATGTATGCATATGGCTGATACACTTTATTGTACAACAGAAACTAACACAGTATTGTGAAGCAATTATATTCCAATAAAGATCTATTAAAAAAATAATAAGTAAATACTTAGTGCCTATAGGCACATTCTATAAGGAAAGTGATAGATGGTTTTCATTCTTCCATTTAAGGTGAATTGAAAAATATTTACTTTAATGAAATACATGTACAGTTGACTGTTGAACAATGCAGGGGTTGGAGTGCCCCCCTCCCCGCCCCCCATACAGTTGAAAACCCACACAGGTGTGTAACTTTACAGTCAGCCCTCTGCATAGGAGGGTTCTGCAACTGGATTGTGTCATACTGTATTTTTTGAATAAAATCCACCTATGAGTGGACCCGCACTGTTCAAACCCATGTTGTTCAAGGGTCACCTGTATATTTTTGCTCGTGTGCTTAAAAAGGAAAGACGTCTTGTACATCAGTAAAATTTGATTTAAAATTTGATTACTTTGCAAATCCATTGAAGGCTTATCTATGTTTAAGAAGCCTTTCCATATTGTAGAGATAATGCTCTTAAGGTTCATTTGCAATAAAAACATTATATGGAAACGTTTTGGCTGTTGGGCAGGCAGAGAATTGGAAGTTTCCTTAAATAATTGAAACACCTTAAAATTCAATATATGCAAATGAAAGGTAACCTAGAATAACTGATGTCTGGAACAAAATTAGTTGGTTTCATACAATGAGGTTAGAAGCATTCCTTCCTCTTCAATTTTCTCATAGTGTTTGTGTAAAACTGGTACTATTTCTTCCTTAAATGTTTGGTAGAATTCACAAATGAAGCCATTAAAACTTGGAATTTTCTTTGTAGGAATGTTTTTGACTCTAAATTCAACTTCTTAAGTATTTAATAGATATGATGCTATTCAGGTTACCTGTTTCTTCTTCTTCTTTTTTTTTTTTTTTTTTTGGCCACGCAGCTTGTGGGATCTTAGTTCCCTGACCAGGGATTTGAACCTACAACCTCAGAAGTGAAAGTGCAGAGTCCTAACCACTGAACCACCAGGGAATTCCCAGAATATGTTACTTTTAATTAGGGTGTTTATTTCATTTGTACCTCCTGAGATTATTGATATGTTTTGATTTAAATCTGCCATCATGGTACGTTTTTTCTATTTGCTTTCTTTTCCTTTTCTTCTGCCTTCTTTTGGATTAATTGAATATTTTTTATGACCCCATTTTACTCCTCTGTTGATTTATTGGATAGAACTCATTGTTTTGTTATTTTAATGGTTGCTTTCAGGTTTATAGATTACATCTTTAGCTGAATTCAGTCTACCTTCAAATAATATTACGTCACTTCACATATGGTATAAGAACCATAGAGCAGTGGCAACAGAAGCAAAAATAACAGAAGCTGGGAGTACATCCAACTAAAAAACTTCTGCACAGCAAAAAAAAATAACCAATAAAATGAAAATGTAACTCCAGAATTGGAGAAAATATTTGCAAATCATATATCTGATAAGGAGTTAATATTCAAAATATATAAAGAACTCATATAACTCAATAGCAAAAAAACAAACAATCTGATTAAAAAATGGTCAGAGGAACCAAATAGATATTTTTCCAAAGAAGACATATGAATGACTAGCAGGTGCGTGAAAAGGTGTTCAGCATCACTAATCATCAGGGAAATGCAAATCAAAACCACAATGAGATATCACCTCTCACTTTTTTAGAATGTCCGTCATCAAAAGGATGTAAGATAGCAAGTGTTGGTGAGGATGTGGAGAAAAAGGAACCCTTGTGCATTACTGATGGAATGTAAATTAGTGCAGCTAAATTTATGGAAAAGAGTATATAGCAGTTCCTCAAAAAATTTAAAAAAATAGAACTACCATATTATCTAGCAATCCCACTTCTAAGTATATATCCAAATGAAATAGAAGCAGGATGTCGAAGAGATATCTGCACTCCCATGTTTATTGCAGCATTATTCACAATAGCCAAGATATACACACAGACAGACACACACTGGAATATTATGCAGTCGTGAGAAAGAAGGAAATACTTCCATTTGTGGCAACAGGGATAGCATTGAGGGCATTATGCTAAGTGAAATAAGCCAGACAGAAAATGATAAATACTGCTTGGTTTCGTGTATGAGAAATCTAAAAAAAAAAAAAGCAAACTTACAGAAAGAGTAGAAAAGTTGTTGCCAGGGCTTGCAGATCAGGGAAATAGGAAGAGGTTGGTAAAAGGGTACAAACTTTCAACTATAAGATGAATAAGATCTGCAGATCAAATATAAAACATGGTGACTATAGTTGATAACACTGTATTGTATAATTGAAGTTTGCCAAGAGAGTAAATCTTAAATGTTCTCACATACAAAAAGAAAGATAAATATGTGAGGTGATGGATGCGTTAATTAACTAGATGGGGGGATCCTTTTTCAATGTATATGTACATCAAATCACCACAATGTACACTTTAAATATATTACAATTTTATATGTCAGTTATACCACAATAAAGCTGAAAAAGAAAACCTTATGGTAGTATGCTGCCATTCCTCCCATTCCTCCCACTGGGCTATTGTCATATATTTTATTTCTACATATATCACACAGTTTATTTTTTAAAATATAACAGCTTTATCAAGGTAGAACTCACAAAGCATATACACCACCCATTTGAAGTATATACAGTTTAACCATGTTTTGTATATTCATCGTTGTACAATGAACACTACAGTCAATTTTAGAATGTATTCATCACCCCAAAAAGCAATGCTGTATCCATTAGCAATCACTTGCCGTCCCTCCCAATCCTCTTCCCACCAGTTCTTGGCATTTCTAATCTATCTGTTCCTTTAGATTTGCCTATTCTTGACATTTCATATAAATAGAATCACACAATATGTAGTCTCTTATGTTTGGCTTTTTTCACTTAGCATAATGTTTCAGGTTAATTCATATTGTAGCATACATCAATATTTGATTCTTTTTATTGATAAATAATATTCCATTGTATAGATATAGCACATTTTGTTTATCTGTTCATCAGTTGATGAACATTTGAGTTGTTTGCACTTTTGATTATTAATAATGCTGCTATGAATATTTATATACAAGTTTTTGTGTGGATGTAAGTTTTGTTTATCTTGGATCTGTACCTAGAGTGGAATTGCTGGCTCATATGGTAACTCTATGTTTAATTGTTTGAGGAACTGCCAGACTGTTTTCCAAAGTGACTATCGTTCTACATTTTCACCAGCAGTCTATGAGGGTCCCCACATCCTTGCCAACATTTGTTATTATCTGACTTTTTGATTCTAGTCATCCTAGTGGGTATGAAGTAGTCTCTTGTGGTTTTTATTTGCATTTTGCTGATATGACTAATGATGTTGAGCACCTTTTCTTGTGCTTATTGGCCATTTGTATATCTTCCTTGGAGAAATGTTTACTCATATCCTTTGCTAATTTTTGATTGGATTGTCTTTTTATTATTGAGTTGTAAGAGTTCTTTATATATTCTGGATATAAGTCCCTTATTGTATATATGATTTACAAATATTTTCTACCATTTATTGGGTTGCCTTTTCATTTTCTTGATATATCCTTTGATATTACATGTTAATTCCCTTCCAGAAGGATGACTATTTAGCTTTCTTTCCTTTTCCTTCTATAAACATGGACACTTCCCTACTTCCCCTCACCCAGTAAGGTTATAACATAATTTTAGTTAGATCAAAATGATTATGACTATCCATGCTACACAGAACTGAGCATGCACAACTTTTTACATTTTTCCCCCAGAATTAATAACTTTTTTTGTGTGTGGTTTACCTTGTACTTTTACTGATTCAAGCATAGATGTTTTCACCAACTATATAAATATCCTTTCAGTATATTCTAAATATCCTCTCAGTATTCATTCATTCACTTCAGGTACTCAGTCACTTTCAACCTCTGGAAGATGTCACTCCCACAGGTTTCAAACTTGTTCCAATCTGGATTGGTTACCTCTCTTGTGCTAGTATACAGCTATGACCCCAGATTTCTCTTCAACATCATTGTTTGTCTTTCCTATGTTGGATCTCTCTCTCTTTTTTTTTAAATATTTATTTATTTTATTTTTGGCTACATTGGGTCTTAGTTGCGACACGCAGGATCCTCCACTGTGGCGCACAGGGTCCTTGTTGCAGCACATGGGCTTCTCTCTAGTTGTGGCCCACATGGTCAGTAGTTGCAGCGTGTGGGCTTAGTTACCTCTCAGCATGTGGGATCTTAGTTCCCCGACCAGGGATCCAACTCACGTCTCCTGCATTGAAGGGTGGATTCTTAACCACTGGACTATCAGGGAAGTCCTGGATCTCTTGTTTTTTATATCCCAAGTCTTCCTCTGTTTTGACTTACTCTCTTCTTTTCATGGAGCACATTTTTTAGTAACTTTTTGAGAAAGAGTGAGACTTTACATGTCTGAAATGTTTTCTCATTTCCTCATGATTGATTGATAGTTTTGCTGAAAATAGAATTCGTCAGGAAGTAATTTTCCTTCAGAATTTAGGAGGCATTTCCCCACTGTCTTGTAGCTTATAATATTCCTATTGAGAAGTTGAAACCATTGAGACTCCTGAATTTTGGATATGACTGACATATTTGCCCCCTCCATTCTCTGGAAGCATGTAAAACCTTTTGGTTTCAGCATCTTTAGAAAGTGAAAATAAAAATTAAATAAAATCTCAAATTTTCAGAAAATTTGCAAGTACATTACAAAGAACTCTTTTTTTTTTTTTTTTTTCCCAGTACGCGGGCCTCTCACTGTTGTGGCCTCTCCCGTTGCGGAGCACAGGCTCCAGACGCGCAGGCTCAGCGGCCATGGCTCACGGGCCCAGCCGCTCCGTGGCATGTGGGATCTTCCTGGACCGGGGCACGAACCCGTGTCCCCTGCATCGGCAGGCGGACTCTCAACCACTGCGCCACCAGGGGAGCCCCAAAGAACTTTTTTTCCTGAAAATTTTAAGAGTTAGTTGCTGACATGATGCTCTGTCACTCTCAAATACGTTAGTATTTCTTACAACAAGGCTATTCTCCTATTCAACAACAGTGAACCTTCAAAATAAGAAAATTAATGATGATAATACCATTTAATAACATTTAATCCTCAGACCCCATTCAAGTTTTTCCAATTTTGTCAATAATATCCCTTATTATTTTTTTTAAGATGTATTTATTATTTATTTATTTATTTATTTATTTATTTTTGGCTGCATCGGGTCTTAGTTGTGGCATGTGGGATCTTCGTTGAGGCATGCGGGATATTTTGTTGTGGCGCACAGGCTGTTGCAACGTGCAGGCTTCTCTCTAGTTGTGGCAGGCAGGCTCCAGGGCACGTGGGCTCTGTAGTTATGGCATGTGGGTTCCATAGCGTGTGGGCTCTGTAGTTTGCAGCATACAGGCTCTCTAGTTGAGGCATGCATGAGCTTAGTTGCCCCGCAGCATGTGGGATCTTAGTTCCCTGACCAGGGATCGAACCTGCATCCCCTGCATTGTAAGGCGGATTCTTTACCACTAGACCACCAGGGAAGTCCTGCCAATAATGTCCTTTATAGAAAAAGGATTCAGTTAAGAATCAAGCATTGCCTTTAGTTTTTGTGTCTATTTAGTCTTCAATCATCACCTTGACACTTGAAAATTATGGGTATGTATTTTTGCTCAATTTGGGTTTGTCTGATGTTTCCTCATCATTAGATTCAGGTAATATTTTATTATAGGAAAGAATTAATTATCAGCTTATACCTGAGAGCAGTCTCTTTGTTGTCACCTTGTGTAATGTGTAGTATTACGCAGTCATACATATTCATGATTTAGTTTCGCTGGCTATAAGAATTAGTAATATACCATTGACCCTTGAACAACATGAGGCTTAAGGGTGCTGACCCCCTGCAAATTGAAAATCCTCATATAATTTTTGACTTCCCCCAAACTTAACTATTGATAGCCTACTGTTGACTGGAGTCCTTACTGATAACATAAACAGCTGATTAATACATATTTTGTATGTTATATGTTTTTATACTGTATTCGTACAATAAAGTAAGCTAGAGAAAAGAAAACATTATTAAGAAAATCATAAGGAAGAGAAAATACATCTCCAGTACATATGTGTATTTATTGAAAAAAATCTGCGTTTAAGTGGACCCATGCAGTTCAAACCTGTGTTGTTCAAGGGTCAGCTGAACATGTTTTTGCATTAGACTGTTTCTGGTTATATTAAGAAAGGAATATCAGTTTAGCCAACTAGCTCTCTGGGAAATATCTGTGATTAAATAACCAGCTTCTGTAATCAGTTTGACTGTCAGATTTTAGAAAAGCCCAGTGGGCTAAGTGTAAGGTAATTCTGTAAACTGAGAATCTGGCATCTTTTTTTCCAGTCTAGAAAAGGCAATCTGTAACTAGCTCCATAAGGTTTTTATGGGCCAGTGTTACTTCCCACCCTTTTTAGTTTTGGGGGGATCAGTCATAGTTGTACATTTTTTCCTTAACCAGCACATCTGTCCTTTGTGGAGGCTTTTTATTTTATTTTTTTTTTTTTTATTTATTTTTTTTTTTTGTGGTACGCAGGCCTCTCACTGTTGTGGCCTCTCCCGTTGCGGAGCACGGGCTCCGGACGCGCAGGCCCAGCGGCCATGGCTCACGGGCCCAGCCGCTCCGTGGCATGCGGGATCTTCCCGGACCGGGGCACGAACCCGTGTCCCCTGCATCGGCAGGCGGACTCTCAACCACTGCGCCACCAGAGAAGCCCTGTGGAGGCTTTTTAAAACATACTTTCCACACCTGAAACTAACACAATATTGTAAATCAACTATACTCCAATAAAACATTTTAAAAAAAGGAAAAAAATAAAGTAAAAAAAAAATACTTTTCAGATGAGATGTACTAACTTTTAAGGAAACTTAAGCAATATATTGACTTTATACATAATTCATGAATTTCAGTATTCCTTATACTGTTTCTCAGTTGCTGTTTCCTTAACCATCTGGAGATATATTTTAAATGAGGCTTTTCCTTCGTTTAATATAAGCATATATATATATATCTTAATTAAACATGATATTTACTAAATTAATTCAGACTTGTGCTGGTTAAATTGCATTATTTGCTTAAGCTTGTGAATGAACTAAATGTTCTTTTGGCTGAATTTTATGATTGGCTTAAACTTCTGAATGTTCTCTGAAAATTTCCAGTATGGAATTGTTTGCCTAAGATGAATTCTCATATTTTCTCTTTAAGAATATTGATTTTAGAAAATGCATATTTTCTGATCATAAGTATTCATTGAGAATAAAACTTAAATTTATTATTTTAATTAATCCAAATGTCGTTTCTTTTTATGCAGTGTTTATAACCTTACAATTTAATGTATTGCATTAAGAATGTTTGTGTTTTCCATTATAAACATCCAAAATACTTCCTGCAACATTTGAAAACCTTGATATCAAAGAATTTTTTTCAAGTTTTTACCCAAGTTTCTTTGCTTTGTTTT
This sequence comes from Hyperoodon ampullatus, assembly GCF_949752795.1. Classification (NCBI taxonomy): domain Eukaryota; kingdom Metazoa; phylum Chordata; class Mammalia; order Artiodactyla; family Ziphiidae; genus Hyperoodon; species Hyperoodon ampullatus. Next base: position 66,857,993 of record NC_136915.1, read on the forward strand.
GAATAACTTTTAATTTTTTTCCATTGATTTCAGACTGCCATATAGAGTATGTAGTACATGGCTCCTTCTTTAATTAATTCAACAAGTTATTTTCCCAAGCATTGTAATGAGTGCTAGGGATACAGTAAGAAGTAAATCTCTAATCCAAAGGAATTTATAATTCATTTTGAGATTTTGGTTAAAAAAAAAGCAATTACAGCATAGTATTATCAGGAACTGTAAGGTATCTGATATTCTACCCTACTTGCAAGCTAACAAGTTAGCCTGCCACAGTTTCATACATGCTGACAGAAGACACAGACTCCTAGATCAGAGAGAAAGGACTTTATACTCACAACGGCAATATCCAGAGTATCAACATTTTCTTGCACTGATTCTCCAAGCTCCTTTTCCCACAGGGCGATGTGAAGAGGGCTAGGTGATACCTGCACATACAGAGTTTTACAGGAGAGAATTGCTGATCTTAGGGAACCTGAATCTTTTATAATGGGCAGTAAGCATATTTGCCTGCTATTATGCAGAGAGGCACCATCTTTATCTTCTGAGACTGTAAGCAAACCTGCCCTTTGCTGTAGAAGGAGACATTATATCTTTCAAGGCTATTCACTATATAAATATCCTTGAAAAGTCTGTCCAGAACAAAGGCAGTCAGTGCCTTTGCTCATAAGATACACAAAAACACAAAAGGCCAGTAGAGAATTGTCTCCCAGTTCTCCACGAAGAAACTCTTTCTCTTCTTGGCTTTGAAGAAGCAAGCTGTAAAGAGACTGTATTAGTGTTCTATTGCTGCATAACAAATGACCTCAACTATAGCAGCTTAAAACTACACATATTTATTATCTCACAGTTTCTGTCAGTTAGGAGTCTATGCATATCTTAGCTTGGTTCTCTGCTTAGGGTCTTACAAACTGCAGTTAAGGTGTCATTCAGGGCTGGATACTCATCTGGAGTACTCACCTAGGGAAGGGTCTGCCTCTCTGCTCATGTGGTATGGGCAACACTTAGTACCTTGCAACTGTAAGATTCATTGCTGTTTACTTTTTCAAAGCCATTAAGGTAGGAAGAGATTGGAAGGAGAGACAGAGAAAGAAGAAACAGGAAATCACTAATGATATAAGAGGTTAAGAGAGTACCTGTGTAAATATAGTAAGACAACTCCTCCACAGCAGGATTTCTCAAACTTGGCACTGTTGACATGTTGGGATGGATGATTCTTTTACTGTTCTGTGCATTCTAAAATGTTTAGCAGTATTCATACCTTCTACCCACTAGATGCCAATAGAATCCAATTGTTATACCCAATTGTTACAGCCAGAAATGTATTCAGGCATGACAACAGTGAACACCCATGTGATAACCACTCAGGTAAAGGAACAGATATTGCCAGTACTTCAGAACTCCCCTTCTGTTCCTTCCTGTTCATTATTGTCTACCTCCCTCCAAAAAGAAACCACTTTTTATTAATTACTTTTTTGTTTTTCTTTATAACTTAGTTTTACCTGTTCTTTTAAAAACTTTAAATATAAGGAATCATTCAGTGTGTATTTTTTATATCTGCCTTCTTCTATCCAACATTGTGTTTGTAAGATTTAGTCATGTTGTTGCATGTAGCTGTAGCTCATTTATTTCCATTGCTATATAATATTCCACTGTATGAGTATGCCATTATTCAGTTCACTGTTGTTGGACTTCTGAGTTGTTGGCAGGTTTTGGCAATTAGAAATAATACTGCTTAATTATTTTATACCTGCTTCTTAATAAAATTTTGGACATATTTTTATTGGGTACATAAGAATGGAACTTCTGAGTCTTGAGGTGTATCTTCAACTTTAGTTGAACTTTTGGCAAACATGATGTTTGCCAAAATGTTTTTCAAAATGATTGTACTAATCTACAGTCCCATCAGGAGGGTATGAGAAGTCCCATTGCTCTTATCCAAAACCTGATATTGTCAGTTTAAAAATCTTAGCCATAGTGGTTGGTAGATAGTAGTATTTCACTGTGGTTTTAATTTGCTTTTTCCTGTTAATGAGGTTGAATACCCTTTCATATGTATATTGACAATTTGACTATCTTCTTTTGTGAAGGTCTTGCCCATTTTTCTATTGAGTTATCATCTTTTATGATTTGTAGAGCTGTTTATATAAGCCCTTCGTTGCTTCTGTGTTGTGAATATCTTCTCCCACTTTGTAATTGGCTTTTTTTGCTCAGTATTGTGGAGTAGACATTGTTGGTGTGCCACCCACATCCCCTTGGCATTGACTTTTGTGTATGGAAGACATCTCACTGCAAACAAGCTGAAACTTTCTGCCTGAGGACTTTCTCTGGCCACCGGAGAGACTAGAGAGTAATCAGGAAGTTGCTGACCCAGTGATAGGTCTTGACAAATACTGAACTGAAGTTGGTGAATAATTGCCCCATTTTCCTTACCTCTGGAAGTAGTTTCTGAAGCTTACTTTACACCATCTCTGAGAGGTCTCCAGCATGATTGAGCTATGGTACCATACACTGGTAACTGGATCATCATTACATCCTATATTGATGTTCTTCCCTTGCCTTCTTACTTCCCCACTCTCTTGCCTATACTTCCTGGAATTACTTTTCAAATAAGTTATTTGGTTTCTAAAAATTGGTTTTTGGAGAACCTATCCTGCATCAGTGGTGTCTTTTGATGAATAGAAATTCTTTTTCTATGATTCATTATTTTGTATATATTATGAGACAGTCACCACAGTAAGTATAGTTAACACTCATCCCCATGCATAGTTTTAAATTTTTTTCTCGTGATGAGGACTTTAAGATCTACACTCTTAGTAACTTTCAAATATGCAATACAGTGTCACTAACTATAGTTACCATGCCGTATATTAAATCACCACGACTTATTTATTTTATAGCTGGAAGTTTGTACCTTTTGACCTTCTCCCGTTTTGCCTCTCCCCCACATCCTAACTCTGGCAACCACCAATCAGTTCCCTGTATTTATGAGTTTGGTTTTTTGTTTGTTTTTAGATCCATGTATAAGTGAGATCATGTGGTATTTGTCTCTGTCTGAGTTATTAGAAGTCTTTAATTTAAATATAGTCTACTTTATTTTTTTCCTTTATAGTTAGTGTTTGTTGTATCCTGCTTAAGAAGTCTTTACCTACCCCAGTGTCTTGATTGTACCTGTGGGATTTTAATTTATGGAGATCACTGAGTGATGACATGGAGAGGCTAATGCCATTTAAAGGCTATATGTATATATATACTTTTAAAATCTAAACTTATTTATTTATTTTTGGCTGCATTGCGTCTTTGTTGCTGTGTGCGGGCTTTCTCTAGTTGCGGTGAGCAGGGGCTACTCTTTGTTGTGGTGCACGGGCTTCTCATTGTGGTGGCTTCTCCTGTTGTGGAGCACAGGCTCAGTAGTTGTGGCACATGGACTTAGTTGCTCCGTGGCATGTGGAATCTTCCCAGACCAGGGCTCGAACCCATGTCCTCTGTGTTGGCAGGCGGGTTCTTAACCACTGCACCACCAGGGAAGTCCAAAGGATATTCTTATTACTTACAATTCCTGAGAGAAAGAAGTACGTCATGCAGAATCACATGGGGAGGCACCAGGATTACTCAGGAGGTGGAGGACTGGGGGAAAAATATTGCAAAACCTTAAATTACTGCAGTAGTAGGAACTTGTTAGGTGAAAACATCCCCTATTTGGTAAGAAGAAAAACACAGATGGTGGGATTTGTGGTTGGAGTATTTTAATGTGATTTTTGTGTGCCCACAAAAACCAGACCATGGGGGAGATGTAAACAACTTGGCCATTAGTTTGAACCTGTGATTAATGTGTGCCAAATCATCAGTTATGAAACTTATAAAAGTTTGGTTAGAATATCCAAGGTAATGAAGATATTCTTCTTTGTTATATTCCAGATGCTTTATTGTTTTATGTTTAGATTTACAGTCCACCTGGAATTGATATTTGTATGTGGTGTGAAGAAGGGGCCATATTTAATTTTTTCTTGTACAGATTCATATTGTATTGGTACCATTTATGGAGAAGACTTTCCTTTGCCTACTGCTCCACAGTCAACCTTTGTCATAAATCAAGTGCCCATATATGATTTTCTTTCTAGACTCTATTCTATACCATTGGACTCTCTGTCTGCCCTTGTGCTGATACCACAGTTTCTTAATTACTCTATTATAAGTTGATATTCATTAGAGTTAGTCTTTCCATGCTGTTCTTCTTCAAGAATATCTTGGCTATTTTTGGAAGATGTTCTTCTTCAGTAATAGCGATGATAATTGTCTTATGTTTGGTGAATTTTATTTATTTTTAATATTCCAGTTAGTTTCAGAGATTCGTTATAAGAGAGCACGAGATAACTTGTTTTGGGGCTAACAACATTCATTTGAGTATTTCTTCTAAATTGATCCATATAGTCTTGGAAAAGTTCAGGTATTTTGCAATGGGGATATAGGTTAGGAGGCTTCAAAGAGGAATCGCTCATAGCTATACAAGCTTACCTCAGGAAACAAGAAAAATCTCAAATAAACAACCTAACGTTACACCTAGAGCAACTAGAGAAAGAAGAACAAACAAAACCCAAAGTTAATGGAAGAGCAGAAATAAATAGAGACTAAAAAAACAGTAGAAAAGATAACAAAACTAAAAGCTGGTTCTTTGAAAAGATAAACAAAATTGATAAATCTTTAGCCAGACTCATCAAGAAAAAAAGGGAGAGGGCTCAAATCAATAAAATTAGAAATGAAAAAGAAGTTACAACCGACACCACAGAAATACAAAGGGCCATAAGAGATTACTACAAGCAACTATATGCCAATAAAATGGACAACCTAGAAGAAATGGACAAATTCTTAGAAAGATAAGAAATGGACAAATTCTTAGAAAGATACAATCTCCCAAGACTGTACCAGCAAGAAGTAGAAAACATGAACAGACCAGTTACAAGTACTGAAATTGAATCTGAGATTAAAAACCTCCATTCAAACAAAAGTCCAGGACCAGATGGCTTCACAGGGGAATTCTATCAAACATTTAGAGAAGAGTTAACACCTGTCCTTCTGAAACTATTCCAAAAAATTTCAGAGGAAGGAACACTTCCAAACTCATTCTATAAAGCCACCATCACCCTGATATCAAAAACAGACAACAATACCATAAAGAAAGAAAATTACAGGCCAGTATCACTGATGAACATAGATGCAAAAATCCTCAACAAAATTCTAGCACACCGAATCCAACAATACGTTAAAAGGATCATACACCATATTCAAGTGGGATTTATCCCAGGGATGCAAGGATTTTTCAATATCTACAAATCATTCAGTATGAGATACCACACTAACAAAATGAAGAATAAAAATCATGTGATCATCTCAGTAAGATGCAGAAAAAGCTTTTGACAAAATTCAACATCGATTTATGATAAAAACTCTCCAGAAAGTGGGCATAGAGAGAACCTACCTCAACATATTATAAAGGCCATATATGACAAATCCACAGCTAACATCATACTCATTGGTGAAAAACTGAAAGCATTTCCTCTAAGATCAGGGACAAGACCAGGATGTCAACTCTCGCCACTTCTGTTCAACATCATTTTGGAAGTCCTAGCCATGGCAATCAGAGAAGAAAAAGAAATAAAAGGAATCCAAATTGGAAAAGAAGAAGTAAAACTGTCACTGTTTGCAGATGACACGATAGCAGACTTAGAAAATCCTGAAGATACTAGAGCTTATCAATGAATTTGTTAAAGTTGTAGGATACAAAAGTAATACACAGAAATCTGTTGCATTTCTATACACTACCAATGAAAGTTCAGAAAGAGAAATTAAGGAAACAGTCCCATTTACAATCACATCAAAAAGGATAAAATACCAGGAATAAACCTTTCTAAGGAGGCAACAGACCTGTACTCCAAAAACTGAGACACTGATGAAAGAAACTGAAGATGACGCAAACAGATGGAAAGATATCCATGTTCTTGGATTGGAAAAATCAATATTGTCAAAATGACTATACTACCCAAGGCAGTCTACAGATTCAGTGCAATCCTTATCATATTATCAATGGCATTTTTCACAGAACTAGAACAAAATTTAAAAAATTTTGTATGGAAACACAAAAGACCCTGAATAGCCAAAGCAATCTTGAGAAAGAAAAGTGGAGCTAGAGGAAGCAGATTCCCTGACTTCAGACTGTACTACAAAGCTACAGTAATCAAAACAGTGTGGTACTCATACAAAAATAGAGATATATAGATCAATGGAACAGGATAGAAAGCGCAGAGATAAACCCATGCATTTATGGTCAATTAATCTATGACAGAGGAGGCAGGAGTATGTAATGCACAAAAGACAGTCTCTTCTGTATTTTAACAATAAGTGGTGCTGGGAAAACTGGACACCTACATGTAAAAGAATGAAATTAGAACATTCTCTAACACCATACAGAAAAATAAACTCAAAATGGATTAAAGTCCTAAATGTAAGACCAGGTACTATAAAACTCTTAGAGGAAAACATAGGCAGAACACACTTTGACATAAATCACAGCAGTATCTGTGGATCCATCTCCTAGAGTAATGGAAGTAAAACCAAAAATAAATAAATGGGACCTAATTAAATTTAAAAGTTTTGGTGCAGTAAAGGGAACCATAAAAAAAAGAGAAAAGACAACTTACAGAATGGGAGAAAAATATTTGCAAATTATGCGACCGACAAGGGATTAATCTCCAAAATATACAAACAGCTCATACAGCTCAATATCAAAAAACAAACAACCCAATCAAAAAATGGGCAGAATGGGACTTCCCTGGTGGTCCAGTGGTTAAGAATCCACCTTGCAATGCAGGGGATGCCAGTTCGATCGCTGGTCAGGGAACTAAGATCCCACACGCTGCAGGGCAACTAAGCTTGCACGCTACAACTAGAGAGTCCGTGTGCCGCAGCTACAGAGCCCATGCTCTCTGGAGCCCATGCGCCACAACTACAGAGCCCACGTGCTCTGGAGCCCACATGCCACAACTAGAGAGAAGCCTGTGCACTGCAATGAAGAACCTGCATGCTGCAATGAAATATCCTGCATGCCGCAACTAACACCCAACACAGACTAAATAAATAAATAAATAAATTTTTTAAATGGGCAGAAGATCTGAAAAGACATTTTCTCAAAGAAGACATACAGATGGGCAAAAAGCACATGAACATTGCTAATTACATTGCTAATTAGAGAAATGGAAATTAAAATTTCAATGAGGTATCACCTCACACCAGTCAGAATGGCCATGATTAAAATTCTACAAATAATAAATGCTGGAGAGGGTGTGGAGGAAAGGGAACCCTCCTACACAGTTGGTGGGAATGTAAATTGGTACAGCCACTATGGAGAACACTATGGTGGTTCCTTAAAAAACTAAAAATAGAGCTACCATATTATCCTGCAATCCCACTACTAGCCATATATCTGGAGAAAAACAATCCAAAAAGATAACATGCACCAAGGGACTTCCCTGGTGGCACAGTGGTTAAGAATCCGCCTGCCAGTGCAGAGGACATGGGTTCGAGCCCTGGTCTGGGAAGACCCCACATGCTGCAGAGCAGCTAAGCCTGTGTACCACAACTACTGAGCCTGTGCTCTAGAGCCTGCAAGCCACAACTACTGAAGCCCGTGCACCTAGAGCCCGTGCTCCGCAACAAGATAAGCCACCGCAATGAGAAGCCCACGCACTGCAACAGAGTTACCCCTACTCGCTGCAGCTAGAGAGCCCACGTGCATCAATGAAGACCCAATGCAGCCAAAAATAAATAAATAAATTTATTAAAGGAAAAAAAACAGTAGCCAAGACATGGAAGCAACCTAAGTGTCCATTGACAGATGAATGGATAAAGAAGATGTCATGTATACACATGCAGACACACACACACACACACAATGGAATATTAGCCATAAAAAAGAATGAAATTATGCCATTTGCAACAACATGGATGGGCCTAGAGATTATCAAGATAAGTGAAGTAAGTAAGACAGAGAAAGAAAAATACCATATGATATCACTTATGTGGAATCCAAAGAATGACACAATGAACTTATTTACAAAACAGAACTGGACTCACAAACATAGAAAACAAACTTGTGGTTACTAAGTGGGAGAGGGGGAGGGATAAATTAGGAGTTTGGGATTAAAATATACACATTACTATATATAAAATAGAAAACCAGCAAGGGCCTACTATAATAGCACATGGAACTATACTCAATATCTTGTAATAACCTATAATGGAAGAGAATGTAAAAAAAGAATATGTATTACATATTATTTAATCTTTATATATTCTTGATATTTTTATATATATGTAAAACTGAATCACTTTGCTGTACACTTGAAACTAATACAACATTGTAAATCAACTATATGTCAATAAAAATAAAACAGCTCTATATCAAGCACATTACATCATAATTGTAATATCCTAAAACTCCTTGTCAGTATTGGTAAATTAGTCCATTCACAAACATTCCTCATTTCCCCAGGTTTAGTACCAATGTTTGGCTTTGGAGATGGTATGATTTGATTTTTTAAAAATTTATTTATAAAGTTTAGAATGTTGATGTTGCTTTATTTTGAAAAACTATAATTAGTTTGGACCACTGGAATTATGAAAATTGTTTTACTTGCATAAACAGGAACCGATGAGGGAAATTCATGTTCTATAACTATCTGGGAGGTTTGGATTCAGTTTTTCAAGTATCATCCATTTATCAGTGTCTTTTCTGCCTTTTAAAATTAATCTTAGTCTCTTAGTGCTGGTCAGTATTGAATTGTATCTCCTTTTGCTACTGTGGGTTAAGCTGGACACAAAGGGTTTTATATAGAAATGAAAGTTGGATACAGTGAGGTGAACTCTTCTCACTGTCAGACTCACAGGAGACTAGTGTATTAGGCTTATCATGATGGGTCAGTAATTTGTAATCATTGTCTAGGCTGTTATCCTGCCTAGGTTGATAAATAAAAATGTATGGGAAATGTAAGTGTAGAATGTTCAAGAGGAAAACTCATTAATGTGTTAAATATTTATGGTGTCCACATTTGGATTCTTATCTTAATAGGTTAATGCAGCTGAATCAAAGATAACAAATTTAATATACCTAAAACATACCTTGGAACTCGTGGATCCTTTAAAGGTAATTTTTATGTGTATATGTTGTTTAAAACATGTCTAGCATCAGTTTTTTTTAAACTTTTTGTTTTGAAAAAATTTCAAACAGTAAGTTGCGAGAATAGTATAATGAATTCCCATATTCTCTCTCTTTCCACACACAGCAAACAAACATATTATTGTCCTTATTATTACCTTACTGAACCATTTGAGAATAAGTTGCAGTACCTAAATACTAAAGTGCATATCTCCTAAGAACAAAGATGTTCTCTTGCATAACCACAATATGATTTAAAAATTCAGGATATTTAACATTGGTAAAATACTATTAAGTTGACCCTTGAACAATATGGGGGTCAGGAACACCAACCCTGTGTGCAGTGGAAATTCTGCATATAACTTATTGTTGGCCCTTTGAATATTCAGTTCCTCCACATCCACAGTTCCTCTGTATCTGCAGTTCCATATCTGCAGATTCAACTAACCGCAGATCATGTAGTACTGTGGTATTTATTGTCCTATTGAAAAAAATCCACCCATAACTGGACCCTCACAGTTCAAACCCGTGTTGTTCAAGGATCAACTGTATATTATATATAGCCTATATTCACATTTTTCCAGTTGTCCTAATACTGTTCTTTTGTTATTTTTTTTTCCTGGTACATTATCCAGTAAAGGACCATGCATTGTATTTAATGTCATGTTTCTTTACACTTTTTTAAAGTGAAAAGTTTCTCAGCCTTGCTTTGCCTTTTGTGATATTGACATCTTGAAGAGTAAGGGTCAGGTTTTTTTTTAATATCTTTATTGGAATATAATTGCTTTCCAGTGTTGTGTTAGCTTCTGTTGTGCAACAAAATGAATCAGCTATAAGTATACATATATCCCCATATCCCCTTCCTCTTGCACCTCCCTCCCACCCTCCTTGTATCACCCCTCTAGGTGGTCACAAAGCATCGAGCTGATCTCCCTGTGCTATGAAGCAGCTTCCCACTAGCCATCCATTATACATTTGGTAGTGTATATATATCAGTGCTACTCTCTCATTTCGTCTCAGCTTCCCCTTCCCTCTCTCTGTCCTCAAGTCCATTCTCTACATCTGCACCTTTATTCCTGCCCTGCCTCTAGTTTCATCAGTACCGTTTATTTAGATCCCATATATGTGTGTTAGCATACGATATTTCTTTTATTCTTACTAACTTACTTCACTCTGTATGACACTCTAGGTCCATCCACCTCAGTACACATAACTAAATTTCACTCCTTTTTATGGCTGAGTAATATTCCATTGTATATATGTGCCACATCTTCTTTATCCATTCATGTGTTGATGGACATTTAGCTTGGTTCCATATTCTGGCAATTGTAAACAATGCTGCAGTGAACATTCTGGTACGTGTATCTTTTTTTTTTTTTTTTAATTTTTTTTTATTAGTTTCTCCTTTATAACAAAGTGAATCAGTCATACATATACATCTGTTCCCATATCCCTTCCCTCATGCATCTCCCTCCCTCCCACCCTCCCCATCCCACCCCTCCACGCAGTCACAAAGCACCCAGCTGATCTCCCTGTGCTCTGCGGCTTCTTCCCACTATCTATCTACCTTACGTTTGGTAGTGTATATATGTCCATGCCTCTCTTTCGCTTTGTCACAGCTTACCCTTCCCCCTCCCCATATCCTCAAGTCCGTTCTCAAGTAGGTCTGTGTCTTTATTTCTGTCTTACCCCTATGTTCTTCATGACATTTTTTTTTCTAAAAATTCCATACATATGTGTCAGCATACGGTATTTGTCTTTCTCTTTCTGACTTACTTCACTCTGTATGACAGACTCTAGGTCCATCCACCTCATTACAAATAGCTCAATTTCATTTCTTTTTATGGCTGAGTAATATTCCATTGTATATATGTGCCACATCTTCTTTACCCATTCATCCGATGATGGACACTTAGGTTGTTTCCATCTCCGGGCTATTGTAAATAGGGCTGCTATGAACATTTTGGTACATGTCCCTTTTTTTTTTTTTTTGTGGTACGCGGGCCTCTCACTGTTGTGGCCTCTCCCGTTGCGGAGCACAGGCTCCGGATGCACAGGCTCAGCAGCCATGGCTCACGGGCCCAGCCGCTCCGCGGCATATGGGATCCTCCCAGACCGGGGCACGAACCCGTATCCCCTGCATCGGCAGGCGGACTCTCAACCACTGCGCCACCAGGGAGGCCCTCCCTTTTTGAATTATGGTTTTCTCAGGGTATATGCCCAGTAGTGGGATTGCTGGGTCATATGGTAGTTCTATTTGTAGTTTTTTAAGGAACCTCCATACCGTTCTCCATAGTGGCTGTACCAATTCACATTCCGACCAGCAGTGCAAAAGAGTTCCTTTTTTTCCACACCCTCTCCAGCATTTATTGTTTCTAGATTTTTTGATGATGGGCATTCTGACTGGTGTGAGATGATATCTCATTGTAGTTTTGATTTGCATTTCTCTAATGAGTAAAGATGTTGAGCATCCTTTCATGTGTTTGTTGGCAGTCTGTATATCTTCTGTGGAGAAATGTCTATTTAGGTCTTCTGCCCATTTTTGGATTGGGTTGTTTGTTTTTTTGTTATTGAGCTGCATGAGCTGCTTATAAATTTTGGAGATTAATCCTTTGTCAGTTGCTTCATTTGCAAATATTTTCTCCCATTCTGAGGGTTGTCTTTTGGTCTTGTTTATGGTTTCCTTTGCTGTGCAAAAGCTTTTAAGTTTCATTAGGTCCCATGTGTTTATTTTTGTCTTTATTTCCATTTCTCTAGGAGGTGGGTCAAAAAGGATCTTGCTGTGATTTATGTCATAGAGTGTTCTGCCTATGTTTTCCTCTAAGAGTTTGATAGTGTCTGGCCTTACATTTAGGTCTTTAATCCATTTTGAGCTTATTTTTGTGTATGGTGTTAGGGAGTGATCTAATCTCATACTTTTACATGTCCTTGTCCAGTTTTCCCAGCACCACTTATTGAAGAGACTGTCCTTTCTCCACTGTACATTCCTGCCTCCTTTATCAAAGATAAGGTGACCATATGTCCGTGGGTTTATCTCTGGGCTTTCTATCCTGTTCCATTGATCTATCTTTCTGTTTTTGTGCCAGTTCCATACTGTCTTGATTACTGTAGCTTTGTAGTATAGTCTGAAGTCAGGGAGACTGATTCCTCCAGCTCCATTTTTCGTTCTCAAGATTGCTTTGGCTATTCGGGGTCTTTTGTGTTTCCATACAAATTGTGAAATTTTTTGTTCTAGTTCTGTGAAAAATGCCAGTGGTAGTTTGATAGGGATTGCATTGAATCTGTAGATTGCTTTGGGTAGTAGAGTCATTTTCACAATGTTGATTCTTCCAATCCAAGAACATGGTACATCTCTCCATCTATTGTTATCATCTTTAATTTCTTTCATCACTGTCTTATAATTTTCTGCATGCAGGTCTTTTGTCTCCTTAGGTAGGTTTATTCCTAGATATTTTATTCTTTTTGTTGCAATGGTAAATGGGAGTGTTTCCTTGATTTCACTTTCAGATTTTTCATCATTAGTATATAGGAATGCCACAGATTTCTGTGCATTAATTTTGTATCCTGCTACTTTACCAAATTCATTGATTAGCTCTAGTAGTTTTCTGGTAGCATCTTTAGGATTCTCTATGTATAGTATCATGTCATCTGCAAACAGTGGCAGCTTTACTTCTTCTTTTCCGATTTGGATTCCTTTTATTTCCTTTTCTTCTCTGATTGCTTTGGCTAAAACTTCCAAAACTATGTTGAATAAGAGTGGTGAGAGTGGGCAACCTTGTCTTGTTCCTGATCTTAGTGGAAATGGTTTCAGTTTTTCACCATTGAGGACGATGCTGGCTGTGGGTTTGTCATATATGGCCTTTATTATGTTGAGGAAAGTTCCCTCTATGCCTACTTTCTGCAGGGTTTTTATCATAAATGGGTGTTGAATTTTGTCAAAAGCTTTCTCTGCATCTATTGAGATGATCATATGGTTTTTTCTCCTTAAATTTGTTAATATGGTGTATCACGTTGATTGATTTGCGTATATTGAAGAATCCTTGCATTCCTGGAATAAACCCCACTTGATCATGGTGTATGATCATTTTAATGTGCTGTTGGATTCTGTTTGCTAGTATTTTGTTGAGGATTTTTGCATCTATGTTCATCAGTGATATTGGCCTGTAGTTTTCTTTCTTTGTGACATCCTTGTCTGGTTTTGGTATCAGGGTGATGGTGGCCTCGTAGAATGAGTTTGGGAGTGTTCCTCCCTCTGCTATATTTTGGAAGAGTTTGAGAAGGATAGGTGTTAGCTCTTCTCTAAATGCTTGATAGAATTCGCCTGTAAAGCCATCTGGTCCTGGGCTTTTGTTTGTTGGAAGATTTTTAATCACAGTTTCAATTTCAGTGCTTGTGATTGGTCTGTTCATATTTTCTATTTCTTCCTGATTCAGTCTTGGCAGGTTGTGCATTTCTAAGAATTTGTCCATTTCTTCCAGGTTGTCCATTTTATTGGCATAGAGTTGCTTGTAATAATCTCTCATGATCTTTTGTATTTCTGCAGTGTCAGTTGTTACTTCTCCTTTTTCATTTCTAATTCTATTGATTTGAGTCTTCTCCCTTTTTTTCCTGATGAGTCTGGCTAATGGTTTATCAATTTTGTTTATCTTCTCAAAGAACCAGCTTTTAGTTTTATTGATCTTTGCTATCGTTTCCTTCATTTCTTTTTCATTTATTTCTGATCTGATTTTTATGATTTCTTTCCTTCTGCTAACTTTGGGATGTTTTTGTTCTTCTTTCTCTAATTGCTTTAGGTGCAAGGTTAGGTTGTTTATTCGAGATGTTTCCTGTTTCTTAAGGTGGGATTGTATTGCTATAAACTTCCCCCTTAGAACTGCTTTTGCTGCATCCCATAGGTTTTGGGTCGTCGTGTCTCCATTGTCATTTGTTTCTAGGTATTTTTTAATTTCCTCTTTGATTTCTTCAGTGATCACTTCGTTATTAAGTAGTGTATTGTTTAGCCTCCAAGTGTTTGTATTTTTTACAGCTCTTTTCCTGTAATTGATATCTAGTCTCATAGCATTCTGGTCAGAAAAGATACTTGATACAATTTCAATTTTCTTAAATTTACCAAGGCTTGATTTGTGACCCAAGATATGATCTATCCTGGAGAATGTTCCATGAGCACTTGAGAAAAATGTGTATTCTGTTGTTTTTGGATGGAATGTCCTATAAATATCAATTAAGTCCATCTTGTTTAATGTATCATTTAAAGCTTGTGTTTCCTTATTTATTTTCATTTTGGATGATCTGTCCATTGGTGAAAGTGGGGTGTTAAAGTCCCCTACTATGACTGTGTTATTGTCGATTTCTCCTTTTATGGCTGTTAGTATTTGCCTTATGTATTGAGGTGCTCCTACGTTTGGTGCATAAATATCTACAATTGTTATATCTTCTTCTTGGATCGATCCCTTGATCATTATGTAGTGTCCTTCTTTGTCTCTTCTAGTAGTCTTTATTTTAAAGTCTATTTTGTCTGATATGAGAATTGATACTCCAGCTTTCTTTTGGTTTCCATTTGCATGGAATATCTTTTTCCATCCCCTTACTTTCAGTCTGTATGTGTCTCTTTGCATGGAATATCTTTTTCCATCCCCTTACTTTCAGTCTGTATGTGTCTCTAGGTCTGAAGTGGGTCTCTTGTAGACAGCATATATATGGGTCTTGTTTTTGTATCCATTCAGCCAATCTGTGTCTTTTGGTGGGAGCATTTAGTCCATTTACATTTAAGGTAATTATCGATATGTATGTTCCTATTCCCATTTTCTTAATTGTTTTGGGTTCGTTATTGTAGGTCTTTTCCTTCTGTTGTGTTTCTTGCCTAGAGAAGTTCCTTTAGCATTTGTTGTAAAGCTGGTTTGGTGGTGCTGAACTCTCTCAGCTTTTGCTTGTCTGTAAACGTTTTAATTTCTCCATCAAATCTGAATGAGATCCTTGCTGGGTAGAGTAATCTTGGTTGCAGGTTTTTCTCCTTCATCACTTTAATTATGTCCTGCCACTCCCTTCTGGCTTGTAGAGTTTCTGCTGAGAGATCAGCTGTTATCCTGATGGGGATTCCCTTGTGTGTTATTTGTTGTTTTTCCCTTGCTGCTTTTATTTTATTTTATTTTTTATTTTTTTTTTTTAAATTCATTTTTTATTTATTTATTTGGCTGCATTGGGTCTTCATTTCTGTGCGAGGGCTTTCTCTGGTTGCGGCGAGCAGGGGCCACTCTTCATCGCGGTGCGCGGGCCTCTCACTGTTGCGGCCTCTCCTGTTGCGGAGCACAGGCTCCAGATACGCAGGCTCAGTAGTTGTGGCTCACGGGCCCAGCTGCTCTGCGGCATGTGGGATCTTCCCAGACCAGGGCTAGAACCCCTGTCCCCTGCATTGGCAGGCAGATTCTCAACCACTGCGCCACCAGGGAAGCCCTCCCTTGCTGCTTTTAATATGATTTCTTTGTGTTTAATTTTTGACAGTTTGATTAATATGTGTCTTGGCGTATTTCTCCTTGGATTGATTCTGTATGGGACTCTCTGTGCCTCCTGGACTTGATTAAGTATTTCCTTTCCCATATTAGGGAAGTTTTCAACTATAATCTCTTCAAATATTTTCTCAGTCCCTTTCTTTTTCTCTTCTTCTTCTGGAACCCCTATAATTCGAATGTTGGTGCGTTTAATGTTGTCCCAGAGGTCTCTGAGACTGTCCTCTGTTCTTTTCATTCTTTTTTCTTTATTTTGCTCTGCAGCAGTTATTTCCTCTATTTTATCTTCCACCTCACTTATCCGTTCTTCTGCCTCAGTTATTCTGCTATTGATCCCATCTAGAGTATTTTTTATTTCATTTATTGTGTTTTTAATCGATGCTTGATTCATCTTTAGTTCTTCTAGGTCCTTGTTAACTGTTTCTTGCATTTTGTCTATTCTATTTCCAAGATTTTGGATCTGGGAAATAGAATCTTGGATCATCTTTACCATCATTATTCTGAATTCTTTTTCAGGTAGACTTCCTATTACCTCTTCATTTGTTAGGTCTGGTGGGTTTTTATCTTGCTCCTTCTCCTGCTGTGTGTTTTTCTGTCTTCTCATTTTGCTTATGTTACTGTGTTTGGGGTCTCCTTTTTGCAGGCTGCAGGTTCGTAGTTCCCGTTGTTTCTGGTGTCTGTCCCCAGTGGCTAAGGTTGGTTTAGTGGGTTGTGTAGGCTTCCTGGTGGTGGGGACTAGTGCCTGTGTTCTGGTGGATGAGGCTGGATCTTGTCTTTCTGTTGGGCAGGTCCACGTCTGGTGGTGTGTTTTGGGGTGTCTGCGGACTTTTTATGATTTTAGGCCACCTCTCTGCTAATGGGTGGCGTTGTGTTCCTGTCTTGCTAGTTGTTTGGCATAGGGTGTCCAGCACTGTAGCTTGCTGGTCGTTGAGTGAAGCTGGGTGCTGGTGTTGAGATGGAGATCTCTGCAAGATTTTCGCCGTTCGATGTTATGTGGAGCTGGGAGGTCTCTTGTGGACCAGTGTCCTGAACTTGGCTCTCCCACCTCAGAGGCACAGCACTGACTCCTGGCTCCTCAATTTGGGATGATTTGTTGTCTATTCATGTATTCCACAGATGCAGAGTACATCAAGTTGATTGTGGAGCTTTAATCCGCTGCTTCTGAGGCTGCTGAGAGAGGTTTCCCTTTCTCTTCTTTGTTCTCACAGCACCTGGGTCTCAGCTTTGGATTTGGCCCCGCCTCTGCGTGTAGGTCGCCGGAGGGCGTCTGTTCTTCGCTGAGACAGGACAGGGTTAAAGGAGCAGCCTCTTCGGGGACTCTGGCTCCCTCAGGCCGGGCGGGAGGGAGGGGCACGGAGTGCGGGGCGAGCCTGCAGTGGCAGAGGTCTGCGTGACGTTGCACTAGCCCGAGGCGCGCCGTGCGTTCTCCCAGGGAAGCCGCCCCTGGATCCCGGGACCCCGGTAGTGGCGGCCTGAACAGGCTCCCGGAAGGGCGGTGTGGACAGTGACTTGCGCTCACACACAGGCTTCTTGGCGGCGGCAGCAGCAGCCCCAGCGTCCCACGCCCGTCTCTGGGCTCCGCGCTTTCAGCCGCGACTTGCGCCCGTCTGTGGAGCCCCTTTAAGCAGCGCTCTTAATCCCCTCTCCTCGCGCACCAGGAAACCAAGCGGGCAGAAAAAGTCTCTTGCCTCTTCGGCAGCTCCAGAGTTTTCCCGGACTCCCTCCCGGCTAGCTGTGGCACATTAGCCCCCTTCAGGCTGAGTTCTCGCCGCCAGCCCCAGACCTCTCCCTGCGCTCTGACCGAAGCCCGAGCCTCAGCTTCCAGCGCCGCCCGCCCCGTCGGGCGAGCAGACAAGCCTCTCGGGCTGGTGAGTGCCGCTCAGCACCGATCCTCTGTGCGGGAATCTCTCCGCTTTGCCCTACCCGGGTATGTGGGGAGTTTCTTGCCTTTTGGGAGGTCTGGTGTCTTCTGCCAGCGTTCAGTAGGTGTTCTGTAGGAGTTGTTCCACGTGTAGCTGTATTTCTGGTGTATCCATGGGGAGGAAGGTGATCTCCGCGTCTTACTCTTCCGCCATCTTACCCGTGTATCTTTTTGAATTATGGTTTTCTCAGGGTATATGCCCAGTAGTGGGATTGCTGGGTCATATGGTAATTCTATTTTTAGTTTTCTAAGGAACCTCCATATTGTCCTCCATAGTGGCTATATCAATTTACATTCCCACCAACAGTGTAGGAGGAAACCCTTTTCTCCACACCCTCTCCAGCATTTATTGTTTGTACATTTGTTGATGATGACCATTGTGACCAGTGTGAGGAGATACCTCATTATGGTTGTTTTCACTTCTCTAATGATTAGTGATGTTGAGCATCTTTTCATGTGTTTCTTGGCAATCTGTATGTCTTCTTTGGAGAAATGTCTATTTAGTCTTCTGCTCATTTTTGGATTGGGTTCTTTGTTTTTTTGATATTGAGCTACAGAGCTGCTTGTATATTTTGGGGATTAATCCTTTTTCAGTTGCTTCGTTTGAAAATATTTTCTCCCATCCTGAGGGTTATCTTTTGGTCCTGTTTATGGTTTCCTTTGCTGTGCAAAGCTTGAAGTTTAATTAGGTCCCATTTGTTTACTTTTGATTTTATTTTCATTACTCCAGGAGGTGGGTCAAAAAAGATCTTGCTGTGATTTATGTCATAGAGTGTTCTGCCTATGTTTTCCTCTAAGAGTTTGATAGTGTCTGGCCTTACATTTAGGTCTTTAATGCACTTTGAGTTTATTTTTGTATATGGTGTTATGGAGTGTTCTAATTTCATTCTTTTACATGTAGCTGTCCACTTTTCCTAGCTCCGCTTATTGAAGAGCCTGTCTTTTCTACACTGTATATTCTTGCCTCCTTTGCCAAAGATAAGGTGACTATATGTACGTGGGTTTACCTCTGGGCTTTCTGTCCTGTTCCATTGACCTATATTTCTGTTTTGTGCCAGTACCATACTGTCTTGATTACTATAGCTTTGTAGTATGTCTGAAGTCAGGCAGCCTGATTCCTCCAGTTCCGTTTTTCTTTCTCAAGATTGCTTTGTCTATTCGAGATCTTTTGTGTTTCCATACAAATTGTCAAATTTTTTGTTCTAGTTCTGTGAAAAATGCCACTGATAATTTGATGGGGATTACTTTGAATCTGTAGCTGCTTTTGGTAATGTAGTCACTTTCACAATATTGATCCTTCCAATCCAAGAACATGGTATATCTTTCCATCTGTTTGTATCATCTTTGATTTCTTTCATCAGTGTCTTGTAGTTTTTTGCATACAGGTTTTTTGCCTCCTTAGGTATGCTTATTCCTAGGTATTTTATGTCTTTGTTGCAATGGTAAATGGGAGTGTTTCCTTGATTTCTCTTTCTGGTTTTTTGTTGTTAGTGTATAGGAATGCAAGAGATTTCTGTGCATTCATTTTGTATCCTGTTACTTTACTAAATTCATTGATTAGCTCTAGTAGTTTTCTGGTGGCATCTTTAGGATTTTCTATGTGTAGTATCATGTCATCTGTAAACAGTGACAGTTTTACTTCTTCTTATTCTATTTGGATTCATTTCATTTTTTTTTTTCTTCTCTGACTGGTGTGGCTAAAACTTCCAAAAGTATGTTGAATAATAGTGGTGAGAGTGGGCAACCTTGTCCTGTTCCTGATCTTAGAGGAAATGCTTTCCATTTTTCACCATTGAGAATGATGCTGGCTGTAGGTTTGTCATATATGGCTTTTATTATGTTGAGATAGTTTCCCTCTGTGCCCACTTTCTGGAGAGTTTTTGTCCTAAATGGGTGCTGAATGTTGTCAAAAGCTTTTCCTGCATCTATTGAGATTATCATGGTTTATATACTTCAGTTTCTTAATATGGTGTATCACATTGATTGATTTGCATATATTGAAGAATCCTTGCATTCCTGGGATAAACCCCACTTGATCATGGTGTATGATCCTTTTAATGTGCTGTTGGATTCTGTTTGCTAGTATTTTGTTGAAGATCTTTGCATCTATGTTCCTCAGTGATACTGGCCTGTAGTTTTCTCTCTTCGTGACATCTTTGTCTGGTTTTGGTATCAGGGTGATGGTGGCCTCGTAGAATGAGTTAGGGAGTGTTCCTCCCTCTGCTATATTTTGGGAGAGTTTGAGAAGGATAGGTGTTAACTCTTCTCTAAATGTTTGATAGAATTCGCCTTTGAAGCCATCTGATCCTGGACTTCTGCTTGTTGGAAGGTTGTTAATCACAGTTTCAATTTCACTGCTTGTGATTGGTCTGTTGTTGTTCTCTATTTCTTCCTGGTTCAGTCTTGAAAAGGTATAACCATACTTCTGTAAGAATTTGTCCATTTCTTCCAGGTTGTTCCTTTTATTGGCATATAGTTGCTTGTAGTAGTCTCTCATGATCCTTTGTTTTTCTGCAGTGTCAGTAGTTGCTTGTCCTTTTTCATTTCTAATTCTGTTGATTTGAGTCTTCTCCCTTTTTTTTCTGATGAGTCTGGCTAATGGTTTATCAATTTTGTTTATCTTCTCAAAGAAGCAGCTTTTACTTTTATTGATCTTTGCTATTGTTTCCTTCATTTCTTTTTATTTATATCTTATCTGGTCTTTATGATTTCTTTCCTTCTGCTGACTATGAGTTTTTTTGTTCTTCTTTCTCTAATTGCTTTAGATGTAAGGTTAGGTTGTTTGTTTGAGATTTTTCTTGTTTCTTGAAGTAGGATTGTGTTGCTATAAAATTCCCTCTTAGAACAGCTTTTGCTGCATCCCATAGGTTTTGGCTCATTGTGTTTTCATTGTCATTTGTTTCCAGGTATTTTTTGATTTCCTCTTTGATTTCTTCAGTGATCTCTTGGTTGTTTAGTAGCATATTGCTTAGCCTCCATGTGTTTGTATTTTTTTACAGATTTTTTTTCCTGTAATTGATATCTAGTCTCATAGCGTTGTGGTTGGAAAAGATGTTTGATACGATTTCAATTTTCTTAAATTTACCAACGCTTGATTTGTGACCCAAGATACAGTTTATCCTGGAGAATGTTCCATGAGCACTTGAGAAGAAAGTGTATTCTATTGTTTTTGGATGGAATGTCCTATAAATATCAATTAAGTCCATCTTGTTTAATGTGTCATTTACAGCTTTTTTTTTCCTTATTTATTTTCTGTTTGGATGATCTGTTGATTGGTGTAAGTGGGGTGTTAAAGTCAACTACTATGATTGTGTTACTGTTGATTTCCCATTTTATGGCTGTTAGCATTTGCCTTATGTATCGAGGTGCTCCTATGTTGGGTGCATAGATATTTACAATTGTTAAATCTTCTTCTTGGATTGGTCCCTTGATCATTATGTAGTGTCCTTCTTTGTCTCTTGTAATAGTCTTTATTTTAAAGTTTATTTTTTCTGATATGAGTATTGCTACTCCAGCTATCTTTTGATTTCCATTTGCATGGAATATCTTTTCCCATCCCCTTACTTTCAGTCTGTATGTGTCCCTTGTTCTGAAGTGGTCTCTTGTAGACAGCATATATGTGGGTCTCGTTTTTGTATCCATTCAGCCAGTCTGGGTCCTTTGGTTGGGTATTTAATCCATTTACGTTTAAGGTAATTATTGAAAAGTATGTTCCTAGTACCATTATCTTAATTGTTTTGGGTTTGTTTTTGTAAGTCCTTTCCTCCTCTTGTGTTTCCTGCCTAGAGAAGTTCCTTTAGCATTTGTTGTAAAGCTGGTTTGGTGGTGCTGAATTCTCTTAACTTGTTTGTCTGTAAAGCTTTTGATTTCTCCGTCGAATCTGAATGTGATCCTTGCTGGGTAGAGTAATCTTGGTTGTAGTTTTTCCCCTTTCATCACTTTAAATATATCTTCCCACTCCCTTCTGGCCTGTAGAGTTTCTGCTGAAATATCAGCTGTTAATCTTATGGGGATTCCCTTGTATGTTTTTTGTTGCTTTTCCCTTGTTGCTCTTAATATTTTTTCTTTGTGTTTAATTTTTGTTAGCTCGATTAATATGTGTCTCGGCATGTTTCTCCTTGGGTTTATCCTTTATGGGACTCTCTGTGCTTCCTGGACTTGGGTGGCTATTTCCTTTCCCTGGGGAATTTTTCAACTATAATCTCTTCAAATATTTTCAGCCCCACTTTTTTTTCTTCTTCTTCTGGGACGCCTATAATTTGAATGTTGTTGTGCTTAATGTTGTCCCAGAGGTCTCGGAGGCTGTCCTCCATTCTTTTCATTCTTTTTTCTTTACTCTGTGACATTTATTTCCACCATTTTATTTTCCAGCTCTCTAGTCCATTCTTCTCCCTCAGTTATTGTGTTATTGATTCCTTCTAGAGTGTTTTTTATTTCAGTTATTGTGTTGTTCATTAATGTTTGTTTGCTCTTTAGTTCTTCTAGGTCCTTGTTAAACGTTTCTTGTATTTTCTGTGTTCTATTTCCAAGATTTTGGATCATGTTTACTATCATTACTCTGAATTCGTTTTCAGTTAGTTTGCCTATTTCCTCTTCATTTATTTGGTCTTGTGCGTTTTTATCTTGCTCCTTTGTCTGTAAGATATTTCTCTGTCTTCTTATTTTGTCTAATATACAGTATTTGAGGTCTCTTTTCCCTAGGCTGCAGGGTCACAGTTCCTCTTACTTCTGTTCTCTGCCCCCAGTGGTGGTGTTGGTCCAGTGTCTTGCGTAGGCTTCCTGATGGGAGGGACTGGTGCTTGCGTTCTGGTGGGTGGAGCTGAGTCTTTTCCCTCTGATGAGCAGGGCCATGTCAGGTGATTTGTTTTGGGGTGTCTGTTAGCTTAGTATGACTTTAGGTAGTCTGTGTGCTGATGGGTGGGTTTGTGTTCCTGTCTTGTTTGTTGTTCGGTATGACGTGTCCAGTGCTGGGAGCTGCTGGCACTTGGGTGGACCTGGGTCTTAGATTCAGATAGAGACCTCAGTGAGAGCTCTTGGCAGTTAATCTTCCCTGGGACTGGGAATTCTCTGGTGGTCCAGCATCCTGGACCCAGTGCTGCCACTCCAGAGCCTCAGGCCCATCTTCTGGTCAAGGAACCAGGACCCTGCAAGTCACTTGTTCTGGCAATAAAGGGGATTAAAAAAAAAAAAAAAAAGACTAACAAAACCCGAGACAAATGGTAAAAAGTAAAATCAAACAAATGCAAACAGAAACAAGGAAACATGCCACACACACAGAAAAGAAACAAAAACAGAACCAAATAAATCAAATAACAAGAGAACAACCAGACAAACAGAAGAACCCCAGAATGAAATCAAACAATTCAGAGGAAAGCTGACAAAACCCCAAAACCGAAAAACAAAACCAAAGCAGAATTCTAACTGAAGAATGAAGCAAAGAAAGAAAACAAACTGACAAAAATGATATTAAAAAAGAAAAGAAAAAGAGAAAGGGGAAAAAAGACAGAACAATAGAAAAGCAATGTAGAAATAAAAATATATCTTAAAAAATAGAAAATATATTAAAGAAAAAAGAGAAGGCAAACAGGACCCTGGAGAAATTGTAAAAACAAAATCAAACAAACAAAAACAGAAACAAGGAAAAACACACATGTGCAAGAAATAAAACAGAGCCAAATAAAACAAAAATCAAGAAAACAACCAGAGAAATACAAGAACTCAAAAATGAAATCAAACAATTAGGATTAAAACTAATATAAACACATAACCTGAAAACAACATAAACACATAACCTAAAAACAAAGACAAAACAGTGTGCCAAATGAAGAATGAAGCAAGGAAACAGAACTGATAAAAATGATTTAAAAATAATAAAATAAAAAGGGAAAAAACACAGGCAACAGAAAAGCAGAGTAGAAATGGAAATATAAAAAAAAGAAAAATGTATTAAAGAAAAAGAGGAGGGAAAAAAATAAGGGAAAAGAACACAGAACAACATAAAAGCAAAGTAAAAATAGAAATATATAAAAAAATAAAAATAAAAATATTTTATAAACCATGGAAATCCCAGAAGACTGAATTAAAAAAAAACTAAAACAACAAACAAACAAAATGAAAGAAAGAAAAAAAAGCTAGAAGCAGCAACAGAATGAATCAAAATGTAATAAAATTAATTGTAATAATTATGTTTCCCTGGAGTCTCTGCTGTTAGTGTCCTTACATGCCGTCAGCCACAGCTCACCTCTGCCTCCCCAAGAGGC
Organism: Hyperoodon ampullatus; assembly: GCF_949752795.1. Classification (NCBI taxonomy): domain Eukaryota; kingdom Metazoa; phylum Chordata; class Mammalia; order Artiodactyla; family Ziphiidae; genus Hyperoodon; species Hyperoodon ampullatus. The sequence continues at coordinate 66,881,882 of NC_136915.1, forward strand.
CCTCCTCTGCCTCTGAGCTGGTCTCTGGACCTGCTGTGTGCCCTGTGGGGACCACTCAGATTCTGATCTGGCCCACTTCCTGCGTGTGCTTGCCCCCAAAGTCCACAGCTGCCAGAGCTAGACCGTTTTCATTTGTGGGAACACTCATTGTCTACTCAGATATTCCATAAAAACAGGGTCTTCCTAGCTGATCGGGGAGGTTTGATCTGCAGCTTGTACAACTGATGGAAAGATTTTCGATCTTCTTCCTTAGTCACCCCGTCCCTGGGGTTCAGCTTTGGTTTTATCCCCACCTCTGCATGTGGTCCACCCACAGGAGTCTGGTCCTGAGGCTGCCTTGGAGCTCTTGATCTGCCCCTGTGAGGACTAGATGCAGATGTGGTATGACTGCTTGGATCACGAGCACCCTGGCAGTGCCAAATATGCAGGGCCACCAGCGGCCACTGGCGCCGTGTCAGTTGTTTAATAAGATATTCCTCAGTTTGCATGATTGTTTCCTCATGATTAAATTCTGCTTACACATATTTGGCAATAATACTCTATGAGCAATGTTGTATCTTTCTCAGTGTATTACATCAGGAAGCACATGATGTCATTTTTCTTTCCCTTCTTGGTGATAATAACTTTGATTAATTACTTCACTATAAATTTATCAGTAATCTGTGGAGAGATACCGTGAGACTGTGTAAATATACTGTTTCTTGTCAAACTTTCACCCATTGATTTTGTTATTTATTAATGACTCTTACCTGAAGTAACTCCGATGGTTACAGAATGGTGATTTTTTTCATCTATTTTTGAATAGATGGGGAAAAAAGGAGCATGTAATGATACAAATTTTTTGATTTGAAAAAGGGACAGGAAATATATCACAATACTTAGAGTATTTATCTTTGGAAGGGTGGTAGAATAATGAGTGATTTAAATGTTTTTCTTTATGCTCTTATGCATTTCTAGTTTTTCTTGGCATGTAAGTATTATTTTTCTATTAATAAGCAAAAAAGTTATTGCCATTGCCTCATAACAAAACTAAAATAGGAGGTAAAAGTCAGGTTACCTATGATTTCTCTCTTTTCTGTTTATTCAAATAGTGATCACTCATAGTTTCCATTAAGCAAAATAAAATCCCTACTTTTGCCATATAAGAATGTAGAAGTTGCTCTATTTACAAATATACAAAACGCTTCTTTAGTTTAACGTATTAATACATTTAACCCAAATTTTGGAGTTACATGTATTAGAGTACTCTGAATGTACAATGATAACTGTTTAACTGCATTAATAAGTAGTTAATTAAACTAGTTAAACTACATTAATAAGTAGTTTAATGTTAATTGGGCAGCAAGAAAAATAAAAGTCATAATAGTAAAGCAGTGGATGCCACTGTTTAGCCATGTGCTCTTTATCTGAAAAATGGGCTAGATACAATCTGTCTTAACCTACATACCAAAAATTTCTGTTATGAGTATATAAATGAGAAGATGAAGCAAGAAAATACTTGGTAAAATGTAAAGTACTAAACAGGTCTAAAATGCTTTGTTTGAATAATGTCATAATTTATTATCCTTAACTATCTTTTTCTTTATTCTTTAATAGATTACTCTGAAGAACTGTAACACACCTTTATTAAGAGCTTACTATGGTTCCTTGGAAGATAAGAGGTCTTTGTCATTCAACTGTTAATAAAACAGCAGATTATTTCTTTCTTCCTGATCATAACTGATTTTAAGAACTCTAATTGTATTCTATAGAACAATTACTTGAGGTTTGGTTAACAGAAATTTTAAACTGTTCATTAAAAATTTATTTATATATTACATTTTATAAATACCAATAAATAGGGTAACAGCACATTGAGGGTTTGTGTTAATGGACAATTAGAATAGCATTAAAAATTGAAATCAGGGGCTTCCCTGGTGGCGCAGTGGTTGAGAGTCTGCCTGCCGATGCAGGGGACACGGGTTCGTGCCCCGGTCCGGGAGGATCCCACATGCTGCGGAGCGGCTAGGCCCATGGGCCATGGCCGCTGAGCCTGCGCGTCTGGAGCCTGTGCTCCGCACCGGGAGAGGCCACAGCAGTGAGAGGCCCACGTACCACAAAAAAAAAAAAAAAAAAAATTGAAATCATACAAAATTTTAATATTTCTTTTTATTTTAACTATTCTCCATGGAAAGACTTGCAAATATAAAAATATATTATTCTTTTGTGTTAAACCATGAAGGACTTAATGTAACCAAAAAATAGTCTATATGAATACGGAATAAGATCTAATTACAGTTTAATTTTAGTATTGCTTTTAGCAGTGGCACCTTGGTTCTTGAACAAAAAGGCTTGTGATACTTAAAAACTGTTATTTTATTGATTCAAGATTCACACCTTATATGAGGTCACAAAATGAGGTTGATAAAACTGACTTATTACAGATAAATACAGAACAGAATACTGTAAAATAAAAGGTTAGGAAAATAGGTGTTACCAGACTCCTGGTCTGCATGATCACTGCACTTAGACACTGATAATTGAAAGGTTCCTGTTATACTGTCTCATAGCATGCTTAATCTCCCTTGCACCAACTGAGGGCAAGGACCATATGTTAATCCTTCTTTGAATCCCTGCACCTAACACAGTGATTGCTACATGGTATAAGTAAATTTTTATGGAGTCAATGAGCATGAAGCCAGAATTTTTATAAAGTGCTTCAAGGATATATTTTATATTCACAGACACAGTTAATATGTGTAATTTGGGAGATCTGTTTATCATCAGTTGTAGGATTGTTCTTGGTGGTCTCATGTTATTTTAGGAGAGTAGTTATGACTGACAAAATAGTTTACAATTGATGTAATCACAGTCCTAATTTATGTAATTTTATATATATTGTTTATTTGCAAAATAATTTTCAACAAAAATTTTAAGAAAATATGTTATTTGCTATCATTAACTGTTATTCAAATTATCAATTAACATAACTGACTTATTGCCTATAATGTTCTTTTTTAGGTTTGTAATCATACTTGACAAGATTAAAACAGTAATTAATGATGATGCAAGATACATGAAAGGATGCCTGAACATGAGGACTCAGAAGTGCTATGCAGTGAGGTCTAACATAAATGAATTTCTTGACATAGCCAGAAGAACATATACAGAGATTGTAGATGACATAGCAGGTAATGTAATTACTTGAACAAATTTATTCTGTTTTTTAGAAATAAAACAAACTTTTTTAGGACATGTTGTGCTTTTTTGCTGATTATATTAACGATGCATATTTTAAATTTATTTTTTGTTACCAAAACAAATAACAGATAATGTTAACAGATATTATCATTTAAGGAGCCTTTAAAAAAAAAAGATCTCGAAGTGTTATAATGTGTCCCTTCTTTTCTACAAACTTAAATTTAGAGTTCCTTCAAATTTAAATATAGGGTTACATGAAGGCTAGGAGAGTAGTTTACCTTCATACAATGTTGAGTATAAATTGCATGAAAAATACTGTCTCAGTGCTAAAGGGTTTCATTGGAGGAAGAGATATCATTTTTGTCTAGAAGAGGTAGCATTTCAGCTAGTACAGTAATTCATTTTGTCAGTTTACTAATCTCCTAGTTAATATAGACACTGTCCTAGGTACTGGGAATACATAGTAAACAGAACAAAGTCCCTGTCCTCATGGAGCTATAATAGTAGTAAAGACAGATAATAAAGAAATATACACACATATGAATGTGTATATATATATATATATATATACACATATATACATATATGTATATCCATATTGATATATAAAGTATATCCATCATATATAGTACATAATTTCACATGGATTTAAGATACATGAAGAAAAAAATAGTAGGTCAGAGGGGTCAGAGTGTGACTGGGTATGGAGGCATTGAGGATGGGAATATTTTTAGTAGAATAGCCTAAAAAGGAATTCTGCCCTCTGGCAGTGGTACATACTGAAGCGTAATGTCCTGAGGAAACCTTAAGGGATGAGTGAGGAAATTTGTTAGGATGGTATAGGGCATTTCCTTACAGAACTACTAAGAGATAAGGTCAGAAATGTAGACTGGGGATCAGAATTTAGTTTTCGAAAGCCAGATTGGAGATTTTTCCCAAGGAGAATGAAGAGGCACTGAGATGTTTTTGCTCTATGGAATGAAATTGATCAAGAAGATATGTTGAGTGAATTTGAGTGGAGCAATGGAAAGAGGAACTATTTTAAGCTATTACAAGTTAACAAAGCATTATTTAGGGTGTATATGAGAAGAGAGAGATGCAGAGGTTGAACGAAGAATTGATAAGAGTTAATCATTGAACTCAAAATGGATTAAAGACCTAAATGTAAGGCCAGACACTATAAAACTCTTACAGGAAAACATAGGCAGAACACTCTTTGACATAAATCACAGCAAGATCTTTTTTGACTCACCTCCTAGAGTAATGAAAATAAAATGGGACCTAATGAAACTTAAAAGCCTTTGCACCGCAAAGGAAACAATAAACAAGATGAAAAGACAACCCTCAGAATGGGAGAAAACATTTGCAAATGAAGCAACTGACAAAGGATTTATCTCCAAAATATACAAGCAGCTCATGCAGCTCAATATCAAAGAAACAAACAACCCAAACAAAAAATGGGCAGAAGACCTAAACAGACATTTCTCCAGGAAGACATACAGATGGCCAAGAGGCACATGAAAAGATGCTCAGCGTCACTAACGATTAGAGAAATGTGAATCAAAACTACAATGAGATCACCTCACACAGGTCAGAATGGCCATCACCAAAAAATCTATAAACAATAAATGCTGGAGAGGGTGTGGAGAAAAGGGAACCCTCTTGCACTGTTGGTGGGAATGTAAATTGATACAGCCACTATGGAAAACAGTATGGCTGTTCCTTAAAAAACTAAAAATAGAGCTACCGTATGACCCAGCAATCCCACTACAGGGCATATACCCAGAGAAAACAATAATTCAAAAAGACACATGCACCCCAATGTTCACTGCAGTACTATTTACAATAGCAAAGACATGGAAGCAACCAAAATGTCCATCAACAGAGGAATGGATAAAGAAGGTGTGGTACATATATACAATGGAATATTACTCAGCCATAAAAAGGAACAAAGTTGGGTCATTTGTAGAGATGTGGGTGGACCTAGAGTGGAGTAAGTCAGAAAGAGAGAAACAAATATTGTATATTAACACATATATGTAGAATCTAGAAAAATGGTATAGATGATTTTATTTGCAAAGCAGAAATAGAGACACTGATGTAGAGAACAAATGTAGGGATACCAAGAAGGGAGAGTGGGGGTGGTGGGATGATTAGGAGATTGGGATTGACACATATACACTATTGATACTGTATGTAAAATAGATAATTAATGAGAACATACTGTGTAGCACAGGGAACTCTACTTAATGCACTGTGGTGACCTAAATGGGAAGGAAGTCCAAAAAAGGGGATATATGTATATGTATAGCTGATTCATTTTGCTGTACAGTAGAAACTTACACAACATTGTAAAGCAACTGTACTACAATAAAAATTAATTTAAAAAAATATTGGGAGGGAGAATGGGCTATAGCGAGAGCTGGCTGTCTCTCTGTTTTCCAATCTGCCAAGCAGCCAGGTCTGGCTGGTTGAAGTGTGGCTCATTCCTTCTCATCCCAGCAGAGTTTCTTTACCAACTGCAGCTGCCTTCCACTTACTCACGCTCAGTCATCTAGGGCTTGTCTCTCTTTGGAATTCTCTTCATTTAGACTTGTGTCCAGATCTCTTTCAATATCTTTTATGACAGAAGATTTCTAAATTTATTGTTTTCTCATGGTTACAGTGGCACTGATGGTTTTTTGTGACTTTTTAATATCCTAGCTGAAAGTGGAACCTTCTATCATTTCTTTGATTTTCTGGTTTTGTTTTTATTGGCCTTTTTTAAAAAAAAACTATTTTTTTACTTTTTACTTTTTTAAGTTTTTAAAACTTTTTTACTTATTAGTAAGCTATTTATTTTTATTCTAGCACCAGGTCCTTCTCAGTTAATTTGGAAGTAAGCACCATCTAAATGATCAGAAGGAGAACCTGGCTAAGGCTCTAAGTTTTTCTCATTCACTTTTTTGTTTATTCAGTCATTTATTAAATTGGCAGACATTGGTAGAACACCAGCCAGCACTGAACAGAGCAGTGGGCTCGACACTGCGGTGGGGCAAACACAGATGAATGACACAGTTGCGACCACAAGTTAGTGGCTTAAATTGAGTTTTAATTGGACTCACAAGTGTCTTCTCTTAGGAGACACAGAGATATCCAGGAGTAGACAATGGGTCTCTTGTATTAAATGTCATTAAAAAAATCTTTCCTGCCTTCAAAGTTGAAAAAAATAAAAAATAATACAAATGAATCTGTATACAAAATGGGAACAGACTCGCAGACATAGAAAACAAACTCATGGTTACCACAGGAGAGAGGGAGGGAGGGACAAATTAGGACTATGGAATTAACAGATACAAACTACTATACATAAAATAGATAAGTGATAAGGATTTACTATATAACACAGGGAATTATATTCAATATCTTGTAATAACCTATAATGGAATTTAATGTGCAAAAAAATCCCACTGGATCACTGTGTTGCACACATGAAATAAATGTAATGTTGTAAAACAACTATACTTCAAATTAAAAATAAAAGGTAACAAGACCTTCCTACTTATATATAAAATAACAAGAAAAAGTTATATGATTTTTTTAAACATGAAGAGTAATTTTTCTCACTAAAATTTCTTTGTTTTTGTTTTTCTTGTTTCTGGTCACTAGGAATGATATCGCAGCTTGCAGAAAAATATAGTCTTCCTTTAAGGACAAGTTTTAGCTCTACTCGAGGATTTTTCATTCAGATGACTACAGATTGTACAGCCCTACCCAATGATCAGCTTCCTTCAGAGTTTATTAAGGTTCATTCTAGAGTTTTGGTTAGGAAATTATTGTTTCTGATTTTACAGAATTGCATTTACATATTTTCAGGCACTTCTTGAGTATTACATGACAAATTTCTGAATGTTTTGTGTATTGCTTCTCTTACTCCTACCCACCCACCTAATAGCTTTACTAATCGAAAAGCGATTGAGAAGATTTTTTTAGAGAAATACCAAACACAGTGTTTCCCACAGTTCTGGGAGCTTGGTATGGGTAAAAAAAGGAAAATGAAGAAAGAAAGTTCAAAAGGAAGTTTTGATCAAAGAAGTTTGGAAAGTACTGTACTATCTCTTCTCAATGCACATCTGCCTATTAAAGGTTTAATAAAAGTCCTAAAGTAGAGAAATTTGCTTGATTTTTTAAAATCCAGTATTGCCAAACCTTTGTGCCAGGGTGATATTTTTTTCTATATACATGTTAACTCCTCCACAATATACCAGTTTGGGAAAGTCTCACCCACTCTAATCTTTGTTTTCTCTGCCCCCAGGGAGTACCTTTTGACAAAAACAAACCATTCAACTTCTGGTCTTTAAAATACGTATTGTATTACCAAGTAATGAGGGATGGATGAAGTAAAGAATGGGCTGAGAGTTAGTAATGGGGTTAGAGATTGAGTGAGGTTTGGATATGGGCCAAGGGCTAAGACAGGGAGGGATCAGAGAGGGAGTGAGGATTACTATCTACCATGCATATTATTACTTCGTAATAAGATGTAGTGTTTTAACATTTCTACATGGCTACTTTAAGACCTGTAAAAATAGTCATGTCAGATGGACCAGGTTAAAAAATTCTGCTTTAACTTTAGAAGTGATCTTCCTTTTCTCTTTCACAAACATTATTTGGGACTTTTTTTTGTGAGATTATTACCTGAAAAATTAAAGTGATTAACCAAAGTACCTATACTTCTATTGTTTTAAATCTGTATGTTTTATTTCATAAGAGTGTATATGTATCTTGACATTTATTTTTTAATTTCCTAGCAGATTTGTAAGATGAAAAATTCTTACAGCTTTACATCAGCAGATTTAATTAAAATGAATGAAAGATGCCAAGAGTCTTTGAGAGAAATCTATCACATGACTTACATGTAAGAGCACTTGAAATTTTTGAATACTGAATTAAATTGGTTTAATTTGAGGTACTATAAGTTTCATTAATTGACTTTTTGTCTGGTTGTGAAAAATTGTAGTTACAAATGTTAGCAAGGAAAGACAATTTTCTGGAAAACCATTTAAAACTTTAAAGTCTGTCATTGTGATTGGGATCACTGAGCCTCACAGAACATTCAGGGCAAATCTTAATTACAAAACCAAATGAAACCAAACCAAACAAACACATTATACTGTGTTATAGAAAATGTTTGATACCCAACCAAATTTCTACATTTCAGCAGTACTTCATTCATTCTTTTTATAAAGTTTTAAGAAATGTCATAATGACATGAGCTTGAAATACCTGTAGTACCACTGATACTTTTGTAGTATATATTCCACCATGATGTAGAACTTGGTACATCTGGGCTTATCTTGGGCCCAGATAAGTTTCATTAGGTTTATTCTTTTTCTTTAGTATGTAAGCCCTCAAATTCACATGCCTTAGTACTTATGTAACAATATCACAGTAATGCCAATCTTTTGCTGTTCATGAAATGGTAGCAATGTGTCTAGAAATAAGAACTAGGACATTGGTAAGCTGAGATGATAAAGATAAATGTTGGGCTTTCAAAACAATTTCAGAGCATAGACCATAAAGATTATAAGATATAGTAAGCTGGGGAACATATTTCTCCATGTAAGGGAAAAAGTTTTATATTATGTCACAATATGATAACTGCCACATAAAAGCTTAAATAATTATGTTGTTAGGATATGTGTGTGTGTGTGTGTGTGTGTATGTGTGAGAAGAGAGAGAGAGGGAGAGAGAGAATGGGTGAGAGAAAATACATAATAGCTTTTGTGTTGAATTTAACATTGCAAAAACAAAATTATTAGCAGATGGGATCTGTTGAAGTATAGTGAGGGCTTGCTTTGACCTATATAAAATATTTCTATTAATAAAATTTTATTTTATTAATATTTAATAAAAGCAGTTATTTTTAAAACTTGGTGTTAACACACTAGAAGATGGATTCTTTGCTACTAAGTAACTGTGACCTTGAGTATAACCTTCAATTTCCTCATCTCTAAAATGAGGCAATAGAACAATAGACTTTACCTGTAGTGTACAACTCAAATGTGAATGTTATTTTACCTCAGACAATGAATTTAATATTGTTTTACAATTGCATTTTATGTCCCTCTGTAAAAGGCACTACTTGTCTTACCAAACATATACTTTCAGGATAGTGTGCAAACTGCTTAGTGAGATTTATGAACATATTCATTGCTTATATAAACTGTCTGACACTGTGTCAATGCTGGATATGCTACTGTCATTTGCTCATGCCTGCACTCTTTCTGACTATGGTAAGTTATTTTCTTTGGGATAAATGCGTTGCATACTGAAATTTGTATTCTGTTCAAGCAATTTTATATAACAATTATGAATGGTTTACATTTTTTTATTTTTTTACCTGAAATACAATGTCTTGCTTATGGTCCTAGACTAAGACTCAAAATAGAGAAAGTGAAATTATCCTTAAATTTTCTTTTAAAAGTCAGAAAATTATTTACTGAGAAATTGAGAAATCACAAAGAAAAAAAAAACAGCAAGAAACTTTAAAGTTTCCCCAAATAAGAAAGACTGTATGATGGGAAAAGGTATTCTAAAAAGATTTTTTCATCTTTGATATTTCTGTATTTCTTATGGAAATGTTAAATTTTTCAATTGGTATTATATAAGCCAAAACTTTTCAATCTTTTATGTCTCTTTTGGGGTTAAAACCTTACATTAGAGATCAGCTATTTTAATAGTAGTTTTCTTAACTATTAAGATATTTGATATTGCTCCATTTTGAGAGGGACCATTCTGAAACTCAAAACTTATAAATAGTGAATTTTTGATGTTAAAAATGATTTAAAAATAGTAAAAAAAAAAAAATTTCTAATCAGCCTCACTTTTATAATGAATGCTTTCAAGTGTATCCATGTGTTTCATCTAGAAACATGTAGCACTTTAATTTTTACTTGTCCTCCCACCCTCTTCACCTCAGAAATTATCTATACAGACCTGATCATTGTTTCTTGCTATAAATTAACAAATCTTTTGTGTCTGTTTTCTCTACCCTCTGAGATTTCTTTTTACACAAAATTTCTGTAACTTTGGACATAAAATTATGTTTTTATTTGGTTTTACTCTATTTTCAGACCTCATTCGGAAAGCTAAGTATGTCAGATTTGAAATAATGCTTAAGACAAGGATTAAGTAAATGTGCAATTTTAGAGTACTTGTAAATTAATTGTTATTTTAAAAGTGTTATCAATGGCTGGTTGATTCGTTTTAATTTATGCAAATCTGAAAAAGTTATGAACTCTTTTGGAGCCCAGCACAATGACAGGGAGCTAAGTCTTAGATTTTTCTGGAAATGAATAAAAGTTGTGATGTGATTAGACTATGTCAATTATAATTTAGAAGGATTGGAGATAAAATAATACCTTAATGATATTGTTCCAAATTGACCCAGGTAAAATCACTGAAGTATAAACAGTATGTACATACCACAAAATCTTTAAGTATAAATATATTAATCTTTCAAAAACATTTTTCTCTTTAGTTCGGCCAGAGTTTACTGATACTTTAGCAATCAAAAATGGATGGCATCCCATTCTTGAAAAAATATCTGTGGAAAAACCTGTTGCCAACAACACCTACATTACAGAAGGGAGTAATTTTTTTATCATAACAGGACCAAATATGAGTGGGAAATCCACATATTTGAAACAGATTGCTCTTTGTCAGATTATGGCCCAAATTGGTGAGTTGTGGGTTTACTTTATAATTACCAATTCTGCTCCCCATTTAAAACATTTTGTGCCCAGTGTTTTATTTTTATTTTTTTAACATCTTTATTGGATTATAATTGCTTTACAATGTTCTGTTAGTTTCTGCTGTATAACAAAGCGAATCAGCTATATGCATACATATATCTCCATATCCACTCTCTCTTGCATCTCCCTTGCGCCCTCCCTATCCACCCTTCTGGGTGGTCACAAAGCACCAAGCTGATCTTCCTGTGCTATGCAGCTGCTTCCCACTAGCTATCTGTTTTACATTTGTTAGTGTGTATATGTCAGTGCTACTCTCTCACTTTGTTCCAGCTTACCCTTCCCCCTCCCCATGTCCTCAAGTCCATTCTCTATGTCTGCATCTTTATTCCTGTCCTGCCCCTAGGTTCATCAGAACCTTTTTTTTTTTTTAGATTCCATATATGTGTGTTAGCATACGGTATTTGTTTTTCTCTTTCTGAGTTACTTCACTCTGCATGACAGACTCTAGGTCCATCCACCTCACTACAAATAGCTCAATTTCGTTTCTTTTTATGGCTCAGTAATATTCCATTGTAAATATGTGCCACATCTTCTTTATCCATTCATCTATGAATGGACACTTAGGTTGCTTCCATGTCCTGGCTATTGTAAATAGTGCTGCAATGAACATTGTGGTACATGACTCTTTTTGAATTATGATTTTCTCAGGGTATGTGCCCAGTAGTGGGATTTCTGGGTCATTTGGTAGTTCTATTTTTAGTTTTTTAAGAAACCTCCATACTGTTCTCCATAGTGGCTGTATCAATTTACATGACCACAAACAGTGTAGGAGGGTTCCCTTTTCTCCACACCCTTTCCAGCATTTATTGTTTGTACATTTTTTGATGATGGCCATTATGACCAGAGTGAGGTAATACCTCATGGTAGTTTTGATTTGCATTTCTCTAATGATTAGTGATGTTGAGCATCCTTTCATGTGTTTGTTGGCAACCTGTATATCTTCTTTGGAGAAATGTCTATTTAGGTCTTCTGCCCATTTTGGATTGGATTGTTCATTTTTTTGATATTGAGCTGTATGAGCTGTTTGTATATTCTGGAGGTTAATCCTTTGTCAGTTGCTTTGTTTGGAAATATTTTATTTAATCCATTTGAAGTTTATTTTTGTGTATAGTGTTAGGGAGTGTTCTAATTTCATTCTTTTACATGTAGCTGTCCAGTTTTCCCAGGTCCACTTATTGAAGAGACTGTCTTTTCTACATTGTATATTCTTGCCTCCTTTGTCAAAGATAAGGTGACTATATGTGCATGAGTTTATCTCTGGGCTTTCTGTCCTGTTCCATTGATCTATATTTCTGATTTTGTGCCAGTACCATACTGTCTTGATTACTATAGCTTTGTAGTATGTCTGAAGTCAGGGAGCCTGATTCCTCCAGTTCCGTTTTTCTTTCTCAATATTCTTTTGGCTATTCGAGGTCTTTTGTGTTTCCATACAAATTGTCAAATTTTTTGTTCTAGTTCTGTGAAAAATGCCACTGATAATTTGATGGGGATTACTTTGAGTCTGTAGCTGCTTTCGGTAATGTAGTCACTTTCACAATATTGATTCTTCCAATCCAAGAACATGGTATATCTTTCCATCTGTTTGTATCATCTTTGATTTCTTTCATCAGTGTCTTGTAGTTTTCTGCATACAGGTTTTTTGCCTCCTTAGGTATGTTTATTCCTAGGTATTTTATGTCTTTGTTGCAGTGGTAAATGGGAGTGTTTCCTTGATTTCTCTTTCTGGTTTTTTGTTGTTAGTGTATAGGAATGCAAGAGATTTCTGTGCATTCATTTTGTATCCTGTTACTTTACCAAATTCATTGATTAGCTCTAGTAGTTTTCTGGTGGCATCTTTAGGATTTTCTATGTATAGTATCATGTCATCTGTAAACAGTGACAGTTTTACTTCTTCTTATTCTATTTGGATTCATTTCATTTTGTTTTCTTCTCTGACTGCAATGGCTAAAACTTCCAAAAGTATGTTGAATAATAGTGGTGAGAGTGGGCAACCTTGTCTTGTTCCTGATCGTAGAGGAAATGCTTTCCGTTTTTCACCATTGAGAATGATGCTGGCTGTAGGTTTGTCATATATGGCTTTTATTATGTTGAGATAGTTTCCCTCTGTGCCCACTTTCTGGAGAGTTTTTATCCTAAATGGGTGCTGAATGTTGTCAAAAGCTTTTCCTGCATCTATTGAGATTATCATATGGTTTTTATACTTCAGTTTCTTAATATGGTGTATCACATTGATTGATTTGCATACATTGAAGAATCCTTGCATTCCTGGGATAAACCTCACTTGATCATGTTGTTTGATCCTTTTAATGTACTGTTGGATTCTGTTTGCTAGTATTTTGTTGAAGATTTTTGCATCTATGTTCCTCAGTGATATTGGCCTGTAGTTTTCTCTCTTTGCGACATCTTTGTCTGGTTTTTATATCAGGGTGATGGTGGCCTCGTAGAATGAGTTAGGGAGTGTTCCTCCCTCTGCTATATTTTGGAAGAGTTTGAGAAGGATAGGTGTTAGCTCTTCTCTAAATGTTTGATAGAATTCGCCTGTGAAGCCGTCTGGTCCTGGACTTTTGTTTGTTGGAAGATTTTTTTTTTTTTTTTTTTTGCAGTACACAGGCCTCCCACTGCCGTGGCCTCCCCCGCCATGGAGCACAGGCTCCGGACGCACAGGCTCAGTGGCCATGGCTCACGGGCCCAGCCGCTCCGCGGCATGTGGGATCTTCCTGGACCGGGGCACGAACCCACGTCCCCTGCATTGGCAGGCGGACTCTCAACCACTGCGCCACCAGGGAAGCCCCATGTTGCAAGATTTTTAATCACAGTTTCTATTTCAGTGCTTGTGATTGGTCTGTTCATGTTTTCTATTTCTTCCTGGTTCAGTCTTGAAAGGTTGTACTTTTGTAAGAATTTGTCCATTTCTTCCAGGTTGTCCCATTTATTGACATATAGTTGCTTGCAGTAGTGTCTCATGATCCTTTGTATTTCTGCAGTTTCAGTTGCTACTTCTCGTTTTTCATTTCTATTTCTGTTGATTTGAGTCTTCTCCCTTTTTTTCCTGATGAGTCTGGCTAATGGTTTAGCAATTTTGTTTATCTCCTCACAGAACCAGCTTTTAGTTCTATTGATCTTTGCTATTGTTTCCTTCATTTCTTTTTCATTTATTACTCATCTGATCTTTATGTTTTCTTTCCTTCTGCTATCTTTGGGGTTTTTTTGTTATTCTTTCTCTGATTGCTTTAGGTGTAAATTTAGGTTGTTTATTTAAGATTTTTCTTGTTTCTTGAGGTAGAATTGTATTGCTGTAAACTTCCCTCTTAGAACCACTTTTGCTTCATCCCATAGGTTTTGGGTCGTTGTGTTTTCATTGTCATTTGTTTCTAGATATTTTTTGATTTCCTCTTTGATTTCTTCAGTGATCTCTTGGTTGTTTAGTAGCATATTGCTTAGCCTCCATATGTTTGGGTTTTTTTAAGTTTTTTTTCCCGTAATTGATATCTAGTCTCATAGCGTTGTGTTCGGAAAAGATACTTGATACGATTTCAATTTTCTTAAATTTACGAAGGCTTGATTTGTGACCCAAGATATGGTCTATCCTGGATAATGTTCCATGAGCACTTGAGAAGAAAGTGTATTCTGTGGTTTTTGGATGGAATGTCCTATAAATATCAATTAAGTCCATCTTGTTTAATGTGTCATTTAAAGCTTGTGTTTCCTTATCTATTTTCAGTTTGGATGATCTGTCAATTGGTGTAAGTGGGGTGTTAAAGTCAACTACTATTATTGTGTTACTGTTAATTTCCCTGTTTATGGCTGTTAGCATTTGCTTTATGTATTGAGGTGCTCCTATGTTGGGTGGGTAAATATTTACAGTTGTTATATCTCCTTCTTGGATTGATCCTTTGATCATTATGTAGTGTCCTTCTTTGTCTCTTACAGTAGTCTTTATTTTAAAGTCTATTTTTCTGATATGAGAATTGCTACTCCAGCTTTCTTTTGTTTTCCCTTTGCATGGAATATCTTTTTCCCATCCCCTCATTGTCAGTCTGTATGTGTCCCTAGATCTGAAGTGGCTCTCTTGTAGAGAGCATATATACAGGTCTTGTTTTTGTATCCATTCAGCCAATCTGTCTTTTGGTTGGACCACTTAACCCATTTACATTTAAGGTAATTATCGATATGTATGTTCCTATTACCATTTTCTTAATTTCTTTTGGCTTTGTTTTTGTCGGTCTTTTCCTTTTCTTGTGTTTCCTGCCAAGAGAAGTTCCTTTAGCATTTGTTGTAAAGCTGGTTTGGTGGTGCTGAATTCTCTTATCTTTTGCTTATCTATAAAGGTTTTTTTTTTAAGATTATTTTTTAAATTTATTTATTTTTGGCTGTGTTGGATCTTCATTGTTGCATGCAGGCTTTCTCTAGTTATGGTGAGCAGGGGCTACTCTTCATTGTGGTGCGCGGCTTCTCATTGTGGTGCCTTCTATTTTTGTGAAGCACAGGCTCTAGGCGCGTGGGCTTCAGTAGTTGTGGCACATGGGTTCAGTAGTTGTGGCTCACGGGCTTTAGAGCACAGCCTCACTAGTTGTAGCACACTGGTTTAATTGCTCCACGACATGTGGGCTCTTCCCAGACCAGGGCTCAAACCCATGTCCCCTGCATTGGCAGGCGGATTCTTAACCACTGCACTACCAGGGAAATCCCTTGTCTGTAAAAGTTTTAATTTCTCCATCGAATCTGAATGAGATCCTTGCTGGGTAGAGAAATCTTGGTTGTAGGTTTTTCCCTTTCATCACTTTAAATACGTCCTGCCACTCCCTTCTGGCTTGCAGAGTTTCTGCTGAAAGATCAGCTGTTAACCTGATGGGGAATCCCTTGTATATTATTTGTTGCTTTTCCCTTGCTGTTTTAATATTTTTTTCTTTATATTTAATTTTTGATAGTTTGATTAATATGTGTCTTGGCGTGTTTCTCTTTGGGTTTATCCTGTATGGGACTCTCTGCACTTCCTGGACTTAATTGACTATTTCCTTTACCATGTTATGGAAATTTTCGACTCTGATCTCTTCAGACATTTTCTCAGACCCTTTCTTTTTGTCTTCTTCTGGGACCCCTGTAATTCGAATGTTCCCATGTTTAATGTTGTCCCAGAGGCCTCTGTGCCTGTCCTGAATTCTTCTCATTCTTTTTCTTTATTCTGCTCCCTGGCAATTATTTCCACCATTTTATCTTCTAGCTCACTTATCTGTACTTCTGCCTCAGTTATTCTGCTATTGATTCCTTTGAGAGTATTTTTAATTTAAGTTAATGTGTTGTTCGTCACTGTTTGTTAGCTCTTTAGTTCTTCTGGATCCTTTTTAAATGTTCTTGTATTTTCTCCATTCTGTATCCAAGAGTTTGGATCATCTTTACTATCATTACTCTGAATTCTTATTCAGGTAGTTTGCATATTTCAGCTTCATTTATTTGGTCTTGTAGGTTTTTACTTTGCTCCTTCATCTGTAGCATACTTTTTTGTCATTTCATTTTTTATTTTTTTGATGGGTTGTGCTGCATTCCTGTCTTACTGGGTTTTTGGCCTGAGGTGTCCAGCACCAGAGTTTGCAGGCAGTTGGATAGAGCTGGGTCTTGGTGCTGAGATGAGGACCTCCAAGAGGCCTCACTCCTATTGATATTCCCTGGAGTCTGAGGTTCTCTGTTAGTCCAGTGATTTGGATTCGGAGCTCCCACCACAGGAGCTCGGGCCTGACCTTCAGCCTGGGAACCAAAATTCCGCAAGCTGCATGGCGTGGAAAAAAAAGAAAGAAAAAAAAGGAGCAGTGCAATATCAAAGAATAATAAACAAAATAAAGTTAGAAAGATAAAAAATATATTAAGAAAAATAAAAATAGAATTGAAACCACTGCAAGAAGGTAAAATAAAACCACAACAGAAAGAAAAAAAAAAGGAGGGCCATGGGGGGGAACAGGCCAAAAGGAGAGAATGATAACAAAGTATAAAGAATAAAAGAAAATTAGAAATATAAAATATTTATTAGGAAAAATAAAAATATAAATGAATCAGCAATGAATCAGCAAGGTAAAACAGAACCCGGATCTAAAAGAGGGGGGGAAAAAGTCTTGGCTTTGGGGGTGGAGTTTGGGGGGTGGAACTTAGGAAGGGGCGGGGTTTAGGGCAGGGCAGCACCTAGGCGGGTGGGGGGGGTGACATTTGAGCGTGGGGCGGGGCGTAGGCTGAAGACCCATGCAGCCAGAAAAGGCCTTGGTGGTGGGGCCTAGGTAGGGTGACATTCAAGCATGGGGTAGAGCCTCTACTTAGGACCTGTGCCAAAGGGGAGAGGCAGCACGTGGAAAGGAGGGCCTCTGGAGTGTGGGGTTCTGGAGTTTGGAGATAAGGCCCTGAGGGAGGGTTTGTGGATGGGGTTTAGGTCCAGCGCATTGGAGGGTGTCTCCGAGTGTAGAGGTAGGGCCCTGGGTGGGGGTGTAGGGGCGGGGCTTGGGCTCTGCATGTCAGGAGGGAGCCTCCAAAGGCAGAGGATTAGGCCTGGGAGCCCAACAGGCTCCCCGGTGCCTAAGTAGACAGGGAAAGCACTGGCCGTGTTCCCTTCCTCCTCTGCATGCCCCCCACACTGTCTCCCCCAGTGTTTCCCCCAGGGTCTCCCCCATCTCTGCTGGACCCCTAACCGTGGGTGGGTCCCACTGGGTGTAGGAATTCCTCTCCTCCCCCAGCCACCCCTCAGAGGTGCCAGTCTCTGAGGTCCGGCCTTTACTTTTGCTCCCCTCCCACTCCCTCAGGACCCGCCAGGCTGGAGGGGGCCTTGGTGGGCAGAGGATCAGGCCTTGGATCTCAGCAGGGTCCCGGGGTCCCAAGTGGGCAGCAGAAACCTGGCCACACTCCTTTTTGATTCTCTGCCCTCCCAATGGTCCCCCAATTTCCCCCTTCAGGTGTGGGATCCCTTCCCCTCCCCCAGCTGCCCCTCAGGAGCACCAGTCCCATCCCACCTCTACTTCTCCTCCCCTGTCACTCCCCACATGCCCCACATCCTACCCAGTCCATGGGGGTTCCTCCCATCCCCTTAGGTGTCCATGGTCCCCCAGTGGTGCCTGGTAGGTGCCCTAGTTGTGTGTAGACACGAATTCTGCATCCTCCTAGTCCACCATCTTGACTCCGCCTGTGCCCAGTATTTTAGATCTAGGTGCTTAATTAACCCAAGAACAGTTTGGAGTAGATTTTCTTACCTAAAAGTATAATAGTATCTAACATATATATATATACACACCATAAGTTTTACTATTTGGTATTTATTAAGCTCCGTCCAATTTGGATTACATTGTACTGAAAATTTTGTGGGATATAACAAAAGTAGAAATTTCCTTACAATAACTGTTAATGTTGTATCAACTACTGCTAAACTGAATCATATAATTATCTGAGATTCAAAAAGTTTATTGCTAGGAAAAGTGAAATAAGTAGGATAAACTGCTGCTTCTAATAACCCATGTAAGATTTTCCCAAAATTATAAGATTGGGCACAGAAACATTTCCCTTAGTTAATTTAGGGGGTACCAATAACTTGGCTACAGCAACTGATATATTACACACATATGTGTATACACACACATGTAAATGGCTGTCACTGGCCCAACATTGTTACGTATTTCTTGTCATAGAGGCATACTCACCGCTTATCTCTGAAAACTGGGTTCCTTGGGGACTATATGAATCAGAGATGAGATTATTGGTCCTAATGCAGGGGTTCTCAACCAAGGATGATTTTGGTTCCCCTCATTCCCTAGAATTTGGCAATGTCTGGAGACATTTTTAATTGTAACAACTGAGGGGAGTATAAAATCCAGAGATGCTGCTAAATATCCTGCAATGCACAGGACAGCCACCTTCTCCATTTCACCCACCCCACCCCAGTCCACACACATACACAAGAAAGATTTATCCAGCCCAAGATGTGGTTGAAAAACCTTGGTCTAGTGTAATGGATTGTAAGAGAAATACAGCAATAGCAATATTGATCATACAGTGCAAATTTACCCTTACTACCGGGAAAGAAGATTAGAGATGAACGAATGAATGAATAAAGAGTAAATATTTTATTGAGTTTATAGTTTAAAAGGCCATCTTAGATAACTTCCCTCCCCTTATAAGAATACTGATTCATATGTTACATGATAATCTTACTTCTGTTTGAATTGTTATAAGGAGTTCTGTCCTTTAAAAAAACAGGCTATCTAATTGTTCAATAGCTGTAATTGTTAGAACATTCATTATACTGAATTGAAATTTTACTTCCTATAACTTCTACTCATTAGTCCTAATTCTTATCTTCTATGCATTTCAGAATCATCTAGTATCTCCTGAGAATAGCCTCTCAAATATTTGAAGAAAATTACTATTACTCTACTTCTCTTGTCGCTGTCCATCTTCAGCCTCTGAAATACCTAAAACTATATATATGATCTGATTATAAAGGAAACGGTAGGACTTGAAAGGCACTGAAGTTAAGAATATAGGCTTTGGAGCTAGACCTAGCTTGTCTAGTTACTGGCTGTATGATCTTAGGCAAATTATTTAACCTCCTTAGTTTTTCTATCTGTAAATAAAAATTATAATAGTACCTACGTCTAAGAACTGTTGTAAAGATTAAGTGAGATAATATATATAAAATGCTATGGACTTAAGGGAAGGGTATGAGAAAGAAGGAGACTTTCCAGACAGAGGTAAGAGAATGTTCCAAAGCACAGAAGCAAAAAACAGTATGATGTTCCCAAAGAACTACAAGGAATCCAGAGGCTTAGTGGTTCTTTTGCTTTGTAGAACAAAGAATGGCTGTGAGAAGTGGCAGGCTTAAAGCTCGAGAGATGGGCAGGAGTCAGATTGTGAAGGGCCTTAGGTACTGAATGGAGGAGATAGAACTTTATCCAGAAATCTATAGGGAGCTATTGAAATTTAAGCAGGAGAATGGCATAATTGGATTTGAGTTTTAGATAGCTCACTCTGGTTAATGTACGGTTAGAGGAGAGCCAGATTAGAAGCAAAATACCAGCCAGTAGGTTTCTTTGATATGATGATAAGTTGAGAGCCTTTTTGGTGGAGATAAGAGAGAAGAGAAAATATTAACATATACCATATATGCCATATTCTATACTTGGTACTTTCACATTTATTTTCCCATTTAATCCTTTTGGCAATCCTATGAGAAAGTTGTATTTAAGATATCTGCTTTCTGAGGTGTGATCATTATAATTGCTACTGTTATTATTATTACTTTTATTTTTATTAGTATTATCCTGACTTTTGCTTTCTCTTCCTGCTAGTCCTTATTATTCAGAGGTAGATCCTATTCTTCACCTTTGCCTTTGTTTTAAATCCTGGACTAATCTGGCTTTGTTTCTTCACCCCCATTATTTCACCATTTTGTCTGTACAGAGTTCTGTATACTTGATACTTTTCCCATTCAACTATTTGTATATTTTTATCTTCCTATGGTTTTAGAATGCCATTTGTATCCCATTTTGTATAGAGTTAGGTACATTAATCAGATTGATTTGTTTTCAAAAGATGAGTATTTTAGATTAGTTAGCCTGATAATTTCTCAGACAGAAACAGTCTTGTGGATGAAAATTTACCTTATTAAACAAATTAAGTGTTTTGCATTCATTCTAATTGTGGGGTATTTCTGTACTCTTCTAATAACAGATATTTCCTAATATATCTTTCTATAATGATTTTATCAACTTGAGCTTCATAACCGTTTCCTTCAGATTTTCATATTTTGAGTATTCTTTATCATCTAAGTATATTATTTAAAATTTTTATCAAGTTTATAACAAATCTTTCTAATGTACTTGAATATATATTATCTATTTTCAATTTCCAAATAACTTTGTACAATAGGTAGGGTAAGTATTTCCATTTTTTATGTGAGGAAGATGAAGCTGGGAGAATTAAGTGCTGTCCAAGGTTGTATAGTAAATGACAGAGCTGGAGCCACATCTACTAGTTCCATACCCAGTGATCTTTCCACCACATTAATTCTTAGACAGGCTAGTAAATAATCTGAGTTGGTGGAAAGTGCAAAATGTTAGTAGTACTTATGTTTTATAAAAGCATCTCAGTTTACTTTGACCTTATATTTTATAGGATCATATGTTCCAGCAGAATATGCTTCCTTTAGAATTGCTGAACAGATTTTTACAAGAATAAGTACTGATGATGATATTGAAACAAATTCATCAACATTTATGAAGGAAATGAAAGAGGTACCCAAGCTCAACTTTTCTTCTGTTAAAAACATACTGAATTCTCCTATTAATGGTCAATTATAACATAAGAAAGTATTCTTATACTAAAGCATGCAGATGTGTTTATACTCCTCTACAAGAGCCAGAGGGCAGTCAAAGACAGCTTCCTAATTTCTGTCTTATGTGGAAATGGAAGCAAATGTTTTAATGAAAAATACAGCTTTAAAAAAAAAGCTAGTATTATTGAATGATAAAAATGCACATTCATGTTTTTGTGTGAAATATATAAAAGACTTCAGAAAACAATGACCTATTCAGGAACATTTTGCATAGTATCTATTGTTCCTGGTAGGCTTGATTTTAAAATAAAAGATCACTGTGTTAAAAGGCTTTTAAAAATCATCCTCTTCTGTGCTCTTGTAGAATTTTCACTTCCTCTAACAAAGTACGTATCATCAACTATTTTTGATCTGAGCAAATGTCAATTAAGCTTGAGGGGCTAAAGGAATTCAGTATAGCTCTTGGGCTATCTTTAGTAGGTAGGAGCTATTGGATCACTATACGGATAATTTTTTTCTTTAGTTAGCGGGAGAATAAAGTTATTTGCCCTCAGTATATGATATTTATATAATTATTTAGTATGTGTTGACTATCTATGGGAGAATATAGCAATAAACTAGGTACTTGAGGTATATTTTTAAGTGGTCCTAGCTCTCAAGAAGCTTAGTCCTATGGAAAGGTAAAATGGCCATGAAGGTTACTATTGTGTCATGACATACGTCTTTATTGGGCATGGGTTTAAGTTTCTTTAATTGGGAGTCAATGGACTTGGATGCTTTTCCCTAAGTTTTTCTTTTCATTTTTACTGGCTATAGAGATGTTAAAACGAATTTGAGAGATAGTTCCGAGTGTTTTATTACAACAATTGATTAATCATTTGTAGAGAAGAAAATGACCATCTTTGTGCTTTATTTAAACACTTAATTCATTGGTTTATTTCACTGTATCTGAAATATCAATATTTTAGATAATGTTTATTTACCCTGTTGTCTCATACACATATGCATATGACTATTTATGTACACTCCAAAAATGTATTCTGTTAACACATTTATTCTACTGGAATTACTAGTAATGAGATTTTTAGAAAGAAAAGCAATGTGTTAGTTTCTGCTCAGCAGGATTTCTCTGTAAAAATATATTTCAAATGAACTAATTATGAAACTGGATTTTTCCTCATTTTTTCCTATAATAGTGACAGCTGTTTGGTCACAATGAATAATACTGAAATTATATTTTCAGATAGCATATATTCTACATAATGCTAATGACAAATCACTCATATTAATTGATGAACTTGGCAGAGGTACTAATACAGAAGAAGGTATTGGCATTTGTTACGCTGTTTGTGAATATCTGCTGAGCTTAAAGGTATTCTTCTCTATTTATTTTAAGTACATTAATTTTGAGCCTTTTTTTAAAATTTCTTTTATTGAATGAAAGATTTTTAAATTGTACAGTGCCTTACAATTTTCAAAAGTTTCACCCAGATGATTTCATATAATCCCATAATAACCCCTTTTTTTTTCCCCTATGCATATATTACCTCTGCATCCTTCCCTCTCCCCACTGGTAGCCACTAGTTTGTTCTCTATATTTGTGAGTCTGTTTCTTTTTGTTTTATTCACTTTGTGTTGTAGTTTTAGATTCTACATATAAGTGATACCATACAGTATTTGTCTTTCTCTGTCTGACTTATTTCACTTCGCATAATGCCCTCCAAGTCCATCCATGTTGCTGCAAATGGCAAAATTTCATTCTTTTTTCAGACATGGAAAACAAACTTAAGGTTACCAAGGAAAAGTAGGGAGGGGTAAACTAGGGATTATACAAAATAGATAAACAACAAGGACCTACCATAGCACGGGGAACTGTATTTAATATTTTGCAATAACCTATAATGGAAAAGAATCTGAAAAATAATATATATATATATTCTTTTGCTGTACATCTGAAACATTGTAAATCAACTATACTTCAATTTAAAAATTTTTCATCCTTATTAATGGCTGAGTAATTTTCCACTGTGTGTGTGCTATATATACATGTATGTATATGTATGTGTATATATATATATATATATATATATATATATACACACCACATCTTCTTTATCCATATATCTGTTTTTATAAATTTATTTATTTTATTTCATTTATTTTGTTTTTGGCTGCATTGGGTCTTGGTTGCTGCGCGTGGGCTTTTCTCTGCTTGCAGTGAGCGGGGACTACTCTTGGTTGTGGTGCACGGGCTTCTCATTGTGGTGGCTTCTCTCGTTGGGAGCATGGGCTCTAGGTGCGTGGGCTTCAGAAGTTGTGGCACACATGCTCAGTAGTTGTGGCCCACAGGCTCTAGAGTGCAGGCTCAGTAGTTGTGGTGCACGAGCTTAGTTGCTCCACGGCATGTGGAATCTTCCTGGGCCAGGGCTTGAACCCGTGTCTCCTGCATTGGCAGGTGGATTCTTAACCACTGTGCCACCAGGGAAGCCCTCCATATACCTGTTGATGGACACTTAGGTTGCTTCCATACCTTGGCTATTGTAAATAATGTGTTGAGTCTTTTTTGATGTATCCTTTATAAATTCATCACAATTGGATTTTACAGGCACCTACAAAATGGCTCATTAAACAATTTTAGTTAATAAAAACATACCATGCTCTGCTACTTAGGCCATATGATCAAGCAGATCAAGCGTTTGAAGTATCAGTGACAGAGATGCTATTTGGCCCCTTTGGCAGGCCCTTTGTAGGTGAACTGTAGCACAGCGCATTAGGATCTTGGAGCGAAGCCCAAAGCCCTGCCATCCTCTGTAGATAACTACTGTCCTTTTGAGGAACAGCTCATAGCCTGCTACTGTGCCTTAGTAGAGACACAATGATTAACCACGGACCACCAAGTTATCATGTGACCTGAGCTGCCCATCATGAGCTGGGTGTTATCTGATCCACCAGCCATAACGTTGGGCATGCACAGCAGCACTCCATCATCAAATGGAAGGGGTATATACATGATTGGGCCTGAGAAGTCCTTGAAGGCACAAGTAAGTTACATGAAGGCATGGCCCAAGTACTCATGGTCCCCACTCCTACTAAACTACTTTCTTTCACCTTGTACCTGTGGCCTTACAGAGAGTTGACAGGGGAAGATAAGACTTAACCTTGCTTACAGATCATTTCGTATGATATTCAGGTGCTACCCAAAAGTGGACAGCTCGGGCTTCCCTGGTGGCGCAGTGGTTGAGAGTCCACCTGCCGATGCAGGGGACATGGGTTTGTGCCCCGGTCTGGGAAGATCCCATATGCCGCGGAGTGGCTGAGCCCATGAGCCATGGCCGTTGGGCCTGCGCGTCCGGAGACTGTGCTCAGCAACGGGAGAGGCCACAACAGTGAGAGGCCCACGTATCACAAAAAAAAAGAAAAAAAAAAAAGAAAAAGTAGACAGCTCTAGCACTATAGTCCCTTTATAGTCCCTGAAGGACACTGCTGAAGGAAAATTGTCTGATTGGGCAGAACTTGAAGCATTGTACCTGGTTGTTATTTTGCTTGTGAGGAGAAATGGCCGGTTGTGTGATTATATATCAATTCATGGGCTGTGGCCAATGGTCTGGCTGAGACTTGGAAGGAACATTTTTGGAAAATTGGTGACAAGGATGTTTGGGGAAGAGGGATGTGGATAAATCTCTCTGAATAAGAAAAAAAATGTAAATATATTTGTGTCCCATATGAATACTTACCAAAGAGTGGCCTCAGGAGAGGCGGATTTTAATAATCAAGTGGATAGGATGACCTGTTCTGTGGATATCAGTCAGCCTCTTTTCTCAGCCACCCCTGCCATCACCCAAGGGGCTCATGAACAAAGTGGCCATGGTAGCATGGATGGAGGTTGGATATGGGCT
This sequence comes from Hyperoodon ampullatus, assembly GCF_949752795.1. Classification (NCBI taxonomy): domain Eukaryota; kingdom Metazoa; phylum Chordata; class Mammalia; order Artiodactyla; family Ziphiidae; genus Hyperoodon; species Hyperoodon ampullatus. Next base: position 66,907,051 of record NC_136915.1, read on the forward strand.
CAGCAACATAGATTTCCACTCACCATGGCCAACCTGGCCACAGCCATCCCTGAGTGCCCAGTCTGCACTGAGCCTCTGATACAGCACCATTCCACAAGATGATTAGCCAGCTGCCTGGTGGCAGGTTGATTATGTTGGACCACTTCCATCACGAAAAGGGCAGCAACTTGTTCTTACTGGACTAGATACTTACTGTGGATACAGAGTTGCCTTCCCTGCGTATGTGGCTTCTGCAAAAACTACCACCCATGAACTTAACAGAATGCTTTATCCACCATCACAGTATTCCCTACAGAATTGCAGCATTGCTTCTGATTAAGGAACTCACTTCATAACAAATGCAATGCAGCAATGGGCCCGTGTTCATGGAATTCACTTGTCTTATCATGTTCCCCACCATCCTGAAGCAGCTGGCTTGATAGTAAAAATATAATTATTGCTACTTACTTTTAAGGAGCCTAATTTCTAACCTAGTATCTTTAGTGCCTAGCACAATCCTTGCAATATAAAAGTCCTGAATAATTATTTGTTAAATCGAATTAACCCGAAATAGAGTTTCCTGCTCTTGTTTCCTGCTCTTTTATATACAGAGTTACTAGAATAGATTGATTTGATATATAAAATTTGAGGATGTTATTGTTATTATGAACATGGTCTCTAGCTTCTAAATATTGGTAGTTTACTAGGTTTCTAAATATTTTCCTGTTGCTTTGTAAATTTGGTTTGTTTTATACTACCTTTTGGTTTGTTTAGTAGTTTTTGAGATTTATTATTTTTCTGTCATATACAAAACCATTCCTCCCTCTGCTACCCCCTTTCCATAGTTGATAGCCATTTGCCAGTCAAATATTTTCTTTTTAATGTCTCAATATTTAAAATTTCCACTAATCACCTATTTAGTTTCTCACTTGTATCTTAAAACATAACAAGTTAGAGTCATATCTCCTTCTGCTTCAGTAATTCTGGGCGGGAAGCCACTGCGCTGGTCAAAAGTCACTTGAACCACCTCCATCAAAATCACCTAAAGTACTTAGGGAAAATGCAGTTTCCTGGGGCCCTGAATTACACTGCTGATTGTGAGAATGTGAGAGGGATAAGCACCAAGAATTTACATCTTTAACAAGCTCTCCAGGGGATTACTAAGCAGTGTCCTTAACCTTTTCCCCCTTAAGTACCTGTACCAAACACAATGCAAATATAAAAGCAAAACCTTTGCAATTTCAAATACCTAAGACAATCCATTGATTTCAGTTTCCCAAAAATATTTATATGGAAGGAAGCTAGTTTTAAAGTAAAGGTTTTTAAAAGTTGAGGGAAATGTTATGATTTCATTTGTGGATTACTTCTCTAATAAATGATTACCTCAGTTAATAGCGTTGTTTCTGGTAAACTTCATCCTTTCAGTATCTTCAGATTTCTTTTTTTAGGATTTTTGCATTTGTTCTCTTTCCCGTAGCGTAACATACGTATGTGTGTAATCATAATAAATATTTTTTCTTCATTGAATATAAAATTTCAAAACATTTTAAGATGAATTGACCATGTTAGCCTCAAAGTTCATCAGTTTCATTTCTACATTTCTGCTCAGCTACTTAGAAGGTTAAACTAAAAATTTATGTTTAAATAGTTAAAATAAAATTTTCTAGTTCATTTAAAAATACTGATATTCATTGTTGTATATTCTAGGCATTTACACTGTTCGCTACACATTTCCTGGAACTATGCCATATAGATGTTCTATATCCTAATGTAGAAAACGTGCATTTTGAAGTTCAACATGTAAAGAACACCTCAAGAAGTAAAGAAGCAATCTTGTATACCTACAAACTTTCTAAGGGACTAACAGAAGAAAAAAATTATGGTATTGCATATAGAAATTATATATATACACTGAAACACTACATATTCTCGTAAGACAAACTTTCTTCTCTTTACTTGACTGTCAGTCTAAGCAACTTTCCTTCTCATTCTTTTGAGTGCTTATATGATCTAAGACTGTATTTTCTATGTCAAACTCACATTTTATATAAAGCTTATTTTAAAACATATTAACAGTAACTATGTAGAATTAGAATACATGAAAGTCCCAGAAGTATAGTTTCTATCCTTAGAAAAATGTAATTAGTTTATATTTGCAAGTTATGTAATGAATTGAAAATTATGTATTTCTTAGACACTCTTTCAGTAATAGCATCCTTCTGTTTTCTTCAGATTCAGGGAACTTGATAACTAAATCTTAAGTCTTAAAATGGAATGTATTACCAAATTATGTGTGTTCATAAACTTGGTTAGATATTTTCTATCTAAATCATTTTGTGACGTGTAAAGTGGCCCAGATTGAGGGAATTTTCAGTTGAATTTTACACATAAAGTTCCAAAAATTATTTTAGCTATGAATGTGACATTTGTGAGGGTGAAAATAGCATCTTTGTTTTGCTATTTGAAATGGGAAAATCAAATGGATAACTTAATTTGTATCAGATGTTTAATCTTTATAAGCCTCAGTTTCATCTATTAAATGGTGATATATGTTGATTTGTGAAGATTAAATGAATTATCAAATACAAACTGCCTAGCATAGTGCCTAGCAATTAGTAACTTCTAAATAAATGTTAGTGTTGCTTCTGTTGCCTCTAAAGCAATAAATAAACTATTAGCACATAGAAGAAAGCCTATAAGGCATTTACACATAAAAATCTGGGAACATGAGAATACTAGTTGGTATTTGAATTTGCATGAAGAGTAGTCACCTACCATTATGTCTTCAGAGAAATTCTTCCCTCATTGATCTGCTTTAGGCTTATATCTGGCTACACTTTCTTCTACCCTGAAAAACCTGTTATTTCCTTTGACCTATAAACCAACTGAATTTGTAGTTGGAATTTCAATGTTATTACTACCATTTGATTTTTTTATCACCTCTTTTCCTTTCCCTATCATGTTTTCTGCTGTCTCAGAGGTATCTTCAGAGGTAATTGATATTCCAATTTGTCTTACATGTCTTAGCAAGTAATTAAATCTCATAATTGGTAAGTTGTCATCCAGAACTTAGGGAAACTTAATTTTGAGAATTAAGTAGTTCATAAATACCTAAGAAAGGAAATTTAAATCTGTGAAGAAAAGATTAATACTGATTAAAACAAACTTAACAAAACCAGCAATAATAATATTGAAGCCCCATTCTTGATAATTTTAGGATTAAAAGCTGCAGAGGTGTCATCACTCCCAACATCAATTGTCTTGGATGCCAAAGAAATCACAAGTCAAATAACCAGACAAATTTTGGTAAGAAACTCTAGCAATAAGAATTGTTTTTCAAATTCAAGAAAATACTTTTAGTGTACATTTTTATTATGGCCTTGGATCTAAAAATATATAATTAATAATTAAAATATTTAAAACAAAAACCTAATTCCTAAATAAAATCCTTTTTACTTCTCAAAACTTTTTTGGTTTGATCTATTATAACTTTTCCCAGCATACCTACTAATAAGATAGGAGACAAAAGTTAAACAGTTCAGTTCCTACTTGTTACTACACTGACTTTATGATAAGAAAAGAAATCTCTATAAAGTAAGCATTAAAAATAAAAATCACTATGCATAACATTTTCATGTCTTTTTAAATAGTTTTCAAAGCTCTTCTATCCATTACCATATATAAGCCTCATAACTCTTCATGAAGCAGTTAGGTCTAATAAAAGATAAATAATAAAGGTATTATCTTTATATGCATTTTTACAGCTGAGGTTCATAGAGCTTAAGTGATTTTCTAGGAAGCAGTAGATCCAACACTGAATTCGCATATGTTAACTGAAAATTTGGAAATCCTTTTTCATTTTTTTACATCAAGTTGCCTTATATTGTTTTAAGAATCCAGTGTGTTCAGTAAACTAAGCTAGGTGCAGTATGAAATTTTCTTCAGTATTAACAGTTTCCTGTGTCTTTCACTCTTTCTTAACCTGCCTTCAATTTTTCTTTTGCATTCCTCAGTCTTTTGACCTCCTAGACTGCTTTTATGACTTTACTTGCCTAACTACTCCATTGGAATTCCTTCACCAGTAATTTTGGCAGTGCTTCACTTCTAAAGAACCTCTCATTACCTAATTCTTCAGAATTCCTCTTGCCAAATTCCAGTTATGGGCAACCTCTCCAGTAGCCTTCTAGGTTTTGGATTTCCTGATGCTGCTCAAAATATATTCAGGCTAATTTTAGCCACTGCAAATTAGTATATACTAACTTTGGTTGAATATTTTACTGAATAGTTTTTTCTTCTGTCCCATTAATCTATGTGGTTTCTTATAGTAACTCTTTCAAAATGTTTCTACTCTTCCTGAGCCCTCAATAACCTTACTCTCTACAAAAAAATTTACCTCCTATACTTTTTGAGAGACTTGAGGTCATCCTGATGAGTCCTTGAACCTTCTCCTCCTTCAGAATTCTATTTTGGAATTTCTGTTTTTCACCTATTTCTCTTCCTTCCTATTTCAGAGGAAGACATTACCTTTCAACCTTTTTAAGGTTAACTTTTCTACCTTCTTTCCATCTCGATTAAGATCAGTTTCTTCACCAGTTTCTTTTCTTCTCTTTGCATCCTTAGTGTTTTTTTCAGTGGCTTTTTTTTTCCCTATGAATATGGTTAGGTTTTTCCCAATAAATCCTTTTTTTTTTTTTTTTTTTACCTTCTCAAACTATATTTCTCTTCCTTTTACTGCCAATTTCCCAAGAGTAATCTATACTTGCTTCTTCCATTTTCCACTTGCAAACTGGATCTTGTCATCACTCTACAGAAAGTTTCCTCTTAAATACTAACTATTCATAAAATCGTATGGCCTTTTTTTCACTTCTCATCTTCCCTGTTCCCTCTATGGCATTTGGCACTACCCTTCTTTCCCTTTTCATAATTCTTCCCTGTCTTGGCTACTGTGGAATTGTCCTCTCCTGGATGTTCTCATTCTCCTACCTCTTTGATTATCACTTCTTTCCTTTCTTCACTAGTGCTTTATATTATTCCACCTACCAAATAGAAGTATTCCTAAGATTTTACTGTTGTTTCTTTGTTTAGAATTCTATACTCTTGGTGATCTCACCTTTCCACAGCCTCCACTTTCATTTCTTTTTGACTCTGAATCTATATATTTTTATCCATATTTCTTCTTAAAATCTTAATTTATGTTTTCACTCTTCAGTAGGTTCAAAATTAAATTTATCATCTTTTGAAAAATCTTCTCATCTCTTCACTTTCAGATCTCCCAGTGACCCATCAGAGCTATGAATCCTTCTTCTTAATTACCTCTCATTAGGACTAAGCAGTAGGTTCTCTCTCTTTTCCAACCCATCCTACATACTTCTACCAGATTGTCTTCTATTGCATAGTTCTAATGTTGTTTCCTGCTCGGAAATTTTCAGTTGTGTCTTACCAAATAAAAGTTGAACTCCTTAGCCTAATGTTGAAAGTCTTCTATGATTATTTCTCAAAATGTAATCTGAGGATTACCTACATTAGAATCACCTGGGATACTGGGTACCATCCCAGATTTTCAAGGGTCTCCTGTGGCTCAAGGATTTACATTTTTAACCAGTCTTCAGATGATTTTTAAGCAAACTAAAGTTTGTTAACTACTGCTTTATGATCTCCCTTTGTTTACTACCTCAGTGTTATATAACATTACTCAATTTAACTATAACGTACATTTCTGCCACATTGAATTACTTGTCATTTCATCATTTTGACCTGATTGTGTACCATACTTTCTAATGTGTTTGCTCTCTCTGTTTTTTCCATCTGGAATGCCCTCCCTTCTAGGCTCTTCTATCCATCAAGATTCATTTCAAATACTCCATCCTATTTAAGCTTTTCTTGACACAAGCTGGAAGTGAACTTTCTTTCCTCTGAACATTTTATATCCCTCTTATGGGACTTTTCATGATTAATCAGTTGCTTGTAAACATGTCTGTTTCACTGTAAGACTGAGCTTTTTAACTTCCATTATCATGTCAGGATGACATTTTGTATGCCCCCATAGTCATGAATGCAATTTATAGGGTCTGGGATATAGATAATAATAGATATTCAATAACTGTCATTTAAATAATAAACTGATAGTTGATCAATCAGTGTATCGAATAGATGGATGGATCAATATATGATAATCTTATTCTACCTCACGGAGTCATATTTATTTTTCCTATAGTGAAAGTAGAGAAATATCTGGAATTCTTGGCTATTGAGGAGTTGAAGGGATTGTATTTCCCTTAGTGAATGGAAACTGAGTCTTTACATAAATAGTTAAGATTGAAAATGCTGCTTCCTCTATCTAGCTCAGGCAAAGAAATGAATGAAGAATTTTCTAGCTATACTCCCAACCCTGAAGGGAGGTATTCAAGGACTGAATATCTAAAGGTCTTCCAAAGTATTAGAATATTCCCATTTTAAACATTATTTCTTGGGTATCCTTAAGTATAATTTGTAAGTATAATTAAGACATAATTTCAACTAGCAATTTATGTTGCTTATTTTAAAAATGTAATTTACCCCTCAGGCAGTATTTTCTTTTAGGCTCTAGCAATCCTATATATGAACTATTTTGAGTGACAAGCAGTTTACTGATGACCCATTCTGTCCACTAGTTTATCTGTTGGGGAATTAAAGTAGGAGATACAGAGTAGTACTCTGAGTGACATTTAAAATTATGAATACTGCATAGCAATGAGCAGAGTGCTATTTTCCCATACTTTTTTGATGAGAAAGTGTTTGTAGAACATAACTCTGTGGATTTTCTATTACTCTTTGGTGTTGTGTTGAGATATTTGACCATTTAGCAGATTTTTTTTTCATTGAGAAGTGGCTTTCAAAGATTAAGGATCTGTCATAAAGTAGTAAATACTCATGAGAAATGTTATTCTCCAAAATAATATTTATTTCTTCTGGTACGTGATTTGTTAGTTGGATGGGGCTGACTTATCCAAAGGGATTTGTTAACTATTGAGTTCTTATTTCTATGAAAGGAGATAGAATATTGCCAAAATAAAAATGATAGTATTCATATTTTAATTTTTATCTGTATTTTTTCAATAACAGCAAAGCCAAAGGAGTACCCCTGAGTTGGAAAGACAGAGAGCTGTGTACCATCTAGCTACTAGGCTCGTTCAAACTGCTCGAAACTCTCAATTGGACCCAGACAGTTTACGAACATATTTAAGTAATCTCAAAAAGAAGTATGAAGCAGATTTTCCCAGGGCTGAACAAGTTTCAGGAAACACTGAAGAATAATAACAACTTACATCTTATACTAATCAAATAATATGTCTTAATATGAGGAACCTAGAATTCATTTTTCCCAAGAGCAAAAGAAAGTAATATTTGCTAAATTTTGTATTTTAATTGAAAATTACATTATATTAACCCATGAATTATCATCTATATGTTCTATATAAGAAAATATTTGTTATATAACTTAAAAAATGAGAACTATTTAAAGAACTGATTATGTTAGAAAAAAAGTCTAACGTGACGCTTTTTTCTCATTTATGAAACTTCATGTTAAGTTTATTTATATTTACAAGTTGTGGTTTAAAATGTTATCATAAATAGTTTAGCTAAAAGAAATCTTTCTTTGCAGGTCTGAAAACTTAGGTGAGGTTTTCTTTTACACTGTTATTCAGAAGGAATATTTCTTTTACATTCTTATTATGACTCAATGATTTCTTAATTAATACCCACAAATTCCAACACTGGATGCTTCTGAATGTCTTAGAATGATACCGAGAATTTTAAAGTATTCTTTTTGGCATTCAGTATAGTTCTAAAGGGTGAAATTCAGCAAATAGACATGTTGTAACTCAGAGAGTGTTTCTGCAAGGAGTAGTTACCAAATAGGCAGGTGTTCCATTTTCTACTCACCAACTTCTTCTCTTTTCCCATTTCCAAATTTTCATTTTTGACCATCTTTTTTAGGTGAGTAAACAAGGCAGCAGAAAGGTAATATTGATATGTTTGCCTTAATTGTTGGTTCACAAGGGAGCATTTTATAAAATTGTGTTTCCACAGGCATGTGGCTCACACCACCTTTTAGAATTAACCAAAAGGTTATTCTGGTTTTATAAATGGACAAAAGAAAATGGAAAACCATCAGTTGTTCAGTAACTGCAAAGAGCTGTTGTCTTCTCAAACACCTTATTTCTATAGTTCCATCTCAGTAGAAGACTTATTCACATAATCTCAGCCCAAAGGCCTACGATAGGGAAATTACTCTTGGAAACTTAAGTATCTGGAACTCAGGGTATACATTCAGTAAGCTGCAAGTTTCATAGTTATTTGTATTACTGTGAATTACTATTACAAAAAATTGTTCACAGACTGATTAGGGCCCTATTTTTTGTTAATATATACATATTTTATTTTATAAAATGTAATACTAATATTTTTGACTTTATTCAGCATTCTAAGTACATATTAGCTGCCAGATATATTGAAAAAGTTATAATTTGAATGACACATAATTTTTTGAAAAATAATTGTAAATTAGTGTTAATAATTATGTTAGGTATATACTAAATGTCTTATTAGAGTACTTCTATTTCCTATTCTCATGTTTTAGAAATAGAGCACCACAGTATTTGAATTTGACTATTAGTCACATTTAAATTCACAGCCTTTGAAATGAATTATATTTTATACAGTCGTTCCTAAAAGCAGTTAGATAATTTAGGTTTGTGGCAAATTTCTAGAAGGTACTGAGGAGGAAAAGGGAATGGCGCATTGTTTGGGAGGGCAGGGAAGAAAAGGGAGGAAGCAATAACAGGGAGAAGGGGAGCAGGCTGCAGAAGAAAAACAGGCAAGCAGAGACAGGTGCGAAGTATTAAATATGCTGAATATCATTTACTCAAATGTATTAACTTCCCTTTACATTTAACCCCAATATTAAATTCCACCAGACTTTTAAGAAATTCTTCATCATCATTCTGCAGCTTTTGATGCAAAAACTGCAGCCAACAGATTAATCCCTTTTATTTTAGATTTGGAATACTGAAATAAAAATGGGTTTATATCTTCTTAAAATTAAATACTTTTTCTTCAGTCATTTTGTGTGTTGCCGAAACATATGAAAAAGCAAATCAAAGGCAGATATAATTATAAAGTCATGGTACTATAGGATGGAGGTGAATGCTAGGAAGACAATCCATCCTTTAATTTTCAGGTCTATTTGCTCTACTCTTCAGTACCTCTTCGCCTTTGCCTTTCTCTAAAATTATAGATCATTATCTTATAATTCAGTCTTTTAAGATAAATGTCCATAATGATTTAGCAAACTCCTTGAATTTCCACCTCAAAGCCATTCTTTTAGTCTGTTCCACCTTTCTCCTCACATAAAGTAATCTTCAAGTCTAGGAGTACGGTATATGGGAATAGAGGAAAAGGGCAGCTTATCCTCATGCCTAGGAAGTAATACATTTGTTTATTTTTAAATTTGCATAACTGTAAAATTAAATCTTTTTTGATCTACAATTTTATGAATTTTGGCACATTTATGGATTTGTGGTACTACCACACTCAAGATGCAGAACAGTTCTGTCACCACCAGATGATTCCCTTAGTACTTTCCCTTTGTAGCCAAATTCTTCCCTGACTCCTAACTTTAACCCAGCAATCACTGAGTATGGTTAAGCATTCCCTCCCTATAGTTTTGTTTTTACCAGTCATATAGCATGTAACCTTTTGAGACTGGCTTCTTTTACTAAGCATAATGTACTTTAGAATCTATCCATTTGGTTGTGCCTTTTAATTGCTGCCTGGTATTCCACTGTTTGTATGTACCACAGTTTATCCATTCACTCACTGAAGGACATTTAGGTTTCTAGTTTTTGATGATTATGAATAAAGCTGTGTAAGCATTTGTGTACAGATTTTTGTGTGAGTGTTAAGTTTTAATTTATCTAGGTTAAATAGGAGTGGAATGACCCTGTCATATTGTAAGTGTATATTTAACTTCATGAGAAGCCTGCAGACTCTTTTCCAGAGGGCTTATACCATTTTGCATTCCTGTCAGCCATGTATGAGAGGTCCAGTTGTCCCACATGTTCTTTAGTACTTGGTGTATTGTCAGTTTTTAAATTTTTTTTAGCCATTCTAATAGATATGTGGTGAGTAATGCATTTAAAATATTTTAAAGCTATTCTGATCATTCTTTAGCAAGCAGCGATTTTTTAAAATCTTTCTTTTTCCTAAATTATTTTTTAGCTACTTTTTAGTTTAACCTCTCTGGTAGCACATTTTTTAATCTTTCCCTTCAAGCAAAAGTTTCAGAGTTTGGTAAAAAACTACCAAAAATATAATTCAATAATATTTATTATGGAACAGACTACGTACTAGGTGCTAGGCGCACAAAAGATGTCTGACCTTGAGGTGGGCTTTTCAGGTGTAGTTAAGAAAAAAACACATGTAGTAGGGTTGGAACACCATGTGTTAAGTACGATAATAGAGGAACATAAGGGTAGTAGCACAAAAAATGTTTACAGTTCTTTGTGGGTCAAGGGAGTTTAAAAGGTAGTAAAATAGGTCAAGTGTTCAGGAAGGGAAGAGCACTTTAGATAAGGATCAGCATATGTAAAAACAAAGAGATGTGAAACAGTAACCAGCTTGGTTTAGCTGAGGGATAGAGTGCATATGAGAGAGTGGCAAAAAGATGAAGTAAGGGCTTTATATCAGTTTCTCCTTTAGATGACTGAAGAGTTTTAAGGTCTGTTGCTGGAGAGTGGAAGAGGGTGGTGGTGGTGGTAGTAGAGGAATAACATGATAAGATTTCCATTTTAGAAGGATCATCTGGGTGGTAGCATAAATGGTTTTGGGATGTGTGGTTGAAACCAAGGAGATGAGATAGTTTAAGAAACTCAGTAGTTCAGAAGAGAATTGATTAAGGGTAGAAACAGAATGGAACAGGGGTGTGTGTGTATGTGTAAAGGAGGAGAATGGAGGGGATGGAGTGGCTGGTGGAGGAGAGAAGACATTGATTTGAAAGATATTAAGGAGATTTAGTGCTGATTAACCAGATTTAGCGATTCATGACTTATCCGATTTTTTAGTGAGGGGAAGGTGTTATGGATTGAATTGTGTCCCCTTGAAAAAGATTTGTTAAGTCCTAACCCCCTGTACTTCAATATGTGACCTTATTTGGAAATAGGATCATTTCAAATGTATTGATAATTAGTTAAGATGAGGTCATACTGGAATAAGGTGGACCCCTGATCCAATATGACTGGTGTCCTTATTAGAAGATTGCCATGTGAAGACACAGAGACTCAGGGAGAATACCATGTGAAGGTAGAGGATTGAAGTGATACATCTACAAGGCAAGGAATGCCAAAGATTGCTGGAAAACCACCAGAAATTAGGAAGGATTCCCCTACAGTTTTCAGAGGGTGTGTGGTTGTGCTAACACCTCAGTTTTAGACTTCTGGGCTCCAGAACTGTGAGACAATAAATTACTGTTGTTTTAGCCAGCTAATTTTTGTACTGTGTTATGGCAGCCCTAGCAAATTAATACAGAAGGGAAGAGTTAAATATGATTCTAGGTGGTGATGCCATCAACCATGTTGAGAAATATGGAAATAATAAGAATTCCAGTAGAAGGAAGTTTCAAAGAATTCCCTGACGGTCCAGTGGTTAGGACTCGGCACTCTCACTGCCAGGTTCCCGGGTTTGACCCCTGGTCCGGGAACTAAAATCCCACAAACCGTGTAACATGGCGCCCCCCCCCCCAAAAAGAAGAAAAGTTCCAGAAATTTAGGTTCTGCTTGTTGCCCACTCTCTAGCATAGGTATGAGCCATGTTCAGTAGAAGTGATGACTAGATAAAATTCATTAAGCTCTGTTAGAGTGGATGGAAATTAGGGAATAAATGTAAAAAGATGTGCTAAAATATTTGCCCAGAAGAATCACTTCATCTGGATCAGCAATCTAGTTTTTCTTTATAAGCTAGATTAAGGGTTTTTTTTAACTTTCTTCATGTTAACACATATTTCCAACTAAATTATCATATGCTACTGGTAAAATATTCAAATATTAATACATAGTGTGTTGTTTGAACTCCCTATATACTTATTTATGAGCTTAAAATATGCTCAATCATAATTAAATGTAGTTTAAGTGTAATAAATAAGCATTTCTATAATCCAACCCCGTAATGCAGTTAAGGGGACGAACGTGGAAGGAGAGGAAAAGCAAGTGATCTAGTTATATTGTTACTTGGCTATTTCCATTCTGTTCTTTAGAAAGTTAAATCACACAATTGTTTTGTCTTACTATAGGACCAAAATGAATGCCCTTTTCTTATGAATTGTCAAAATTTTGATAGTCCCCAGATTGCAGATAGTGAGGATGGATACTGTCTACCATACTCTACTTAAATAGATCTAAATGCAGTGATGAGGTGGGGAACAGATTCTCATTGTCAAGGACTGTGAAGTGTCTAAGATTTTTACCTTAACTTGCAAACTAGCAGTTTAGCTTACCATACTGTTTTCTGTCAGAAGACAAAAGACTGGGTCAGAAACGAAGAACTTTATTACTAGTGGCACAGCATGCAACATGAGCTTCTTGTTTGTGTTGGTTCCACGTACCCCCATCCTCTAAGATGTGTAGTTGTCCAGGTAGATGTGCACACAGTGGACTGGTGTTATAGCTGAAGAATCCCAAGCTTGGGAAACACCAGGCTTTTAAAATGAGCTTCAAGCAAACCTCCTTGATCACTTCCCCAGAGGAAGACATTGCCTTTATTATATTAGATATTGAGCAAACCTGACCTCTGCTCAGAGGGAGCCACTATCTCTATCTTCTAAGGCTGCTCACTATACAAACATCCTTAAAAAGATAGTCAAGAGTAAGACAGTTCCTCTGCTCATAAGACAGGTGGAAATATGAGAGACCCATGGAGAATTATCTTCCAGTTCTCATCTTTATGTTGCAACAATTTGACCACATAGTTTTATAGAGAACAGTCTAATACCCTAGATATTCAAAAAGCAAAGAGCTAAAAAATTGTTGTAGAATACATTCTAATTTTTTTAAGATAACAAGTTTCTTTGTAACCAAAGGATATGCAGATTTAACTGATAATAGTTTCATTTTGATGTGATGTTGGGTCAAAATTGTTTCTTTTTTGTATTAAAATGCATATAATTTGGGGTAGATGAAATGGGTGAAGGTGATCAAAAGGTACAAACTTTCAGTTATAAATAAGTCCTGGGCATGTAATGTACAGCATGGTGACTATAGTTAATAATATTGTATTATATATTTGAAAGTTGCTAAGAGAATAGATCTTGAGTTCTCATCACAAGAAAAAAAAACTTGTAACTATGTGTGATTATGGGTGTTAACTAGACTTATTGTGGTGATTATTTCACAGTATATAAATTTATTGAATCATTCTGTTATATACCTGAAACTATTTTGTTTTACACAATTATATCTCATTAAAAAAAATACTGCTGGGCTAGTATTTAGGGGTATCACATACCAAAACACCCAAGCTCCACGTTGTAACTTAAGGCTAATTATGTACAAATATAATCCATTTCTGTCATCCTATTCCCAACACTTTAGCTGACTAATTCTTTAACTTGTGTTATTTGTGACCACGGATGCTACAGAATTATAAATTCTTCTCTCAAGGAAGGGATCACCTCTTAATTTCATTAATTATTCCCTACTACCAAACACAGTGTTTTATTTGCAAAATAACTCAATAAACATTTGTTATTATGGATATAAAATATAAAATAATATTTACCTAACTTAGGACATACTAAAAATAAGAGCTTCAGAGTTAACAATATTAATATGACCAGATTTTCCACAAGTAACAAGAATGCTCTAAGGCCGAAAACAACTTTTAAAAACAGAATAAAAGCATAAATCTAAAATATTTTTTAAATGCAAATAATTTGTTGCACTGTATAGAAAGTTAATGGGTAGAGCCATATGTTAATTTAAAAGTGATTCATTTAGGGTGTCATGTGAAAATATATTTTCTAATGGAATGTTCAATGCAGTAAAAATTGGTGTGAAGTTAATAGTTTATTAACTTCTAAACCATACAACAGTGAGCATCCTTAAAGAATGAAGAAAAAGACGTGCATTAGCTTTCTAAATTCAGGTAGTTCTGTAGACGAACAGGAATAAGAAGTGAAAATATTCCATTTGGGAGCATATTGTTGGTCAGTAGTTGAGCCCTGATGGTTATTCTGCAAAGATGTAATAGTTCACATGGATCTTTGTATCTTGTTGAAGGAATGTAGTCCAGCCAATTTGAAATAATTGGACGTCTTCCTAAACTTAGCTGCATCTAAAGAAAAGGGAAAAGGGAAATTATAAACACTTTAATTGTTTTATTTGAATTCACAAAATGTATCTTAAATTTATTTGACCCTTATAATATTTTTTCTAAAACATTTTCACTTGAGGCAAGAATTTTTACTCCCATTTTATTCTCACAATCATATATAATGTTTAATGTGTCTAAGGACATAAAACATTTCTTACAACAGTGAATCTGTATGTTTTTAATTTTAGACAGATCATACACTTATGGTTTATTCGCTTCTAGCGTAGTGTTGCCAATTTGAGCAGTTTGACTGGAATTATCTAGGAGACTTTAGAAAATATTAATGCTGAGGTTCTACTCCAGAATTTCTGATTTAGTTAGTGTGGTGTTGGGCACAGACAACATAAATCCTAAAAGTTCCACCAGGTGATTCCAGCCATTGTAGAGTAAAACTACATGCTGCTGAATCATGAGAAGACCTAACAAGAGGCCCGTATACATTAAAATAACTTTTTACGTTTTAGATAAGCTACCCTTTTAAAGATTTAGTTCTAGAAGCCAAATGTTATTAGGCTGATTTAGAAGTAAAAGACATTGCTGTGTTATAGAGGTACTTCTCCAGAAGAACCTACACTCTACAGACTACATGACACTTTAACTTAAATGATATATAATTTTTCATTGTTCAGTAAACAATTATTTAAAGAATATCTCATGTATACTCAGCATTGACCTTGGTGCTTGGGATAATTGCTAGACTACGCAAAATACACATAGCCTCTGCAATCACAGAACTGTGGTCTAGAAGTAAAGATATCTAAATGTATATTTACAGTAAAACTGGCAAATGTGGAAATGAAAAGCAGGGTTATTTAGAGTTCTTTAAGCTGGTTTTTATGCCATTTTTCACCTTATTGCTCAATGCTACTTCACTTATTAAGCTGAAATTGATTGGAATCCAGCTTTAACTTCTTTGCCACTCAGGTGATTTTGATCAACTCATTCTCTCCTAGTACTCTTCTATTTTGAGTGTACCTCAGCAATAGCATTCATAGACCTGGTTGAGAATCAATATGCCCTATAAAAATTGTGCAGGACTAACACTGGACAAGGACAAGCAAATTACTAAAGAAGCAAAAAAAATTTTTTTAACATTTTTATTGGAGTATAATTGCTTTACAATGGTGTGTCAGTTTCTGCTGTATAACAAAGTGAATCAGCTATACATATATGTACATCCCCCTATCTCCTCCCTCTTGTGTCTCCCTCCCACCCTCCCTATCCCACCCCTCCAGGTGGACACAAAGCACCAAGCTGGTCTCCCTGTGCTATGTGGCTGCTTCCCACTAGCTATCTATTTTACATTTGGTAGTTTATATATGTTCATGCCACTCTCTCACTTTGTCCCAGCTTACCCTTCCCCCTCCTCGTGTCCTCAAGTCCATTCTCTATGTCTGCATCTTTATTCCTGTCCTGCCCCTAGGTTCTTCAGAACCTTTTTTTTTTTTTATATTCCATATATATGTGTTAGCATACAGTATTTGTTTTTCTCTTTCTGACTTACTTCAGTCTATATGACAGTCTCTAGGTCCATCCACCTCACTACAAATAACTCAATTTCTTTTCTTTTTATGGCTGAGTAATATTCCATTGTATATATAAAGAAGCAAAAAAATTTTTTTTATTTTTTTGTTTTAAAAATTACTTGCCAAGGACTTCTCTGGTGGTCCAGTGGTTAAGAGTCTGCGCTTCCAGTACAGGTGGCGCGGGTTCAATCCCTGGTCAGCGAACTAAACTAAGATTCCACATGCCATGTGGAGCAGTCATAAAAACAAAAACAAAAACAACAAAAAATAGCAAGAAAAATTGGTGCCAGGGCTTCCCTCGTGGCACAGTGGTTAAGAATCTGCCTGCCAAGGCAAGGGACACAGTTTCGAGCCCTGGTCCGGGAAGATCCCACATGCCGCGGAGCAACTAAGCCCGTGTGCCACAACTACTGAGCCTGCACCGTAGAGCCTGTGAATCACAACTACTGAGCCAATGAGCCGCAACTACTGAAGCCCACACACCTAGAGCCTGTGCTTCGCAACAAGAGAAGCCACCACAATAAGTCCGTGGACCACAACCAAGAGTAGCCCCCGCTCGCCACAACTAGAGAAAGCCTATGCGCAGCAACGAAGACCCAATGCAGACAAAAATAGATAAATAAGTTTTTTTGAATGCTTAAAAAAAATTGGTTGCCAAAATAATTTGACGAATTTGCTGTTCTTACAGTTGGCCCAGGCATGGTTGATTGATATGCATTGTTAAAGCTTAAAAAAATTAAAGACCCAGCAGAACTATATATCTTAGGAGTTTATTTCTGAAGTCACACCTTTAAAGATAAGGGAAACTGCTAGATTCCTTGGTACTTTGACTGGTTTAAATTTATAGGAGTAGCTCTCTTTACCTTATGCAGACTTATTTCTTTTTTTTTAATTAATTTTTATTGGAGTATAGTTGCTTTACAATGTCGTGTTAGCTTCTACTGCACAGCAAAATGAAACAGTTATACATATACATATATCCCCTCCATTTAGGACACTACAGTGCATTAAGTAGAGTTCCCTGTGCTGTACAGTATATTCCCATCAGTTGTCTATCTTAGACTTATTTCTTGATACTAATAGACATGATACAATTTGATGCTGAAACTTGCAGTTCATTTTGACAGGATAAACATGCCCTTCATGTGGTTGATTTTTTTTTTAAACCTTATCAAGGAGAAACTCTTCACATTTCTGAGGGATAGATATTTTCAATTGAGCAAATATTTAAAGCCTTTATATTTTCATGCTTAAAATTGTTCAGGAATTTTGAAAAGGAAAATATGTTTCTTGGTATGTGATTATAGTGGAGAGAAATGTAACTTTAATTTTACAATATTCTATTGGAAAAGAAATCTGTTAAAAGTTTAATTTGTTCTGTTTTGTTTTTGTTTTTAAATTTATTTATTTTTGCCTGCGTTGGGTCTTTGTTGCTGTGCGTGGGCTTTCTCTAGTTGCAGTGAGTGGGGGCTACTCTTCGTTGCAGTGCGGTGGCTTCTCTTGTTGCGGAGCACAGGCTCTAGGCTCGTGGGCTCAGTAGTTGTGGTGCACAGGCTTAGTTGCTCTGTGGCATGTGGGATCTTCCCGGACCAGGGCTCAAACCCGTGTCCCCTGCATTGGCAGGCAGATTCTTAACCACTGAGCCACCAGGGAAGCCCTGTTCTGTTTTTGATACATAGAAATCCTAATAAACAGATTATTATGTAATTAGAATGTAATAATAATATACATCTACTTAATAACTACTAAAACTATACTAACTTTTAAAAAATTATTTCATATTTAGAAGACATAAAATTATGAAATAAAAGAGCTAAATGTTCAAGATAATTAGAATTTTGCCTGTTTTTAATTTATAAGCATATACTCAGTGATTCACTGGTTTGATAGATGAAAAATTAACTTTATTCTTGTCTCACAATTTTATCTTAAAATTGATCAATATTTGAGCCCACACCCAAAGTACAATATTTTGCTTACCTCTATTTCCCTGGTTGAAATGACAGAAAGCACTCTGGAACAAAGCACTAAACATGTTTTGGCATCTTCCTGGATGTCTGCCAGTTCATGATCAACCATTATTCTCACTCTTGAGGGGTAGAGCAATATTGTTAACACAATGTTGATAGGTTTTTTTTCTCTTTCTACAATTCCATATTGCAGGAGTATTTTTAAGATATCGGATTGTCTCGTCTGAGCTACGTAAAGTAGAGGTGTGATTCCACTTAATGGGCTTGGACAGTATACTGGTGTGAAAGTTCTGTGAATCAGACAAACAAGAAAAGCCTCATTGAATATAGAATTAAGAAATGTGGTAAAAACTTTGTCTTAACAGTAAAGAGAAAATAATAGTATTATCTTAAATAGTAAATATCTTAAATAACATTAATGTAACTTCTCCTTTATATATAGTATGTCTTAAAAAGAGTTTTCCACTTCGAATCTAGGCCAACCTGAAGGTCAAAAAATAAGAAAACTGTACTACACACTTAAATCCCGTTTACACTTGTAAAAACAAAAAGATTACAATATGTGAAAAGTGTTTAGTTTTAGTAATAGCAATTCTGTTTCTCATTTGAGAAATCCATAGTGATTAGAACTAATATTATGAAACTGATATAGCTCTGGAAAATCTAAAATGAAAAAGAGGGACAGATTTTTTTTCTTTTGCTTTATTAATAGAATAGAATTCTGTGACCCTTTTGTTTTTGTTGTTCTTGATCACGTATCAGGCTTGAGATTTAATTGAGTTTGAAAATTAGACTGAAAAGGAATAAGTGCAACTACCTTAATTCTATTTTTTCACTTTAATAAAATCAGAGTTGGTATTTTCAGGTTGAAGAAATGTAAATTATGATGAGGGTCATATCAGGTCCCTCAAGGACAAAATTTAATTTGCCTTCTTCAGTAGAGTTTTGAGAGTTCTCTGAAATCTTGTTTTTCCTGGAGTGCTGTATGATGGCTGGACTTGAAAATTTCTCCTCCCTTATGACAGAAATGAAAATGTTATTTTTTTCTAATTGTGTATAGTTCTTGCAGTTGTTTCATTTAATAGACATTTATGTTTGCTATTGAATTGGTCACTATATGTAGATAGGACATGGTAGAATCAGCCACAGGGAATTTTGTATTAATTATCAAGCTTTGATTTGGCCAAGTAGACATGGCTTTTAGGATAAAAAAAGGGAAATTTTATTCATGGTCCTTGTCTCTGGAATTCTCTTGATTGATCTAATAAAATACTAATATATTCTGCAGAACAGCATACAAACTATAAATATTAGTTTTGGATAATTATGCCTAGCAAGAAAAGCATTATTCAAAAAGAACTTTAAGATTTCAAATAATTAAGATGGGAGGCAACTTGGTATAGTGCTAAAAACAATAGAGATTTAAAGGTTCTAGGTTCTAGGTTTTAGTTCTCCTAACCAATAAGTCAGCTTCTTTGAGTCTCCATTTCCTCATGCATTTATGTATTCATTTGCTCATCCATTCATTAACTAATTTATTTAACACTGGCTTGTCTAGAGTGTACTGAGTACTAGATATGCAAAGATGAAGGATGTAGTCCTTGATCTCAAGATGCTTATTATAGTCTAGTAAGGGAAACAAACAAGTAATTCAATAAATACAGTACAAGGTGATCATTGCTATGATAGAAACATGCTTGGGGAACTGTAGAAACACCAAGGAGGGACACCTAACTCTACCTGGGTTAGTCATTGCCTGTAGGTTATCCTGGATCTAAGACTTGAAGGTCATAGTAGGTGTTTGGCAATAAAAAGATTGGAAAGAATGTTTCATTTACTAACATAAACCAACACTGGAATATTGTTATGCAAGAACTAGCTATATAAAATACATCATTTGTATTAGATAAGTTCTCTGGTTGAAGTGTATTTGGGGTCCTAGAGACCTCCCATATAGTGATTCTCTTGTCAGGAGCTCAAAAAAGTACAGTTTGAAAATTACTAGACCAACTAGTTTATCTCCAAAGCTTCACTGAGCTCTGAAATGCCAAGATTTTGTGATTAAAAAAAAAAAATAGTGTGGTGCAGTGCAGAATAGTGTTTTAGAAATTAAGAAGTGGGATTTTTGCCATCACTCTACCAGTGGCACTATATATATCCTTCTAACTCTGTATAAAATATATATACACTCTCTCCTGGAGTCATCTCCAGATCAATATTGTTCTGAACATCTCATCTTTTTCACAAATACTTCCAACACATATCCAAAATTGAACTTCTAAACTACTTCTACATTCCCTCTCCTGATTGTTGGTATTCATTTTCCCAAACCACCACTGCATTCAACTCTTTTACATTTCTTTGATTTGTATATGTTCTTCCCTTCCATTTTCAATTCTGGGACAAATCTTACTCATCGTATAAGACCCTGTCTAATAAACTCTATGGCACTTTGTACATAGCTCCATTAAGCTCTTATCATTTTGGACAACTTACTTAATGTCTCTAATATTTCATTTTCTTATCTTCAAAATCAGTGCGTGGGCAAGATAAACTATAAAATTTTAAGTTCTACAGGGCAATACTCTTTGTTTAATACACTTTTATATCCCTAAATGCCTAGAACAATGCTTGGCCCATAGTATATACTCAAATATATGTTCATTGATTTTTTACCATTATCCTGAAAAATATTATTAATTTTAAAGTTATTTTGTAGCTTTTGGGCCTAATCAGAATTTTAGTGAAGTGCAATCATTTAACATTTTCAAAAGCAAGCTAATTTATTTATCTTGTTAACTCTTAAGAAGATATTTGCCTTAAGAGACTTATAAGTATGGGAA
Source organism: Hyperoodon ampullatus (assembly GCF_949752795.1). Lineage (NCBI taxonomy): Eukaryota > Metazoa > Chordata > Mammalia > Artiodactyla > Ziphiidae > Hyperoodon > Hyperoodon ampullatus. The sequence goes on from NC_136915.1 coordinate 66,927,772, forward strand.
TTCACGGGACTTAGGGGACAAAAAATACTGTAAGTGGCCCTTGTTAAGATTTAGAGATATTAGTTGATTTTAAGATATTAAGATTGACATTACTGTAGAAGATATTTTGGACCAAAAATGTTGAAAACATAACTAAAACTCAAATAGGTTTAAAATGAGATTCAAAAGTCTAGTCTGTACCCAAATGACATATAATTAATCCTCATGTTTAAAGATCATGTTATTGTAAACCAAAATTTGCTTAATCTGTCCTGACAGTTAATTATTACAGTACTTATATGGATGGAATGAGGCAAGCAAAGCAAGAATCAATTTTTAAATGTGAGGTTAATGAACTGAGCCCTCTGTATCTGAAAACCTGTCATATATGCACTTATGAAATGGGACATAATATTTCCATATAGACATGCAGGGAATGATTCCATTTTGTAGCTATAATAATTATTTCTAAAAATTTTCCTAGCATTTCTCTTCTGGTTTCCAGCTGCCAATTTAATAGACCTTTCTTCATAATAATTTTATCTTTGATATTTGACACACTTGACTTTCTTGAGATGTTTTCCCATGACTCCGTGGGACCATTCTCTTCAAGTTGTGCATCTATCTCTTTGACTATTCATTCTCAACCCTCTTTCACTGATCCCTCTTCCTCTGCCCTCAACATCTAGGTAAAGTAGATGTGGTGTTTTGACGAATTTTCATCTGATTCATTGTTCTCAGGCAATTTTGTCTATGACCATAACATGATAACTACTGTCTGTTAATTTATTCAACAAATACTTACTGAATGCATACTGTATGCCAGGCACCCTTTTGGGTACTTGGGATATATGAGGGAACAAAACAAAGATGCCGCTTTCTTGCTATTATAGTAGTGAGGGATAACAGAGAATACATAACAGAATGAACATAGACAACAAGCCAATTTTATAATATGTTAGAAGGTTTGATAAGTATTCTGGGAAAAAGAAAAAGTAGTGCAGGATAAGAAGTATGGAAGTGCTGGGAAGGTGCAGTGAGGGCATTTCTCAATTTTATTTTTTTATTTTTTTAATTTAAATGCAGTTGACATGCAATATTATAGTGGTTTCAGGTGTATAACATAGTGGTTTGATATTTATACACAATATGAATTGATCACCACAATAATCTATCACCGTACAAAGTTATTACAATATTATTGACTATATTCCCTATGCTGTAAATTACATCCCCATGACCTATTTATTTTATAACTAGAAGTCTGTAACTCTTAATCTCCTTCACCTATTTTTCTCAATTCCATACCACCCCTGCCGTGAAACCAACAGTTTGTATCTGAGTCGGTTTCCTTTTTGTTTTGTTTGTTCATTTGTTTTGTTTTTTAGATTCCACGTGTAAGTGAAATCATACAGTATTTGTTTTTCTCTATCTGACTTATTTCACGTAGCATAATACCCTCTACATCTGTCCATGTTGTCACAAATAGCAAGATTTTATTCTTTTGTATGGTTGAGTAATAATACATTGTATGTATGTATATATGCACAGACACTACTTCTTTATCCATTCATCTATTGATGGATACTTAGGTTGCTTCCATATCATGGCTATTGTAAATAATGCTGCAAGGAACATAGGGGTACATGTATCTTTTTTAATTAGTATTTTCATTTTCTTCACATAAATACCCAGAAGTGGAATTGCTGGATCATATGGTAACTCTATTTTTAATTTTTTTGAGGAAACTACATACTGTTTTCCATAGTGGTTGCACCAATTTACATTCCCACCAACAGTGCACAAGGGTTCCCTTTTCTCTACATCTTCACTAACACTTATTGATTGTCTTTTTGATAATATGTGTTCTGACGGGGGGAGGTGATATCGCATTGTGGTTTTATAAATTTATTTATTTATTTATTTATCTATCTATTTACTTATGGCTGAGTTGGGTCTTTGTTGCTGTTGTTGTGGGCTTTAGAGCGCAGGCTCAGTAGTTGTGGTGCAGGGGCTTAGTTGCTCCACGGCATGTGGTATCTTCCCGGACCAGGGCTCAAACCCATGTCCCTTGCATTGGCAGGCGGATTCTCAACTGCTGCGCCACCAGGGAAGCCCTCATTATGGTTTTAATTTGCAATTCTCTGGTGATTAATGATGTCGAGCATCTTTTCACATATCTATAGGCCATCTGTATGTCTTCCTTGGAAAAAAATACCTATTCAGGTCCCCTGCGCCTCTTTAAATTTGATTTTTATAATATTGAGTTGTATGAGTTCTTTATATGTTTTAGATATTAACCACTGGTTAGATATATTGTTTGCACATAACTCTCCCCACTCAATAGGTTGCCTTTACATTTTTTTTTGATGGTTTCCTTTGCTATCCAAAAGCTTTTTAGTTTGATGTAGTCCCATTCGTTTATTTTTGCTTTTGTTTCCCTTGCCTGAGGATACATATCCAAAAAAATATTGCAAAGACTGAGGTAAAATTGCATACTATGTTTTCATCTAGAAGTTTTATGGTTTCAGGTCTTATATTTAGGTCTGTAACCATTTTGAGTGTATTTTTGTATATGGTGCAAGAAAGTGGTCCAGTTTGATTCTCTTATGTGTAGCTGTCCAGTTTTCCCAACACCATTTATTGAAGACGTTGTCTTTTCCCCGTTGTATATTCTTGCCTCCATTGTTATAAATTGATTAACCATATAAGCATGGGTTTACTTTTGGACTCTCTATTCTGTTCCATTGATCTATGTGTCTGTTTTTGTGCCAGTACTATATACTTTTGATGACTATAGCTTTGTAGTATAGTTTGAAATCAGGGAGCATGATACCTCCAGCTTTGTTCTTCTTTATCAAGATTGCTTTGGCTGTTCATGGTCTTTCAAGATTCCATACAAATTTTAGGATTATTGGTTTCAGTTTCATGAAAAATACCATTGTTATTCTGATAGGGATTGCATTGAATCTGTAGATTGCTTTAGGTAGTTTGGACATTTTAACTGTTAATTCTTTGAATCCATGAGCATGGTATATCTTTCCATTTATTTCATCAATATCTTCAATTTCTTTCCTCAATATCTTATAGGGTTTTTTGTGGTAAGTTTATTTATTTATTTATTTTGGCTGCGTTGGCTCTTTGTTGCTGCACACAGGCTTTCTCTAGTTGCAGCAAGAGGGGGCTACTCTTCGTTGCAGTGTGCAGGCTTCTCATTGCAGTGGCTTCTCTTGTTGTGGAGCACTGGCTCTAGGTGCTAGGGCTTCAGTAGTTGTGGCTGGTGGGCTCAGTAGTTGTGACTTGCAGGCTCAGTAGTTGTGGCGCACAGGCTTAGTTGCTCCGCGGCATGTGGGATCTTCCGAGACCAGGGCTCAAACCCGTGTCCCCTGCATTGGCAGGCAGATTCTTAACCACTGGACCACCAGGGAAGTCCCAATATCTTATTTTCAGAGTACAGGTCTTTCACCTCCTTGGTTAAATTTATTGCGAGATGTTTTATTCTTTTTATACAATTATAGATGGGATTGTTTTCTTAATTTCTCTTTCTGATAGTTGCTAACATTTAGAAATGCAATAGATTTCTGTATTGATTTTGTATCCTGCAAGTTTACTGAATTCGTTTATTAGTTCTAATAATTTTTTGGTGGACTCTTTAGGGTTTTCTCTATATAGTATCATGTCATCTGCAAATACTGACGGTTTTACTTTTTTCTTTCCAATTTTTCCAATTTTGTCTCTTTTTCTTGTTTGATTTGCTGTGGCTAGGACTTCCAATACTATGTTGAATAAAAGTGGTGATAGTGGGCATCCTTTTCTTGTTCCTGATCTTAGAGGAAAAGCTTGCAGGTTTTCAATTGAATAATATGTTAACAATGAGTTTATCATATATAGCCTTTATTATGTTGAGGTATGTTCCCTCTATACCCACTTTATTAAGAGTTTATATCATAAATGGATGTTGAATTTTGTCAAATGTTTTTTCTGCCTCTATTGAGATGATTATATGGTGTTATTTTTTGTTTTGTTAATGTGGTGTATCAGGTTGATTGATTTACACATATCAAACCATTCTTGCATCCCTGGGATAAATTCTACTTGATCATGGTGTATATCCTTTTAATGTATTGTTGAATTCGGTTTGTTATTCTTTTGTTGAGGATGTTTGCATCTGTGTTCATCAGGGATATTGGCCTGTAATTTTATTTTATTTAATTATTTTTTTCAAAGTGCGTTTATCTGCCTTTGGTATCAGGCTAATGTGGGCCTCATAGAATGAGTTCGGGAGCATTCCTTCCTTTTCAATTTTTTGGATGGTTTGAGAAGGATTAAGTCTTCTTTGAATGTTTGGTAGAATTCATGAAAGTGTCTGGCATTTTCAAATTTTAAATAGGATTATAGGAGAGGGCTCTACTGAAATGTGACATTAGGTAAAGAAGAAGGAGATGAAGAAGTTAGCCATTTGGCCATTTAAGAACCCTAAGGCAGGAGAGTGTGCCTGGGGTGGTGAAGGAAGAGTAAGGGAGGCTGTGTGGCTAAAAGTGTGAAAAGGGTGAGGGGTAGTAGGAAATGAGGACAGAGGTAATGGGATGTCACATCGTATAAAGCCTTGCAGATCACTGTAAGAACTTCATCTTTTACTCTAAATGGAATGGAAGAGCCACTGGAGATCTTGAGTAAAAAAAACAGCACGATCTCACCTTTATTGAGAATTTGTTATTATTGAGAATTTGTTATGGGATAGAAGGAGAGAAATCACTTAGCTTAGGTGATAACAGTGGAGATGATCAAATTCTGTATATTGTTTAAAGGTAGACTCAGCAGATGTCCTGACAGACTAAGATGTGCAATGTAAAAGAGAGACATCAAGGATGACACTACATAATAGCCACCTACTGCACATCTTTACCTGGATATCCCTTAGGCAATGCAAACACATGCATCCAAAACTGACTTTGTAGTCTCTTGTAATAATTTTGATAGATTTGTGGCATGACCATTGTGGTAGACTGAAATAGCCTCTCAGTATGGCAAAAGGGATTTGCAGATGTAATTAGGATAAGGATCTTGAGGTGCGAGATTATCCAGGTGGGCCCAGTATAATCACAAGAGTCCTTATAAGAGATGTCAGAGAATGATAGAAGCAGAGCCAGTGAAGGAGATAGGAGTGCAGTGTTGGCTTTGAAGATGGAGGAAGAGACCATGAACCAAGGAATGTAGGCAGCTCTAGAAGCTGGCAAAGGCAGCTAGAGCATCTAGCTAGAGCCCTCTAAGGCTCTCCCTTAGAGCCTCCAGAAGGAACCCGCCCTGTGACATCTTGATTTTAGCCCTTGTAGCCTCATTTTGGACTCTGACCTTCAGAACTATAAAATAATAAATTTATATTATTTTAAGCCACTAAGTTTGTGGCAGCTTTGTTACAGCAGCAAAAGGAAGCTAATACAATCATCAATGAGTCTCAAAATTTAGAAATCTGAAGAGTAACTCTTCTCTTTCAGTTTCTACTTCTAATCACCTACTGTAATGCCTGGTTATTCTATTTAGTAATATCTCTCCTTTTCTTTTTCTCTTATTGCTATTGTTTTTAGTTTAAGTCCTCATTATAATTTACCTAGGGATTGGGGGGGATGGTGGTAGAGCAGATTATTTCTTCCCCCAAAACTATTATAAGTACACATGTAATCTTAGTTAGCACACTGGGCATGCTATGCAAATTCAGTTTCAAGCACCTCGTCTAGCCACCTCCCTCTTTTCAATCAGATTGCTTCCCTCAACCCTTCCTCTACAGAAATTCTGGACCTGCCATTTTACCTGGAGTGTTTGAGCAGTCTACTAACTAGTCTCCCTAATTCTAGCTGCACCCTCCCTTACCACAGTCCAGTCTTCAAATGGGAGCTGATGAATCTTTTCATACTCTGAGTCTGAAAAGACCTTCACTGATTGGGCATCACCCGTGGTATCAATTTCAAATTCCTTGGTATGGCCTACAAAGGTCCTTCAAGGGCTCTCTTTTAGGCCTTATCTGTCACTATTACCTGATTTCCATCTCACTCTCTAGCAATTGCTGAATTGCCTGTAGTCACTGGGTACAACATGTTTGTATCTCTCTTGGCTTTAGTCAGCCTCTCTCTGCCTAGATTACATTTCTTCAAGGGAAAGACAGGGAAACTTCTTTTTACATTTTAAAAATAAATTTAAGACATCACCTCTTCTAAAGTGCCTTCTCAGATACCTGCTGCTCCCCAATATTAACGATGTCCTCTGTTCCTTCTACCTCTATATGCTTCTATTTTTGAACTTATAGTATAATTATAATTTTTTATGGCTTACGTACTAGTCTGTGAGCTCTCCAAAATCAGGAAATATGTCTACTTTGTTTTTGTTATCCTCAGCAAATAACACAGTGCCTGGTACTTAGAAAATGCTTAATAAATGATTATTGTTATTTTAACTGAATGATGTCATCTCTCTTTATCCACTTACAGTCTACCATACTGTGGCATTTATTTTTGCAGGTTTATTGCAAAAATGAGCAAACTTAAGTTCCTTTCTCTCATTAATTCTGTCTCTTCTCCTCCAGAGACCTATCTAGACACTTCATTATTGGATTAGCGAAATTATCAAACTGGAGTGTATACAGGGGAAGGTGACCAAAGAATCATGCTGCTATGGAAATAAAGAACAACAGATAATAGTAAACATAAGGTATTCATTATGGGAACATAATAGCTATGTTCAAATATTTGAGAGGTTTTCATACAGGACAGAGAATGAGTAGACTTTGTACTCTATATCTCTGGGGGCAGAGTTGGAGAAATGGAGACAGAATTCAGTGCACTATGAGGAAGAAGAATCTAATAAAGCTGTATAAAAATTCACTTTTTCATCCAACACAATCTTCATTAACCACTTGCTGTGTATCTGCATAGTTCTAGACATGAGGATTCAAAGCTGAAGCAATAGTCAAAGTTCCTCCTTTCATGGAGCTTACTTTTAGCAGGAGTAGACAGTGGACAACCAATTTGTGGTTGGAATATAGTGTTCAAGGGGGAGAATGACATGAGATTAGAATTCGGGAGATTGGATTTGGGGACATATCATATGGGAGGGTTTTTTTTTGTTTTTTAAAATTTTTGGCTGCGTTGGGTCTTTGTTGCTGCGCGTGGGCTTTCTCTAGTTGCGGCGAGCCGGGGCCACTCCTCGTTGGGGTGTGCGGGCCTCTCACTGCGGTGGCCTCTCCTGCTGCAGAGCATGGGCCCTAGGCGCATGGGCCTCGGTAGCTGTGGCCCACGGGCCCAGTTGCCCTGCAGCACGTGGGACCCCCCGGACCAGGACTCGAACCCGTGTCCCCTGCATTGGCAGGCAGACTCTCAACCACTGCACCACCACAGAAGTCCCCATATGGGAATTTTTAAAAATGGGTATTGAGTTTGAATTTTATTTCATCTGTAACAGGAAAACTTTGGATGATTTTAAGCGTGGGTGGTATGACCTATTTTACATTTTTATAAGGTCACTCAGGCTTCTGAGTCAAGAATGGATTGTAAGAGGGAAGAGTGGAAGCTGGAAGACTCTTTAGGAGTCTATTGGAGTTGTCTAGGCAAGAGACAATGGTGGCTTCACCTAGGTTAGAAACAGAGAAGATGAAAAGTATAACTAATTGTTACATATTTTAGAGATAAAATAAAAAAGATTTGCTGATGTGTTGTGAAAGAAAGAGAAGAAGCAAGCATAAATCCTAGATTTTTGGCCTGAGCAACAGAGGCCATTAATCAAGTGCAGGATTCAGGAGAAGGAGCAAGTTGGCAGGTAGAGTGTGAGTAAGATCAGTGTTCTGTTTTGATTCTGTTAAATTTGAGATGCTCTGTGGAGATGTTGAGCAGACAGCCTCATATAGGAGGAGTCTGGAGCTCAGAGGAGAGCTCATGGCTGGAGATAAAGATGTGGGAGTCATTGGCATATCGTAATATTTAAAGTCACGGGACTGGGTAAAATCTTTGAGGGAAAATGAGTGGCTAGGAAAGAGAAGGGTCCCTGGCAAAGGAATGATTTACCTCAGGAAATAGTTAACTCACTACTACTAGAGTTGTTCAGTCAGAGACCAGATGAGCACCAACCAGAGATGCACTCTGGGAGTTGCTGCCCAGGAAGAGGGTTAAGGGAGGTTTGCTAATGAATTCTTAGGTTCCATCTGAATTTAAAATTCTGCGAATCTGAAAGATCCTAAAGATATTGTGGTATGTAGAATTGGCCTGTAATGTGTTTTACCTTGTGGATGCATCTAAGTCAAAATCTGTTAATCTTCAAACAGTTTATTAAGACAGTTTTTAATGGCACTCTATCATATCCCACCCTATGTTTTTCTTTCATTTTCCTTTCATTCCTTTCAGTTTTCCCTTCTTGCCCCTCATTAATCTTTTTTTTTAACTTATCCTCTCTTCCTTTGTTTTACTTCATTTTTCTTTCCCATGGGCCTGCCAGGGATACACATAGGCACTACTTAACCCAGCTAGTGACACTCAGTGTTAGAAGCTGCTGATGTCTGCTATAGTTACAAATATAATGGTCGTAAAACAACCAAAAAGTACTATTTGGGGTTTTATTTATTGATATTGAAGACTTCAGCTCTCAGTTTTTGTACTTGGGTTATCATTAAGGAAAGTAATCCAGTGGTTCTCCGTCACCACAGTGATACACAATCAAGAAAACAACTCTGCTTCAGGCAGAATCTAAATCGGTTTAGTCTTAAACTGATCTTATCTGTCTTGTTTTTCACTGAATACATGGTTCTATCATCATACCTAGTACAGTGCCTCATGCATAGTAAGGTGATAAGTACTTTGTTGAATGAATGAATAAATGCACATCTGTTCTAATCAAACTAATACCTAAAACCAAAGAGTAAATTGCAGTTAGTGCAAACTAAGTAACTTTAAAATCTGTATTACAGACTACAACGAGGTCATCTTGGACATTTTATTCTAAGATCCTCAGTAGTATTCATTAGCTAGATTGACATGTTCAGACAATGTGAAAATTTGGTTCTATAGCAGATTGAATCAGGTATTTGACTTTCACTGTGTTCAATTATGGAGAATTTGGAGTCAAATTTATAATGTTTAACATAAAAATAGGGAATTATTATGTTTAACAAGTATGACCAAGTGGATATGTGTGTATATCCTGAATTATACTTCGAAAGTCAATTTAGATAGTTTATAGATAAACGTTCTCAGTATTCTCAAAAAGAAGAGATCACAGTATTACAAAAAACAATGTCCTCGACTAGTTACAGAAATCTAGGTTGTGTAACACTGCATTACCTTGAACATTTACATATAAGTTTTATAGAGCAAACCACTAGTAATTTATTGGTACATAATAATTTACATATAGGTAAAATTTTATTGAATAAATAATGAAGGAATGAACAAATGAATGAGCAATCAACAGCATTCTTTATCCATATGTAGTCAGTATGCATATACATTTTAGAAAAAAAGTAGTATATCCTCCTAAAGAGAAATTTGCTCCTTTTATGTTTTCAACATAAACATATAGATTATTACCTCCATATCAGTGCCAGGTTACAACTTCTGTCTTGAACATAGTCTTTTGTCCTCTTGAGGAGCAATTCCACAAAGTCAGGATTACCTTTTCTGGCGAAAACCCAGTACAGAATTGTATTCACACATATGTCAGTAAATTCAAAATTAAAATTTAGTTTGAAACAGTATCTTGATTTTTCCACAAATGCAATATAATCTGTGAGTAGTATATCAAATTGATCCAAGTCACTGTACCTCAGAATTTTTGCGTGTTCTGTAAATCCTGGGTTCATAACAGTGATATCCCCACTGACCCCAAAACTGCAAGGATGGTCTTTTAATTTTGTCAATGAGATCGCAGAATATATTGCTTCATGGACAAGAAGTCTTTTGACATAATTTAGAAGACTTACTCATTGCTACTTAAGGCAACGATATAGAAATAAAATCACAGGAAGTCATACTGTAATCCTTGAGTTACGTATTTTGATAATGTGGTAGGCTTGACTCTACAAACAGGAAGTGCTCTTTAAACTGTAGCCAGGAAAAAGTATCATGTGAAATATTACCATCAAGTACTGGATGACATCACAATAGATGGAGATCTGTCATCAGCATAGGTCAGAAATTTGGGATAGTATATGTAACTGGTGACCTTTGAGAAAGACATACTGGACAGAAGTGGCACATGGGAGAGCTAAGATATAATATTTTTAACTTTCTAAGAATTCAACTTAAGCTAGTATGTATGTTTATCAAGTGCTAAAAGCACAGTCTATACATTAGACAAAATAGTATTAATAATCAGACTGATTATTCTTTTTAGGCTATCATATAACAAAGAGATAATGATAGAGTGAAAAAGTTCAAGTAATGTTGTTCTCATATTCTGCATGAGGACTGCACGTTCTCACTTAATCTTCATAGGATATTTTCCCTATGTTATAGTTGAGGAAACTAAGGCTTAGATAGGTTAATAAACCTGCCAATAGGCATTGTATTAATTCTCAGAGAGAAAAGATGTCATACAATATTAAACAAAATTTGGAAACTTTGTTTTAGAATTGTAAGTTTTATAGAGATTACTCCACTATATATTAGGCAGAATATATACAGTGGGGGCATTAAAAGTATTTCAAGCTGGGGCTTCCCTGGTGGCTCAGTGGTTAAGAATCTGCCTGCCAATGCAGGGGACACAGTTTCAAGCCCTGGTCCGGGAAGATCCCACATGCCATGGAGCAACTAAGCCCATGCGCCACAACTACTGAGCCTGGTGTCTAGAGCCCATGAGCCACAACTGCTGATCCTGTGTGCCACAACTACTGAAGCCCACATGCCTAGAGCCCGTGCTCTGCAATGAGAAGCCACCGCAATGAGAAGGCCACACACTGCAACAAACAGTAGCCCCTGCTCACTGCAGCTAGAGAAACTCCACGCACAGCAATGAAGACCCAATGCAGCCGAAAATTAATTAATTTTTTAAAAAGTACTTCAAGCTTACTATGGCATCCTTGTCTCAGTAAAATAAAGCAGAAATATGTTAAGATTGTTTTATCATTATTTTGTAGTTAATGCTTCAGCCAACTTTCTGTTAAATTTAACAACCTTGGGTGTATTTATTAGCAATTTTAGAGATATTTAAGTATTTTCATTTTCCTTTTGCATATTTTTCTTTACATAATATGAATGATGTCTCTTTAGTAAAGGGAAGTTATAACTTTAGGTTTACTGTAATATACTTCCACTTATATTGTATTTTATAAAATCCAAACTCTCTTTTAGCATGAAAACCTAATAAATATTGTCATCTTTCTAAAAACTAAGAATTTTGTTGTTTTCCTGTACTTTCTTTTTCTTCTTTTCCCTAATTCAAAAAACACATTTTTAATCGAACTATTTTTATTGATTTCTTAATAATACCAAATATAAAGGTTGTAAAAAATTGAAACATAATAGAGCCAGTGAAAATCCCTCCTTAAGATAATCACATTACTCCTAAGCATAGGCCATGCCCACCGCCCAAACCTCGCCCCTGCTTAGGCCCCGCCCTCCACAGCCAAGGCCTTTCCACCTTTTTTTTTTTTTTCTCCTCCTCTGTTTAACTACTGTGGTTCTGTTTTACCTTCTGGTTGTTGTTTCATCTATATTTTTATTTTTGTATTCTTTCTAACATGTCTGTTAGTTTCCTAGTCTAATTTTATTTCTTTACTTTGTTATTGTTCTCCTTTTTTTTTTTTTTTTTGCCACCCTGCACAGCTTGCAGGATCTAGGTTCATGAGCTGAAGGTCGGGCCGAAGCTCCTGTGGTGGGAGCTCCGAGTCTGAACCACTGGACTAGCAGAGAGCCTCAGACCCCAGGGAATATTCATTGGAGTGAGGTCTCCTGGAGGTCTTCATCTCAGCACCATGACCCAGCTCTACCCAAGAGCCTACAAGCTCCACTGTTGGAAGCCTCAGGCCAAACAACCAGTAAGACAGGAACACAGTCCCACTCATCAAAAAAAAAAAGGGAGGGTGACAAAAATCTCACAGATGAAGGAGCAAGGAAAAATCCTACAAGACCAAATAAATGAAGGGGAAATAGGCAATCTACCTGAAAAATAATTCAGACTAATGATAGTAGAGATGATCCAAAGTCTCAGAAATAGAATGGTGACACGGTTTGAGACAATACAAGAAACGTTTAACAAAGATCTAGAAGAACTAAAGAACAAACAGAGATGAACAACACAATAACTGAAATGAAAAATACACTAGAAGGAAACAATAACAGAATAACTGAGGCAGAAGAATGAATAAGTGAGCTAAAAGATGAAATGGTGGAAATAACTGCCAAGAAACAGAATAAAGAAAAGAGAATGAAGAGAATTGAAGGCAATCTCAGAGACATCTGGGCAACACTAAACACACCAACATTCAAAGTATAGGGTCCCCGAAGAAGAAGAGAAAAAGAAACAGTCTGAGAAAATATTTGAAGAGATTATATTGTAAAACTTCCCCAACATGGGAAAAGAAAGAGTCACCCAATTCCAGGGAGCCCAAAGAGTCCCATATAGGATAAACCCTAGGAGAGACATCCATGACACATATTAATCAAACTAACAAAAATTAAATTCAAAGAAAAAATATTAAAAGCAGTAAGGGAAAAACAAAAAATAACATACAAAGGAATCCCCATAACGTTATCAGCTGATTTTTCAGCAGAAACTGCAGGCCAGAAGGGAGTGGCAGTATATACTTAAAGTGATGAAAGAGAAAAAACTACAACCAAGATTACTGTACCCAGCAAGGATCTCATTTGATTTGAGAAATCAAAAGCTTTTCAGAGAAGCAAAAGCTAAGAGAATTCAGCACCACCAAAGCAGCTTTACAACAAATGCTAAAGAAACTTATTCTAGGCGGTAAACACAAGAGGTGAAAAAGACCCACAAAAACCCAAAACAATTAAGAAAGTGGTGATAGGAACATACATATTGATAATAACCTTGAATATAAATGGATTAAATGCCCCAAGTAAAAGACACAGCCTCGCTGAATGGATACAAAAACATGACCCATATATATGCTGTCTACAAGAGACCCACTTCAGACCTAGGGACACATACAGACTGAAAGTGAAGGGATGGAAAAAGATATTCCATGCAAATGGAAACCAAAAGAAAGCTGGAGTAGCAATACTCGTATCAGATAAAATAGACTTTAAAATAAAGACTGTTACAAGAGATAAGGAAGGACACTGCATAATGATCAAGGGATCAATCCAAGAAGAAGATAAAGCAATTGTAAATGTTTACCCACCCAACATAGGAGCACCTAAATACATAAGGCAAATGCTAACAATCATGAAAGGGGAAATCGGCAGTAACACAATAATAGTAGGGGACTTGAACACCCCATTTACACCAATGGACAGATCATCCAAACAGAAAATAAATAAGGAAACACAAGCTTTAAATGACACAATAGGCCAGATAGATCTAATTGATATTTATAGAATATTCCACCAGAAAGTGGCAGAATACACTTTCTTCTCAAGTGCACATGGAACATTCTCCATGATAGATCACACCTTGGGTCACAAATCAAGCCTCAGAAAATTTAAGAAAATTGAAATCGTATCAAGCATCTTTTCTGACCACAACACTTTGAGATTGGAAATCAGTTACAGGAAAAAAACTGAGAAAAACACAAATACATGGAGGCTAAATGGTGCTCTACTAAGTAACCAAGAGATCACTGAAGAAATCAAAGAAGAAATTTTAAAATACATAGAAACAAGTGACAATGAAAACATGTCGCCCCAAAACCTATGGGATGCAGCAAAAGCAGTTCTAAGAGGGGAATTTATAGCAATTCAATCTCACCTCAAGAAACAAGGAAAATCTCAAATAAACAATCTAACCCTGCACCTAAAGCAACCAGAGAAAAAGAACAAAGAAAACCCGAAGTCAGTAGAAGGAAAGTAATCATAAAGATCAGAACAGAAATAAAAGAAATAGAAACAAAACAATAGCAAAGATCAATAAACCTAAAACTGGTTCTTTAAGAAGATAAACAAAATTGATAAACCCTTAGCCAGACTCACCAAGAAAAGAAGGGAGTGGACGCAAATCAATAAAATTAGAAATGAAAAAGGAGAAATCACAACAAACACCACAGAAATACAAAGGATTATAAGAGACTACTACAAACAATTATATGCTAATAAAATGGACAACCACGAAGAAATGGACAAATTCTTGGAAAGGTACAATTTTCCAAGACTGAACCAGGAAGAATTAGAAAATATAAACAGACCTATCACAAGTAATGAAATTGATACTGTAATTAAAAATCTTCCAACAGGGCTTCCCTGGTGGTGCAGTGGTTGAGAGTCTGCCTGCCAATAAAGGGGATATGGCTTTGTGCCCCGGTCTGGGAAGATCCCACATGCTGCGGAGCGGCTGGGCCCGTGAGCCATGGCTGATGAGCCTGCGCGTCCAGAGCTTGTGCTCCGCAATGGGAGAGGCCACAACAGTGAGAGGCCCACATACCGCAAAAAAAAAAAAAAAAAAAAAAAAATCTTCCAACAAACAAAAGTCCAGGAATGGATGGCTTCAGAGGTGAATTCTATCAAATATTTAGAGAAGAGCTAACACTGATCCTTCTCAAACTTCAAACCAATTGCAGAGGGAGGAACACTCCCAAATTCATTATATGAAGTCAACATCACCCTGATACCAAAACCAGAAAAAGATATCACAAAAAAATAACATTATAGACCAATATCACTGATGAACATAGATGCAAAAATCCTGAACAAAATACTAGCAAACAGTATCCAACAATATATTAAAAGGATCATACACCATGATCAAGTGGGGTTTATCCCAGGAATGCAAGGATTCTTCAATATATGCAAATCAATCAATGTGATACACCATATCAACAAATTAAGGAATAAAAACCATATGATCATCTCAATAGATGCAGAAAAACTTTTTGACAAAATTCAACACCGATTTATGATAAAAGCTCTCCAGAAAATGGGCATAGAGGGAAACTACCTCAACATAATTAAGGCGATGTATGACAAACCCACAGCAAACATCGTACTCAATGGTGAAAAACTGAAAGCATTTCCACTAAGATCAGGAACAAGACAAGGATGTCCACTCTAGCCCCTCTTATTCAACATAGTTTTGGAAGTCCAAGCCATGGCAATCAGAGAAGAAAAAGAAAGAAAAGGAATACAAATTGGAAAAGAAGTAAAACTGTCACTGTTTGCCAGTGACATGATCCTATACATAAAAAACCCCAAAGATGCCACCAGAAAACTGCTAGAGCTAATCAATGAATTTGGTAAGGTTTCAGGATACAAAATTAATGCACATCTCTGGCATTCCTATACACTAGGAACAAAAAAATCAGAAAGAGAAATTAAGGAAACAATCCCATTTACCACTGCAAAAAAATGAATAAAATACCTAGGAATAAACCTACCTAAGGAGGCAAAAGACTTGTACTCAGAAAACTATAAAACACTGATGAAAGAAATAAAAGATGGCATAAACAGATGGGGAAATATACCATGCTTTTGGATTGGAAGAATCAGTATTGTGAAAATGACTATACTACCCAAAGCAATCTGCAGCTTCAATGCAATCCCTATCAAACTACCAATGGCATTCTTCACAGAATTAGAACAAGAAATTTACAATTCATATGGAAACACAAAAGACCCCGAATAGCCAAAGTAATCTTGAGAAAGAAAAATGGAACTGGAGGAACAGGCTCTCAGACATGAAACTATACTACAAAGCTACAGTAATCAAGACAGTATGGTACTGGCACAAAAATAGAAATATAGATCAATGGTACAGGATGGAAAGCCCAGAGATAGACCCACACATATATGGTCACCTAATTTATGACAAAGGAGGGAGAACATACAATGGAGAAAGACAGCCTCTTCAATAAGTGGTGCTGGGAAACGGGACAGCTACATGTAAAAGAATGAAATTAGAACACTACCTAACACCATACAAAAAAATAAGCTCCAAATGGATTAAAGATCTAAGTGTAAGAGGAGACACTATAAAACTCTTAGAGGAAAACATAGGAAAAACACCCTTTGACATAAACCACAGCAAGATCTTTTTTGACCCACCTCCTAGAGTAATGAAAATAAAAGCAAAAATAAACAAATGGGACCTAATGAAACTTAAAAGCTTTTGCACAGCAAAGGAAACCATAAACAAGATGAAAAGACAACCCTCAGAATAGGAAAAAAGATTTGCAAATGAACCAAGGGACAAAGGATTAATATCTAAAATATGCAAACAGCTCATGGAGCTCAATATTAAAAAAACCAAGCAATCCAAATAAAAAATGGGCAGAAGACCTAAATAGACATTTCTCCAAAGAAGACATACAGATGGCCCAGAGGCACATGAAAAGAGGCTCAGCATCACTAATTATTAGAGAAATGCAAATCAAAATTACAGTGAGGTATCACCTCACACTGGTCAAAATGGCCATTATCAAAATATCTGGAAACAATAAATGCTGGAAAGGGTGTGGTGAAAAGGGTACCCTCTTGCACTGTTGGTGGGAATGTAAATTGGTACAACCACTATGGAGAACAGTATGGAGGTTCCTTAAAAAATTAAAATTAGAACTACCATATGACCCAGCAATCCCACTACTGGGCACATACCCTGAGAAAGCCATAATTCAAAAAGAGACACATAGCACAATCTTCATTTCAGCACTATTTACAATAGCCAGGACATAGACATGGAAGCAACCTAAATGTCAAGCGACAGATGAAAGGATAAAGAAGATGTGGCACATGTATACAGTGGAATATTACTCAGCCATATAAAGAAATGAAAATGAGTTATTTGTAGTGAGGTGAATGGAACTAGAGTCTGTCATACAGAGTGAAGTAAGTCAGAAAGAGAAAAAAATACCGTATGCTAACGCATATATATGGAATCTAAAAAAGAAAAGTTCTGAAGAACCTAGGGACAGGACAGGAATAAAGACGTAGACATAGAGAATGGGCTTGAGGATCCGGGGTGTGGAGGGGGAAGCTGGGGTGAAGTGAGAGTATCATGGACATATATACACTAACAAATATAAAATAGCTAGTGGGAAGCAGCAGCATAGCACAGGGGGGTCAGCTTGGTGCTTTGCAATGACCTAGAGACGTGGGGTAGGGAGGGTGGGAGGGAGGATTAGGAACAAGGTGATATGGGGATATATGTATGCATATGGCTGATTCATTTTGTTGTACAACAGAAACTAACACAGTATGGTGAAGAAATTATAGTCCAATAAAGATCTATTAAAAAATTTAGATTAGTAAAAACCATTATTTTTAAATTTAGAAGGAATGTTGGAGTTTGATATTATTGCAATCAGAGGACTCTGGAGAATATAAAATATTGAGTACCTGTCATTAGGGCTGGGAAATTTGTTTGCTTTCCTAATAATTATTCCAATTTTATATAAAGATTAAAAGCAGATTTTTTCACAAACACAAACCTATTTTTGCAGCATTTTTGGTGATAAGATTGAAACATTAGTCAATAGGACATGGATTGAATAAATCAGGTGCATCCTCCTAAAAGAGCACTGGGCAGCTGTGACATAAGGAGTAACTTCTTTTAGCTATGCAGACCTAAATTGTCAGTGACTATCAGAATACTTTGTGCAGTTAGCTTTATTTTGGCAAGGAAGTGAATATAATTCATATAGTTTATGCACTTCTATATATTTATGCATTTATATCTTAAGGGAAAAATTAAAACTATACAAGTGGGCAACTGTGAGGTGGGGAGAAGGAAGAGGATAGAGGAGAAAGGAGGAAACTATATTTCTCAGAATGTACTTATTTTGTTTTTGTTTTAGAATTATATAATTACTGTGCCTGAATAGATATAATAAAATAGTTTAAGATATAGTCACATAGGGCTTCCCTGGTGGCGCAGTGGTTGAGAGCCCGCCTGCCGATGCAGGGGACACGGGTTCGTGCCCCGGTCTGGGAAGATCCCACATGCCGCGGAGTGGCTAGGCCCGTGAGCCATGGCTGCTGAACCTGCGCATCTGGAGCCTGTGCTCTGCAACGGGAGAAGCCACAACAGTGAGAGGACCGCGTACCGCAAAAGAAAAAAAAAAAAAAAGAGAGAGAGATAGTCAAAACAAAACTAAAAAAAAAAAAGATAATCACATTAGCAGTTGTATATAGAGACTTTAAAATATTTTTATGCTTATGTATATAAATAGATGTATTATTATATACTTTGTTCTTTTTATACAAATGGGAAATATTATATAACTTGTTCTATGAGCTGACTTTTATTTGTATAACAATATATCATAGGTACCTTTGTATGACCATATATAATAATAGTTAACTCCTATATTTTTCTTACTATGTACCAGGCACTATTTTAAGCACTTTCTGTATTAACTCCTTTAATCCTTCCAATAACTCCATTTCACAGATAAGGAAGCTGAGATGCAGCACTTAAGTGACTTACCCACAATGCTATGTCTAGTAAGTAGTAAAGCTGGAATTTGAACCCAGGCAGGATGGAACCAGAGACTTCACTTCTACTCTCTCCCGCTTCTCCAAAAAGAGAGGCTACCTTTCCATTTTCATGGCCAGTTTATGAATAGAAATCAAGAAACAAGTGCTCTACAATTATATCTCAAAAACAGAAACAGATGGTAGATTAATCCTGTTTTGGCAAAAAATATTATTAAAGTAATAATGAGGTATATCTCTACATGTATAAATTTGAGTGATTTTTTCCTTTATAATTTTCTTTGTGATTCAAATGTCTGATTAGGTGTTTTTTAATTGAAAAAACTAGTAAAGTCATTTTCATTTTGAATATAGTAACCAGAATATATTAAGTCAAAATTGGTGCTGCATTAGTTTAAAAAAATTTTTTTAATTATAGCCACTATGAATGGTAAACATCAAAAACATATTCAGTACACAATCTGCCGATTAATAACAATAACTAATATATATTGTGTTCTTATGTACTTCGACTATACTAGATGAGTGCTTTACATGCATTTTATCATTTAATCCTCAAAATTCTCTATTATTTAATCTCTATTTTATGGTTGAGGAACCTGAGGTTTAGATTGGTTAAGCCACTTGCCAGAGGTCATATAGTCACTGAGTAGCAATGATTTAAACCAAAGATGAGTCCACAGTCCATATCCTTTGTCTGTGTGCTCGGCTGCCTTCAGACTTGAGTATAACATCTGTGCCAGAGTGTAGCTTATACATTTTCATGTTCATGGAAAATCCCTCAGTAAAATCATTTGAAGTCTAATGGCACTGAAAATATATTCAACAGCTTTTATAAGTGTCCCGATTTAAAGAAAAATGTTCTATACGTTATACACTAATAATTGAAAAAGTATGAGTTTCAAATAAATATCTTACTGCTCTTCATAGTACCCTGGACATAGATTTCATGTTGACCTCTATGTGTTGTGAGTAGGCCAAAAGCTTATAGGTCTCAAATGCTGCCTAAAATTCCCACTCAGTTTTTCCTTTAAGTGTTCCCTAAGTGTTATCTGGAAGGCTTATGCTTGAAACTACTGATATTATCAGTCATAAATCTTTTAAGTAAATTCATTTTTATTAGATGCCTAAGCCTGTAATCTGACTGGGCTCAGGGCAGCTACATTTTGTTAAGGAGGAAGCTTATCTAGAAAAATCCTAGAGCAATGGCTTAAGGATTGGGGAAGTACAAAGGATGTAACACAGCAGTACTGGATGGCCGAGAGGTGACTAAGGGGAGGCGCCAAGGACAGACTTAGTCTGCTAAGCAGTTTCACCAGAGATAAATTCTACAGGTAAGTCACTGGTGAGGGACATGTTTGTATAATCTCAGCAAACAGTCAAACAGATGTCATTAGATGAGAATAGCCTTTTTGATGGTTTCAAAAGTACAGTTTCTACATAATTATATTAAATTACTGTTTGTAAAAATTCTATCTACTCTATAAAGTTTATAGTAGCCCTTTTACCAGGCTTTACCATTCTCAGTACCATTGATCTTTAATACTGATTTACACATTTAAGAGAAAATTAAAAGTAAAAGCAAAATTGAGAGAAGAGGGCTTTCCTGACTTTTAAATATGGGTAGGAACTGTAAAGCAGAGTGAAAAGTATGTGTATATATTGTATGATGCCTTAAGTGTGAATACAATAGCTCTATGTCAGTTTTAGGGGATATCCTAAAAGATATGGCAAACTGAATTTTTTATTCTTCTATCTGTGACTGAGGCAACCCTCCAGAAACACTTAGACTCATAATTCTGGTTCCCTCAGAACTTTGGCTTGTACAGAGCTACAGTTGGCTAGACTTCTCTCTACCTCATGGCATCCAGTCAAAAATTTGACTCAATTTTTAAAAATTAATTAATTTATTTATTTTTGGCTGTGTTGGGTCTTCGTTGCTGCGTGCAGGCTTTCGCTAGTTGTGGTGAGCGGGGACTACTCTTTGCTGTGGTTCACAGGCTTCTCCTTGTGGTGGCTTCTCTTGCTGTGGAGCATGGGCTCTAGAGTGCAGTCTCAGTAGTTGTGGCACACGGGCCTAGTTGCTCCGGGACATGTGGGATCTTCCCGGACCAGGGCTCCAACCCGTGTCCCCTGCATTGGCAGGCGAATTCTTAACCACTGCACCACCAGGGAAGTCCCTTAACTCAATTTTTACCTGAGTTTTAAACTAAGTTATTTTAAGTTGTAGATCCCTGGCCAGTTTGTATGTGAGTTGTCCTGGGACTAGCCACTCAGGCTAGTCAGGTGTGGCTATAGGGGAGGCAGGCCGTACAGAATATCTAGTATTACAATTGAAAATCTTAAATAAACATATAGGTCATTTATATTAAGCATATTAGAAATACAGTTATTTACAGAAGAATAGTAAGCACATCTATGAAATTTTTTAGACATTTAAAAACCAAAGTGTAATGTCTAATCTCTCTAATTTATACTTAAAAGTTTCACCGTCATAGATGTTCTGGAATGATTAGGACCTGAGGGCTACCAGCGGATTCTTATCTGTCATTCTTCTGTTCAGCTATGCAAGGCTCCTTCAGATGAACATATCTAACAGAAATACATTAAAATCAAAAGTACCCTAAAATACAGACTTCACTCTTCTGTGTGGCAATCACCTGGCCTTTCATTCCTAAGAAGCAGGTAAGGTTCTTAACTTCCCCTTCTGCAATGGAATGTCACCTCTGCCACTTCTGTGTCTTTCTGTTTGTTTGTTTGTTTTCCTAGTACATATTTATCTTATAACTGAAAGTTTGTACTTTTTGACTGCCTTCATCCAATTCCTTCTTCGCTTACCCGCTGCCTCTGACAACCACAAATCTGATCTTTTTTTCTATGAGTCAGTTAGTTTTTGAAGTATAATTGACCTACACTATGCTAGTTCCTGTTACACAGCATAGTGATTCAGTATTTCAGTACATTTTAAAATGATCACCACAATAAGTCTAGATTTGATCTCTCACCATAGAAAGATATTACATAGTTATTGACTATGTTCCCCACGCTGTACATTTCATACCCATGACTCATTGATTTTTTTGTGTGTGTGTGGTAGGCGGGCCTCTCACTGTTGGGGCCTCTCCCATTGTGGAGCACAGGCTCCAGATGCTCAGGCTCAGTGGCCATGACTCACGGGCCTAGCCGCTCTGCAGCATGTGGGATCTTCCCGGACCAGGGCACGAACCCGTGTCCCCTGCATCGGCAGGCAGACTCTCAACCACTACGCCACCAGGGAAGCCCTGACTCATTGATTTTGCAAGTGGAATTTTGTACCTCTTAATCTCCCTTTCCTATTTCTTTCTTTCCCCCACCTCCCTCCCCTCTGGTAACCACCTGTTTGTTCCGTATCTATAACTCTTTCTGTTTTGTTATGTTTGATCATTTGTTTTGTTTTTTAGATTGCACATGTAAGTGAAATCATACAGTATTTGTCTTTCTCTGTCTGACTTATTTCACTTAGTTTAATTCCCTCTAGGTTCATACACACTGCGGCAAATGGCAAGATTTCATTCTTTTTTATGACTGAGTAATATTCCATTGTGTATAAATATATACATATACCACTTCTTCCTTATTCATTCATCTTTTGATTGGCACTTAGGTTCATTTCATATCTTGGCTATTGTAAATAATGCTGCAATAAACATAGGGGTGCATATATCTTTTCTAATTAGTGTATTTGTTTTCTTTGGACAAATACCAGGAGTGGAATTGCCAGATTGTATGGTAGTTTTATTTTTAGTTTTTTGAGGAAGCTTCATACTGTTTTCTGTAGTAGCTGCACCAATTTATATTCCTACCAATAGTGTACAAGGTTTCCCTTTCTCCCTATCCTTACCAACACTTGTTATTTGTTGTCTTTTTGACAATAGTCATTCTTACAGGTGTGAGGTGATATCTCATTGTGGTTTTGATTTGCATTTCTGTGATATTGAGCATCTTTTCATGTACCTATTGGCCATCTGTATATCTTCTTTGGAAGAATGTCTCTTCATATCCTCTGGCCATTTTTTAATCAGGTTGTTTGTTTTATTGATGTTGAGTTATATGAGTTTTTGCACATTTTGGATATTAACCCTTATTGGATATGTTGTTTGCAAAATCTTCTCCCATTCAGTAGGCAGCCTTTTCATTTTGTTGATAGTTTCCTTTGCTGTTCAAAAGCTTTTTAGTTTGATGTAGTCCCATTTGTTTATTTTTGCTTTTATTTCCCTTGCCTGAGGAGACATATCCAAAAATACATTACTAAGACCGATGTCAAAGAGTGTACTCCCTATATTTTATTCTAGAAATTTATGGTTTCAGGTTTTAAATTTAAATCTTTATTCTGAATTTATTTTTGTGCATGGTGTGAAAAAGTAGTCCAATTTGATTCTTTTGCATGTAGCTGTCTGATTTTCTCAACACAATTTATTGAAGGGACTGTTTTTCCCCATTGTATATTCTTGCCTCCTTTGTCTTGGAGTAACTTCCCATCTAAGTTTGGTCTCATTTATGGGCTCTGTTTTATAAAATTGTGATTAAAAAGATAGTTAATATGAAACTTGCCCTCTTAACAAACTTTTAAGTATACAGTACAGTATTGTTAATTATATACACATTGTTGTACAATAGATATCTAGAACTTTTTCATCTTGTATGACTAAAACTCTATGCCTATTGAAGCAGCCAACTCCCATTTCCCCCTTCTCACAGACCCTGACAACCACCATTTTATTTTCCACTTCTATGGGTTTAACTACTTTAGCTATCTCATATAAGTGGAATCATACAGTGTTCTTCTTCTGTGACTGGCTTATTTCTCTTAGCTTAATGTATGTTCTCAAGGTTCATCCACATTGTCACACATGGCAGGATTTCTTTCCTTTTTAGGGCTGAATAACATTCAATTGTATGTACATACCACATTTTATCCATGTGTCTGCGGATGGGCCATTAGATTGTTTCCACATCTTGACTATTGTGGATGATGCAGCAATGAATATAGGAATGTGAATATCTCTTTGAGATACTATTTTCAATTCTTTTGGATAAATACCCAGAAGTAGAACTGCTAGATTACATAGTAGTTCTTTTTATAATTTTTGGAGGAGCCTCCATACTGTTTTCCACAGTGGTTGTACCATTTTACATTCCCAGCATCACCCAAGAGTTTCAGTTTCTACACATCATTGCTAGCATTTGTTGTTTTCTATTGTTTCAATAATGGCAATCCTAACAGGTGTGAGATATCTCATTGTGGTTTTGTCTTGCATTTCCCTAAGAATTAATGATGTTGAGCATCCTTTCATAAACCTGTTGGCCATTTGTATGCCTTCTTTAGAGAAATGTCTATTCAAGTCCTTTGCCCCATTTAAAATCGGTTTATTTGTTTTTATGTTATTGTGTTGTATGTGAAGAGTACATTATATACTTTGCATATTAACTCCTTATCAGATATATGATTTGCAAATATTTTCTCCATTCTGTAGGGTTTCTTTTTACTCTGGTGATTGTTTCCTTTGCTGCACAGAAGCTTCCAATTTTGATGTGGTCCCACTTGTCTATTTTTGCTCTTTTTGCCTGTATTTTCAGTGTTAAATCCAAGAAATCATTGTCAAGGTCAATGTTTTGAAGCTTTTCCCCTATATTTTTTTTCTAGGAGTTTTATAGTTTCAGGTCTTACATTTAAGTCTTTGATCTCTTTTGAGTTGATTTTTGTGTATGGTATAAGATAAGTATCCAGTTTTTTTTCTTTTTTTTTGCCTGTGGATATTCAGGTTTCCCAGCACTGTTAGTTGAAGAAACTATCCTTTCCCCATTGTTTAGTCATGGCACCTTTGTTGAAGATCATTTGACCATGTATGCATGGATTTATTTCTGGGCTCTGTATTCTGTTCCATTGGTCCATATGTCTGTCTTTAGGCCAGTACCATACTGTTTTGAATACTGTAACATTGTAATATGTTTTGAAGTCAGGAAGTATGAGGCTTCTAGCTTTGTTCTTTGTCAAGATTGTTTTGGCTAATCAAGGTCCTCTGTGGTTCTATATGAATTTTCAGATTGGTTTTTATATTTCTGTAATAATGGCAGAATAATGTAAAATGGCATTGGCATTTTCATAGGGATTGCATTGAAGCTGTAGATTGCTTCCGGTAATATGGATACTTTAACAATGTTATGTCTTCCAATCCATGAACACAGGATGTCTTTCCATTTATTTGTGTTATTTTAAATTTCTTTCAGCAATGTTTTATAGTTTTCAATGTACAAGTCTTTCACTTCCTTGGTTAAGTTAATTCCTAAGTATTTTAATCTTTTTTTAAAATAAATAAATAAATAAATTATTTATTTATTTATTTATTTATTGTTGGCTGTGTTGGGTCTTTGTTGCTGCACACAGGCTTTCTCTAGTTGCGGCAAGCAGGGGCTACACTTCGTTGCGGTGCGCAGGCTTCTCATGGTTGTGGTTTCTCTTGTTGCGGAGCTTGGGCTCTAGGTGCGTGGGCTTCAGTAGTTGTGGCACATGGGCTCAGTAGTTGTAGCTCGCGGGCTCCAGAGCACAGGCTCAATAGTTGTGGCACATGGGCTTAGTTGCTCCACGGCATGTGAGATCTTCCTGGACCAGGGCTTGAACCCAAGTCCCCTGCATTGGCAGGCGGATTCTTAACCACTGCGCCACCAGGGAGATCCTCCTAAGTATTTTATTCTTTTTAATGATATATTTAAATGGGATTGTTTTTTTAGTTTCCTTCTCAGATTTTTCATTGTTAATATATGGAAATACTACTGATTTTTGTATGCTGATTTTTTTATCCTGGAACTTTACTCAACTTGTTTATTATTTCTAACATTTTTTTTTTGGTGGAATCTTTTAGGGTTTTCTACATTTAAGATTATGTTATTTGCAAGCAGAGATCATTTTACTTCTTCCTTTCTAAAACTGTGATGGCTTTTCTTTTTCTTTCCTAGTTGCTCTAGCTAGGACTACAGTATTATGTTGAATATTAATGGCGAACATGACATTCTTGCCTTCTTCCTGATCTTAGAGGAAAAGCTTTCAGTTTTGTACCATTAAGTATGATGTTAACTATGGGCTTGTCATACATGGCTTTTATTATGTTGAATTAATTTCCTTTTATTTCTAGTCTGTTGAGTGTTTTTATCATGAAATGTGTTAAATTTTGTCAAATATGATCATGCGATAGTTTTCTAATTTGTTCTATTAATGTGGTGGATCTTTTTTTTTTTTTTTTTAATGTTGAAACATCCTTGCATCCCAAGGATGAGTCCCACTTGGTCATGGTGTATAATCCTTTCAATGTGCTATTGGATTCAGTTTGCTAGTATTTTGTTGAGGATTTTTGCATCTACATTCACCAGGGATATTGGCCTGTAGTCTTCTTTTTTTTTTTTTGCTGTACGCGGGCCTCTCACTGTTGTGGCCTCTCCCGTTGCGGAGCACAGGCCCCAGACGCTCGGGCTCAACGGCTGTGGCTCATGGGCCCAGCTGCTCCACGGCATGTGGGATCTTCCCGGACCAGTGCATGAACCCGTGTCCCCTGAATCAGCAGGCAGACTCTCAACCACTGTGCCACCAGGGAAGCCCGGCCTGTAGTCTTATTTCTTGTCTTTGCCTTTGGTATCAGGGTAATGTAGGCCTCATAAAATGAGATTGGAAGTATGCCCTCTAAGACAGACGAGACAGAAACCATTCCCTCGGGCAGCCCTCTGAAAAGTCAGAACTGCTCCAACTTTTCCCCTCCTCTGGAAGAAGCTGGGGCAGGTGGGAGTTTCCTCCTGATCATGCTATGCCTGGGGCAGGGAGGCTCTGGAGAGTGGGTACCATGAATTTTCTTGTTGGCTTTGATGCAGCTGGTTTCATGCTTGCCTGTGGCACAGGAGCCTCTTAACTTTTGGGTTTTCTCACAAAAGGAATTGGTCTATGTATTGTAGTTAATTTGGTGTCTCAGTGTGAGAAGGAAAGTCTTGAGCTTCCTATTCTACTGTCTTGCTCAAGTCACCCCCTACTTCTGTGTCTTATATCAAGCATTCATAATAATAAATTAGCATTTTAGAGAATTCAAGCATTAAATTATTGGAATCTAGCACTTAATCATTGGTCAGTTGAGAGCTGATATTTAAAAGAGAGAAAAATCTAAGGGACAAATTAATGATATATTTCTTTAGGTTATGCTAATGTTATTTCTGCATTATTAGATTATTAGGAATTAAAGTTTCCAGATCTTTTGTTAAGCCACTGTCATGTTGCTCCTTTTGATAATGGACACTAAATAGCAAAATGAGCAATGTTTTTTAAAAAATTGAGATATAATTCATATGCCATAATATTTACTCTTTTAAAGTATAATGAACATGTTTTGGGCTAGAGTTTTATAAAAATCCTGAAACCTTTTATTGGATATTTCTTCTATTATTCTATTCCCTTCATCCCCTAAAAGAAAAGGATATGATATTTATTAATAATGTAATAAAGGCATGTCTGTAACAAGCTTAGACAACATTATCCAAGTATATTTTTTGGCAATAAAACTGAATAACTTGGAAATATTGGCAGTTGCTAAGAATTACTTTAGGGCTCAGAACATTTTTTATAGCCTCTGTACTCCTGTGTCAGTAACACAATTGATTTTAAGTATTAAAATGCCTTTAAAAGCATTATCCCTCTTTTTGAATTATCATTTTACCTCTCTGTTCTGTCTTAATATATGAATATTCAGTTTGAACATGCATCATATAGAGAGGGATTTAGACTCCAGTAAGTCAGAGGAAGTGTGTAGTTTAAATTTTCATTCTTTAATCCATTATCATTCTTTTGATTTTAAGTTCATGAATGTCTTTCTCCTCCCTCACTCCCTCCCTCCCTCCCTCCCTTCCTCTCTCTTTCCTTTCATTCTTATTTAACTGCTGCTAGTCTGACCAATCCAAAACACAAATATAAAGTGAAAAAAAGGTCTTTGAGTATCAAAGAAGGAAAAAAGAGCCATTTACAAAGCTGATGTACGTTAAAATAGAGTAAGGCCAGATAAATTCTTATACATAATGTTAAGGCTATTGACTTAAAATTGGTTATTTGCTCTTCTCAGGTAACTCTCATGATTGACATGTTTCCCAAAATTGGAAATTAAATTAAGGAGTAGAAGGTGGAGCCAGGTAAGTGCCACTGGAAGGTTCTCCTTATACAGGTAGAGATGAAGTAAATGTCTCCAATTATTACAGAAGCTGGGGTTGTTTATTTTGGAGGAAAACACAATTATATTAAAACTTGAGGCTATTTTATACTGTATAATAACTGATACTTATGAATATAATTATATTTATAGGCTCTTTTTGGCAAATAGGTATGTTTATAATTATTTTATACCTTTATAACTCGATTATAAAATTAGTTTCTATCAAAGTGTAAAGGAAAGGTGTAAAGGAAAGGAAAATCATCTGTAATTCTTCCACCCAGAGATAGATACTCATGAATGTTTGAATGTAATCAGATATATATCTTCTTAAAAATTAGCATTATACTATATAAATATATGTAGTATAAGTGCCTGACAGTAAGCTTTTTTGATTGTAATATAAATGCCTGACATTTAGCTTTTGATTGCTGAAGCATCTGTTTCAAAGTCATCCATCTCGAATCAACTTATTATCAGCTGTCTGACACAGGTGCTAGCAAAACAGTAACCCGACTTTTCCCTTCCTGCACCCTAATTCCTGCTCTTATGTTTTAAATCTAATAAAGAGTAAGCCCACGAAATCCTAGGGACCCCATCCTTGACCCCAATAAAGGCAGAAACCCAGATACACGCTTTCTCCCTCTCTCTCAACCTGCAACTTCCCTGTGTGGCCCTTAGAGAATACATGGCACACATGTATTCTCTAAGAGCTGTGAGTAATAACCTTGTCTTTTCAAAGTTCCTTGATAGTTGTTGCTGAGGTATGTGTTGCAATCATAAGAACCACAAGGGCAGATCCAGCCACAACGTTGGCTCTGTTGGAGGAAATGTGTTGGGGAGCTGCCACAAGTAGTACAGTGCCCCAAGCATTCCTAGCCAATAGCATTGCTGTCAGTAGGATGAGACTAACATGAAACAATGTAGATAGTTTTGTGACTAGATATCTTACTAAACTCTCCTGTTAGTTTTAATCTTTGCTTTTTCCGTTTCTTCTCTTTCATTTTTAGTTGGATAACAGTATCATCTGAAAATAAAAATAATTTTGACCCTTCGGGTACAATGGCTGGGCATCATATTTTGGTTTCCTAACTTATTTATTGTACTGAAATTCCTAGTCAGTGTTTAATAACTGTTGCTATTGGGCTTCCTGACTTGTTACCGACTTTATTATTTATTTAAATAATGGCTTTTTTTCTTTTAATTTATTTGGTTGCACCAGGTCTTAGTTGCAACAGGCAGGCTTACTTAGTTGCAGCATGCATGTGGGATCTGGTTCCCTGACAAGGGATCAAACCCCCGCCTCCTGCATTGGGAGCGCAGTCTTAACCACTGCGCCAACAGGGAAGTCCCTTGTTACTATCTTTAAAGGAAGTGTTTCTAGTGCACCAAGGAGGACTTTTTTCTGCTTCAGCCACACAGATTCCCCCCCACTCCACCTTCCTTTTTCTGCCTCAGGGCATTTTCATAAGCTGTTTCCTCAAACTGCCTCTTCTTTTCACCTTAATAACACTTACTAAATCTTTATAGAGATCTCAATTTAAACATTTCTTCAGAGAGGTTTCCTTGACACCTATATGGCTCTTTAAATTCTCCTTAATATCTGTTCTTTCCTTTTACTGTGCTTAATTTTGTGTATTTGTGGTTCTTTTTTATTTGTGGATTCAAATTTCTGGAAAATTGTGTTTGTATTTTCTCCCAAGACATCTTTCATTCATTTATTTACTTATGCATTCATTTAACACAAATGTTTCAAGCCCACTTTATATGGAGAGCACTATATTGGGCATTAGAGATTCAGTGGTGAAATGATCAGATATGGTCCTTGCCTTTGTGATACTTATAATCTAGCAATGAATAAGTAATGTAATTGTGATAAGAGCTAGGGTGTGTGGATGCATATACAAGAAGGAGTTAACCCATATGGGTGTCAAGGAAACCTCTGCAGAAATAATGTTTAAACTGAGATCTCTAAAGATTTAGTAAGTGTTATTTAGGTGAAGAAGAAGAGGCAGATAGCATTGCAGTTTGAGGAAACAGCTTATGTAAATGCCCTGAGGCAGAAAAAGGAGACTAAAAACCACCAGTATGGCTGAAGCATAAACAAAGTCCTATTGTTTTCCTTCACTAATAATAATTTCTGCTTTTATTAATATTATTCCTTTTTCTTCATTTTTAAAGAGCTGCTAATTTTTCTTTCCTCTATTATCTCTTAGTTCATTTTACTAAAAATATTTAAAGTTATACATTTTTTATTGAGTATCACTTAGGCTGAAATAATTTTTAATTTGATGCATTTTTGTTATTTTCTCAATTGTTTCTATTTGTAGTCTTGATTTCCTTTTTTGGACTAAGAAATATTTAGCAAGTAATTTAAGTTAATGTATGTATTATAAAGAATTTATTGTGAGAAGATATTGCTGGCCTAACCTGGGAATGTTTTGTGGATCTTTAGCTGGATCTACCTAAAATAGGAGAGAGCCTCTTTTAAAATCTGTTCTGTCTGGGATGGCTTTATTTTCTTCACAAAATTATACTTCTAGACTTCAAAATGCTTTTATCTTATCTCCCTTAGATAATCATTAACTGGAAATCTTCACTGTTGCCAACTAAAATAATTATGGAACTAATTTTTTATCTCTATATTTTTATCACATTAATTCATATATATGCTGATATTATACCAAATTGTATCAATTATTGGATAACTGTACACATTTTTAGATTTTTTCAGAGAAAAATTATCATCATATAAGGTAAATATATTGGACTATTATACATATATATGAACCATTTTTCCTAAGTTAAGGAATACTAAAATCCTTTTCCTTTTTCTGCTATAGATTTAAAAAGATGGCATCAGTGACTTCTCTATTATAATTCAATGTGAAGCTAGCTTCAGTGTGAAGCTATGTTTAAATACAACTCAATGTGATGTGCCTGCCTGAGGCAACTGACATTTCAAATTGTGATTCTTTTCACCCGAAAAGCAAGAAGGTCTGCTCTTTCCTGTAGTTGGAGCTATTAAATGAAGTTAATTTAAGAAGTCAGAATCTAATTCGTGACTTATTAGATTCTTTCATTTGCATTACAAATCGTTTGAAGAGAATGAAACAATTGACCAAAAAATATTGAAGAAAGACTAGAGTAAAACATTATTAATTTGAACTCGCTTATTTTTGAATATCTTATCATCTAGGCATAGGGAATGAAAGACAGTGGATGAAATAATTTACAATGAAAATCAATAAGATTTTACAGGAAAGGTTAAACTATTCACTAGAACAAACTTTCCAATCACTATCAGTACCTGAGACTTGAAACCAAATATTGCATATTACCCCCACCTCAAACAAATGTAAAATTTCTTTAGCCAAACTGAGTTCCAAACCAAAATATTATATTTTGTTAAAATAATCTCCATATTCACACAGCCTTCTCCCCTCTGTATCTGTGTGTTAGTGTCTAAATTTTTATCTTATAAGGATATCAGTCATTGGATTAGGGCCCCCCTTAATTCAATATGACTCATTTTAACTTGATTACATCCTTAAAGACCCTATTTCCAAATAAGGTCATTTGCGCAGGTGCCAGGGTTTAGGACTTGAACTTGTATCCCTATATGTTTTTAGGGATACAACTCAGCCCTCAATAGCACCCATCCTTGCCTTTAATTTTTTCAACCTCCCAATAACCTTCCTGTTTAAGTATATTCCTCTCAGATTTATCCTCTTCTTTCTTCTTAGTGACCTTGTTTCAGGTATCATTTTCCTCAAGTGTATCTTCAAACTTTATCTCTTTTCTGGCTGTTTCTCATCAT
The DNA here is from genome assembly GCF_949752795.1 of Hyperoodon ampullatus. Taxonomy (NCBI): domain Eukaryota; kingdom Metazoa; phylum Chordata; class Mammalia; order Artiodactyla; family Ziphiidae; genus Hyperoodon; species Hyperoodon ampullatus. The sequence goes on from NC_136915.1 coordinate 66,959,364, forward strand.
ATAAGCATATTCAAGTCATGTTCGTCTAAAAGCAACAACGAATCCTACCTATCTCAACCCTATATTTCTTTTTACCTCCTACCCCTTCTCCTTCCTATATCCCTGAACATATGTCTTATATTCATATTTACTATGTCTTCTCTTCAAATCACTCTTCAATCAACTGAGGTCTGGCTTCTGCCCCACCACTGAGACTGCTTGCTCTTGTCAAGATTTTCAGTGCCCCCTTTGTTGTTAAATCAATGGACACATCTTATTTCTTCTTCTGTAAAACTCAGTGCCTGACTGGACTTTTTTGGCCACTCTCGTCTTCTTCAAACCAGACCCTTCAAATCAAATCCCTTGACTTCCATGGTATTTCACTTTCCAGATGTTTCCTCTGAATGCTTAGCCTTCTTGGAAGGCTTTTCTTCCTCTACTTTATAAATTGTGATGTCCTCCTAGGATTAATTTATCTTTCTTTTCTTACTCTATAGTCTTTTTGTTGTTAGTCTTATCTCCTTGCATGTCTTCCACGTCAACTGTATGATACTGATCTCCCAGAATGTATGTCTTCAGTCCATATTTCTTTTCTGAACTCTAGTGTATATGCAGCTGCCTGTTACACATTATCTCTTGGGTGTCTCACAGGCACTTCAGATGCACCAAGTTAAAATTACTCCTTATCCTATATTATTTTCTTTCTTAGAGAGTGGCACTACTATCTAGCCAGTTACCCTAGTGAGAAGCCTCAGAGTTGTCATCATAACTCTTCCATTATCTTTACCTCCATATCCAATTTTCCTATATATTATGTCTCTTTGTAATGTCTTCAAATTAGTCCTCTTTTCTCCAGCATCGCTTGAACTGACTTAGATTAGGCCCCATATTTTCTTCCTAGCTTCTTTAATTATAACATTTTGTCCAGTCCAAACCATTTCCACATTGTTGCCAGTTTGATTTTCCAAAATGCAATCAGATGATTGGATTCGGTGCCCCTTAATGAATCTTTTATATACTCCCCTAGGTTATGTGTTTACCTCTATGCAACAACATAGATGAGATCTTTTTTTTAACCCCCAGACATTAGCACAGTGTTTATCACATAAAATCCACTCAAAAGTTTTTTAAATGAATGAAGTCATCAATATGTACAAGATTAATGTAAATATAGAGTAATAAGAGAAGGTGACAAAGATTGGATCCTTAGGGAAAGATAAATATTTAAGAAGTAGGCAGGGGATGAAACTGGGTAATAGAAATCAAATGGTGGTCAAAGGTTCTCCAAAGAGTAGAACCAAGAGAGAGTGGAACTACTTGGTCATACATGCCAGTTTGTCTAGGACAGCACTGAATTACACCTGCCATACTGACTCCTGTCCAGTTTAGTATTGTTTCAGGTTTTCCACTTTTAATGAGAAGTTGTTATGAAGAGTTTCATTGAGATAAGCTGGGATGTGTTTGGAGAAATAGTAGATGCCAAGGTATGCTGCCCTGATTCTTCCAAAGACCAAAGCACTCATTTCTCCAGCTACTGATAGTGGCTGGCAGCAGACAGCTCTCAACTGAGTTCTTCTCTAAATGCTTAAAATGTATGGTCTATTAATTTAATTCCAAAACTTGTCCTCAGAACCACATTGTCTCATCTAATGACTGATAAATGCAGGGAGTTAAAGTCCCATCCTCTTTCTATTTTGGGCAATTATAAGAACCATCCCAGCTCCAGAGCTCCTTATGGGATCAACAAGGGCCTTTGTTGTGACTGCATTGCTACTCAGTTCTCCCTCTGCCCAGTTCTACTTCTTTTGCTCCTACCACATATTTTGATCCAAGAACACACTCCTACAAACTTCTTGTGTGGTCTCCACCTCTGAGTCTGCTTTATGGGGAACCTGTTGTGTGACATTAGACCTCCACTTTTCACTTCTATCTACTGCCATGGTCTCATCTAGCAGTATATGAAATGTATGTGCAGTTAACAGATTTCTCACTTTGACACATGGTGAAATCTGAAGGATGACCTTAAGATAACATGAATCTGTGTCTTGACCCCTCCAAGGTGCCATAAACCAACACCTTCCTTTCAAAGACAGCATAATGGTGCTCACTGGTAAAATGAAGCATTTCAACACAGAGGTTAAATTTATTTACCTGTAGCCTAGAAACAGGTAACTCTGGCTGCATGTGGTGGTAGATGTATTCAACGGTGATGTCCCTGACAACACCTGTTGTTCCAGCCATTGTGATGTGGCTTGTGCTACAACATTCAAGACACCCAGGGCTACCAGGCCATTAGTAGGCAGAGTCAGTGGGAAACAAGGAAAATTATTGGTTGAGTGTGCATGAAATATGTGCAGAAAATAGAGGCTGAACACTCCTGTTCATAGTATATATTAAAAACTCTTCTTATAATTGTTTTTTTTATTTACTGTACAATGAAATTACTTTATAATTTGATTAACAGTATTGTGTTTTCCAATACACTTTTTCAGCAGTAATGATCTAAATAAAGTGCATGCTTTATTTAGTAAAAAATTTCATACAGAATTTACATTTCTCATAAAAATTGATGATGAGAAGAATGTATTTTGCACAAAACATTTGTCAATACTGCAACCCACGTGGGGGCCATATCTGGTCACTCAAAAAACAAGAGACACAAATCTGCTGAAGAAGCAGTATCATTTATTTCAAAATTAGCAGTTTTCTGAAAAAGACTGTGTCCAAAGTTGATAATTTTACAAATGCACTTTCAGAATAAACATTTATACATCACAGTGGAAAGCATGATTTTTTTATCTAGATCAAAAAATAATTAAAAAGTAATTTCTTGCTCATTTTTTATTCAAACTTTTTATGTGTAGATAGGAAAGCGAAGTGATAGTTCACTTTACCAGTGAATAAATAGCATTAGAGACAGATAAGTAAGAAACTATTAAAGAATATGAACATGTTGGCTTCATCAGCAGAACTTCACATATAGTCACATGTTGCCAATTTTATATTAATGTCATCAAATTATTCAAATATAAAGTCAGTTCATTCCAGTGATGGTTCAATTTTTCATCCAATTTATGGAATCAAAGTAAAAGTTTTGGGAATTTATTATGTCAAAGTGAAACAGCTAATATTTTGAATGTAATTCCAAGTTCAGTAATAAAGTTTCTCACTAAAAAGAAAATTATTGGGTTTAACAATGATAATATGAAACAGATTTTATTAAGAAGCACAGCCTTGTAGTAAAAACAATGTTCTTAGTAAATTAAGAAACCTATGGAATAGAAATGTACTAGGAATTGTTTGTGGAACACATATGATGTGCAATTGAATCCAAATAGCTCTGATATTTCAAATAGAAGCCAATCTAAATAGAAGCTTTGGTTGTCAAAATTTAAACATACATATGTACATAGGACAATTAACTTACAAAGTTAATTGCAAAGTTAATTCAACAAAGAAAGGAAACAGGCGACTTTTTAAAAAATACAAATTTATTTATTTATTTAATTTTGGCTGGTTGGGTCTTCATTGCTGCACACGGGCTTTCCCTAGTTGCGGTGAGTGGGGGCCACTCTTCGTTGTGGTGCACGGGCTTCTCATTGAGGTGGCCTCTCGTTGCAGAGCGTGGGCTCTAGGTGTGTGGGCTTCAGTAGTTGTGACACAAGGGCTCAGTAGTTGTGGCTCGCGGGCTCTAGAATGCAGGCTCAGTAGTTGTGGTGCACAGGCTTAGTTGCTTTGCGGCATGTGGGATCTTCCTGGACCAGGGCTCAAACCTGTGTCCCCTGCATTGGCAAGCGGATTCTTAACCACTGTGCCACTAGGGAAGTCCCATAGGTGACTTTTTTAACAATTGTAGAAAGGTACTCTGAATGGTGGCCAAAAAAATAGTGCTCTGTGGAAATGTTTGGGCTGAAATACTTACACATTTGTGGTGGCTGTGAGATGTGCCTGACAGCACTTCAACCTCAGCTTATGTCTCTTCCACCCAACGTTCCTTCCTCCCTCCTTCACTCAGTGTTTGACTTCCATTGCAGTCTGACAACTCTCCCAGCCTTCTCTAGATCCCTCCCCATTTCCTCTCACAATATTCCCTTAAGAAAATCCTTCCACATTTAATCCTTTATTGGCATCTGCTTCTCAGAAAACTGGGACTAACACACGACATTTTATTTTAAAACATAGAATTGAAAATATCCTTCACTTATATATAACTTGCTTTTGTTCTGAGCTTATCAGGTACTTTAGCACCCTTATAGTAATTTTTCAATTGATAATATTTTGGCTTATAGAAAAAGTCAACTGAAGGTGTCAACACTTCAAATTTCTTAACCATAAAATATTATTTTCTTATCCAGATCAGGAAATGTTTGAGAATGAAAGGAAATACTAAAATTTATATAATTTTTGAGCATGTATTTGTTGATGAACAGAGTTCTATCCAGTAACTTTTTTAAAGAGTTAAATTCTTTCTAAAAATATAGAGTAACACATATTTGTGTACATGGAGTTGTGGTCAGAGAGTGCAATGTCAAAGTTTAATGTATCTGAGCAGGGGAAGTTCTACTGAAGACAAGATCCACTTTAGAGCCTGGGAGTAGAGTTAAGCTTATTGCAATTTAAGAGTCCAGCAATTTTATGACAAGGTCAGTATATGAATTGTTCCTGTTGATGGTGTAGGAAGATTCTAAAAGTTAGGGCAGGTAAAAAATGTGACTAAAATTTCATAATTTCATTAATAAGGGGGGTGGCAAGTCTACAGATGATAGCAATGAGGAGTGCTAAAATGCTTTGTAGTGGAGTGGCTTAAGTTTTATATGACTGATATGTCAGATATATATACCTCATTTTACTTATTTGTTTTATTTATATATCAACTTGTAAAATATAAAGTGTCAATATAGATTATACTTGGTACAAAGCCTTAAGGAAAATAAGGCTTACTATTTTGAAATTTAAACTAATCAAACTAACACGTTATGAGTACTACAAAATTCTTAGGTCCATGGAGAAAAATTACTTTACTTGATTGTTGCTTAATCAGTGACATTAATATATATTTTAAAACTCTTACCAAAAGGATATAGCCAGCATATTAAAAAGCAGACTTTACAGAAACACATAGCAATGAGCATCCAGAATTTTCTGGAGTGTTTTAAAATCTGAATTACATGAGCATCAAGGTCTCTAGAGTCTTTCTCTGCTACAGGGCAGGAACTCTTCATCAGATTTCATCAGACTATGTTCCTTGCACAACTCCTTTCTTTGCCCTAATTCCATGCTAAGCAATTAATTTTCAAACTACAAAGTCTCCTTTCAAGTAGTCAATTCTGATACAATACCTGGTTTGAAAACGTGAACTTATTCTTATACAATTGATATACTAAGGAACAAATTGAACTTAATGTGAATTATGAATTTCAAATTTACTTGTGTGTGATTTTATCCATGAGAAACACTAGGTCCACACCCTGGTCATCTTCTGGTCACAGTTCACATCCCTCCATGTGCAACACTTATTCATCCCCTCTCTTAGGATCCCCTCAGGTTTTATTTCACTACAACATCAGCTTGAAAGGCTCTTGCCACCTAAAGGATCTTGCCACCTAATCAGGTCCAGGTGTAGATAAGGCTCCTTGGATGTGGTTCCCTCTGAAGACCTGTAAGTGTGATTATTTATATCCCCCACATGTTCAACATGCAGTGGTGGAATAGACATAGGGGAACCCCTTATAGGTAAAGGAGGAAAATATAATAGAAAGAACACAGCAGTCACTGCTCCATAGCAGTCCTGAAACCCAGCAGGCACATGTTGCAAATTCCTTGAATAGGTCTCAGTCCTACTTCCTAGAAGTTGTTTTCCATGACTCTGGGCTCTGCCCCTAGAGTCATGGCTTCATTCCCTCTGCCTTTTGAATCATCCTTCCTTCTCTATAAGAAGTTGTCTGTGTTTATAGCTGAGTAAACTTAGACTGCACCTGCTGATCTTATATAGGATTTTTTGATGCAAGGAGTTCAGGGATTGGTGGACTTCCACAGGTGTAACTGGACAACTGTGACATCATCTGTAGAAGTAGGTTATAGTAGTCCAAACACCTCTTTTTATTTCTCACTGTCTCTTTCCCTTTCAATCAAATCTGATAAATTCTTTTAAAAACATTGTGGGGTTTTTATGTGGCAATTTATAATACACTTTTTTTTAGATAAAAGCCACAAACACAAATTATTTTGAGATAATGCTTTCTCTACTTTGGCCTCTTGTGAGATTCTTATGGGGAAAGCCCTTAAGATTTTTGGAAGCCCTTGAGATTCTTTTTTTTTTAGTAGTTGACTTATTTATTGATTGATTGATTTTAACATCTTTATTGGAGTATAATTGCTTTACAGTGATGTGTTTGTTTCTGCTTTATAACAAAGTGAATCAGATATACATATACATATATCCCCATATCTCCTCCCTCCTGCATCTCCATCCCACCCTCCCTATCCCACCCCTCTAGGTGGTCACAAACAACTGAGCTGATCTCCCTGTGCTATGCGGCTGCTTCCCACTAGCTATCTATTTTACATTTGGTAGTGTATATATGTCCATGCCACTCTCTCACTTTGTTGCAGCTTACCCTTCTCATTCCCTGTGTCCTCATTCCTGTCCTGCCCCTAGGTTCATCAGAGGCATTTTTTTTTTTTAGATTCCATATATATGTGTTAGCATACGGTATTTATTTTTCTCTTTCTGACTTAACTTCACTCTGTATGACAGACTCTAGGTCCATCTACCTCACTACAAATAACTCAATTTCATTTATTTTTATGGCTGAGTATTATTCCATTGTATATATATGCCACATCTTCTTTATTCATTCATCTGTCGATGGACATTTAGGTTGCTTCCATGTCCTGGCTATTGTAAATAGAGCTGCAGTGAACATTGTGGTACATGACTCTTTTTGAGTTATGGTTTTCTCAGGGTATATGCTGAGATGAGGCCATTCTGACTGGTGTGAGGTGATATCTCATTGTAGTTTTGATTTGCATTTCTCTAATGATTAGTGATGTTGAGCATCCTTTCATGTGTTTGTTGGCAATCTGTATATCTTCTTTGAAGAAATGTTTATTTAGGTCTTCTGCCCATTTTTGGATTGGCTTGTTTGTTTATTTGATATTGAGCTGCATAAACTGCTTGTATATTTTGGAGATTAATCCTTTGTCAGTTGCTTCATTTGCAAATATTTTCTCCCATTCTGACAGTTGTCCTTTCATCTTGTTTATATTTTCCTTTTCTGTGCAAAAGCTTTTAAGTTTCATTAGGCCCCATTTGTTTATTTTTGTTTTTATTTCCATTTCTCTAGGAGGTGGGTCAAAAAGGATCTTGCTGTGATTGATGTCATAGAGTGTTCTGCCTATGTTTTCCTCTAAGAGTTTGATAGTGTCTGGCCTTACATTTAGGTCTTTAATCCATTTTGAGTTTATTTTTGTGTATGGTGTTAAGGAGTGTTCTAATTTCATTCTTTTACATGTAACTGTCCAGTTTTCCCAGCACCACTTATTGAAGAGACTTTCTTTTCTCCATTGTATATTCTTTCCTCCTTTGTCAAAGATAAGGTGACCATATGTGCATGGGTTTATCACTGGAAGCCCTTAAGATTCTTAAAAGCCTTTTCTCCATCTGAAAGATTCTATGAGATATGGCCTTGGATTTTTCTGAGGTCTTAACAAACGTCTTACAACCCTACTCTGGATTTGACCTAAGCCTGGAAGCTACTAGGGTTAGAGACAGTTTTATTTTCAAACCCAGTGAGTCCTATATCCTTTATATTTAACAGCTTATTATTTAACTAATTACTTTCCTTTCATGTTTTATCATAGACAGTGAGAAGAAGCCAGCTGGTACTTCTAATATTTGCCTAGAAATCTCCATAGTTAAATTCTTTACATCATTTCCTATTTTCTATGCTACCGAACTTTCCAAAACTACATAAAAAGGTTTGCGTTTCCTCCAGATTACTATCCTTTGAGCACTCATTAAAAGCCTCTTTGAAGCCCTTTAGACTTCACTCACATGTCTGGCACTTGATGCTGGCTGTTGGCTGGTAAACCTATGCATGGTCCCTCCCTAAAGCCTGAGCTTTCTCACAGCATGACGGCCTCAGCCCTCTTAGATGGTGGCCTAGAGCTCCAAAAGTGAGTGTCCTAAAAGGACAAGTTGGAAGTGCATGTCAGTTTTATGATTTAGCTTGTGAAATCAAATTGTATCACCTTTTTTGTGTTTAGCTGATCAAAGCCATAATAAAGATCTTCCTAAGTTCTAGGAGAGGGGACATTGACCCATCATTTGATGGGAAAAGGGTCAAGGTCACATTGTAAGAAGAGCACGTGGGATATGATATAGCGTTGTGACCATCTTTAGGAAAATAGAATCTGCCACATCAAGTCAGGTGAGGGGAAATATACATATATTTTTTAAGCTCCATCTCTTTCACCATAGTCACTTGAGCATTGGTCCTTTGAGCAAGCAGAAAACTGGCTGGGGGAAAAAAAGTGGCATACACAGAATATGTCATTTTGTCAACCTGATTATTGGGAACCTCCTCTATAGTGTATGTCCTTTGGTATGCATTCACGCAGGATACACCTTCGCATTGTTCCTATCACTAAAGGTCTATTCATTTACTTCTTTCCCAGACTTCCTTATGATTAATCTTCCAATTCTATTTCTTTCAAGTCCCTGACAACAAAACCGCACAATTAACAATTGTCTATGAATAAGTGTAGATCTGTACATATGCAATTTCTTAATCTGGATCAAGTGGATAATAAACATACTACTCAAAAATTTAGCTCACTGGGAGAATTTCCCTTCATAACTGTTCCAGAACACTCCCAGGTGGGCTTGTACTGCTGCAAAAGTCCACCTTTTGTTGGTGCCAGCATATCATGTAGAATTGTCCATATATCAGACTTGAGTTTTTTTCCTCCTCAGCCAAATACTCACAAGGAACATACCATGAAGACACAGATGTTGTCAAAGGATGGTGGGAGCATTATTCAATATGTGGAATAAAAAGACAAAGCTGAATTGATAGCTTACTATAATAAGAGAGAGCTCTGCTAGTCAGACACAGTCTCTCTGAATAGAGCTTGGTTACTTCAATAAGATTGTTGTTGACTGATTGGTACTCACAGGTGAGTTTATTGGAGCAAATCTATTCCTGATTGGCTGAATTCCAGAAGCAAGGGGCTTTCCCTGATTGGCTGTATGCCACCATGGCTACAGAACAATCAGTCTTTTTTACGAGCATGGGAACTTTTTTATTCCTGGTCCCCCTTTTTGGTCCTCATTCAATCAAAGCTGCAGGAGAGACCAATGAGGATTATCTGGAGCTTTACACACTGTTGTTGATTCTCTAGGTAATTCTTTGTTGTGTCAGACTGTACTGTGCACTGTAGAATGTTTAGAAGCATCTCTGACCTTGACCTACACTCTTTGCAGTTGTGACAATCAAAATGTCTCCAATATTAAATGGATAAACAACAAGGTCCCACTGTGTATAGCACAGGGAACTTTATTCAATATCCTGTGATAAACCATAATGGAAAAGAATATGAAAAAGAATGTATATATATGTATAACTGAATTACTTTGCTGTACAGTAGAAATTAACACAACATTGTAAATCAACTACACTTCAATAAAACTTAAAAAAAAGTCTTCAGACTTTGCCAGATGTTCCCTGGGGGGCAAGACCACCCCAGTTGAGAGCTACTGACACAGACAAACCCATTACAAACAAGAAAGGTACTGTAATTGGCCAAGTTGTATACTTTTTTTTAAAGTGCTGGCCATTTATTTATTTACTTTTGGCCATGCCCCATGGCATTCAAGATCTTTGTTCCCTGACCAGGGATCAAACCCATGCCCCCTGCAGTGGAACCGTGGAGTCTTAACCACTGGACCACCAGGGAAGTCCCCAAAGTGTATACTTTTGAATATTGTCTCAAGTTCCTCAACCAAGCAAAGGCTAGCAAGGGGCAAACTATCAACAACCTGACTGTCATTGACCCTAGAATATGGACTAAACAAAGTGATCTTCTTTCACAAATGAAGAAGAGAAGCTTTGAGGGAACTCCAGTGAAAATATTGACCAATCATCTTTTCACAAATCTATTGCCAATCCAAAGGGCCTTCATAAGACAACTTCACAGCCGCATAGCACAGGGAGATCAGCTCGGTGCTTTGTGACCACCTAGAGGAGTAGGATAGGGAGGGTGGGAGGGAGACGCAAGAGGGAGGGGATATATGTATACATATAGCTGATTCACTTTGTTATAAAAACAGAAATTAACACACCTTTGTGAAGCAATTATACTCCAATAAAGATGTTAAAAAAAAATAGGACAAGCTTCATAGGTGTGTGACCTGGGCAGTCCCACAAGGCCCCATGCTTAGAAGGACACCACATTTGCTTTTTCTTCTGTTTTCTTCTGTTGCTATCTTGAAATTTTTAATAATTAAAATTTTTTCTATAGGTTCACAAATTATTTAGTTGGTTCTGGACCTCCATTCACTAGTAGTCATGGTCAGCTTGGATTCTACTGGAGGCCTATCAAGCCTATATCTCCATTCAGTTCCCTATCACACACTCGGTTATACAAGCAGAGTATAACAGAAGCAAGACAACTGGGACAAAACAAAAAACATGGAATAAGACCCCTGTATATATAGACAAACAAATGCAACAAAACAAAACAAAACAAAAACAGTGGAAAAATAAGCAGGTGGCAGGTGAACAGGTGAATGACTAAAATATTTATCAAATGATATATCTTTATCATGAAAGGTTTCATTACCTTATACAAAGATGTAGTTCTGATTCGCTTATTCAAATCTGAGTACAAATCCTTAAATGAGAAAATTCAGTAACAAGAGTTTAATGAAATTAGAGCTCAGATCATTGTTGACTTATGTGGCAGCAGATGGCAAAACAGTTTGGGCACAAGGGCCCCGGTGAGTATTCCTGTTGGTCCAAGGGTCCCCTGGTGTGCTGCCACAAGCAGGGGTCTTCAAAATGATCTTGAGGGAACCTCAAGTAATGTTAAATGATAAGTAGGCCATGAATAAAATCTGAATAAAAGAGAAAGCTGAATTTCTTGCTTATTATGTGAGAGCTATGCTGGCTAGACACAGTCACTCTGAGTAGAGCAGACTGCTGATTTAATATAGGGATTTTTAGGAAGCTTGGAGCTCAGGGATTGATGGACTTTCAGAAGTGTAAAATGATCTGACATAATCTGTAAAAGCATGTTTACTTGAGTGAGATTGTTTGTTGTGAAACTGTACCCCAAAGGGCTAACAGAAGCTGGTGCCTTAACAGAAGTCCTTGAGTGTGTCTTACAGAACAGCAGCTAAAGGAATGGCTTGTTAAAAACTCCTCTGCTTGTAACCAGCCTTTACTAATTAAGCCTACTTTAGTTGTTTTTTTCTTTTTTTAACTGCATACCCTCTAAGCTTCACATAGCCTAGGTAATAGATCACCAAACTTCTTAACCACTTCTGTAGATAACACCTCTAACTTATGGGTCACTATAGTAATGGCGGGGGGAGTTAAGTTGTTTTCCAGGAAGCTGGAGTTGGCTTCTGACCAGTTCAATCCATCCTAGACTTGTTGGGACCACCCCAAAACTGAGCATGTACTGGTGTACTGTGAGAAACCTTTTGATTTCAGAGGGCCCCAGACTCCACCCTCAGATCATGCTAAGTGCCTCCATTTTTGAACATTTATCAGTGAAGAAGCATGTGACCCAGATATGTCTGCACAGAATACTGATTACCTCACCTTTTTCCTACCTCCAAACCCCTTTCCCCATGCCCAAGACTACTCTGCTTCTTTATCCCATAAGTATCTCAAACACCTCGCCTTTGGGGAGGAGGATCTGAGACTTGTTTTCCCATCTCCTTTCTTGGCTGCCTTGTGAATGAACTCTTTCTCAGCTCCAAACCTCCATGTCTCAGCATTTGATCTGCTCTGTGTTGGGCAAACAAGCCTGGTTCAGTAACAGTTGCTTGGCATTCAAAGGAGATTTATTGGAGCTTGTTCCTGACAAGGTGACTTTCAGAGGGGAGCAGCTCCTACTGATTGGTTGATTTGCAAAAACATTTTCACTGAGGCATATTGCCACTGATCCACTGAAAAGGTTTAAACTGTTTCTGGTGGCTAATTGTTACTTTCTGCCTGCCACTTCCTGACAATCTACTTGCCATTTCCCCTAGGCCTACGTCTATTTCCTACAAATTCTGAATTCCTCCAATTTCATTGGTAAGATTTGTCATCTGTAATTTGCTTCAAAGCTTTCACCACTTAACACAAATAGACATCCATCCTTGCATCAAACCCTAATCTACAATCTGATATACCACAAAGGATCAGATCATAAAATCAGACTCAAATGAATCAGAGATCTTGCCCAATGTTAAGCTTTGCTAATAATTTCAAGGATAGAAAATCAAGAAGCAGGTCTGGGATATGGAAGTTGACTCCCACTGTGTGAAGTAACTTCACAAGACCTCATGGCTGACCTCTTCTGGGCCAGAGAGTTGCATGTTGGCTACAGGAAGAAAGTGTTGGAGTCATCCTCAACTATATGGTTTTTCTTCTTTGACTTATTAGTATGGAAAATATTTGAGTAAATTTCTAATGATTGAACTATCTTTGCTTTCTGATGGTATTTTAATATTTCTAAGCATTTTGAATTTTTGAGTTAAAAATTATTTCTGGATTTATTGTATACTTCTCTGAGAATATGACTCATTCAGTTTTTGCTTTTTGAAGTGTCTACAGATTTTTTTCAGTGATCTCTTTGTTATTTAGTAGTGCACTGTTTAGCATCCATGTATTTGTGTTTTTTATAGTTTTTTTTTTCCTCTAATTGATTTCCAGTCTCATAGCATTGTGGTCAGAAAAGGTGCTTGATATGATTTCAACTTTCTTAAATTTTCTGAGGCTTGATTTCTGACCCAAGATATGATCTATCGTGGAGAATGTTCCATGTGCACTTGAGAAGAAAGTGTATTCTGCCACTTTCTGGTGGAATGTTCTGTAAATATCAATTAGATCTATCTGGCCTATTGTGTCATTTAAAGCTTGTGTTTCCTTATTAATTTTCATTTTGGATGATCTGTCCATTGGTGTAAGTGGGGTGTTCAAGTCTCGTACAATTACTGTGTTACTGTTGATTTCCCCTTTCATGGTTGTTAACATTTGCCTTATGCATTGAGGTGCTCCTATGTTGGGTGGGTAAATATTTACAATTGTTATATCTTCTTCTTGGATTGATCCCTTGATCATTATGTAGTGTCCTTCCTTATCTCTTGTAACAGTCTTTATTTTAAAGTCTATTTTATCTGATACGAGAACTGCTACTCCAGCTTTTTTTTTTTTTTTTTTTTTTTTGCGGTACGCGGGCCTCTCACTGTTGTGGCCTCTCCTGTTGTGGAGCACAGGCTCCAGATGTGCAGGCTCAGCAGCCATGGCTCATGGGCCCAGCTGCTACGCAGCATGTGGGATCCTCCTGGACTGGGGCACGAACCCATGTCCCCTGCATTGGCAGGCGGACTCTCAACCACTGTGCCACCAGGGAAGCCCTCCAGCTTTCTTTTGATTTCGATTTGTATGGAATATCTTTTTCCATCTCTTCACTTTCATTCTGTATGTGTCCCTAGGTCTGAAGTGCGTCTCTTGTAGACAGCATATATATGGGTCTTGTTTTTGTATCCATTCAGTGAGCCTGTGTCTTTTGCTTGGGGCATTTAATCCATTTACATTTAATGTTATCATCCATATGTATGTTCCTATTACCATTTTCCTAACTGTTTTGGGGTTGTTTTTGTGGGTCTTTTTCTTCTCTTGTGTTTCCCTCCTAGAGAAGTTTCTTTAGCATTTGTTGTAAAGCTGGTTTGGTGGTGCTGAATTCTCTTAGCTTTTGCTTGTCTGAAAAGTTTTGATTTCTCTGTCAAATCTGAATGAGATCCTTGCTAGGTAGAGTAATCTTGGTTGTAGGTTTTTCTCTTTCATCACTTTAGGTATATCCTGCCACTCCCTTCTAGCCTGAAGAGTTTCTGCTGAAAAATCAGCTGATAACCTTATGGGGATTCCTTTGTATGTTATTTTTTGTTTTTCCCTTGCTGATTTTAATATTTTTTCCTTGAATTTTATTTTTGTTAGTTTGATTAATATATGTCATGGTGTGTTTCTGCTAGGGTTTATCCTGTATGAGACTCTCTGTGTTTCCTGGGCTTGGGTGACCATTTCCTTTCCCATGTTAGGGAAGTTTTTCACTATAATCTCTTCAAATATTTTCTCAGGCCCTTTCTTTTTCTCTTCTTCTTCTGGGACCCCTATAATTCGAATGATCATGTGTTTAGTGTTTTCCCAGGAGTCTCTGAGATTTTCTTCAGTTCTTTTCATTCTTTTTCCTTATTCTGCTCCTTGGCAGTTATTTCCACCATTTCATCTTCTAGCTCACTTATTCATGCTTCTGCCTCAGTTATTCTTTTATTGATTCGTTTAGGGTATTTTTCATTTCAGTTATTGTGTTGTTCATCTCTGTTTGTTTGTTCTTTAGTTGTTCTAGATCTTTGTTAAACATTTCTTATATTTTCTCAATCCATGCCTCCATTCTATATCTGAGATTCTGGATCATCTTTACTAATATTATTCTGAATTCTTTTTCAGGGAGATTGCCTATTTCCTCTTCATTTATTTGGTCTTGTAGGATTTTACCTTGCTCCTTCATCTGTGACATATTTTTTGTTGTCTTTTTTTTTCTTTTTTTTACAGCTTACCCTTCCCCCTCCCCATATCCTCAAGTCCATTCTCTAGTAGATCTGTGTCTTTATTCCTGTCCTACCCCTATGTTCTTCATGACATTTTTTTTCTTAAATTCCATATATATATGTCAGCATACAGTATTTGTCTTTCTCTTTCTGACTTACTTCACTCTGTATGACAGACTCTAGATCCATCCACCTCATTACGAATAGCTCAATTTCATTTCTTTTTATGGCTGAGTAATATTCCATTGTATATATGTGCCACATCTTCTTTATCCATTCATCCGATGATGGAAACTTAGGTTGTTTCCATCTCTGGGCTATTGTAAATAGGGCTGCTATGAACATTTTGGTACATGACTCTTTTTGAATTATGGTTTTCTCAGGGTATATGCCCAGTAGTGGGATTGCTGAGTCATATGGTAGTTCTATTTGTAGTTTTTTAAGGAACCTCCATACCATTCTCCATAGTGGCTGTACCATTTCACATTCCCACCAGCAGTGCAAGAGTGTTCCCTTTTCTCCACACCCTCTCCAGCATTTATTGTTTGTAGATTTTTTGATGATGGCCATTCTGACTGGTGTGAGATGATATCTCATTGTAGTTTTGATTTGCATTTCTCTAATGAGTAAAGATGTTGAGCATCCTTTCATGTGTTTGTTGGCAGTCTGTATATCTTCTGTGGAGAAATGTCTATTTAGCTCTTCTGCCCATTTTTGGATTGGGTTGTTTTTTTGTTATTGAGCTGCATGAGCTGCTCATAAATTTTGGAGATTAATCCTTTGTGAGTTGCTTCATTTGCAAATATTTTCTCCCATTCTGAGGGCTGTCTTTTGGTCTTGTTTATGGTTTCCTTTGCTGTGCAAAAGCTTATAAGTTTCATTAGGTCCCATGTGTTTACTTCTGTCTTTATTTCCATTACTCTACGAGGTGGGTCAAAAAGGATCTTGCTGTGATTTATGTCATAGAGTGTTCTGCCTATGTTTTCCTCTAAGAGTTTGATAGTGTCTGGCCTTACATTTAGGTCTTTAATCCATTTTGAGCTTATTTTTGTGTATGGTGTTAGGGAGTGATCTAATCTCATACTTTTACATGTCCCTGTCCAGTTTTCCCAGCACCACTTATTGAAGAGACTGTCCTTTCTCCACTGTACATTCCTGCCTCCTTTATCAAAGATAAGGTGACCATGTGTGCGTGGGTTTATCTCTGGGCTTTCTATCCTGTTCCATTGATCTATCTTTCTGTTTTTGTGCCAGTACCACACTGTCTTGATTACTGTAGCTTTGTAGTATAGTCTGAAGTCAGGGAGCCTGATTCCTCCAGCTCCATTTTTCGTTCTCAAGATTGCTTTGGCTATTCGGGGTCTTTTGTGTTTCCATACAAATTGTGAAATTTTTTGTTCTAGTTCTGTGAAAAATGCCAGTGGTAGTTTGATAGGGATTGCATTGAATCTGTAGATTGCTTTGGGTAGTTGAGTCATTTTCACAATGTTGATTCTTCCAATCCAAGAACATGGTACATCTCTCCATCTATTTGTATCATCTTTAATTTTTTTCATCACTGTCTTATAATTTTCTGCATACAGGTTTTTTGTCTCCTTAGGTAGGTTTATTCCTAGATATTTTATTCTTTTTGTTGCACTGGTAAATGGGAGTGTTTCCTTGATTTCACTTTCAGATTCTTCATCATTAGTATATAGGAATGCCAGAGATTTCTGTGCATTAACTTTGTATCCTGCTACTTTACCAAATTCATTGATTAGATCTAGTAGTTTTCTGGTAGCATCTTTAGGATTCTCTATGTATAGTATCATGTCATCTGCAAACAGTGACAGCTTTACTTCTTCTTTTCCGATTTGGATTCCTTTTATTTCCTTTTCTTCTCTGATTGCTGTGGCTAAAACTTCCAAAACTAGGTTGGATAAGAGTGGTGAGAGTGGGCAACCTTGTCTTGTTCCTGATCTTAGTGGAAATGGTTTCAGTTTTTCACCATTGAGGACGATGCTGGCTGTGGGTTTGTCATATATGGCCTTTATTATGTTGAGGAAAGTTCCCTCTATGCCTACTTTCTGCAGGGTTTTTATCATAAATGGGTGTTGAATTTTGTCGAAAGCTTTCTCTGCATCTATTGAGATGATCATATGGTTTTTCTCCTTAAATTTGTTAATATGGTGTATCACATTGATTGATTTGCGTATATTGAAGAATCCTTGCATTCCTGGAATAAACCCCACTTGATCATGGTGTATGATCATTTTAATGTGCTGTTGGATTCTGTTTGCAAGTATTTTGTTGAGGATTTTTGCATCTATGTTCATGAGTGATATTGGCCTGCAGTTTTCTTTGTGACATCCTTGTCTGGTTTTGGTATCAAGGTGATGGTGGCCTCGTAGAATGAGTTTGGGAGTGTTCCTCCCTCTGCTATATTTTGGAAGAGTTTGAGAAGGATAGGTGTTAGCTCTTCTCTAAATGCTTGATAGAATTCGCCTGTGAAGCCATCTGGCCCTGGGCTTTTGTTTGTTGGAAGATTTTTTATCACAGTTTCAATTTCAGTGCTTGTGATTGGTCTGTTCATATTTTCTATTTCTTCCTGATTCAGTCTTGGCAGGTTGTGCATTTCTAAGAATTTGTCCGTTTCTTGCAGGTTGTGCATTTTATTGGCATAGAGTTGCTTGTAATAATCTCTCATGATCTTTTGTATTTCTGCAGTGTCAGTTGTTACTTCTCCTTTTTCATTTCCAATTCTATTGATTTGAGTCTTCTCCCTTTTTTTCTTGATGAGTCTGGCTAATGGTTTATCAATTTTGTTTATCTTCTCAAAGAACCAGCTTTTAGTTTTATTGATCTTTGCTATCGTTTCCTTCATTTCTTTTTCATTTATTTCCGATCTGGTTTTTATGATTTCTTTCCTACTGCTAACTTTGGGATGTTTTTGTTCTTCTTTCTCTAATTGCTTTTGGTGCAAGGTTAGATTGTTTATTCGAGATGTTTCCTGTTTCTTAAGGTAGGATTGTATTGCTATAAACTTCCCTCTTAGAACTGCTTTTGCTGCATCCCATAGGTTTTGGGTCGTCGTGTCTCCATTGTCATTTGTTTCTAGGTATTTTTTAATTTCCTTTTGATTTCTTCAGTGATCACTTCGTTATTAAGTATTGTATTGTTTAGCCTCCATGTGTTTGTATTTTTTACAGCTCTTTTCCTGTAATTGATATCTAGTCTCATAGCATTCTGGTCAGAAAAGATACTTGATACAATTTCAATTTTCTTAAATTTACCAAGGCTTGATTTGTGACCCAAGATATGATCTATCCTGGAGAATGTTCCATGAGCACTTGAGAAAAATGTGTATTCTGTTGTTTTTGGATGGAATGTCCTATAAATATCAATTAAGTCCATCTTGTTTAATGTATCATTTAAAGCTTGTGTTTCCTTATTTATTTTCATTTTGGATGATCTGTCCATTGGTGAAAGTGGGGTGTTAAAGTCCCCTAGTATGATTATGTTACTGTCAATTTCTCCTTTTATGGCTGTTAGTATTTGCCTTATGTATTGAGGTGCTCCTATGTTGGGTGCATACATATTTACAATTGTTATATCTTCTTCTTGGATCGATCCCTTGATCATTATGTAGTGTCCTTCTTTGTCTCTTCTAATAGTCTTTATTTTAAAGTCTATTTTGTCTGATATGAGAATTGATACTCCAGCTTTCTTTTGGTTTCCATTTGCATGGAATATCTTTTTCCATCCCCTTACTTTCAATCTGTATGTGTCTCTAGGTCTGAAGTGGGTCTCTTGTAGACAGCAAATATATGGGTCTTGTTTTTGTATACATTCAGCCAATCTGTGTCTTTTGGTGGGAGCATTTATTCCATTTACATTTAAGGTAATTATCGATATGTATGTTCCTATTCCCATTTTCTTCACTGTTTTGGGTTCATTATTGTAGGTCTTTTCCTTCTGCTGTGTTTCTTGCCTAGAGAAGTTCCTTTAGCATTTGTTGTAAAGCTGGTTTGGTGGTGCTGAACTCTCTCAGCTTTTGCTTGTCTGTAAACGTTTTAATTTCTCCATCAAATCTGAATGAGATCCTTGCTGGGTAGAGTAATCTTGGTTGCAGGTTTTTCTCCTTCATCACTTTAATTATGTCCTGCCACTCCCTTCTGGCTTGTAGAGTTTCTGCTGAGAGATCAGCTGTTATCCTGATGGGGATTCCCTTGTGTGTTACTTGTTGTTTTTCCCTTGCTGCTTTTAATATGATTTCTTTGTGTTTAATTTTTGACAGTTTGATTAATATGTGTCTTGGCGTATTTCTCCTTGGATTGATTCTGTATGGGACTCTCTGTGCCTCCTGGACTTGATTAAGTATTTCCTTTCCCATATTAGGGAAGTTTTCAACTATAATCTCTTCAAATATTTTCTCAGTCCCTTTCTTTTTCTCTTCTTCTTCTGGAACCCCTATAATTCGAATGTTGGTGCGTTTAATGTTGTCCCAGAGGTCTCTGAGACTGTCCTCTGTTCTTTTCATTCTTTTTTCTTTATTTTGCTCTGCATCGGTTATTTCCAGTATTTTATCTTCCACCTCACTTATCCGTTCTTCTGCCTCTGTTATTCTGCTATTGATCCCATCCAGATTATTTTTCATTTCATTTATTGTGTTTTTAATCGATGCTTGATTCATCTTTAGTTCTTCTAGGTCCTTGTTAACTGTTTCTTGCATTTTGTCTATTCTATTTCCAAGATTTTGGATCTGGGAAATAGAATCTTGGATCATCTTTACTATCATTATTCTGAATTCTTTTTCAGGTAGACTTCCTATTACCTCTTCATTTGTTAGGTCTGGTGGGTTTTTATCTTGCTCCTTCTCCTGCTGTGTGTTTTTCTGTCTTCTCATTTTGCTTATGTTACTGTGTTTGGGGTCTCCTTTTTGCAGGCTGCAGGTTCGTAGTTCCCGTTGTTTTTGGTGTCTGTCCCTAGTGGCTAAGTTTGGTTTAGTGGGTTGTGTGGGCTTCCTGATGGAGGGGACTAGTGCCTGTGTTCTCGTGGATGAGGCTGTATCTTGTCTTTCTGGTGGGCAGGTCCACGTCTGGTGCTGTGTTTTGGGGTGTCTGCGGACTTTTTATGATTTTAGGCAGCCTCTCTCCTAATGGGTGGCGTTGTGTTCCTGTCTTGCTAGTTGTTTGGCATAGGGTGTCCAGCACTGTAGCTTGCTGGTCGTTGAGTGAAGCTGGGTGCTGGTGTTGAGATGGAGATCTCTGGAAGATTTTCACCGTTTGATATTATGTGGAGCTGGGAGGTCTCTTGTGGACCAGTGTCCTGAACTTGGCTCTCCCACCTCAGAGGCACAGCACTGACTCCTGGCTCCTCAATTTGGGATGATTTGTTGTCTATTCATGTATTCCACAGATGCAGGGTACATCAAGTTGATTGTGGAGCTTTAATCCGCTGTTTCTGAGGCTGCTGGGAGAGATTTCCCTTTCTGTTCTTTGTTCCCACAGCTCCCGGGTCTGAGCTTTGGATTTGGCCCCGCCTCTGCGTGTAGGTCGCTGGAGGGCGTCTGTTCTTCGCTCAGACAGGACAGGGTTAAAGGAGCATCCCCTTGGGGGACTCTGGCTCACTCAGCCCATGGGGGAGGGAGTGGCACGGAGTTCGGGGCGAGCCTGCAGCGGCAGAGGCCGGCGTGACGTTGCACTAGCCCGAGGCGCGCCGTGCATTCTCCCAGGGAAGCCGTCTCTGGATCCCGGGACCCCAGCAGTGACGGGCTGTACAGGCTCCCGGGAGGGCGGTGTGGACAGTGACCTGCGCTCGCACACAGGCCTCTTGGCGGCGGCAGCAGCAGCCCCAGCGTCCCACGCCCGTCTCTGGGCTCCGCGCTTTCAGCCGCAGTTCGCGTCCGTCTGTGGGGCTCCTTTAAGCAGCGCTCTTAATCCCCTCTCCTCGCGCACCAGGAAACCAAGAGGGAAGAAATAGTCTCTTGCTTCTTCGGCAGCTCCAGAGTTTTCCTGGACTCCCTCCCGGTTAGCTGTGGCGCATTAGCCCCCTTCAGGCTGAGTTCTCGCCGCCAGCCCCAGTCCTCTCCCTGCGCTCTGACCGAAGCCCGAGCCTCAGCTTCCAGCGCTGCCCGCCCCGGCGGGCGAGCAGACAAGCCTCTCGGGCTGGTCGGCACCGATCCTCTGTGCGGGAATCTCTCCGCTTTGCCTTACCCAGGTACGTGGGGAGTTTCTTGCCTTTTGGGAGGTCTGAGGTCTTCTGCTAGTGTTCAGTAGGTGTTCTGTAGGAGTTGTTCCACGTGTAGCTATATTTCTGGTGTATCTGTGGGGAGGAAGGTGATCTCCGCGTCTTACTCTTCCGCCGTCTTCCCCGGAAGTCCTTTTTTTTTTTTTTAATGAGTGGTATTGTGTTCCTGTCTTACTGGTTGTTCGGCCTGAGGCTTCCAACACGGGAGCTTGTAGGCTGTTGGGTAGAGCTGGTTCTTCTTGCCAAGATGAGGATCTCTGGTATACCTCACTCCGATGAATATTCCCTGGGGTTTGAGGTTCTCTGTTAGTCTATTTGTTTAGACTCAGAGCTTCCACTGCAGGAGCTTCAGTCCAACCCCTGGCTCATGAACCAAGATCTCGCAAGCCATGCAGGGTGGCAAAAAAAAAAATAAAAAAATAAAAAATGGAGGACAATAACAAAGTAAAAAATAAAATTAGAGTAGGGAACTAACAGCTATTTTAGAAAAAATATAAAAATAAAAACATATGAAACAACAGCTGGAAGGTAAAACAGAACCACAATAATAAAAAAGAGGAGGAAAAAAAAAGAAAAAAGGTAGAAAAGGCCTGTCTGTGGGGGGCAGGGCCTAAGCAGGGGTGGGTTTTGGGTGGTGGGAGGGGCCTATTATTAGGACCCACAGGGCTGGAAAAGGCCCTGGGAGGGGTGGTGGGTGGGGCTTAGGTTCAACAGAACTGAAGGGGCCCAGGCATGCCTCCCACCTTGGGTCTCAGAAGGCAGGGGACCCCACTTGGAGCCCAGCAGGCTTCCAGGGCCTGAGTGGTGGGGCCAGTGCCCTCCCCTCCTGTCCTGCTCCTCCAGTCCTACAGGGTCCCTCCCCTCCCATCTGCCTCTCCTGCTTTCCCCCAGCCTCCCTCCTATGTCCCCAGGACCCACGCAGCCCAGAGGGGGTTTTGGAGGGCAGGGCATCAGGCCTGGGCACTTAGCAGGTTTCCCAGGCTCGAGTGGGCAGGGTCAATGACCTCTGTTCCTTCTCCTGCTCCTCCAGTCCTGGAGGGCCCCTCCCCCTGCCTCTCCTGTTCTCCCCTGGCCTCCCTCCTATGCCCCCAGGATCAATGAGGCCTGGAGGGGGCCTCTGAAGGTGTAGGACCTGGCCCGACAGCCAGGCAGATTTCCCCGGCCAATTGGGCAGGGGAAATGCTGGGCATGCTCCCCCCGATCCGAGACCCCATGGGTCCCTCCAGGCATGGGAACCCCTCCCCCCTCTCAGCCACCTCTCAGGGGCGCCAGTCCTGTCCGGCCTCCACTTCTCTTCCCCCCTCAGTCCTCCCACATCCTCCCAGTTCACTTGGGTGTTCCTCATGTCTTCTTTGGCATCAAGGTCCCCCACCAGTGTCCGGCAGGTGCCCTAGTTGTGGAGAGACACAATCTCCATGTCTTCCCATACCACCATCCTGACTCCGACTTTCTATGCATATACTTTTGACATTTTCAATACAATTTTTTTCAACTGGAAGTAATAGTTATTCAGTACAGGTATTATGTTGATTCAAAGTTATAGTCATTGAGAAAATTGAAAAAAGTTTAAATCATATGATAAACTTGTTTAAAGAATAACATTTTTCTTTTTATGCCTACAGCCGTCATCTATTAGTTGAGAAAATGAGTCACCATAATAATGATGAATGAAAATACTGCTCGTTATAAAGTCAAGGAAGCTACCCTGTGAAACTGAGCTATCATTTGGCAGTGTTGTTGAGTTTTCCCTTCTAAATTCAGGTAAGGTATGATTTTTATGTGGCCTATATTTCTGGAATTGGGCAGTTTGTTCCAGATGTAGTTTTTATGGTTAGGAAATACTGCTGTGCTTGCTGATCATTCATTCTCTGATAAACTGAATTGACTTTCCCATGTACTTAACTCAGTTTTTCATTGTGATGTAGTGAGGTGTAGCTGGATTTGGAGTCAAAAGACCTGAGTTTAAGTATTGGCTCTCCTAATTACCTTATGTGTGACTTTGAAAGAATCCTTTAAACCTTTTGAAATTTAATTACCTTATCTGCAAACAAACAAAAATCCTACTTCATAGGGTTGTTGCAAAAAATAAATTAGGTAATGTGAAAAATTCCTTATGGTTTATAAAGCAGCATCCAACTGATGGATTATTATCTATATTTTTGAACTTGTTAAGAAGATAAATAACCTCTTCTAGGAAAAAATTTCTATCTTCTACCTCAAACTTGTGTAATCTTTTTTTTTTTTTAATTGGAAAAGAAAGATGTGATTGGGTTTTTTAAATGCAATAAGATTGGAAATGAAGAGAAAAAGAATTTGTTTTTCTTTGGATCCCTTTCTAGCCATATATTTCAATTGTTTTCTCTGTTATCTTCATTCCTTCTACAATATGGTATTATGTCTTTTGGAGATGTTCAATAATATCTTGCTAATTTTTTTACACTGATCCTGGCTTCAGGGATAGCTTTACCCAGTTGAACAAACCTCTATCCTTATGTTCTTTTTTTCTTCTTAACACTTTTGCTGTTAATCAAGTTCAGTCTATCAGTAATTCATGCAACCAATATTTATGGCATACCTGCTATGTAAAAGACATTCTTCTGTTATTAACTTAAAAATTTAAATGTATAATATCTGTCCTGGTTTTCATTCTTTTGGATAATAAACACTTTAATTACCTACTATATTCAAGGTATCATGGTCATATATTAATGACTCCTCTTCTCAAGATGTCTTCATATTATTCTGGGAGACACAGAGAGAAACAATCTCAACAATAAAATTGTGGGTATGGAGAGGAGAAATGAAGAATTTACAGAGAAGGGATTATTTATGAAGTTGTCTCAAATGAAGGGATACTGTTTTTGTAAAGTGTGGTACTTTCAGTTACACCAGAATCTGATTTTTATTTAGAGAGCTTTTAGGAATAGTATTGTGGCACTACTTGGGATAGAGATTTGTCATCTGTTGCTGTGTAAGAAATTACCTCAATATGTAGTAGAAGTCATGCTTTATCTCTTCTGCCATGTTCTATTGATTAGAAGGGAGTCACTAGTCCAACCCACATACAAAGGGAGGGGAATTAGGCTCTATGCTTTGAAGGCAGAAGTATGAAAGAATTTTCAGACGTGTTTTAAAACCACTCTAGTCTGCCCTCCAGCGAAAAATTATTTCCATTTTTTTTCACATGCAAAATATACTTAGTCACTCCCAAGAACCTCCCCACAAAGTCTCATCCTTTACAGCATTGACTTAAATTCTAGGATCACATTATCTATGTTAGATTCAGGTGTGGATGAGGCTCCTCTGGTGTAGTTCCTTAAGTACAGTTCCTCAAACGTAGTTGCTCTTGACCTAAAGACCTATGAACCAAAGTGGCAAGTTATCTGCCCCACAAATACTCAGTATACAATGGTAGAACAGGTATAACATAAATGCCAAAGATACCCCCATCCACAAAGGGTAAAAACAGGAGGCTTACAAGAGCCACAGGTCCATAGAAACTCTGTAATATAGCAGAGCACTAGTTTGCAGTGCCTTGATTGGGAATCAATGCTTGGGAATAAGTCTCCATCCCTCTTGACTCTGCACCCTGGTCTCTTGGTTTCACCTTCTGAGTCATCCTTCCTTTTTCATGAAAGGTAGACAAGGCTTATAGTTGAGTAGTCTCGTAAGCCTGCTTACTCCCTGTAGAAGTTTGGAAACCCAAAGATCTCTCTTCGTTTGTGCTATATTGTTCCTTTCAGTCCAACTTAGTTGTATTTCTGCCATGAAATTCTCTTTAAAACTTGTGGGTCGGGCTTCCCTGGTGGCGCAGTGGTTGAGAGTCCGCCTGCCGATGCAGGGGACACGGGTGCATGCCCCGGTCCGGGAAGATCCCATATGCCGTGGAGCGGCTGGGCCCGTGAGCCATGGCCACTGGGCCTGCATGTCTGGAACCTGTGCTCCGCAACGGGAGAGGCCACAACAGTGAGAGGCCCGCATACGGAAAACAAACAAACAAACAAACTTGTGGGTCTCCTATGACTTACTGAGAGTTCATGTCATTAAGCCACACCCATGAATATTTTTGAGATATGCCCTTCCCTACTCAGGCTTCTGCTGAGACTGCTGAGAGAAGAAGCCCTAAGCTTTTTAGAAGTCTTATTTTTTAACTAAAACTTCTCTGAGGCACCTTCCTTCATCTTTCTGAGGTCTAATCAAAGGGTTTTATAGTTACTCCCTCAGCTTCATCTTTACAAATTTTTCTGGTAGTGTCCTGGATTTATTCTCTACCTGGGGGCATTTCTTAATTTTAGTATAGTTTGACATCTGGAGAGGATGGAAATTTTCAAAACCAGCAAGTCCTGACTCTTTTACATTAAACAGTCCTTTCTTTAGCTTATTTATCTTCTCTCACATTTGATTATAATCAGTCTGAAAAAAACAGGTGACAACATCAACACAATTCCTGGAAATCACCTTAGTTAGATAAACCAATTTATTAGCACATTTTCAACTTTCCATGTAGCTGCAGGTAACAGTGTCACTAAGCTTTCTGACACTACATAACAGGGATTTTCTGTCCTCCAGTTTCCAGTAACATTTTTCTTACTTTCCTTTAAGATCACACCAGTAGCCTCCTCAAAGGCTATCAAGGTTCTGCTAACATTCTCCTTAAAGTCCTTTCAGCTTCTTCTCACTTCTTGGTTCTAAAATCTCTCCCACATTTTAGGTTGTTATTATAGCATTATACCATTTTCAGTACGAAAATCACCATTAGTTATCTATTGCAGTGTAACAAATATCCCAATATGTAGTAGCTTAAAACAATAATAAGCATTTATTACCTTCACACTTTCTGTGGGTCAGGAATGCAGGAGTAGGTAGTTCTGGTCCAGGGTCTCTCATGAGGTTGCAGTCAAGATGTTGGCCAGAACTACATCCATGGGAAGGCTTGACTGGGGCTGGAGAATCTGTTTCCAAGGTGGCTCACTCAGAGGGCTGGTGAGTTGATGCTTGTTGTTGGTGGGAGGCTTCATTTGCTTCCAATGTGAGCCTGTCCATAGGTTGCGTGAGTGTCCCCCCAACGTGATGGCTGACCTCCTTCAGAGCAGGCTGTTCAAGAAAGCAAGGTGGAAGTGAAAGTGCCTTTTATGACTCAGTATTAGAAATCACAAACCATCACTTCTACCACATTCTATTCATTAGAATCAAGTCACTATGTCCATACACAAAGGGAGGAGAATTAGGCTCCACCTTTTGAAGGGAAGAGTGTCAAAGAATTTGTAGATATACTTTGAAACCACCACAGTCTGAATCCTGCTCTTGACCAATAAGTCCTCCAAAAAGATCTCCAAGGGGATGTACACACACACATACACACACACACACACACACACACAAATGAAGATGCAAGGCAAAGCTGGAGTTTGACCCTGAACCTCAATGCATAACCCCATGTCTGTGGAAGGTTTTTAACTGAAGCTAGATGGGTCTGAATGATGTAATACAAAAGCAGGCCAGATGGCTGTTAGGTATGCTCCCACTCCAAAGCTAACCACTCCAGTGGGAGAAAAGTAGAAGCACCTATGAGACAAGAGAGAGAAAAGCAGGGAGAGCAGAGAGACAAGACAGATTTCCTTTAGTGCCTAGAGTTGCTTGCCTCAAGTTGTTCTAAACAGGTTAGTAGCTCCAGGGTTTCTTATGTTTTGGAGAAAAAAATCTGGAAAAAGGGAAGGAGAGATGATGGAAACTTCTTAGGGCAGCTATAGTATTCTTATTACTCGAGACCTGTGAAAGAAAAGAGAGAAAGAATGGCCCAACGTATGTATCCTGTGATGTTTTATTAGCAAAGTGACTCTACCCAGTAGTACAGTACTCAGTAGATTGCCTTTAAAACTGACCAGATCATTTCCCTTTTCAAAGTGCAGCAACTTGGGGGGCCTAAGTTTAGCATTTCCCCAATTTATATTTTTATCCTATTAGTCTAGTTGACTTAACAACCATATCAACGCTAATCTAGAATGTGATCATGGCTTTTGTGGGGGAAAGATTAGCGGCACGTTAGATGTCCCATTTATTCCTTTTGTGGGATGTAAAAGCAATCTTTGCTGCTGCAAAAATTGAGATCTTGGACTTCCCTGGTGGCGCAGTGGTTGCTAGTCCGCCTGCCGATGCAGGGGGCGCGGGTTCGTGCCCCGGTCCGGGAGGATCCCACATGCCGTGGAGCGGCTGGGCCCGTGAGCCATGGCCGCTGAGCCTGCGCGTCCGGAGCCTGTGCTCCGTGACGGGGGAGGCCACAACAGTGAGAGGCCCGCGTACCAAAAAAAAAAAAACTGAGATCTAATATAAGGGTGGTCTAGGCCCAAGTTCCCTTATGAATGTTTCTCAAAGTTGCTCCTAGAAGTTTCCAAGGTGGATTAAGCCTGGAGATGCAGTTTATCCCATGACCACCATATGCACTAGGCTGAGATTTCATTCCTCAGTGAAATTCTTCATTCATTCCTGCCATCTGAAAGATGTTCAACTGCATTGCCTAATGAAACAGGGTTGTTAAAATGAGCATCATGTAAAAGCATAGCCCCAAACACAGTTACACAATATAAAATGCTCCATACTTATTGCCTTCATATTAAATTTTAAAAATCTCTTCTCACAATCAATTACTAATTATTCTGTTGCACAGGGCCAGTTTTCAGGGGGCATTTGCCCTTACCCACAGAAGAAGCCTAGCCCCAGATTCTCACTAGCCAGTTGCAGTGATCAAGATAAGCCTCAAGTGGCAAGTTTGAGATCCTAAGATACAATAGGTGACAGTTTAACCAGCAGGTTTAATCAGCAGCTTTCCTACTGCATTACACGGAATGCCAGCTTCCCAACTGGGGTCAAGGGAAAGCCCACTGCTCATACCTCTCCTTGATTGAGCCAGTCCCACACATTAGGATCTGTCATTTGCAATATCCCACTGCCAGGTACCTATTTCCATATTAATCATGACTCTTGATTGCAATTCAGAACCCAAGTCACTGGTGGGAGAAGAAAAGGGAAAGAAAACAGAGTTGCCAGTTAATTATACCTCAGTCCCAATCTAGTGACTGGGAGTCTAATCTTGCTATTAAGGTCTTAGTTTCATCTCAGGTACATTTTCTATCCTTGCCCTCTGAGTAGGGTCCATGAAGGGCACAATAGGATTTGGCCTCCTTTTCCTCCATCTTTTCCTCCCTGTCTCTTGTGCTTATGCCCCTCAAGGCATAAGTGGGGGTGGGGTAAGGAGAGAGAGCAATCCACTTGTGTTACTGCCCACACCTTAAAGATAAGGAGGTGAATTCCTTTCTGTTGGATAATTTTGCTCCTCCGTCAGATGCTGGTGACATATAGAGTTGATTATATCTGCAGATCCTATCTCCACCTGGATGCAGTGGGAAGCAGGCTCCCCATCATCTGATTGACCTTAGTATAAGTGATGTGTACTCTCAGCTGGGCTCCCCTGATCCACCTCCAGCCCAGGGAAAGCCCCAGAAGAGGATGCTCCCCTCTCACTTCAACCTCCCTTCAGGAAAGTGTACCGCATGCCTTTTCAGGTGTGTGGTTTCTTATTAGGTGGGCAGCTGTCCCAGGCAGCTTGATATCTCTCTTAACTGATCTCCAAATCCTCAGTATCCAGTAGCATGGAAACCTGTTTCTCCTTATTGTAGCCACAGAACACGCTGCATGCTTTGCATCAGCTTTATAACGAGTCAGTGCTCAGCAGAAGCTCCAAGCAAGAAACAGTGATCCTCAAACCCTAACAGATGGTTCTCCTGGGACTTCCAGCTTTTGCCAGGGGGAGGGGGGAGGCAGGTGGAACATCTTTACCGTTCCCACAATCCCCTCTACCATTAGGAAAATGGTAAAATGGAGAAAGACCAAGTATCAAACTGTGAATTCTTCCCCAACTCTCTTTTTCCCTCCCCCCATTTTAGGTCTCTATTCAGATGATAAAGGACTATTATCAGATAGATTCTGCTAGAAGACCACAGTATAGCAAATCGTGTGCTGAGGAGTCCACACTAATAGACTAGTGAACTTGAAAGGCGAAGGAGTGTCTTTTGTTCTAAGCAATGAGGTGTTATCAAAGCACTTTACTCCAACATGTTGGATTAATACAGATGCTTTATGTGACCCATCTAAATTCCTGTGCATGACACTGAACACCCTCCATAACCTGAGCACCATCTACCACTTCTGTGCTCCTCCCTCCACTTGTGCCCTATTTGAGTCATGAGAAGTCTCTCTCTGCTCTCCACACATCATGCTGTTTCTGTGCTTTGGTGTCTTTCAATATGCTCTCCCTCTCCCTTAGACCCCTCTTCTTTCCCTGTCTCCTTTCTCTTCATCACCATGACCATGTTGTTGTCCACTGTATCCTTATCTTCCAGGTTGGAAGATTGCATATCTTTCACAAGAATACTTTATAGACAGTAATTAACCCGTCACTCTTGTAATATAGGTTCATATTACTGTATTGATTGAATATTTTATTTATTGAACTGCTATTTTCCTCAAAGATTCTCTTTCTTTCAGAAAAATACAGCTTTAAAAGATGATGGACCTAAAATATCCATATATGAGGAAAGTCAAGAAAAAAGAGATAGTTGGCCTCTAAATTCCTGACACTGTAATAAGCCAACTTTGATTGATTTATTAACTAACCCAAAATAGATCTTAAAATCAGCCAGCCTGTGGTTTATTTAAAACAAATAATTCAACCAACAAAGGTATATGAAATGCATGATAAGCAATTTTATTTATTCTGGGTTTTTAGTTCAAGATAACAACCCTGAGACACGTTCACTTCATAAAGGGGCTAAAAAAATTTGTGTTATGACTATTACTAGAGAGGTAGTTGCACAGTAGTTTGTGCTGCTATGTGCCGGGCACTGTACTCAGTAAATAATTTATTTCATTGTACTATTTAGATCTTACTACCCTATTGTATTAATCAGGGCTCTCCAGAGAATTGGAACCAATAAGATATATATATGTACAAAGAGATTTATTGTAAGGAATTAGCTCAAATGGTTATGAAGGCTGGCAGGCCCCAAGATCTGCAAAGTGAGTTGGCAGAGTCTGGAGACACAAGAGAGCTGATATTTCAGTTTGAGACTGAAGGCAGGAAAAAAGCCAGTGTTCCAGTTCAAAGGCAGTCAGGCAGGAGGAAGTCTCTCTTACTTCGGTGAGGGTCAGCCTTTTTGTTCTATTCAGGCCTTCAACTGATTGGATGAAGCCCACCCACCTTAGGGAGGGCAATCTGCTTTACTCAGTCTACTGATTTAAATGTTAATCTCATCCAAAAACACCCTCACAGGGACTTCCTTGGTGGTCCAGCAGTTAAGACTCTGTGCTCCCAATGCAGGGGGCCCGGGTTTGATCCCTGGTCAGGGAACTAGATCCCACATGCTGCAACTAAGAGTTCGCATGCCAAAACTAAAAGATCTCGCATGCCACAGTGAAGATCCTGCATGCCACAATGAAGATCCCGTGTGCCACAACTAAGACCTGGTGCTGCCAAATAAATAAATATATAAAATAAATAAATATTAAAAAATAAAGAAGAGGAAGTCTTTAAAAACAAAACAAAAACACTTTCACAGAAACACCCAGAATCACGGTTGACCAAATATCTGAGCACCTTGTGACCCAGTCAAGCTGACACATAAAGCTAACTCTCATACCTATGTAGTAGGTTCTATGACTATCCTGCTTTTTAGACAAGGCAAAAGAGAGAGGGGATGTAACTTCCTTGTCACATAAAACTGATAAATGGCAGAGACTCTGCTCCAAACCGGGTCTGACTGACCAAAGTACAGTGTTTAACAAGTTTTGGAATGTAGATAGACCTAGGGGTTTTGTGAGAATTACATTAAAAAAATGAATATAAAAGCACATACAGCTGGCACATAGACTCATTATATGTAGCTAACATTATTAGTTTTAATAGTAGTACTAGCATTAAGAGGATTATTATTAGTTTGTTAACATGAGCTTTTGTCCTTTTAAAATACTTGGTAGTGAGAATGCAGGATGGACTTTAAATGAAGATATATTTGACCAATATTATTCTCTATTCTTTTCTTTGGTTTTGTGATATAAATATAAAAAAATGTTAAGTTTCTAGATAGTTAATTTCTCCGACATATCCTCTTACAAAAATAGTATTACCTTTGGCAGAGATATACCTTATTCCTGCTGATGTCATTAGAAAATGGCAAGGTCAACCAAAATGAGAAATTGACAGCATCTCTGTCTTTCCAGTTTTTAATAAGTATTGTCAAAAGAAATAATAATCAGATTTGAACTTGTTTGTCCGTGAAGTGACTTTTTAATAAGGCCTCCTAGCAAATCTAATGCAGGATCAAAAGCAGTTGGGAAAAAGTAGAAATCACTTATGTATACTTCCTTACTCTATTCTATGCAATAGAAATAAAATACTCACTTTCAATGACTTAGGCTCTGGTATATTTGTCTCCTTTTCCTACGGTGTGACGGAATGTTGGTAAAGGGAGCTCTAATAAATTAATAAACTAGATTTTCCAATGTACAAATAAAATACAGCCTTCTAGGGAATAAATGGTCTTTAAATACTTTGTCCTACAGAACCCCTCGCCTCATTTATAGAGCAAGACTCCAGGCATAATTGTGAAATTAGTTATATGTATTTTTTATTCTTCCTCTTCTGTCATTGTGTTTCCATCCAAAATCCTCATGTTCTTTCATCTCCACATTTTGTGTTCTCTGCAAAGGGTGTGGTAAACACATAGCCATTAAGACACAATGATTTATATGAATTATTGTGCTCTTTTTACCAATCCTCTTCATAATTTGACATGCTTTATAATTTAAAAAGCTTTAATTTTAGGTATCAGTGGGATTGAGGAGGCATTTACCACAATCAGAGGGACCTTGCTGGAGTTGGTGAAATCACAACACGTAGAAAACAAGCTCTCTCTGCTTTCTTAGACATTAAAGGCAGCCTTGCCTTTTTCTCATTTTCTAACTAATATGGGCCTAATTACAGCCACAATAATCACAGTGCTATCACCCTTATCTGATTCATACTCGTGCTTTCTTTGTCCTGTTTCTGTGCAGTGTATCAATGCTACTGTCTCCACTTAGAATGCCTTCCACTCCCATCTCAGGCAGTCCATGTCCCCAGATGAGCCCAGCTTAACCAAAATTCTCTTCCATTCAAGGTGTACATAATTGAAAAAGAGAAAGCATCCTCCAAAGATTCAACTATGAAAGAGTACAAGATAATATACTACTCTTAGCCATTTGTGCCTGGGCTGGTGATATATTCATGAGTAAAACATCATTCTGACCCACAAGGAACTTATCTTCCTGTAATGGACACAGACAAATAAACAGAAAAGTATAATATTGTGAAGAGGTTGCAACAGCAGCAACAGACACAGGACGTGAGGGCACAGAAAGGAGGGGTACCTACGTGCGAGGGTGCACTGTTATCATCTGGGTAGCCCTTAGAAACTGCATTATTTCAGGAGTCGTGCCACACAGTTTACTTTCTCTAACTTTGCCAGGTAACCACTGCATCTCAATTATAAAAGAAAACATTTTTGTCTAATAGAACCAATGAAAACACACATCAGAAGGAATGGTTCTTACAAAGGGCAGTAGGCAGACCATGAGCACCATTAGATGCTGTTCACTCTCCCCTTCAGTGTCTCACACTCAGTGATGAAGGGGCTGCTGGATCACTTTCCTGGTTACATGCATCCTGGCTTCCCTCCTTCTGGTTTGGACAGGTGCTTACAGAAGATCCTTTCATGCTAGCAAGCCAAGTCCTTAGAATCATACCAACAAGCTGTATTTGGTATGTGTTTGCCTGTAATAACAGCCATATGAAGGGTGTTTAAATTCCTAAATCCCTGGGAGATAAGAGAAAGCAGTGATTAAGAACCAACCTGCTGAGGTTTGAGTCCAGGCTCCATCTAATGGTTTGATCACGGGAAAGAGGCTTAAGTTGTTCATGCCTCCGTTTCCTGGTCTATACAATGGGAATAATAATAATAGCTTTACCTCATGGAATTGATGTGAGAATTAAATGAAATAATAAATTTAAAGTTCTTCACACTGCACCTGAAATGTAGTATTTTAGTTTCCTAGGCCTGTTGTAACAAATTACTACAAACTGGGTGGCTTAAAACAAAAGAAATTAATTTTCTTACAGGTCTGGAGATTAGAAGTCAGAAATTAAGATGTCGTCAGGGCCATGCTCCCTCTGAAGGCTCTAGGGAAGAATAGTTTTTTGCCTCTTAGGGTCTGGTGATTGCTGGCAATCTCTGGTGATCCTTGGCTTGTAAACACATCACTCCAATTTCTGTCTCTGTCATTACAAATTATTCTCCTTGTATGTCTCTCTATGTCTTTACATGGCCTTCTATAAAGACACCAGTAGTTGGATTTAAGGCCCACCTTAATCCAGTATGACCTCATCTTAATTTAACTAGTTACATATGCAAAGACCCTATTTCCTAATAAGGTCATATTCACAGGTTCCAGGTGAACATTAATTTTGGGAGAACGCTGTTCAGCCCAGAATACTTAGTAAGCATGCAATAAATGTTAGTTAAAACACACTCACCCATTTTACCATACATAAACACAAAACATAAAAGACATACTCACCCACATACACAGAAGGTACTCTGCGAAGATGGTGGCTTCAATATGATATTATTATTCCTCTCTATTCCCAACTCTGGTCTGTCCATTTCAGAGCCAAGCAGTTGGGACTTCACATAAGGCTCTGAGGGTGGGCAAGCAGCTGTTGGAGAAAACTGGTTCAGGGATATCTGTGCTCTGGGTCAGCTCCAGGGGAGAGTTGCTATCAGGATACAGTTTCCTTGGACCCCGAAGGGTTGAGGAATAGCTAAACAGGTGGGCTGAATCCTCTCTATTCCAGAGAATGAGCAAATGGGAGGAAATTGGGTGCAGAGATGATGGATAGGGTATGATGGCCTGCCTGCTGCATAGCACCTGTCCCAAAGAACAGTAAACAGTATGTCTTCTTCAGTTTTTGAGGCTTTGGCCATTTAAGGTACTCCAGAAGCTGTATCTGAGCCTTGATAAGCAGGCAAAGGAAAATAAGAAGGCACACTAGTGGTTCAGGTAGAGAGAGGAGGCTGAGTATGACTTTTGGAATGAACTCCTATTGAAATATAGTTGCTGGAGAAGATAAAGGATAACATGAATAAAATAGCGAAAAGAGCACTTAAGGATATAAAAAGGGAGCATGAAACAGACAGTTAAAATAAGCCTTAATTAAAATATGAGTTATAAATGAAAACATTCAGTAGATGGAGGAAGAAGAGCATTGTCCTAATCAAGAGCTGTGTACTGGTCTGAAAGATAAAATTTATCAAGACAGAGCAAACTTTCAAAGAGATGGAACTCATAATGGAAAAGAGAACAGACTTGGAGGAAAGATCTATGAAAAACCTGAGAATTACAGGAATTCCAACTAAAGGAAAAGAAACAGAGGGATGTGAGAGCTGAAGAAAGACCTGACTACAGTTTGACAGTGTCCCAGGAAAGACTGAAAAGACTTATCTAGGCATGTCCTGGTAAAATTTCTGAACTGCAGGATAAAGAGAAACCTCACAATTCTAGGCAGAAAGAAAAAGTTGGTTACAAAGGCAAAGCAATCAAACTGGCTTTGAACTTCTGCAGCATTTGAAATAGTAAATGACTTAGAGAAAGGAACTAAAACCTAAGGATCCAAGCAGAGCCAATATATAATTCATAGGTCAGGCTGAAAGAGAGATATTTGAGGCTATGCCCCACCTAAAGAAAATATATGAGAAAGGGCACAAAGCAAGCAAAGGAACTGGAACAGAGACTTCAATATAAGGAAAGATGAAGAGAAAAAAGTGTTTAGAAATAAGGAAGGAGGCTTAATTGAAGATACAATTTATCAGAACTCAGAAGAAATAATTGGAGAAATATTTTCTAGACTGTCAAACTATATCTTTGCAATTTAGTGAAAACAGCAACTGAAAAATCTACCTGCTGACATGACTTGCACTTACAGTTGAGGTCTAGGCCCAGGAATTGATTTGAATAGGCCATTGTTTTATTGATATTTGAACAACTTGGTTGTTCTGTATTGGAGTTCATTGGTAGGGCATATGCTAATAAACCAGCCAGTTCCTTAAACTTTAAAAATGATTCCTGATTTAGAAATTGAAAAAGAAGTAGATTCGGAAATGGTCTGAAAGCCAACAATGAGAAATACTCTTCACTGCATGAAAAGATCAGCATGACTGTCCATTAGCTCCCCTGCTCATTTAGTGAAGCTGAGCTATTGCCAATGAAGCTTTCTGTGCAGGGTCTATGGAGAAGCAAGCTGAAAGTTCTGTATGGTTGAATGAACTAAAGAGTAGAATTTCCATCAACTACATGTCCCAAGATCATCTGCAGTGTCCAGTTTTCTTGACCACACAGAAAATGGATTGTCTATAAGTTATTGTTTTGGTGTCAGCAAATAAAGTTATCATGGGCCATATTTCCTTTCTTTTATACTGGATAGAGGATTTTTAAAAACCTTTGCATAGTGCATTTGTTTTTTCTCAGTAAATGCTGGAAGCTTAGAACTGCAACAGTCTCCCTCTACTTAGCCTTTTCTTTTTTTTTTAGAACATTTCCAATTTCCTGCTGCATTTCATGAGAGTCCTAATATCCTAATCTATTCACAGTGCAGTGATTTTCATTTCTAGGATAAAATTGCACCCACAGCACCAAATTAAACTCTCTTTTTAAATGAAATCAGTGGTTGAAAACATTAACCCTCTGAACAATAAAAATATGTATTTTCTATATGTGTAACAGCTAGCATGTATTTAACAAATCACAGTTTATAGTGCCTATTTATGCATGTTTTAAACAACATCACTACAATTCTATGAAATAGGTATTATTGTCTTCTTTATTTTGCAGATAAGATTTAGGTCTCAGAAAAAATAAGTGACTTGCCCACGCTCACATACCAGTAACTGGCAGAACTGGAATCACACCCATTTTTTTTAAGATTCTAAATCCTGTCATGTCTCCTTGGGGGAAGAGTCCAGTATTGAGTCACTCATTGTTCATTTATTCAAACATTGTACAAACATTTATGAACACAGTTTTGGAACTGTGTTGGCTTTTGTAATACAGGGGAGATGAGGACACAGTCCCTGCTCTGGTGAAGCATACGGTCTAATGGGGTAATATAGTCAAGTAAATAGGAAGGAATAATACAGGATGATCCATGCTTTGTTAGGGAAAATACAGGGAATGATGGGAGTCCCATTAGGGCAGGGGGAGTGATGTGGTGGTCAGGGAAAGCTTTCTGGAGAGGGATGTCTAAGGTGAGACTGAATAAGTAAGAAGAAATTTGTGGTGGGGCCTGGGGAACAATGTTCGGGGCTGAGGGAGCAGCATGTGCAAAGGTCCTGAGGCAGGGCAAATCATGGTTTGGATGAAGAATGTTAAATAGTGGCCTATTTAAACACTAGCTCAAATACTGAATGTAAGTATGAGAGTCATGATAGAGTTAAGGCAAACTTAAGCAAGATGGGTCTTGAACCCATGTTAAGGAGAGTGTTTGAAGATTTCCAAGCTGGAAAGCAATGTGTTGGCTTTACCACTTTAAAAAGGTTACTCTGGAAGGAGTGTGGAGAATAGATGAGAGAAAAATTGAGACTAGAATAAGGAAGGACAATTAAGGGATTATAAGGAAGGGCAGTTAAGGAATGATAGTAATAAAGAAGGTGATAGATGGTAGTGGTCTGAACTGCTGCCTAGTGACCACATATGGTCACCTGGGTAACTGTGTCAATTCCATTTAGTAAATGAAAGGCAGGCGGCCCGAGCACTGTCTAAGGCTGGTAAAGCAACAAAAGGACTCCAGGCACTTAAAACAATGATAATAACCATCACGGGGCCCCAAGTAATCAGTTGGTAGGCTGGTTAATTTGTCCAGTCTTTGAATTGGTTTACTTTCTCCAAATACACAGAAGCTCACTCCTTCATGGTATTTTCCCCTGCTTGGTCAAAAGCACTTTACTGATATGTACGTCATAGCTACTCTGACTGGTTTTATTTGATTGAGTTGTAGCTATCTGGGGGTTAGACAGATATTGATTCCTGTCATGTTTGATATCTGGGATTTGCATCTAGTCAAAACATTGCCAAAACATCGTCTCCTAAATGTGAAATTACTCAGTGAATAAATCACAATGTGCAGCTTTCAGGCAAGCCATGCTTAGGAAATGAAATTTAAGTAGGAGAAATTACAAAAGGGATAGGGCAATCATTATTCTGAAGGTAATCATTTACACTCTCCTGGTACTTGGCGTGAGGTAGCAGTGTGGCAAATAGAAGGGAAATTAAAATTGAGAGTCTGTTCATTTACCCAGGATATTATTCACTGATATTTACAGAGGATAAAGTCTAACCTCCTCAGCATGGCATGCAAGGCCTTTCAGCATCATCTCCTGCCAGTCTGTTCAGTCTCCTGTTCTTCCCACACACATTTCCCTCTTCCTGGAATACTTTCTTCTTTACCTGTGGGTCAATTTCCTTTTCCCTTTACAAGTCTTTGCTTAAGCATTACTTCCTCTTTGATTGCATTTCTGTCTGCCTCCATTCTTGCCCACCAGACTTACCTGGAAACTTTTGTATGTGATCATTTATTATCTTGTAAAGTTTTATTGAAATATAGTTGATTTACAACGTTGTGTTAGTTTCAGGTATACAGTAAAGTGGTTCAGTTGTACATATATATATAATATATATATATATATATATTATATATATATATATATATATATTTTTTTTTTTTTTTTTTTTTTGCAGTATGTGGGCCTCTCACTGTTGTGGCCTCTCCCGTTGCGGAGCACAGGCTCTGGAGGCACAGGCTCAGCGGCCATGGCTCACGGGCCCAGCCACTCCGTGGCATGTGGGATCTTCCCGGACCAGGGCACAAACCCGTGTCCCCTGCATTGGCAGGCAGACTTCTGCCAATGCAGGGGACATGGGTTAGAGCCCTGGTCCAGGAAGATCCCACATGCCGTGGAGCAATTAAGTCCGTGCACCACAACTACTGAGCCTGCACTCTAGAGCCCTCGAGCCACAACTACTGAACCCATGTGCCACAACTACTGATGCCCGTGTGCCTAGAGCCCGTGCTGCACAAGAGAAGCCACTGCAATGAGAAGCCTGTGCACCGCAACAAAGAGTAGTCCCCACTCGCCACAACTAGAGAAAGCCCGTGCACAGCAACAAAGACCCAATGCAGGCAACAAGAAAGAAAGAAAGGAAGGAAGGAAGGAAGGAAGAAAGAAAGAAAAAGATGTTGAATATAGTTCTCTGTGTTATACAGTAAGTCCTTGTTGGTTATCTATTTTATATATAGTAGTGTGTATATTTTAACCCTAAACTCTTAATTTATCCTCCCTCCCCCCTTTGGTAACCATAAGTTTGTTTTCTATGACTATTTCTGTTTTGTAAATAAGTTCATTTGTATCATTTTTTTAGATTCAACATATAAGCGATATCGTATGATATTTGTCTTTCTCTGTGACTTACTTCAATCTCTTGGTCCATCCATGTTGCTGCAAATGACATTGTTTCCTTCTTTCTTATGGCTGAGTAATATTCCATTCTATATATGCACCACATCTTCTTTATCCATTTATCTGTGGATGGACACTTAGGTTGCTTCCATGTGTTTGGCTATTGTAAATAGTGCTGCTATGAACATTGGGGTGCATGTCTCTTCTCAAATTATGTTTTTCTCTGGATATATGCTCAGAGTGGGATTGAAGGACCATATGGTAGCTCTATTTTTAGTTTTTTAAGGAACCTCCATACTCTTCTCCCTAGTGGCTGCACCAGTTTATATTCCCACTACCATCTCCCACAAAACTCTTGTTTTCTTCCTCTGTGTTTCCATCAGACCTTGTCTATGCTTCCATTACAGTATTTGCGTATTACCCTTGTATACACAGTTGACCTTTGTTATTCACTATTCCATATTTGTGAATTTCTCCACTCGCTAAAATGTATCTGTGATCCCCCAGGCAACACTTGTGGCACTTTCATGGTCACTAGTGGATATACCCACAGAAGCAAAAGATTTGAGCCACCCATCAGGCATGTTCCTTGCTGAGGTTAAAGGGGCAGCCTTCTTGTTTTAGCTCTCACAGATTGAACAAGTATCCTTTTGTGGCTGTTTCAGGCTATGGTTTTCACATTTTTGTGCTTTTTGTTAGTGATTTTGCTGTTTAAAATGCCCACCCGCAAACATAGTGCTGAAGTGCTTGTATAGTGTTCCTAAGTGCAAGAAGGCTGTGATGTGCCTTACAGAGAAAATACACGTGTTATATGAGCTTTATTCAGGTATGAGTCACAGCCCTGTGGGCCGTGAGTTCGATGTTAATTAATCAGCAATATATATTAAGTAAATTGTTTTTAAACAGAAACACACATAAAACAAGGTTATGTATTTATGGGATGAGAAAAATGTTATGACTGGAGGCTTGCAGGAACCTAACCCTATATTTCCTAGGAGCAGTGTTTCAGTGTTTGCTAACTCAGCACTTGTGGTGATTTAATAGAACATTAACAATGGTGAATAATGAGAATCGACTATATTGTTCCTTCCTCAAGGAATTCCTTGGGACATGGAACCATCATCATTGTATACCTAACACTTGGAATAATGGTTAAAATTAAGAACATGGTAGGTGTTTCATGTTGTTGACATTAACAGCAAAGGATATTTCAAATACTGATTTCATTGGTAATTATGTGTTCTTCCTTGTTCCAAGTCCACCAAGGATGCCTGCTTAAAGGACAGATGGTTCTAATTCACTTTTTAGTATTAGCTTGGGCATTAACTCCTAAGGAATTGTTAATGGTCTTAAACATTTATTGACTTAAGGGGATTGTGGGCTTACTGCAGTGGGAGTTATGTAACTCTAGGAGAAGTCAAAGCATATGATGTAGCACACCCAGACAGAAATAAGGCTCCTTAAGACAGAATTTTGCTAAAGCAATGAGTTTCAATGGTAGGGCCTAGGGAATTTGGATTTTTAATAAGGACTCTAGTGATTCTGATGTAACGTGTTCACAAACCACATTATGAGAAATACTGCTATTCCAGGTGTTCCTCACCTGGTTGTCCTTCCTGGGGATCCCTAAAGGGATCTTTAACTTAGTTTTTTTTGAAGATGAATAAAGTATTTTTTTGACAAATGAATGACTCCATAAGCCATCTATCTTTTATTATATATGTGCATTTATAATAAACTCTATTGGGTCTGTTTCATCTTCACTAAGGAGCAGTTGCTGATCAGTTTGGCTAATGAAGAGTTCGGGTTCATTTTGGCTTCTCTTTTAGGCATCTCCCACTGCCCTTCTAACCTTTGCAGCCTGAGCTTCTAATGTCAGGGCCGTCATAATGCTGAGTTTTAGGGTATGATCAGTATAGGCTGGGTTATGCTGTTGTAACAAACAACCATCAAGCTCTCTCTGTTTAAGATGACAAAGGTTTATTTTTTCTAATACTACACATCTAACTTGTGTTGGCAAGGGACAATGTTCAACAACGGTCATTCAGGGGCCCAGGCTGATGGAAACTTTATCATCTTACAACATTGCTATCTCAACACAAGTTTTCAGGGTTTGCTGTGACTGGGGAAATAAGCATGGATGATCCTGCACTGGATCTTAAATGCATCTGCCCAGAAGTGACACATCATTTTGCTCATATTCCATTGGCCAATGGCTATGCCTTGACTTCAGGAGACAGGGAAGTACAATCTGCTAGTATTCCGAGAAGAAGAGGAGAAGAGAAATATTGGGAAGTAATTTGTAATGCCTACCATAATCTGGTAACCAAATGTTAGGTTAATTTTTTTTCCCTACACACAGAATATGGCCCCTACCCCCTGCATCTTAGTCCATTTGGACCACTATAATAAAATACCAGAGACTGAGTAGAATATAAAACAACAGATATTTATTTCTCATAGTTCTGAAGTTTGGAAAATCCAAGATCAAAATGCCAGCAGATTTGGTGTCTGGTGAGAGCCCATTTCCTTGTTCATATATGGCATATTTTTGCTGTGTCCTCACATGGTAAGAAAGGGAGCTTTCTTGAACCTCTATTATAAGGGCACTAATCCCATTCATGAGGGTTCTGCTCTCATCAACTAATCATCTCCAAAGGTCCCGCCTCCTAATATCATCACCTCAGGGGTTAGGATTTCAGCATATGAACTTTGGGGGGACACATACATTCAGACCATAGCATCCTGCAAAAGAGAGAATCCCAAATCCCCATGAAACACTGTGAACTAAAAAAACAAATCAACTGTCCCTCCCCCTTTCTCTCCCTATAATGGGGACAGGATAACTTCAATAAATGTTCATATTCTATAAGAGGAAGAATGGGAAACACAGCAATTCTGAAAACTTACTGACATGTGATGGTTCCCTACCTTAGAAGTAGAGAATATTCCTAGACTGGGCTCTATTCTGATCCCTAGGAAATTCTCCAAGTCCATCAATCTCCTTTACTTGGCCGTCTAGGAGGTGCTTCCTTCTCTATTATCATCCTTGGCCCCATATCTGAAGTGGGCATTGGATGATGCTTCCATCTCAACATGGGGATTCAGGCTTTGCTATGGCAGGAGAAGTGGAGAATTGCACTCTGGATCTTAAATGCTTCTGCTACGAAGTATACTATGTCATTTCATTGGCTAAAGTAACTTAAATGGGTAGGATCATGTAATCCAACCATGTTTTCAGAAGGAGAGAAGAACCCATATATATTGGTAAGCTTTGGTATTGTTTACCACACTTAATTTCTGTTTATGCACTTGCTCAAAGTATAGAGTTCCAGCAGACAGATTGGGGTTCAAGACTGGCTTTGCTTCTTACTTTCCATGAGACTTTAGGTAAATTGCTAACCTGTTTAATAAACCTCAGTTTCCTTATCTATACAATGGAGATTATAAGAGCACCTCCTTCCCTGGGTGGCTCCAAGGATGAATGCTTGTTAAGTCCCTAGCCAAATGCTTGGCACATACTGATAGTAAGTACTCTTAAATGTTAGCTGTGATGTTTGCTACCCTTTGGGCCACAATGTTCTGTACTGGGATGTTCTGGAAACTGTATTCTTTTTTGAAGAATAAGTATTCTCTGCAGTGGGGGCTGTAATCCCTCTGTTGGATTATCCTTGAATGTGGCAGAATGACAGAGAAAGATTGTAGAAGTCCTTTGGTGGGTAGAGTCTCTTACTGAGAGCCCCATTTTTGTAGCACATGACACTTGCTGTGTATCATCATTAAACATCTTCCTGGCGTAGTAGGTAGGGAAATGCCCAGTATCATGAGGGTCACAGACTTCCTCTAGGCACCTGCATTTCATTGCTTGAGTCATTGTACACAATAGTACAATACACAAAGTTTTCTGAGAAATGGGTGAATTTCAGCAAATCAGGAGAAATGACAGGAAATCAATGTATTAATAACATACTGAGGGAAAAAGCTCCCTGTTGCGGACATTGTCCTTTGAGCCTTCTGAATGCTGGTAATGACACCTCTTCCTTTACTATCCAGAAGGAAGATTTCAAAATAAAAATGGTGTCTAATTCCTTTGCACCAAGGGAAAAACATCTGTTTTAGCTTAGACTGCTATAGCAAAAATATCACAGACAGGGTGATTTAAACAACAAATATTTATTTCTCACAGTTCTGGAGGCTGGAAGTCCAATATCAGGGTTCCAGCATGAATGGGTGAGGGTCCTCTTCCGGGTTTGCAGATGGCCGCCTTCCTGCTGTACCCTCACATGTTACAGAAAGAGAGCTGTAATCTCTTTATTCTCTTATGAGGGTCAGTCTCATCATGGGGGCTTCATTTTCATGACTTCATCTAAACCTAATTACCTCCCAAAGGCCCCAATTCCAAATACACTGGAGACTAAGGCTTCAAAATGTGGATTTTGGGGGCACACATTCAGTCCATAGCACTGTCTAACTGACTCCCATAATACACTGTGGACAGCAGTGAGGTGCCAGGCATTATACTCATCACGGGGCACATAAGATGTTGTTCTTGCCTCAAGTAATCCCAACCCAATGGGGAAGAGATTGATAAGTGAGCTGAAAATTCCATACAACATATTATAAATACTCCAACAGAAGAAGAAACAAAATGAAATGGGCTCCCAAATGTGGCAACAACTTAGGTCTGCCTGGGATGTTAAGATCTAGTTTAGTTGCCATGGTGAGTGGGCTGAACTGATCATCAAAGTAGAGTTGTTATTTGTTTACTGTGACCCACTTATACACCCAAATCATGTTCACTTCAGTATCTTGGGAATTAAGCC
The DNA here is from genome assembly GCF_949752795.1 of Hyperoodon ampullatus. Taxonomy (NCBI): domain Eukaryota; kingdom Metazoa; phylum Chordata; class Mammalia; order Artiodactyla; family Ziphiidae; genus Hyperoodon; species Hyperoodon ampullatus. The sequence continues at coordinate 67,002,818 of NC_136915.1, forward strand.
AACTAGATTTTTGGTTCCTGTCAGATTTGCCTTTGCTTTATTATATTTTATAACAGTAGGGTGGCCTGTTATTCCTTTTGTTTTGTTTTCTCTCCTGGGTCTGTGTAAAGAATTGTATATAAAATAAAATACTCAGTTGGTTTATATATTGGCATCTGGGCATCCCTGATCAAAGACTGTTCATGATTTCATATTTTTAGTGTCACTCTCAAGAACCTCAGAGAGAGATTGGTTAACGTTATCTTTCAATCTCCCTTTCTTTTCATTTTTTGGCATGCTGACTTTGACCTTTTCCAGACCAGTTGCTTCATCTGTCTGGGACAAAGGGAGTAAAAAAGGCTGTAAAAGGAGGTCAGAGAGAAAGATTACTGATGAGAAAGAAAGCCTGATTCAGAAGGGAGGCAATGACATTCAGAGTTTTTAAAGTACTTAAGATATCGTACTGTCTCAAGAGGATCTGTCTTCAACAAGCAAAAAAGAATGTCAGGAAATTGTACAGCTCTTGAAAATAGCTCTCCATCAAAGAGTGGTAAGAGAGCTCTCTGAAACCATGAACCTTACAGAGTGGAGAGCCTGGGTAATACCAAGACTATCATCCAGCAAACTTTCTGAGACTTTTGGTCATTATCTCAAAGTTGACAAAAGGTAGCTGAGTGAGGAATTAAAAACAAATCTGGGTTAGAGTCCACCTATCAGAAAATAATACAAATATAACCCCAGTATCTAGTTAGACAAAAGCATAAACTATGCCTGGCCAGTCCAGGTAGAGGGACCACACGTGGCTGTGCAGGTTGTCTGGTGCACAAAGTACCACATTACAGAGGACATTGTCCACATCATAGGTAGGGTAGATCTGTGCAGTTATTATTTTGGGTCAGATGGCAGTAAAGTATCTTGTTCTAAGAAATCCATATAGGAGGACAATTTTCTGATAGGTGTATATAATGGTTTTTTAAAAGGGGTTCCTTTTCAAATTTGGACACACTCTATGGGCCAGCAGCAGCTGCTTGCTCAGAAACATAAATAAGTTCAGATGTATTCTTCAGCACTCTTTAATGCTTGAGTCCACTCTGGTAGGATTGTGCCACTGGATCTCATTCATTCATTCAAACAAGCAAACAAACAACTAATTGGACATCTGCCACATGCCAGCCACTGCTGTAGGCACTGAGACACAATGGAGAACAAAAATCCCTGCCCTCGTGGGATTCACTTTCCCTCCAAAGTGAACTATGAACTGGGGAGGTGAGAAGAAGAGAGGATATGGAGATTTGGTGCAGAGGAACATGAATAAGCTTTGAAGTGAAAAAGATCCAGCATTTAGTCCCAGCTCCAGAATGGTGTGACCTCAGGCAACTTGACTCTCCTCACTTTTGTGGTCTATAGAAATGGTTAATAATACTGTCCTCATTGGGTTTGTTGGAAAAGTTAAAGATAATATATTAAGAAAAACTTTTACTGGGGAGCTTATGACATCACAAGTGTATGATGATGGTAGTAATGGTTATTATTATTATTGTAATTATTATCTAAGTAAGGATAATAGCATGGGCAATCCAATCCTCCATCTCCCCCTGGACAGCAACATCTGATGCTTGTGGTTGGCCTGAGATGAAGGGAGGGTGTTAGAATGGGAAGTTTTACTTCTTGTGAATTTATTTCTCTTCCCCACTGTGTAAAACTTGTGGGTTTTTTTTTTTTTGTTTTTGTTTGTTTGTTTGTTTGTTTGCGGTACGCAGGCCTCTCACTGTTGTGGCCTCTCCCATTGTGGAGCACAGGCTCCGGACGCGCAGGCTCAGCGGCCATGGCTCACGGGCCCAGCTGCTCCGCAGCATGTGGGATCCTCCCGGACCGGGGCACGAACCCGTGTCCCCTGCATTGGCAGGCGGACTCTCAACCACTGTGCCACCAGGGAAGCCCTAAAACTTGTTTTCTTAACCCCACTGAAGAAGTCCAGTATAGTGAAAACAGACAGACATCACGAGCTACATAAGAAAAAGAACTTAGAAGGAATTAAGACCGTAATGACCTATGTGGGAAATGGACGTTGAAATGAGACCCATCTGAGCTGGCAAGGTTATGCTGAGTTATGTTTCTACATGTTTCCAGAGCGGTTGAGTTTTACGTGAAAAAGAGATTGAGTCAGAGGTGGTCTCAGGTCAGTTCTGGCTCTGGGAGGCTGACTCTGAGATGGAGATTCGTATGCACGAGGCTTGTTGTGTGTGCTCCCGGGATCAGCATCTGGAGGAAGAAAAGACAGCAGGATAGGGCAGAAAGGGAAATTAAACTGTGGTGCATTGAAACAGAGGCCTCAGTTGAACCTAGAGAAGCTCTAGGGCTGGAGTGGCCCTTCAGACTTGACAAGAATTGGGGAGAGGAAGCCAGGACTTCACTCCCATTCTCCATCATTGAATAGTCATCGCTTGCAGGCTGTCCTGGGGGAGGGCAGTGACCCTGAGTCAGGTGGTTCTATTCAGCAGAGTGAGAGCCCCATTGAGGGACTCAGCTGAGAGCTGTCAGCTGCCATCACCCCCAGGAGCTAGGGAAACAAGTGCTTCTGCCCAGGGAGGGGAGACCTGAGCAGCATGTCCATGACAAACCCAGGCCACCTCCAAGGCAAACCCATCCATAAAGAACCCTGCAGACAGATGTGTTTGCTGTGCTTTCTAATCTTTTCTTCATTGTGACATATCAAAAATGATATTTTTATACTGCATTAGGATAAATCGATTTGGCTGCTTGTGGCTAGAGGTGACAAGCTCAGGGGCTCCAGCTACCATATGCCCACCTGACAGCCTGAGGCTTAGAGAATTAGTGTTTTAGCAAGCTGTGCATTAATTTTATATCCTGCAACCATACAAAGTTCATTTTTTAGTTCTAGTAGTTTTCTGGTGGCATCTTTAGGACTTCCTATGTATAGCATCATATCATTGGCAAACAGTGACAGTTTTATTTCTTCTTTTCCAATTTGTATTCCTTTTATTTCTTTTTCTTCTCTGATTGCTGTGGCTAGGAGTTCCAAAACTATGTTGAATAAGAGTGGCAAGAGTTGACATCCTTGTCTTCTTCCTGATCTTCGTGGAAATGCTTTCAGTTTTTCACCATTGAATATGATGCTTGCTGTGGGTTTGTCATATACGGCCTTTATTACATTGAGGTAGTTTTCCTCTATTCCCATTTTCTGGAGAGTTTTTATCATAAATCGGTGTTGAATTTTGTCAAAAGCTTTTTCTGCATCTATTGAGATGATCATATGGTTTTTATTCTTCAATTTGTTAATATGGTGTATCACACTGATTGATTTGTGTACACTGAAGAATCCTTGCATCCCTGGGATAAATCCCACTTGATCATGTTGTATGATCCTTTTAATATGTTGTTGGATTCTGTTTACTAGTATTTTGTTCAGGAATTTTGCATCTACATTCATCAGTGATATTGGTCTGTAATTTTCTTTTTCTGTGATATCTTTGTCTGGTTTTCATATCGGGTGATGACAGCTTTGTAGAACGAACTTGGGAGTGTTCCTTCCTCTGCAATTTTTTGGAAGAGATTGAGAAGGATCAGTGTTAGCTCTTCTCTAAATGTTTGACAGAATTCGCCTGTGAAGCCATCTGTTCCTGGACTTTTGTTTGTTGGAAGATTTTTTTTTAATTTATTAATTAATTTATTTATTTTTGGCTGTGTTGGGTCTTCGTTTCTGTGTGAGGGCTTTCACTAGTTGTGGCAAGCGGGGGCCACTCTTCATCGCAGTGCGTGGGCCTCTCACTATCACGGCCTCTCTTGTTGCGGAGCACAGGCTCCAGATGCGCAGGCTCAGTAGTTGTGGCTCACGGGCCTAGTTGCTCCGTGGCATGTGGGATCTTCCCAGACCAGGGCTCGAACCCGTGTCCCCTGCATTAGCAGGCAGATTCTCAACCACTGCACCACCAGGGAGTCCCTGTTGGAAGATTTTTAATTACAGTTTCAATTTTTTTAAATAAATAAATCTATTTATTTATTTATTTATAGCTGCACTGGGTCTTCGTTGCTGCATGTGGGCTTTCTCTATTTGCAGCAACTGGGGGCTACTCTTCATTGCAGAGTGTGGGCTTCTCATTGCAGTGGCTTCTCTTTTTTGTGGAGCACAGGCTCTAGGTGCATGGGCTTCAGTAGTAGTGGCATGTGGGCTCCGTAGTCTGTGTCTTTTGGTTGGGCATTTAATCCATTTACATTCAAGGTTATTATCAATATGTATGTTTCTATTACCATTTTCTTAATCGTTTTGGGTTTGTTTTTGTGGGTCTTTTTCTTCTCTTGTGTTTCCCGCCTAGAGAAGTTTCTTTAGCATTTGTTGTAAAGCTGGTTTTGTGGTACTGAATTCTCTTAGTTTTTGCTTGTCTGAGAAGCTTTTGATTTCTCTGTCAAATCTGAATGAGATCCTTGCTGGGTGGAGTAATCTTAGTTGTAGGTTTTTCTCTTTCATCACTTTAAGAATATCACCACTCCCTTCTGGCCTTCAGAGTTTCTGCTGAAAAACCAGCTGATAACCTTATGGAGATTCCTTTTTATGTTATTTTTTGTTTTTCCCTTGCTGCTTTTAATATTTTTTCTTTGAATTTAATTTTTGTTAATTTGATTAATATCTGTCATGGTGTGCTTCTCCTAGGGTTTATCCTATATGGGACTCTCTGTGCTTCCTGGGCTTGGGTGACTATTTCCTATCCCATGTTAGGGAAGTTTTCCACTATAATCTTTTCAAATATTTTCTCAGACCCTTTCTTTGTCTCTTCTTTTTCTGGGACCCCTATAATTCAAATGTTCATGCGTTTAGTGTTTTCCCAGTGGTCTCTGAGATTGTCTTCAATTCTTTTCATTCTTTTTTCTTTATTCTGCTCCTTGGCAGTTATTTCCACCATTCTGTCTTCCAGCTCACTTATTCGTTTTTCTGCCTCAGTTATTCTGTTATTGATTCCTTCTAGTGTATTTTTCATTTCAGTTATTGTGTTGTTCATCTCTTTTTGTTTGTTCTTTAGTTCTTCTAGATCTTTGTTAAACATTTCTTGTATTTTCTCAATCCTGCCTCCATTCTATTTCCAGGATTCTGGATCATCTTTACAACCATTGCTCTGAATTCTTTTTCAGGTAGGTTGCCTATTTCCTCTTCATTTATTTGGTCTTGTAGGATTTTACCTTGCTCCTTCATCTGTGACATATTTTTTTGGCATCTCATTTTTTGTTGTTGTTGGGTGGGATTGTGTTCCTGTTTTACTTGTTGTTTGGCCTGAGGCTTCCAGCATTGGAGTTCGTAGGCTATTGGGTAGAGCTGGGTCTTGGTGTCGAGATGAGGAATGATGAATATTCCCTGGGGTCTGAGATTCTCTGTTAGTCCAGTGGTTCAGACTCAGAGCTCCCACTGCAGGAGCTCTCACCTGACCCCAGCTTATGAGCCAACACCCCACAAGCTGCATGGGGTGGCAAAAAAAAAAAAAAAAAAAAAAAAAAGATAAAAAGGAGCAGAACAATAACAAAGAGTAAAAAATAAAATTAGATTAGAAAACTAACAGACACATTAGAAAGAATTAAAAAATAAAAATATAGATGAAACAAGAACCAGAAGTTAAAACAGAACCACAGTAGTAAAAAAGAGGAGAAAAGAAACAAAAAAAGAAAGAAAAGAAAAGAAAATACAGAAAAGGTCTTGACTATGGGGGTGTAGGGTTTAGGTGGTGGGCAGGGCCTATGCTTAGGACCCACAGCACAGGAAAAGGCCCTGGGGGGTGGGGGGGTAGGGCTTAGGTCCAACGCAGCAAGAGGGGCCCAGGCCTGCCTCTAGCCTTGGAGGGCAGAGGACCAGGTCCAGGACCCCAGCAGCCTCACTGGGCCTGAGTGGGCAGGGGAAATGCTAGGTGCATTCCCCCCCAATCCTCCTATCCTGGAGGGGCCCTCCCCATTGGCCTCTCTTCTTCTTCTGCCCCCTCCCTCTCTCCTATGCCCTTAGGACCCCCACAGCCAGAGGGGGCCTCAGTGGGCAGAGGACCAGGCCCAGGAGCCCAGCAGGCTTCCCAGGGGCCCAAGTGGGCAGGGGGAAGTGCCCGCTGTGCTTCCCCTGATCCTCCAGTCCTGGAGGGCCCCTCCTGCCTGCCTATCCTCTTCTCTCCCTGCCTCCCTCCTATGCCCCTAGGACCCACATGGCCCAGAGGGGGTCTTGAAGGCTGGGGGACACAGCCTTGGAGTCCAGCAGGCTTCCCAGAGCCAAGTGGGTTGGGGAAATGCCCACCGCACCTCCCCTGATCCTCTGGTCCTGGAGGGGCCCCCACCACCTTCTGCCTCTCTTCATCTACCCTCTCCTCCATCCCTCCTATGCCCCTAGGACCAACACGGCCTGGAAGGGGTCTCAGAGGGTGGAGGACCCAGCCTAGGAGCCCTGCAGACTTCCTGGGGTCCTAGTGGGCAGGGGAGATGCTAGGCGCACTCCCCCTGATCCTCCGATCCCCCAGGGTCCCCGCAGGCATGGGAACCCCTCCCCCATCCCAGCCACCCCTCAGGTGTGCCAGTCCTGTCTGGCCTCCACTTCTCCTCCCTGTTCACTCCCCCCTCATCTTACCTGGTCACTTGGGGGCTCCTCCCATGTCCTTGGGTGTCAAGGTCTCCACCAGCATCTGGCAGGCACCCTAGTTGTGGGGAGATGCAAACTCTGTGTCCTCCCCTGCCACCATCTTGACTCCACCCCCTCCCAAAGGGTTTTGAAACCCATGGAACCTCCCTGGGTCCAAATATATGAATTTAGTTTCTCTAGGGCTGCCTGTTACTTTGAAACCAGAATTCAGATCATAGTTATATAGCCTGACTGGGGTGCCCCTAAAATATATTACTGATTCTTCTTCTCTTTCCTTTTCTATGTAATCAGCAAGAGAGAAGCAAACAATATTGTGTAGCTTCCATCTAGGATTCATTTCTCTGTGCCACTCATCATAATATGATGGAAGCTAGAGAGCCGTGATGTGACCCATGGTCATTATCTGCCTGCTGCTGCTCATCACAGATTCACATATCAGTGCCCTGTTGATACTTCTATTCTTTTTAAAATTTTTTATTTATTTTTATTTTTTAAATTTTTATTGGAGTACAGTTGATTTACAGAGTTGTGTTAGTTTCAGGTGTAGAGCAAAGTGAATCAGCTACATACACACATACATCCACTCCTTTCAAGATTCCTTTCCCATAGAGGCCACTACAGAGTACAGAGTAAGCTCTGTGCACCACAAGTAGTTCCTTATCAGTCATCCATCTCATATATAGTAGTGTGTACATGTCAATCCCAATCCTCCAGTTTATCCCTCTCCACCCCACCTTGGCCCCTGGTAACCATAAGATTGTTTTCTACATCTGTAACTCTATTTCTGTTTTGTAGGTAAGTTCATTTGTACCCTTTTTTAGATTCCACATATAACTGATACCATATGATATTTGTCTTTCTCTGTCTGACTTACTTCACTCAGTATGACAATCTCTAGGTCCATCCATGTTGCCGCAGATGGCATTGTTTGGTTGTTTTTTATGGCTGAGTAATATTCCATTGTATATATGTACCAAATCTTCTTTATCCATTCCTCTATTGATGGATATTTAGGTTGCTTCCATGTCCTGGCTATTGTAAATAGTGCTGCAATGAACATTGGGGTGCATGTATCTTTTTGAATGATGGTTTTCTTCAGATATATGCCCAGGAGTGGGATTGCTAGATCATACGGTAGCTCTATGTTTAGTTTTTTAAGAAACCTCCATACTGTTCTCCGTAGTGGCTGTACCAGTTTACATTCCCACCAACAGTGTAGGAGGGTTCCCTTTTTTCCCACACCCTCTCCAGCATTTATTGTTTGTAGATATTTTGATGATGGTCTTTCTGACCATTGTGAGGTGAGTTTTGATTTGCATTGTAGTTTTGATTTGCATTTCTCTAATAATTAGTGACATTGAGAATCTTTTGATGAGCTTTTTAGCCATCTGTATGTTTTCTTTGGAGAAATGTCTATTTAGATCTTCTGCTCATTTTTTGATTGGATTGTTTCTTTAATATTGAGCTGCCTGAGATTAATCTGCATTGTATATTTTGGAGATTAATCCCTTTTCAGTTGCTTCGTTTGCAAATATTTTCTCCCATTCTGAAGGTTGTCCTTTGGTTTGTTTATGGTTTCGTTTGCTGTGCAAAAGCTTTTAAGTTTATTAGGTCCCGTTTTTAAATTTTTGTTTTTATTTTCCTTACTCTAGGAGGTGCATGAAAAAAGATCTCGATGCGAGTTATGTCAGAGTGTTCTGCCTATGGTTTCCTCTAAGAGTTTTATAGTATCCAGCCTTACATTTGGGTCTTTAATCCATTTTGAGTTTATTTTTGTGTAAGGTGTTAAGGCATGTTCTAATTTCATTCTTTTACATGTAGCTGTCCAGTTTTCCCAGCACCACTTATTGAAGAGGGTGCCTTTTCTCCATTGTATATTCTTGCCTACTTTGTCATAGATTAGGTGACCATAGGTGTGTGGGTTTTTCTCTGGGCTTTCTATCCTGTTTCACTGATCTATATTTCTGTTTTTGAACCAGTACCATACTGTTTTGATTACTGTAGCTTTGTAATATAGTCCGAAGTCAGGGAGCCTGATTCCTCCAGATCCGTTTTTCTTTCTTAAGGTTGCTTTGGATATTCAGGGTCTTTTTTGTTTTCATACAAATTGTAACTTTTTTTGTTCTAGTTCTGTGAAAAATGCCATTGGTAATTTTATAGGGATTGCATTGAATCTGTAGATTGCTTTGCGTAGTACAGTCATTTTCACCATATTGATTCTTCTAATCCAAGAACATGGTGTATCTCTCCATCAGTTTGTGTCATCTTTTATTTCTTTCATCAGTATCTTATAGTTTTCTGAGTACAGGTGTTTTGCCTCCTTAGGTAGGTTTATTCCTAGGTATTTTATTCTTTTTGATGTGATGGTAAATGGGATTGTTTCCTTAATTTCTCTTTATGATCTTTCATTGTTGACACTTCTATTCTTAACCAACATGTCATACATCACAAACTGGGGTTACAGGTGTGTTTCTTTTGTTCCTCATAGTGTTAGTTCATACAGTATATATATTAAATTAGTTGCCAGCATAAAAAAAAATGGGAGATTTCTGAAAAAGTCAAAGGATTTGGAATGAATGGGCCCTTATTTGTTCCCACATGGCAACAATTGGTTGAGGAAGACAGCTGTTCCTTCTTGAGTTGGGGCATGTTCTTTCTAGTTTGCCTCAGTCCCCACCATGTCCTAGTGTCTCCCTATCCATTTCCTTCGGTCATTTATGTTACACACTGGACCTTCTAGGCATAAGAGTTTAATACTTGATTTATATAATTTCAGGGGACCTCTTGGGATTCATAAAGGGCATGAAGGAAAATGGTGAATATCAGTTTGGAGACAACATAGGTATTATAATTTATTGGTATAACATTGATCAGCTAGACTAGAGCACAGCTGTGGTCATGGGGACCTATGGGTGTTGTGCACATGAGGGAAGAAGACAGCCAAGCAGCAGCTGCTGAAGTAGGATGACTGTGGAAAGGGTGAGATAGGGGCACCCTCCAGTGAAGGTCAGCAGTGAAGACCTGTGGTCAGAAATGGGATAGTGAGAGGCTGCTGCTGAAAGAGTCAGAGAGTTCAGGAGATGAGCCAAAAGATGTGTTCTAGGAACCTAGAAGAAGAGGTAGTAGAACTGGAAAGATACCTGCTTTCCCCTGGTGGCCAGGGGTTCCCTAACATCAGTCCTGTTCCCCTTGTGTGGCAGACTCTGCGCATAGTTTTTAAGAGATCACAGATCTGGCCTCCAGCACCACGAGGGAATTATACAGCTGACATACAAAAACCATTTGATTGGAAACAAACATATTTGTTCCAGATAGATAGTATTCTATCCCATCCCAATTCAGAATGCTAATTTGCTGACTTTTAATGACCAAAACAAGTTATTATTCATGTAACTAGTATAAGCACAGGGATACTTTAAGTTTAAAAGTCATGTCATACATGTGATTGGGTAACCATAGTAGAACAGCTATGGTGAGATAATGCACCAAATCAACCCATTGTCAATAGATATCCCGTCAGACTCCATAGGACGTTTGCTGCCCTATTTCTCCTGGACAGCTCTGTGCCTTCCATGAGCATAGGAGTTTTAAGTCACATATTAGACGGGAACCTGTGAAATTTGTGATGTTGGATAGTCCTGCTTTCTACACAAGTCTGCAGTTGCTACAGGATGACTGTACATGGAAAGAGTGGGTTCACCATATTAGTTCTTTGACAAAGTTGTTACAGATAGTTCTGTCCTTTATGTTAGATTTCTGAATACCTCTTGTATAAAATGGTCACACTGTGGGGCTCTCTCCCCCCCTTGCTTTCTGCCCCCTTTCCCCTCATGCCCTTCCCTCACTATCCCCCCTGTTTTTCCTCCTGCTAGTGTTCACCTCTATCCTTCCTACTGCTGCCAAGGGAAAATGCTCTTCTTCCGTTTCTCCTTTATTTGCTGCCCATACCTTTATCTAACAGGCAGTCTAGTTTTTCTTTGTTTTCTGGACTTCAGGGTTCCCTGCCATCCTGTGGCTGCCTCTCTCTGTTTTTATTCCTTTGATAGAAAAGGCAGTGCTTTAAGTTTCTGAGGAATTGGAGGAGCGGACACTGGAGTCCTCCCCTCACCCATTTTTGGGGATAGGGAACTCCCTCTTTCCTGAGGTTTCTCCACCCCGCCTGGGTTTTGGGGACCTGTGGCTGGAGTTTTGAAAGATTAGGCTAAAGCTACCAAATTAGTTATGTTTTGATCCATTTAGGCTCATCATTCTTAGGGGAGCTGTGGATCAGAAGCCTAGGTCACCAGCCACAGTGCCCTGCCAAGGGGCGAAGACATGAGGTCAGTGAGAAGCTGTGGGCATCTGAAGGAGGACTCCATTCTACTGAGCCAACATTCTTATTTGTGTAAGAATCAACAAAAGCAAGACAAAAATAATTTTAGAAAGACTGGGCATAACTGTGAAATTAAGATAGAAAGCAAGAATCTATACAGAATGAGAAAGAACTTCTGCTTTGAATAAATTTTGTGGCCTTCTGAGCAAAAGTAGTTCCTGATGTTCCTTCCATTTGTGAGTTAAAAATGACCTTAATGAGAGTTAATAAGAACAGCTCCTGATTCACAGGAATTAAGAAAAAGGAAGCTGTGATTGCTCCAAATGTAGATGTGTATCTCAAATGATTCCAAGCTTACCTGCCTGTGTGTGTAAATGAACTTGTAGTAATACTAATTTCCATATCCTGTTGGTTCCAGGCCTGGCCCACCTATTCGCCTATTCCCCCCCAGTATATTTGGGAGTCCCCGAGTCTTACTTAGGATCAGGACTGCTATCAGCCTCAGCAGCTGCTGGCTGCTTGCTGGCCTGGCCGACTGAGCCACTTCCAGGTTCCTGTGATACCTTTGTGAGCCACTGTGTTTCTGGGAGCAATGCCAGCATTGACATGGATGGCAGATCCAGGTCTTTCATCCTGGACCTGATAATGCTCAGTCTTAATTTAGGTAAGCAGGCTGCAGCTCCTGTCCTCTGTGATATGATTGTGTGTGTGTGTGTGTCGGGGCCTCACAAAACATAGTCACTTGTATCTAGGAATGTTATGGTGTTTCATGAAGTAGCTCACACACCAACAGTCTCCCCAGTGAGGTAGTGGGCCTGCCAGGGACCACACTGCATTCATACCCTCCTGCCCTACTGCTTCATGGCAGGCCACGCCAGCCCCCCCACCAAAGGAAGGCCCTAGAGACCCTTTGTTCTGCGGCTCACCGCCTCCACCTCTGCCCCCAGGCCCGCGCATGCCCAGTACTTGCTACCCTGTGGCCAGGGTTCAAGCGTTTTTCACAGAAGGCGCTCAGCTTCTAGGAAAAACGGTGGATACAAACATAAACTTGGAGGCATTTCCTGACATATCTAGTTCTTATCTAAGTCCTGGCCTTGAACAAAAGGGCCAGCGGCCACTGTATTTAACAGCCTTAAAGAGCAACGTTGAGGTCCCTTCAGAGGATTCTTGACAAAAATGTCAATCTAGTTGTCACCACCCCTTTATCCCCATGTTCACTCAAGCACCAGAGTTCTAGAGAAAGATTTTTAAATCAATTTTTCCTCAGTTTTGTCTTATGGCTAATTTGTCAGCTGGTCAGAATAAAGTAATATCTTTAGGGAATAAGGTAGATTCACAGGTTTTAGTCTATTGCTTACTAGGTATGGATTAAAAAGATTTGCATGGAAACAAACCATCCTTTGTAACATGTCAGAAAAATGCACTCATATTTCCAAACTTACAAATGATTTTTTGTGTGTGATAATTTAAGACCTTGGTAAGGATACTATTTAAATTATGTGCAACTACTATACCTAGTCTTCTAGAATGTACATGACGAATAAGAGTAAGTATTCCCGAAGAATGACAATGAAATTATATTTTTTCTTTCCAACCTTTTTTTTTTTTTGAGTTATAACTACTGTTTTTATCACTTTGTATAATACTACCAATCATCATCATACTGGGGGTCTTCTGTCTTCTCTTTCCTCTATGGAAAAATGATTTGGTATAATCTCAGTCTAGCTTAGGATATCCATATCTTTTCTTTTTTCTTTTTTTCCAGTCTTTAATTTATCCCTGTCTACAATCAGCTTACCAATTTCCTCTTCCCTTAAGGACAAAACACAACAAAAAAGACTCTGTCTTAGTCCATTTGGGCTGCTATAACAGAATACCATAGACTGGGTGGCTTATAAATGACAGAAATTTATTTCTCACAGTTCTGGAGGGTGGGAAGTTCAAGATCAAGGCACTGGCAGATTTGGTGTCTGGTGAGACCCACTTCTTGGTTCATAGATGGAGTCTTCTTGTTGTGTATCCTCACATGTTGAAAGGGGGAGAGGGACCTCCCTGGGGTTCCTTTAATAAGGGCACTAATCCCATTCATGAAGCTCCATCCTCAAGACCTGATCACCTCCCAAAGGCCTACCTCCTAAAACTATCACATTGGTGGCTAGGTTTCAACACACAATTTGTAGGGACACAAACATTAGAGTCTGTAGCAGACTCTTAACTTTGTGATTCCTTGCAGCTGCAGTTCCTGTTCCACCTCCTTTACTGCTGAACGTCCAGATAGTAGCCTCAACACTCACTGGTCCCACTTCATCACTTCCTCCTCTCTCCTCAACCTCTTGCAAGGCAGTCTGATTTCACCCTCACTGCTCTGTTGAAACTGCTCTTTGAAAGATTAAAATGATCTAATTGCCAAATCCACAAATCACTTCTTATCATCCTCAACTCCTTGAAGCACTGTGAACATTATGTCCTATTTAAAACTCCTCTTTTGATTTCACTGAGGTTGTGCTCTGCTGATTTTCCCCTTTTATCTCTCATCTCTGACCTTTTTTCCTTCTCTGGGTTATTTTGTCCTTTAGATAAAGGGTTTTTTAAAATGAACTATTTATTACATACAATAATGGTTAGAGATATATAAAGAATACCCAACCATCCATCACCCAGCCTAAGACATAAAATATAGCTGTAGCCAAAGTCCCCTGTATAGGCCTTCTTTATTATTTGCCCCTATTTCCCCACCAAAGAGATAAACAGTGGCCTGGGCTGGGGTTATCATTCTCATGTGTGCTTTGTACTGTTACTGAAAATGTTTGCTGTGATACTTCCTTGTCCACCGGAGCAGTGTGTGCTTGCACGAGTCTAGGGAGTCACTGTTTACAAAGGCTATGGGAGGGAAAGTGTTCCCTGAAACTGTGCAGTAGACAGCCTGCACAAAGAAAGATTCAGCGCCTTCACTGTTTTGCCTATTTGGGGGCTTTTTATAAATAGTATTATACTGAATGTATGTATGTATGTAACTTGCTTCTTTCCCTGAAAATCATTGCAAAATTGGGGAAGGGAGTATACCCTCATGTATGATACCAACTGCAAGTTCAGGGGGTCTCAAAACCACTCTCACACTTGGTAATTCACTAAAAGATTCACTGAGCACGTTGAAAGCTGTTACACTCATACTTATGGCTTCATGTAGGGAAAACATACAGATTAAAATCAGCGAAGGGAAGAAATGCATACAGCAGGGCCAAGGAAACTACTACACATGGATCTTCTAGTCATCTTCTCCTTGTGGAGTCATAGATGGACTTACTTTACCAGCAGAAATGTGTGACAACATGCATGGAATATTACCAGCCTGGAAAGCTCACTCAATCCTTGGTGTCCAGAGTCTTTATTAGAGCTCCATGGTTGGCTGCCCATGTGGCTAACTTCTAATCTGCAGGCTTTCCAGAGGTAAAGTGGATACTGAGTGTCCCAACCCCCCACCATAAATCACACTGTTAGATTGTCTGGTGGCCAAGGCCCCCAGGCAAAGAAAGACACTTCTATCAGGTATGACATTCCAAAGACCTGGAGATCAACTCCCACTAGCCAAGGGCAAAGGAGGTGTCTTTTCAAGTAAATTTAATTCTTGATTACTCATTTATGCTTGGGATATTTATTGATATTGTTCCAAGAAGCTGAATTTTGCCTGTTTTTCTCTTGAAACACATTTGGGGGTGGTTTCCAGGTTTGGGCTATTAAAAACAGTGCTGCTCAAAAACAGAAATATAGATCAATGGAACAGGATAGAAAGCTCAGAGATAAACCCACGCACATATGGGCACCTTATCTTTGATAAAGGCGACAAGAATATACAATGGAGAAAAGACTGCCTCTTCAATAAGAGGTGCTGGGAAAACTGGACAACTATATGTAAAAGAATGAAATTAGAACAATCCCTAACACAAAAATAAGCTCAAAATGGATTAAAGACCTAAATGTAAGACCAGACACTATAAAACTCAGAGGAAAACACAGGCAAAACACTCTATGACATAAATCACAGCAAGATCCTTTTTGGCCCACCTCCTATAGAAATGGAAATAAAAACAAAAATAAACAAATGGGACCTAATGAAACTTCAAAGCTTTTGCACAGCAAAGGAAACCATAAACAAGACAAAAAAACAACCCTCAGAATGGGAGAAAATATTGGCAAATGAAGCAACTGATAAAGGATTAATCTCCAAAATATACAAGCAGCTCAATATCAAAAAAACAAACAAGCCAATCCAAAAATGGGCAGAAGACCTAAATAGACATCTTCCCAAAGAAGATATACAGATTGCCAACAAACACATGAAAGAATGCTCAACATCACTAATTATTAGAGAAATGCAAATCAAAACTACAATGGGATATCATCTCACACCGGTCAGAATGGCCATCATCAAAAAATCTACAAACAATAAATGCTGGAGAGGGTGTGGAGAAAAGGGAACCCTCTTGCACTGTTGGTGGGAATGTAAATTGATACAGCCACTATGGAGAACAGTATGAAAGTTTCTTAAAAAAACTAAAAATAGAGCCACCATATGACCCAGCAATCCCACTACTGGGCATATAATCTGAAAAAAATATAATTCAAAAAGAGTCATGTACCACAATGTTCATTGCAGCTCTATTTACAATAGCCAGGACATGGAAGCAACCCAAGTGTCCATCAACAGATGAATGGATAAAGAACATGTAGCACATATATACAATGGAATATTACTCAGCCATAAAAAGAAATGAAATTGAGTTATTTGCTATGAGGTGGATGGACCTAGAGTCTGTCATACAGAGTGAAGTAAGTCAGAAAGAGAAAAGCAAATACCATATGCTAACACACATATATGGAATCTAAAAAAAAAAAAAAAGGTTCTGATGAACATAGGGACAGGACAGGAATAAAGATGCAGGCGTTGAGAATGGACTTGAGGACATGGGGAGGGGGAAATGTAAGATGGGATGAAGTGAGAGGGTTGCATTAACATATTTACACTACCGAATGTAAAATAGATAACTAGTGAGAAGCAGCTGCATAGCACAGGGAGATCACCTTGGTGCTTTGTGACCACCTAGAGGAGTAGGATAGGGAGGGTGAGAGGGAGATGCAAGAGGGAGGGGATATGGGAATATATGTATACATATAGCTGATTCACTTTGTTATACAGCAGAAACTAACACAACATTGTAAAGCAATTATACTCCAATAAAGATGTTAACAAAAAACCAAAAACAGTGCTGCTATGAACCTTTGTATACATGTATCCTGGTGCACATATTCAAGAGTTTCTTTTAGGTATGTACACATAACTAAGCATAGAGTATGTGCCTCTTCAGATTTACTAGACAGTGTCAAACTGTTTTCCAAAGTGAATACCAATTTATAATTCCACCAGCAGTGTATGAAAGTTACAGGTGATCCATGACCTCACCACATTTGCTATTGCTGGATTTTATTTTTTTGATAGGTCTGTAATGGTATCTTATGGTTTTAATTTGCATATCCCTGATTACTAGTAGGGTTTTTTTTAAGCATTTTAATTTTTAAAAATATTTTTCTTTTTATGAGAACTGCATTATTCTTTTTTCTTTCTTTTTTTTTTAAATTAACTTATTTTTTTGGCTGCCTCGGGCCTTAGTTGTGGCACACGGGACCTTTTGCTGTGGTGTGTGGGCTCTTCGTTGCAGCGCACAGGCTTCTCTCTAGTTGTGGTGTGCAGGTTTTTTCTTCACTAGTTGTGGCAGGCAGGCTCCAGAGCACATGGGCTCTGTAGTTTGCGGCACGCGGGCTCTGTAGTTGAGGTGCACCAGCTCAGTAGTAGTTGTGGTGATCAGGCTTAGTTACCCTGCAGCATGTGGGATCTTACTTCCCCGACCAGGGATCGAACCCACGTCCCCTACATTGGAAGGCGGATTCTTTACCACTGGACCACCAGGGAAGTCCCTACTAGTGAGTTTTTAAGTGAAAGAAAACAGTTTTATTTTCAAATAAGCATTCAACAAGAATGTGTTGTGCATCACAGGCACTCCGCTAAGAGACTGCAAATACAGGAAGAAATCTCACTCTTTTACATAGCTATGTTGATATAACCCATTGCATTCATATTTTCAGTATTAAATTGCTAATATTCCCATATCTTTCTGAATGGAGGTAGGTTTTATCATTTGGAGTCAGGAGACAGCTGACAAATTTCCAAATGACCCTAGGGGGCAGTACTGGGCCCTTTGGGGTCCACACATAAGAATGAAATTGCAGGGTGAAGCACGAGCTCACCTTCAAGTCCACTAGAAATGGCAGTGGCTCTACAAATGGTCCTGCTGATTTAACAGATCCATCCCTGGTGGATTTGCACTCCAGTTGCTCAACATCTATACATTCGTGAGCTGCTTTTCATAGTGTTATTGGCCATTGGGTTTACCTGTTCATACTGTTGGTTCATTTTTCATCTGAGTTGTTTATCTTTCTCCTTATCAATTTGTGTGAGTCTATTACTGTTATGGGACTATGGGAGCCACACTACTGTGGTTCTAGGCGTTGCAAATACATTTGCCTAGACAGTCTTTTCATTTTTGGTTTGTGATTTTAGTGTTTTGTGTGAGAATCACAAATACCTGAAGTCAATATATTGTAATCTTCTTGAAAGTTTGGTTTTTAAAATTAAGTTTTTAATCATTTAGAATTTACTTTTGTTTATAGTGTGAGGTAGAGGTATACTTTCATTTTTCTGGACATGGAAAAATCAATTTTTTTTAAATCAATTGTTTTAGTATGATTTAGTTAATAGTTTATACTTTACCTAATGACTTATGATGCTACATATGTTCTAGATTAGGCCTCTATATATGCATGGGTCAGTTTCAGGGTCTCTATTTTGTTCTATTGGTCTTTTATTTATCTCCGGCTAATATCAAGTTGTCTTAATTACCACAGATCGATAATACATTTTGATGTTAGGTAGGACAAATCCCTCAATCTTGTTTTTCTTCTTCAAAATTTTCTTATTCACTTTTGGTAATTTTCTCATATACATTTTAAATTCATATTGTCAAATCCGTGAAGACTAAGTTTTGACATAACATTAATTAATTTCAGGAAAACTGACATCTTTATAATATTGAATCTTTTTATCCACAAGCATTGTGGATCTCTCCATTTATCTGAGAGAGATATCTATAATATCTTTTAATATTTAAATATTTTTCTTCATAAAGTTCTCTGTACCTTTAGTTTGAATTTATTCCTCATTATCACATATGTGATATATATGTATATAAATATATATACATGATATGAGCTGTATATGATATTATGCCCACATTATATATATATATATTTTTTTTTTTTTTTTTTTCTCTTTAACATCTTTATTGGAGTATAAGTACTTTACAATGGTGTGTTAGTTTCTGCTTTATAACAAAGTGAATCAGTTATACATATACATATATCCCCATATCTCTTCCCTGTAGTATCTCTCTCCCTCCCACCCTCCTTATCCCACCCCTCTAGGTGGTCACAAAGCACCAAGCTAATCTCCCTGTGCTATGCGGCTGCTTCCCACTAGCTATCTATTTTACATTTGGTAGTGTATATATGTCCATGCCATTCTCTCACTTTGTCCCATCTTACCCTTCCCCCTCCCCATATCCTCAAGTCCATTCTCTAGTAGGTCTGCGTCGTTATTCCTGTCTTGCCCCCAGGTTCTTCATGACCATTTTTTTGTTCTGTTTTTTAGATTCCATATATATGTGTTAAAATACGGTATTTGTTTTTCTCTTTCTGACTTACTTCACTCCGTATGACAGACTCTAGGACCATCCACCACACCACAAATAACTGAATTTCATTTCCTTTTATGGCTGAGTAATATTCCATTGTATATATGTGCCATATCTTCTTTATCCATTCATCTGTCGATGGACACTTAGGTTGCTTCCATGTCCTGGCTGTTGTAAATAGAGCTGCAATGAACATTGTGGTACATGACTCTTTTTGAATTATGGTTTTCTCAGGGTGTATGCCCAGTAGTGGGATTGCTGGGTCGTATGGTAGTTCTATTTATAGTTATTTAAGGAACCACCATACTGTTTTCCATAGTGGCTGTATCAATTTACATTCCCACCAACAGTGCAAGAGGGTTCCCTTTCCTCCGCACCCTCTCCAGCATTTACTGTTTGTAGATTTTTTGTTGATGGCCATTCCGACAGGTGTGAGGTGCTACCTCACTGCAGTTTTGATTTGCATTTCTCTAATGATTAGTGATGGTGAGCATTCTTTCATGTGTTTGTTGGCAATCTGTATATCTTCTTTGTAGAAATGTCTATGTAGGTCTTCTGCCCATTTTTGGATTGGGTTGTTTGTTTTTTTGATATTGAGCTGCATGAGCTGCTTGTAAATTTTGGAGATTAATCCTTTGTCAGTTGCTTTATTTGCAAATATTTTCTCCCATTCTCAGGGTTGTCTTTTCGCCTTGCTATGATTTCCTTTGCTGTGCAAAAGCTTTCAAGTTTCATTAGGTCCCATTTGTTTATTTTTGTTTTTATTTCCATCTCTCTAGGAGGTGGGTCAAAAAGGATCTTGCTGTGATTTATGTCATAAAGTATTCTACCTATGTTATTCCTCTAAGAGTTTGATAGTGTCTGACCTTACATTTAGGTCTTTAATCCATTTTGAGCTTACTTTTGTGTATGGTGTTAGGGAGTCTTCTAATTTCATTCTTTTACATGTAGCTGTCCAGTTTTCCCAGTACCACTTATTGAAGAGGCTGTCTGTTCTCCATTGTATACTCTTGCCTCCTTTATCAAAGATAAGGTGACCATACGTGCGTGGGTTTTTCTCTGGGCTTTCTATCCTGTTCCACTGATCTATCTTTCTGTTTTTGTGCCAGTACCATACTGTCTTTATTACTGTGGCTTTGTAGTATAGTCTGAAGTCAGGCAGCCTGATTCCTCCAGCTCCGTTTTTCTTTCTCAAGATTGCATGGGCTATTCGGGATCTTTTGTGTTTCCATGCAAATTGTGAAATTTTTGTTCTTCTGTGAAAAATGCCATTGTTAGTTTGAGAGGGATTGCATTGTTCTTCTGTGAAAAATGCCATTGGTAGTTTGAGAGGGATTGCATTGGATTGCATAGATTGATTTGGATAGTAGAGTCATTTTCACAATGCTGATTCTTTCAATCCAAGAACATGGTATATCTCTCCATCTATTTGTATCATCTTTAATTTCTTTCATCAGTGTCTTATAATTTTCTGCATAGAGTTCTTTTGTCTCCTTAGGTAGATTTATTCCTAGGTATTTTAATTTTTGTTGCAATGATAAATGGGAGTGTTTTCTTACTTTCAATTTCAGATTTTTCTTCATTAGTGTATAGGAATACAAGAGATTTCTGTGCATTAATTTTGTATCCTGCTACTTTACCAAATTCATTGATTAACTCTAGTAGTTTTCTGGTTGCATCTTTAGGATTCTCTATGTATAGTATCATGTCATCTGCAAACAGTGACAGCTTTACTTCTTCTTTTCCAATTTGGATTCCTTTTATTTCTTTTTCTTCTCTGATGACTGTGGCTAAAACTTCCAAACTACGTTGAATAAGAGTGGTGAGATTGGGCAACCTTGTCTTGTTCCTGATCTTAGTGGAAATAGTTTCAGTTTTTCACCATTGAGGATGATGTTGGCTCTGGGGTTGTCATATACGGCCTTTATTATGTAGAGGTAACTTCCCTGTATTCCTACTTTCTGGAGGGTTTTTATCATACATGGGTGTTGAATTTTGTCAAAAGCTTTCTCTGCGTCTATTGAGATGATCATACGGTTTTTCTCTTTCAATTTGTTAATATGGTGTATCACATGGATTGATTTGCATATACTGAAGAATCCTTACATTCCTGTGGTAAAGCCCACTTGATCATGGTGTATGATCCTTTCAATGTGCTGTTGGATTCTGTTTGCTAGTATTTTGTTGAGGATTCTTGCATCTATGTTCATCAGTGATATTGGCCTGTAGTTTTCTCTCTTTGTGACATCTTTTTCTAGTTTTAGTATCAGGGTGATGGTGGCCTCGTAGAATGAGTTAGGGAGTGTTCCTCCCTCTGCTATATTTTGGAAGAGTTTGAGGAGGATAGGTGTTAGCTCTTCTCTAAATGTTTGATAGAATTCGCCTGTGAAGCCATCTGTTCCTGGGCTTTTGTTTGTTGGAAGATTTTTAATCAAAGTTTCAATTTCAGTGCTTGTGATTGGTCTGACATATTTTCTGTTTCTTCTTGGTTCAGTGTCAGAAGGTTGTGCCTTTCTAAGAATTTGTCCATTTCTTCCAGGTTGTCCATTTTATTGGCATAGAGTTGCTTGTAGTAATCTCGCATGATCCTTTGTATTTCTGCAGTTTCAGTTGTTACTTCTGCTTTTTCATTTCTAATTCTATTGATTTGAGTCTTCTCCCTTTTTTTCTTAATGAGTCTGCCTAATGGTTTATCAATTTTGTTCATCTTCTCAAAGAACCAGCTTTTAGTTTTATTGATCTTTGCTATCGTTTCCTTCATTTCTTTTTCATTTATTTCTGATCTGATCTTTAGGATTTCATTCCTTCTGCTAACTTCAGGGTTTTTTTGTTCTTCTTTCTCTAATTGCTTTAGGTGTAAGGTTAGGTTGTTTATTTGAGATGTTTCTTGTTTCTTAAGGTAGGATTGTATTGCTATAAACTTCCCTCTTAGAACTGCTTTTGCTGCATCCCATAGGTTTTGGGTCATCGTGTTTTCATTGTCATTTGTTTCTAGGTATTTTTTGATTTCCTCTTTGATTTCTTCAGTGATCTCTTGGTTATTAAGTAGTGTATTATTTAGCCTCCATGTGTTTGTAGTTTTTACAGATTTTTTCTGGTAATTGATATCTAGTCTCATAGTGTTGTGGTTGGAAGAGATACTTGATACGATTTCAATTTTCTTAAATTTACCAAGGCTTGATTTGTGACCCAAGATATGATCTATCCTGGAGAATGTTCCATGAGCACTTGAGAAGAAAGTGTATTCTGTTGTTTTTGGTCGTATGGTTGTCCCATAACTATAAGGAATGTCCTATAAGTATCAGTTAAGTCCATCTTGTTTAATGTATCTTTTAAAGCTTGTGTTTCCTTATTTATTTTCATTTTGGATTTTCTCTCCACTGGTGAAAGTGGGGTGTTACAGTCCCCTACTATGATTTTGTTACTGTCGATTTCCCCTTTTATGGCTGTTAGTATTTGCCTTATGTATTGAGGTGCTCCTATGTTGGGTGCATACATATTTACAATTGTTTTATCTTCTTGGATTAATCACTTGATCATTATGTAGTGTCCTTCTTTGTCTCTTGTAATAGTCTTTGTTTTAAAGTCTATTTTGCCTGATATGAGAATTCCTACTCCAGCTTTCTTTTGATTTCCATTTGCATGGAATATCTTTTTCCAGCCCCTCATTTTCAGTCTGTATGTGTCCCTAGGGCTGAAGTGGGTCTCTTGTAGACAGCATATATATGGGTCTTGTTTTTGTATCCATTCAGCCAGTCTATGTCTTTTGATTGGAGCATTTAATCCATTTACATTTAATGCAATTATCAATATGTATGT
This sequence comes from Hyperoodon ampullatus, assembly GCF_949752795.1. Taxonomy (NCBI): domain Eukaryota; kingdom Metazoa; phylum Chordata; class Mammalia; order Artiodactyla; family Ziphiidae; genus Hyperoodon; species Hyperoodon ampullatus. The sequence goes on from NC_136915.1 coordinate 67,025,349, forward strand.
TCCTATTACCATTTTCTTAATTGTTTTGGGTTTGTTATTGTAGGTCTTTTCCTTCTCGTGTGTTTCCTGCCTAGAGAAGTTCTTTTAGCATTTGTTGTAAAGCTGGTTTCGTGATGCTGAATTGTCTTAGCTTTTGCTTGTCTGTAAAGGTTTTAATTTCTCCATCAAATCTGAATGAGACCCTTGCTGGGTACAGTAATCTTGGTTGTAGGTTTTTCTCCTTCATCACTTTAAATATGTCCTGCCACTCCCTTCTGGCTTGCAGAGTTTTGCTGAAAGATTACCTGTTAAACTTATGGGGATTCCCTTGTGTGTTATTTGTCATCTTTCCCTTGCTGCTTTTAATATTTTTTCTTTGTATTTAATTTTTGATAGTTTGATTAATATGTGTCTTAGCATGTTTCTCCTTGGATTTATCCTGTATGGGACTGTCTGTGCTTCCTACCTTGATTAACTATTTCCTTTCCCATATTAGGGAAGTTTTCAACTATAATGTCTTCAAATATTTTCTCAGTCCCTTTCTTTTTCTCTTCTTTTTCTGGGTCCCCTATAATTCGAATGTTGGTGCATTTAATGTTGTCCCAGAAGTCTCTGAGACTGTCTTCAATTCTTTTCATTTTTTTTTCTTTATTCTGCTCTGCAGTAGTTATTTCCACTATTTTATCTTCCAGGTTACTTATCTGTTCTTCTGCCTCAGTTATTCTGCTATTGATCCCTTCTAGAGAATTTTTAATTTCATTTATTGTGTTGTTCATCACTGTTTGTTTGCTCTTTAGTTCTTCTAGGTCCTTGTTAAACGTTTTTTGTATTTTCTCCATTCTATTTCCAAGATTTTCGGTCATCTTTACTATCATTATTCTGAATTCTTTTTCAGGTAGACTGCCTATTTTCTCTTCATTTGTTAGGTCTAGTTGGTTTTTGCCGTGCTCCTTCATCTCCTGCATGTTTCTCTGTCTTCTCATTTTGCTTAACTTAATGTTTTGGGGGTCTCCATTTCACAGGCTGCATGTTCGTAGTTCCCATTGTTTTTGGTGTCTGTCCCCAGTGGGTAAGGTTGGGTCAGTGGGTTGTGTAGGCTTCTTGGTAGAGGGGACTAATGCCTGTGTTCTGGTGGATGAGGCTGGATCTTGTCTTTCTGGTGGGCAGGTCCACTTCTGGTGGTGTGTTTTGGGGTATCTGTGGCCTTATTATGATTTTAGGCAGCCTCTGTGCTAATGGATGGGGTTGTGTTCCTGTCTTGCTAGTTGTTTGGCATAGGTTGTCCAGCACTGTAGCTTGCTGGTCATTGAGTGGATCTGGGTCTTGGCGTTGAGATGGAGATCTCTGGGAGATTTCGCCATTTGATATTATGTGGAGCTGGGAGGTCTCTTGTGGACCAGTGTCCTGAACCTGGCTCTCCCACCTCTGAGGCACAGCCCTGACACCTGGCTGGAGCACCAAGAGCCTGTCATCCACACAGCTCAGAATAAAAGGGAGAGAAAAAAGAAAGAAGATAAAATAAAATAAAATAAAATAAAATAAAATAAAATAAAATAAAATAATTCAAATAAAAAATAATTATTAAGAAAAAAATTTTTAAGTAATAAAAAAAGAGAAAGAAAGAAGAGAGCAACCAAAGCAAAAATCAAATCCACCTATGATAACAAGTGCTAAAAACTATACTTAAAAAAAACAAAAGCAAAAACTGACAGACAGAACCCAGGACAAATGGTAAAAACAAAGCTATACAAAGAAAATCACACACAGAAGCATACACGTACACACTCACAAAAAAGAGGAAAAGGGAAATATATATATATATATCATTGCTCCCAAAGTCCACCTCCTCAATTTGGGATGATTCGTTGTCTATTCAGTTATTCAACAGATGCAGGGTACATCCAGTTGATTTTGGAGATTTAATCCACTGCTCCTGAGGCTGCTGGGAGAGATTTCCCTTTCTCTTCTTTGTTCGCACAGCTCCTGGGGTTCAGCTTTGGATTTGGACCCGCCTCTGCATGTAGGTCACCTAAGGGCGTCTGTTCTTTGCTCAGAGAGGACGGGGTTAAAGGATCAGCTGATTAGGGGGCTTTGGCTCACTCAGGCTGGAGGGAGGGAGGGGTACGGAGTGCGGGGCGAGCCTGCAGCGGCAGAGTCCGGCGTGACATTGCACCAGCCTGAGGTGCACCGTGTGTTCTCCTGGGGAAGTTGTCCCTGGGTCACAGGACCCTGGCAGTGACGGGCTGCACAGGCTCCCGGGAGGGCGTGTGTGGATAGTGACCTGTGCTTGCATACAGGATTCTTGGTGTCTGCAGCAGCAGCCTTAGCGTCTCATGCCTGTCTCGGGTCCACGCTGATAGTCGCGGCTTGCGCCCGTCTCTGGAGCTCCTTTAAGTGGTGCTCTGAATCCCCTCTCCTTGCGCACCCCAAAACAATGGTCTCTTGCCTCTTCAGCAGTTCCAGACTTTTTCCTGGGCTCCCTCGCGGCTAGCTGTGTTGCACTAGCCCCCTTCAGGCTGTGTTCATGCAGCCAACCCCAGTCCTCTCCCTGGGATCCGAGCTCCGAAGCCCGAGCCTCAACTCCCAGCCCCTGCCCACCCTGGCGGGTGAGCAGACAAGCCTCTCGGGCTGGTGAGTTCTGGCCGGCACCGATCCTCTGTGCAGAAATCTCTCTGCTTTGCCCTCTGCACCCCTGTTGCTGTGCTCTCCTCCGTGGCTCCGAAGCCACCCACAGTCTCTGCCCGCGAAGGGGCTTCCTAGTGTGTGGAAACGTTTCCTCCTTCACAGCTCCCTCCCACTGGTGCAGGTCCCGTCCCTATTCTTTTGTCTCTGTTTTTTCTTTTGCCCTACCCAGGTACGTGGGGAGTTTCTTGCCTTTTGGGAGGTCTGAGGTCTTCTGCCAGCGTTCAGTAGGTGTTCTGTAGGAGTTGATCCACATGTAGATGTATTTCTGATGTATTTGTGGGGAGGAGGGTGATCTCTGTGTCTTACTCTTCCGCCATCTTGAAACTCCTCTCATGATATGTATATACTTGCGGCTATTATAAATGGCACCTTTTAAAATACATTTTTCTGTTGATGGTGTTTAGAAATGCAATTCACTTTTATATATTGATCTATTTTCCAAATTTATAGAAATTTTTTTATAAATTATTAATGATTTGTTAACTTAAAATAATTTTGCTATACACCACATTGTCTGAGAGTAATATTTTTTATTCTTACTTTATAATCCTTTTATTTCTTTTTCTCGTCTTGCTATACAGGCTTAGACCTCTAGTGAAATGTTAAATAGAAATTTTGATAGAGGATATTTTTGTCTAGTTTCTGACTTTATAAGGAATGTTTCTAATGATATACCAGTGAGTATGTTTGCTCTAGATATTCTTTATCATGTTAAGACATTTCTCATCTATTCCTAGCTTGCTAAGAGCTTTTTAAAAACATAATGAATGGATGTTGAATTCTGTCAAATGTTTTTTTTCTGCATTTATCGAAATGGTCATCTGTTTTTTCTCATTTAAATTGGTAATATGGTAAATTATACTAGTAGACTTTCCATCGTTAAACCATGTTTCAACTTCTTGAATAAATCTTAATTGATCATGTTGTTCTGTCTATATCTACCTGTTTACCTTTTCACATGCACACGTGCGTTGTTAAATAAGATTTGATAATACTATATTTAGGGGGTTTCTTTTTCCTTTTCAATTTCTTAACATTTTTTTTCCATATTCCAGAGTGAGATTGGCAGTGAGGGCATTTCATCTTCCACTCTCATATCTCTCACCAGATGCATCTCAGATCATTATCTCCAGCCCTGACATTTCTCTTGAGCTCCAGACCACACATAGTCACCTGAGTAGTTCATTTGTACTTGCTCAAAAATCATCTTCTGCCAATGCCTATTTTTGTTTTTCTAATTCCCTTAACCTAAAAATTACCCTTGATCCCTCCTCTTTGTTGTATCCAGTATCCAATAATTTCAATGGTCTCTTAGTTCTGCCATGTGACATAACTTTACTCTGTCTCTTCACTTCCAACCTGACTGTCATAATCCAGGTCCTCTTTACTGCTTGCCTTATTTTATTGTGAGAACTTTCTAATTAGTCTTTCTCCATGTAGATTTGATTCCCTACTCCTATTCTCCCATTCTAGTCTACGAGCTGTGCCAGATAATCTTTAAAATACACATCTCTGGGCTTCCCTGATGGCGCAGTGGTTGAGAGTCCACCTGCCGATGCAGGGGACACGGGTTCGTGCCCTGGTCCAGGAAGATCTCACATGCCACAGAGCGGCTGGGCCCATGAGCTATGGCCATTGAGCCTGTGCATCCAGAGCCTGTGCTCCACAATGGGAGAGGCCACAACAGTGATAGGCCCACATACCGCAAAAACAAACAAACAAAAAAACGCCCACACATCTCTCACTATATGGGTCTCCAGGGCATGCCATGACTCTTGGTTATATGATAGTCAAGTACTTCCTGCTTTAGACTTGACATGTGTCTCCAGTCACACTTCCCATCAGTCCCCCTCAGAACTTATCCTCCAGCCATACTACTTGCCCCTAATATGTCATGCATTTCCAACCTCCAAACTTTTCCCAGATTGTCCTTATAATGTCTCTGACTCAAAATCCTAAATCATCATAGCATATAGCTAGTGTTTTCTGAGCTCTTATTATGTTCCAGGTAATGCACTAGCTGCTTGATATACATCTCATTTAGTTGTCATTATGTTCGTCTTACGGTAAAGATTACTACATCGACTGAATGCTTACATATTCCAGACACTGTTCGAAGTATTCTCTTGTTTAATCCTCACAACAGCCCTATCAGATAGGTGCTGTTATTATCCTTATTTTACAAATGAGGATAAGAGATACAGAGAGAGAAATTAACTTGCCCAGGGCTATGCAGCTAACACAGGGGAGATCCAAATTTGAACACAGGTGGTCAGGTTCTAGATACTCCATTCCTTACCATTACAGATGAGGAGACCTAGGCTAGGAGAGGTAGAATAATTTGTCCATCTGTGCCAGAGCTTTAGGTGCTCTTTAATGACTCTTTCTCTGATTCTCATATTTCCTCTTCCAGACCTTTACTTCTGCAGCTCCTCCCATATCTTGTGTAAAGTCTAATTCCGCTACTAAATCCTTTATCCCATAATATTCACAATACTCTGCTTTCCTAACTGAACCCTGACACACTCACAGTACTTTTCAGGTTACACATAATTTTCAAAGATATGATCTCATTTACTTCAAAGCTTTCCTGGGATTCAAATTATTATTTTTTTTTTTATGAGCCCACCTAAACTAATCCTGAACTTCTAAAGAGTGAAGATGGTAAAAGATGAGAGAAAATGCTCTCCCTGTACTGCTCTCAAAAGTCTTAAGTAAGAAAATAGATGCAAAATATTGGAGTCACAGTTCATGCATTTGACAGATGAAAGTAATTCTGAACTTCCAGATGCTTTTTCAAGAAGGTAGAGGTTTGCAAGTCTGGAGGACAGTTCGTGGGGAGTGAAAATAAATTCTGCCACTTTCCAGGAGAGTTTTATTTCCTCCATATGTTTATACATTTTTCTTTCCTTATGTTTGTGATTCATCTCTGGCCCAAGCCCTGTCTGTGAGTGGTGCTGGGGAGATTGATGGCTGGGAAGGCTGCAGGAATGGTGAGACCCTTGCTACAGTGAAGTGATGCAATTCTTGGCATTTGCACAATGATGGAGAGTTCAGACAGCCACAGAGTAGTGGAAATAGCTCTGGGAACCCTGACTTTTACCAAGAAGTCATTTGATTTTCGGTGAGGCCAGGAGATCACAAAAAGAAGATTCGTAACAAAAGTTTGTAACAACTTGGGGATAGCCTTGTCTATGTGGAAACACTTTCACTACCATTAGCGAGGATTTTAGCCCTTGGTCAGACCAATGATGAGGCTTTCTCTGCTCCCTTGTCTTCTGCTTTCACACCTCTTTTTTTAAACACTTTATTGGAGTATAACTGCTTTACAATGGTGTGCTAGTTTCTTCTCTATAACAAAATGAATCAGCTATACATACACATATATCCCCATATATCCTGCCTCTTGCGTCTCACTCCCACCCTCCCTATCCCATCCCTCTAGGTGGTCACAAAGCACCAAGCTGATCTCCCTGTGCTATGTGGCTGCTTCCCACTAGCTATATATTTTACATTTGGTCGTGTATATATGTCCATGCCACTCTCTCACTTTGTTCCAGCTTACCCTTCCCACTCCCCATGTCCTCAAGTCCATTCTCTATGTCTGAGTCTTTATTCCTGTCCTGTCCCTAGGTTCTTCAGAACCAACTTTTTTTAGATTCCGTATATATGTGTTGGCATACAGTATTTGTTTTTCTCTTTCTGATTACTTCACTCTGTATGACAGACTCTAGGTCCATCCACCTCACTAAAAATAACTCAATTTCATTTCTTTTTATGGCTGAGTAATGTTCCATTGTATATATGTGCTACATGTTCTTTATCCATTCATCTGTCGATGGACACTTAGGTTGCTTCCATGTCCTGGCTATTGTAAATAGAGCTGCAATGAATATTGTGGTACATGACTCTTTTTGAATTATGGTTTTCTCAGGGTATATGCCCAGTAGTGGGATTGCTGGGTCGTATGGTAGTTCTATTTGTAGTTTTTTAAGGAACCTCCGTACTGTTCTCCATTTACATTCTCACCAACAGTGCAAGAGGGTTCTCTTTTCTCCACACCCTCTCCAGCATTTATTGTTTGTAGATTTTTTGATGATGGCCATTCTGACTGGTGTGAGATGATATCCCATTGTAGTTTTGATTTGCATTTCTCTAATGATTAGTGACGTTGAGCATCCCTTCATGTGCTTGTTGGCAATCTGTATATCTTCTTTGGGAAAATGTCTATTTAGGTCTTCTGCCCATTTTTGGATTGGGTTGTTTGTTTTTTTGATATTGAGCTGCATGAGCTGCATGTAAATTTTGGAGATTAATCCTCTATCAGTTGCTTCATTTGCAAATATTTTCTCCCATTCTGGGGGTTGTCTTTTCATCTTGTTTATGGTTTCCTTTGCTATGCCAAAGCTTTGAAGTTTCATTAGGTCCCATTTGTTTATTTTTGTTTTTATTTCCATTTCTCTAGGAGGTGGGTCAAAAGGACCTTGCTGTGATTTATGTCATAGTGTTCTGCGTATATTTTCCTCTAAGAGTTTTATAGTGTCTGGCCTTATATTTAGGTCTTTAGTCCATTTTGAGTTTAGTTTTGTGCATGGTGTTAGGGAGTGTTCTAATTTCATTCTTTTACATGTAGCTGTCCAGTTTTCCCAGTACCACTTATTGAAGAGGCTGTTGTTTCTCCATTGTGTATTCTTGCCTCCTTTATCAAAAATAAGGTGACCACATGCCGTGGAGCAGCTGGGCCCATGAGCCATGGCCGCTGAGCCTGCGCATCCGGAGCCTGTGCTCTGCAAGGGGAGAGACCACAACAGTGAGAGGCCCGCATACCGCAAAAAAAAAAAAAAAAATTAAGGTGACCATAGGTGCGTGGGTTCAGCTCTGGGCTTTCTATCCTGTTCCACTGATCTATCTTTCTGTTTTTGTGCCAGTACCATACTGTCTTGTTTACTGTAGCTTTGTGTATAGCCTGAAGTCTGGGAGCCTGATTCCTCCAGCTCTGTTTTTCTTTCTCAAGATTGCTTTGGCTATTCGGGGTCTTTTGTGTTTCCATACAAATTGTGAAATTTTTTGTTCTACTTCTGTGAAAAATGATACTGGTAGTTTGATAGGGCTTGCACTGAATCTGTAGATTGTTTTGTGTAGTATAGTCAGTTTCACAATGTTGATTCTTCCAATCCAAGAACATGGTGTTAAACCTCCTGAGTTGTTTCTCAAAAGTCACTTCCCAGAATATTGCACAGGTAACAGAAAAGGAGAGGCAGACATTGTAGGTTAGTATAAGGTTTGAATGAAATAATCTATGTAGAGCATTTAGCACAATGCTAGGCTCAAGTACCTAATAAATACCTGCCTTGTAACAGGCAATCTGCTAATTAATAGCAAAACCAAAATTAATACCAAGGACATCTGACTTCTATTTGATGCCCTTTCCACAGTAACTGTTTTTTTTTTAAATTAGTTATGTTACTCATATAGGGCCTTCATATTCCATGTGGTAAAGCAGATACATGTGTTGTGATGCCTCATCTGGTCTGAGCCTGACTTCCTGGTTCTATTCTTTACGTTCCAACTTTTGCCTATCCTTCAAACTTCCTTCAGCAGGACCATTTGTTGGGCCTGCTTGATGCAGACACCAGGTGGCGCCTGACATCAAATTTGGAGAAGCAGTCGTCAAGGGAACCGGCTCTCTGCCAACTCAGTAGGCGAGCTTGCGTTCCCCCTCCAGGGAAGCTAGTCCAGAAGGGAGAGGTTGTATGCTGGATGCACTAAATTTCAAGAATTCTCCCTCTCCTGTCATTTGGAAAGGAAAGGAATTTTAATTTTTTAAAAATATAAACTCTAAATTTATAAGTTCACCCCTAAAAAAGGCCCTATCACACTCAGATACCAACAAATCCAAAACTGATAGCTTCTTGATGTGCATCCAAGGCCTTCACTGGGAACAGCATTTCCAAAAGGGCCCATTTCTGTGGCAACAGAAGGAAGCAGAACATAAGCTCTAATAAGAAAAGCAGTTACTCAGACAGGGGCGAAGCGACTCCAGAGGGAGCTGAACTGCAGCTTTGAATGAGAAATATTACCATATTTCATAGAAGCTAAGGTACCATCAATTATAAGTCTCCTTGCTGTTTTATTTGCACTAAGAAAGAAATAAATCTTGCCAATTAAATTAAATCATTTATGGTAAGGCCATCAGATATATTTCATGTATATTAAAATGTGAAAAACTTTGTGTCTTTGAACCAATGAAATACAGCAAATCTGAGGACAGTATCCAGAACCAGTCACCTGCTAGATGTCTTAGCCTCTTCCCTCAATTCCTGTCTACGCTACAGCACCGAGGAGCTGGGCTTGAAAACAATCAAGTGTACTGGGCTGCCAGGAAAATGGTTCTTACCTTTCATGAGGTTAAATGCAGACTGGTTTGTCATAGTCCACTTGATCTGCTATAACAAAATACCAAAGACTGGGTAGCTTATAAACAACAAATTGATATCCCATAGTTCTGGAGGCTGGAAGTCTGAGATCAGGGTGATGGGTCATGGTCAGGTGAGGCTCCTCTTCCAGATCACAGACTTCTCCTTGAATCCCCATGTGGCTAAAAGGGCTAGGGAGCTCTGTAGGGCCTCTTTTATAAGGTCACTAATCTCATTCTTGAGAGCTCCATCCTCATAACCTAATCACCTCCCAAGGGTCCCACCTAGTAATACCATCACCTTTGGGGGGGTTAGGATTTCAACATAAGAATTTGGGGTGGATACAAATATTCAGACCATAGCAGGTGCCTTCCACTTCTCCTTGAAGAGATAAATCAACCCCTGGAGTTAGTGGTGACTCACTGCAGCCACTAGACCAAGGGTTGGCAAACTGACTGTTGGGCAAATCTGGCCCACTGCCTCTTTTTGTAAGGATTGTTTTTATAAATGAACGTTTGTTATCAATTTTATGATAGGAAATATTGACTGTGACCCTAATTAAGTGAAATATTACCCTCCAAAAAGGAATTTTATTCTTCTTATTAGTAGATCTATATTATAAAAACTTGTATGCAATTATTATCATTATATTTTGAATTTCATCAATAATACATAACATCCTTAATTTTGCTGCTTGGTACACAAGGTCTAAAATATTTGCTGTCTAGTCTTTTACCAAAAAAAAGTTTTCAGACCCCTGCTCTAAATCAAAATGGAAATCATAACTTATCATTAACAGGAATCCCAGGATATCTGAACAGAATTTAGGCTGTATAAGTACTTGTTGCAAATGGCCAGACCCAATCAATGGACACATATTAGGAATGTGGCAGTAAAGTAAGGAGATTTTAAAAACAGTGGAATTTACACGTATAAAATCAGTGCTAATGCACTCAGAGTAGACACCTAAGAGAGACTGTGGTTATTCTAAAACTCTCAGAATGGTCTTCAGAACTAGTTTATGACCCATGCAATGAAATCTATTATCCGTTCTGACTAGCATTTCTTGAGAATGTGATAGTGTTAGACACTGAAAGGAGTAAAAGATGAATAACATATTCTGGCTATAACTTAATAGTCATATTTTAGTTTGACCTCAAACAATATTTACCCAATTTTAATCACTAAATTTAACTCTAAATGACTTGGAAAACATTTCAAAAATAATATACACCTCAGAGTTTGAAGATTCACTTCAAACTAAAGATATTGATATGCTGCAATCACAAAAGAGAATTATGAAGGAGTTTCAGAAATATCTGGAGTAGTGGCACAATTGAACAGCCTCCCAATGTGATTGGAAGTAGACACTCTCTAGAAATTCTCAAGCATACACAAGACTGATATTTTTGATAAAAAGTTTATTCTGATATTTTTATGATCACACTTCACATACTCATATACCACACCAGACTATGACTCGGCAAGTAACCAATTCCTTGTTTTAGTTGGAAGAAGGACTGTATCTAAGGGGGTGGATGAGTTGGGGAAACTACATCCTGGGTGATTTTCCATTTGAAAAATCATTCTGCTTCAGAATTAATGGTCATGATCATTTTAAATCCTCCATTCTCCAAATCGGATTTACAACTGATTTCCTTAGTGGAACCCATATCTGATAGACTGCCCAGGAATCACTAGACAAGTTAGTTTTGACTAATGCAGACCATATTTGAAAAAGGAGAGAGGGAGAGAGATAGTGGGAGAGAAGGAGGGAAGGAGAAAGATACACATACACATAGAGACAGAGAGAGAGGGATTGAGAGAGAAGAGAAAACAATGCAAAATAATCCAGTGTGATCAGCGTACGTTCAGGAGTTAGGAAATGGATTTAAAATTGAACAAAGGAAAATGGGGAGGGCACTCTACCACCTCCCCCTCCCCATTTATCCTATTTCTGTGATTAGATAGGTAGCTAGGGATGTAATAGTTTACATTTGTATTTGTGTAATTTGACCTGACATGCCGACCGGACAGACTGATTTCATTTCTTTCACTAATTCTCTGTTCTAGTTTCTTTCAGAACTATGTCTCTTCTTGGAACAAGGGAAATTGTACTTTCAGGGACCTCTGTGAATTCACTTTTGTTAATTATCAGTTAGGATCTTATAGTCTGTGAACTTGGTTTTAGCTCAAATGGTAATGTTCTTAGTGGTCTCTGATATTTCTGTTTTGGGGGTGGGACACATCTATAAGAAATATCAGTATAGTTATATTAAAATGTACAACTTTATCAGGCAACTTTCCAAAGGACATTTTATTATTTATATCATAAGGATGCTTGTCTCAAGCTTTCTTCCCCCCTTTTTTAAATGAACTAGCATGAAGCAAGGTCATTTGTTGCAAAAGCTTATGTTAGCAGATGAAAAGGGGCTAGGAAAAACATGAAGCGTCAGGATATGGCAATCTTCAAACTAAAGAGGATTGCTTGTTAAGAGGTATAATATCAGCTGGTCTTCTAATGCTTTGGGGAATGTGATGAGATGAATTATTTCAAGGGCTGTCAAATCTTTGACCTTTCTTGGATTTTCAATATGGCAGGGTAGTCAAGATGCAACCTGGCTGAAGAGAATGAAATCTTGCCATTTTTGGCAACATGGATGGATCCTGAGGGCATTATGCTAAGTAAAATAAGTCAGACAGAAAAAGACAAATACCATATGATCACATTTATATGTAGAATCTAAAAAAAGAAATACAGAAAACAGATTGATAGTTGCCAGAGATAGGAGGTAGGGGGTGGGTAAAATGGGTGAAAGAGGTCAAAAAGTTCAAAATTCCACTTATAAAATAAATAAGTCGTAAAGGTGTAATATACAGCATGGTGACTATGTTTACCACACGTATTGCATATTTGAAAGATCCTAAGAAAGTAGATCTTAAAAGTTCTCATCACAAGAAAAAAAGTTTAACTCTGTGTGGTGATGGATATTAACGAGACTTATTGTGATCATTTCTCAGTGTATACAAATATTGAATCATTATGTTGTGCAACCTGAAACTGATACAGTGTTATATATCAATTATATATCAATTAAAAAAAAATAGATGCGACCTGGTTGAATTCCTTGCTGTCTACTCCACCAAGATGGCAAAAGATTGTCTTTAGCTTGCTTCCATGGGAAGACCCAGGTTAAATTAACATTTGTAATAAATGAAGTCATGAAATCTGTTATGCACTCGTCTTTTCTTTTGTCTTAAATGAATTCATATTTGGGTACAAAACCTCACCAGAAGCAGATTTCATGTCTTATAGCCAGGCAAAAGAGTTTTCTGATAGAAAGTAACGCTGAATATTTTGTTTTGTGTTTGACTTGTATTAAAAATATTCTTTGTACAGAGCTGTCTGGAACTGATTATTCATTGAAGAATTTTCTTTTACATGCTTTAAATGTTCGTCCAGAAGATTCAGCCCTGGTTCACTAGATAAAAGACTCCACACACTTATGCATTCAGAATATTTAAATATTGCAAAATAAAGAGACTTGAAATGCCTTTTTTTGTGTGTGTCCAGATGCTGATCTGTCTTTTTTTTTTTTTTTTTTTTTTGCGGTACGTGGGCCTCTCACCGCTGTGGCCCCTCCCGCCGCGGAGCACAGACTCCGGACGCGCAGGCCCAGCGACCATGGCTCACGGGCCGAGCCGCTCCGCGGCATGTGGGATCCTCCCGGACCGGGACACGAACCTGCGTCCCCTGCTGCATCGGCAGGCTGACCCCAACCACTGCGCCACCAGGGAAGCCCTGATCTGTCATTTTTAACCTGGGAAAATCTTGGATGGCTTTGCTTTTCTAATTCCACGTAGATTCTGTATGTTGTGTTCTCTGCATGGTACATGTGGCAGCAGTCCCTAGGAGTGGGTATTGAAGAGCATAGATGTAATTGGGGTTGCCCCCGGAACATCCTTCTTGAATAATATAAAGAGATACTATTCTAATGGATTTGACACTTTTTAGATAAGGTATTTATACTGGAATTAGCACACAAAAGCTTCTGGTGACACCTGCAAATGTTAACAGCTGTAGGAGAGAGAAGGATAGAAGTATAATTGTGGCCATGACTGCCAACTTAGAATATAAGGTTATATAGCGTATTCTTTTATAAACTATCCATAACCTACCAGCACATTTAAACCTTTTCCCTAGTCTCACTGGAGAGGAGAGAGAGCTTCATAGTGCCTTGAGTTTATTCTTTGTTCATGTTCTATGAACCGTGGAGGAGATTTCTATTCAAAATTCATCACTATTACTGCATTATATTTATGTATATAATTTATTGATTATATAGAATCTGCAGGCACTGTTCTAAATACCTTTTGTGTATTGATTCTTTTAACCCTCACAACAACTCTATGAGGTATATGTATCCTTTTCCTTCCAAGGAAACAGCTACTAACACCTACTCACATACTAGCTAGTGCTAATAACCTCTGGATTTTATTTCTGTCTGGATTCATATTTTACTTTCAAACAGGGCTATTGATATCATGAGGACTCTTTGGTATCATGAGAGGCTAATGAGGAGACACAGCAGATGGGCACTCTGGCATCCCTGAAATCTCATCCTCTTCCCTGTCATATTGGCCATGCACACTGGCATGGGTGGGTATTTCCTGGAAGACTTCACAGGGTCCTGAGCCATGGCAAAAGCACCTCAAGTCAAATATAACATTTTCTTTGGTTCTTAAGCATTTTCATCATGTTGCCTATTATAGATAGAAATACTGCTGGCTATGGGAGATAAAGATTGCCTGCTTTTGTAATGTTTTTATTGTTGTTTGAATAAAGGGGGCATTGGAAATGCAAGTGTTAGCATTTCTGTGATTCAATAACTATACATTTTATTTGGCTAGTGTCAGCACTAATGTTTTACATTTTGAAGTTAGCTATTATTAGGGTGTCATTTAAAATTTTCTAAAGGGTAAAAAAATGGCCTTAATGGAGACTTCATTCTGCAATCTGCCTATCAGGAAAAAAGCCATCTCATTCTTTGAGGTCTATTCACATATTTGAAACTTATATAGGTTACCCTTATAAATCAATTTGGAGTTTGAATATGACATGTATTGCATTTTTCAAAGGAAATATGCAATCTTTCTTCTTAAATTCATATTAAGTCAACACCCCCTCCCCCAATCTAACAGATGAGAGAAACTGGGAGAAAACCAAGCAACCACTAATTTAACAAACTATAATGGTAAGAATGGAGATGGGAAATGTAGACTCAGAAGAATTTTTTTATAAAGATATTTTTATTTTGTGAAAGGAAAACCAAAATGGAGTCGGTATTGCTAAGAGAGCTCACTGAAATGGAGCCAGGAGGCCATTAAGGAAGTGTGATTTATGCATATCTCAGACTGGATGGAATCTGACCTTTTGAAGGTTAGATGAAGTCATCCAGGACACCTGCCAGAAATTCAAGATGCTTACAAGAAACTTACCCTAGAATAACTCATGACAGCCTATCTACTTATTGGACCCCTACCATGAAACAACTTGTGATTCCTTAAAGGCAAATATTTTCTGTCTTGTGTCTTTTCTGTCTTGAATCACAATTCTCACCAGGCAACTTTTACCAGTCTTGTGACTCTTTGTCTTTGTAACCCCTTGACTCTTTCTCTTCCTTGGAACTCTTTCAGAGTTACCCAAATCCGTGTCTTCCAAACTGCAGTTCTTAAGACCCCAAATACACTTCTCTTATTTGCAGCCCCCTGCATTATTTATTTTTTTAGTAGACAATTTAAATAAGCCAATCAAGTAGTTTGCCTTAAAGGACACAGCCATGAACATAACTAACCCTTCTGTGGTTGTTGAGAACTGAGACTGTTTAGTTTTCTGGAGAAATAACCATCTCTTTCCTTTATAAGATAGTGAGTGCCATGATATATAAAGGAAAACTCTAAAAGTGAGCCCTTTGGTTATCATAAAGATGCCGCGGTTATTAATTCCGCTAAATATTTTCCGAAGTCATTTTCCCTGTACATTTTGGACTTTCAGTTTTAATTCTCCCCTCCCTCAACTTTACTTCATCCCTTCTTGCCCTGACCTTGGAAAGGCAAACATTTTGTTTCTTTCTAATTGTAATTCAATCTTGCTTTCTTAATAACAAAGTAATTGTTTATGCTAAGACAATGAAAAGAAGCAATTTTTCCCCCTCAGGGTACTTTCATTCACCTCCTTCCCTATCCTTGAAGTTGACAGTTCTGATTGAATCTTACCTTAAGTCAGCAGAATATTTGGTTTTGTTATCAAGGAGGGCCGAGCTACAGAAATTGCTGGCCTGCAGATTCAGATAATCCCTAAGAGAATTCTAAGGTGATATTTTTGGCTCTATCTTAGAGGGGTGAATGCTCCTAGAACTAGCTGTCAGGATGTTGATATTTGGAGCTTTAATACCTTAATTTTGTTGTCACTTTAATGCTAACTTTCTTCTGCATTATTTTGCCCAGACGTGGTGATTCACTCCTCAGTCAAGAAACATTTCAGATAATAGTTTTGGTCAGGGAATCAACTTGTTTCCAGGAGGTTACTTTTTTTTTTTAGCACTTTGATTTCTTTAACTATTCTCACTTGATGGGAAGTGGACAGTTTCCTTCTCTAGTAGCAAATTTTTTTAAGTATTTTAAATTTGTCAATAAAAATAAAGAAGATTTGCCATCTGTGGTTTCTTAACTGGCTCTGACCATTGCATAGTTAAGAGAGATTACTGAGAAAAGTCTTAGGAAAGCCTGTTGCACTGTTCACTTGACTGTCTTTCTACCAGATTATGAGCTACTTGAAGGCAACAATTGTGTTTTATTCATATTTGTATTCCCAGAGCTAGTGCAGGGCTTAGCATCCACTGGACACTCAACACAGGAAAAAGAATGAGTGAATTTTTAAAGAAGGTCCTGGGTCATTCTTCTACTTCTGAATAGGACGGCATCAAAGGCATCTAAGGGACATGATTATAGCATATCCTAGATTTTAAGAGTCTTTGGGAAAGAACAGTCAGCAGAAAAATATGCAGCATGTGACATATTTACACAGTGAACTTCCCCAAAAACTTACATTATCACATCTATCCTAATGATTAGGTGATATGGAATTGATCCCCCTTGGGCATTTGCTCATAGTAGGCACTAAATACTTGCTGAATGAGTGAAGAACTAAAAAACTTAACAGACGAGGGAACTGAGACACAACTAGACTTTGACTGACTTAAAGTTGCAGAGCCAGTTAACATTAGAATTTGGACTAAACCTCAAGTCTCCTCACATGTAAACATATCATATTATCTCTTAGTGCATCTCTGACCTTACATATATAAAGTGACCACTTCTTCCAGATACTAGTAAATTTTTTTAAAGCTCACTAGCAGCTTAATTTGGAGGAAGGTCAGTATGACCTATTGTAAAATTAGAAGTATGACATTTTACAAAACGGTCTTTGACTTTCTTCCCTTCGTTTTCAGGACATGACATTTTCTCTTTTTTTTCCTACCTTAGTAGTTGAGTCTTTTCAGTCTTCTTTGCTGAGTTGGAGTAGTCCAGGGCTCAGCCTATGATCCTATTTTCTTCTCTATGTGCATTCACTCCCATGGTGATCTCATCCAGTCTAATTGCTTTAAGTACCATCTATATGCTTATGACTCCTAAATTTATACCTCTAACCCAGTTCTTCCTCCCAAACTACAGACTTGAAGAACAAATAGCCTACTTGATATCTCCACTTGGATGTCTCGTGGACATCTTAAATTTAACGCTTCCTAAACTGAGGTCCTGACCAGGTACTATTGAATACCTATTACATTAAGCTATAAAGTTAATAAAATTATTTTAATGACTCTGCTCAATAATAAAAGGGGTTAAAGAAAAAGTATCATCTCACCCTTTGTTGGATACATCTGGATCATTAAAAAAATCTCTTACACACATATTCTTTGTAAATTTACTGCTACTAACATATAAGCTCTAGAGCAGACTTTTTATGAAGTTTTATGTGTTTTCTACGTTGGGATCCCTTTTATAATTTGTGTGTATATTATAGTTTTCTATTCATTTTCTAGGACTTGAATCGTACCTTCATTTTCTCAAGTGATTTTAAAGAATACAATAATTTTATTTAGCTTCTTATATGTATTTTTATCATATATCTTATATATTGTTTACTATAAATTTATTTAATTTTATTTTAGCTTTTATTTTTATGGTCTTGAAATATATATTTAATATATATGAATTGTTGAATATGTAGTATGATTATTAATATTATTGTATATATTGATTTTAAATACCAAGCATTATTCTAGGCACTTTATGTATGCAACTTAATTTAATCCTCACAACAGCCTCTTAGGTCAGTAGTAGTATTATTCCTATTTCACAGATGAGGAAACTGAGGTATAGAGACCTTGAGTCATTTGTCTAGCTCCTGTAGCTACTGAGTGGAGGAGCTGGGCTTTACGGCTGGCTCTAGACTGTGTCTCTTACCAGTATGTACACTGCCCAGGGCTCTCACTACCTAAAGTACTCCATGGGTTACAGAGGAAGACGTGACTGAATAACTAGAACTTCTCTTAGATTTCTACTTGTAAGCAGATATCCTTTTTTTCCTCTCCTGTTTTTAGAACAGAAGTTAACAATAGCCCTCATTCCAGGTGGATGAAGATACTTTTGTATCCATCACAAAACTGCTGGTAGATATTCCATAGAGGCTCTATAAAGGAATAAAAAGAAAGTCTTCCAGGTGGAACCTTTCTAATCAAACCAGGCAGGTTTTGGCAATAAGTCATTGTCATTTTCCTCTTCCTCTTCTACCCCTCTAGGCTAGTCTAAGAATTAAATTGACATGAAACAGATTTACAGGAGAAAATCAAGCAAAAGTTTAATAACATGTAAACATGGGAAAGATGCAGGAGAACTGAGTACCTCCCCCAAATGGCTGAAACCCTCACCTTAAATACCATTTTCAGCTAAAGACAAAAGAGGATTTGGGGATAGTGGTTTGGGACTTCAAAGGGGAGGAAGGCAATTCACACAGAGATGAAAAAGCAGATGTTTGGTAAATAACTGCTTGCTGGGCTGTATAGAGACGATGGGACAAAGAGAAATTTTAACAAATAGACTTTGCTAGGTTTCTCCCTATTTATAATACAAACCTAGTTCATACTACAGTCATCTATGCTGATAACTCCCTTCCTAGAACAGGTCCTCTACATCATTTAGGCAGTTGGCGGGGGAAGGTCAGTTTCTTCCTGATTCTTTTGGGCCTTGGTGGTTTTCAGCTCAAAATGATATGCATGCCAAAGAGACTTTCTTGGGGTGGCAAGTTTTGCTCCTCTACACTCCAAATCATCAGGGCCTAGATCATTCCTATGCTTTAGAACGAGTCTCTGTCGAGGCCACTGGTGCAGATGCAATGAGGTCATAATGAGGATCTCTCTTCTGATGTTAAATGAATGGGAAAATGGTGAGTTGGCTCCAGTTGCAGCAAACTTAGAGGCAAATTTCAAATCTCGAAATTTTTATTACTGAGTGATATTTCAGATGGATAGATAATGGTAGAAGGTAGGTTGTGCTTAGTAACAAGACATATCCATTTTTTGGTCTATCTTCTAAGTCAGTTTGGAAACCTATTGACTCGTCCAATTTGAAGCCAACTCAGACATCTATCACCAATAGATCAAACTGATGCTGTGCAGAGATGCTGAGTGATGCCTCTGACTTTGGAATTGACTGTCTCTTCTTAGAAAATGTCCCTAGCTCTTATGCATATGTCTTTTAATCCTCCTTTTGGCTCAGTTTTGCAAGTGGTAACTTCAGCTGATGGCACAGAAATTTCAGTTATCTCACCCTTAACTGATTTGCCAGCAAACAGAATGATCCTGAGTGACTGCCATGGTCTTGGATAGTGGCAGTGGCTTAAAAAAATTATCAGCAGCCCCTGAGAAGGCTTTTTTATTTGTTTTTATTAATGAGCTTTAAACTCGAAATAGGCAAGCAGCTGCATTGGATGGAATTTGGCCTGTTAAACTTTAAAGGAGGTCTGGATGACAAGCTAATGTTTCTTGACTTCTTTCAGTTTGTGGATTTGTGTAGTGCAAAGCCATCATTTAGGATCTTCCCTCGGGCTGCACTGTGGCTCACCCAGGATCCTGTACTTTCCAGTTACTGTATGTGAGTCTCACAGGTATGTTCACGTCAATTCAGTTGATGTTTAATAACACAGTCTGGTACTCAGTCACATGAGATGTTCACAGTGTCTTGAACAAATATTTGGATCAAAGAATGTCCAAAAAGCAATCCTCTAAAATCTGTATTGTGAAGACCTCTGAGAATAAAATGTCTATAAAGAGGAATTTTTTCATGATGAAGCCATGGCCAAGAATATAAGTAAATCTTTTCCCCCTTGTCTGGGTAAAGCAGGATGCTATTAATGTGCAAGCTAAGAGAGAATTTTTATTGAATTTTTAACTAGTTGTCCCTATCATTAGAAAAAGGACAGCAGGAGAATGAACAGCTTATATAAAATTCTCTGCCATGTGGAGGTGAGGATTGTTGATTTGGATCAGAAAAAACTGATCATCCTTTAGCAAAAGGAGAGAACAACAAAGGCCTAAGTGGAACATTCCAGTAGACAAGGAGGTAGTCTCCTCTATGACTTGAAGCCTATTGAGAATCATGTTGGATTTGTTTATTTCTGTTGGAAGCATCTGTGTACATCCAGGCGATGTCCAAGTGTGCCTGGAGTGGAAGACTCCAAACAAAGTCTCAGCTCATCAGAGGATTTCTCTTGGGATGCTTCAGGCCATCTCAGGCCTCGCAGGAGATGCTTTTGTATGCAGCTTTCCCTCAGCATCTTCAGGGTCTTTAAAGTATTTGGATGAACCAAATAAATCCACAGGGCAAATTATCCATTGAAGTGCACATCTACGCAGAATAACGAGTTGTGAATTGCCATATTTTTAACCATGCCTCTGGGAGAAGAAAATGACTGCAGTTAAAGCATCAAAGCAATAAAGTACATTAACCCCCTGGAGTCATGTCATGACCCCTCCAGATGCTCTGTGGTTGATAAAGATTCCTCAGCCAGAAGGGTGAGAAATCAACACTCCCACCTGTCAGGGTCACTTCAGGAGCTGGCCAACTTCAGTGCATTAATTAATGCCTTCTTTCACAACAGCCTTAGGGCTTAACGAAGATGTGGCCTCTCTTTTCTGAGACAAGAATCAGAGAATATCTTCTCAGTTATTGCCAAGTAAAAGGGGTTTTGGTGGAAACAAATGGTGAATCTGGACAAATATCTGCAAATAAAACAATTAAGTAAGTTTGGGGAGGGGCAGGCATTACAGGTCTACAGTACAAGTGCTCACCAATCAAAGCTTGAGAGAATTACAGTTAGATAACTAGGACTATAAAAGAAGTTCCTATAAGGTCCTGAACTGCTGTGGACATCATGGTTGTCACCCCAATTTCACTCTCCCTATTATGCTGTAGCCATGAGGTCTGGGGAGCTGATCCTCAGCTAAGGTGATCCCATTCCTCCTTTCCAGTTATGGGTTCAGGGTTAGGTACGTCTGAAACCAATTCAGAGCAATGAGACTTGATAAAGAATTCTCCAGAGGCTTCTGGGAAAGAATATTATTACCCTTGAGACAACATTTCTGGAAATGGTTCTCTCTCCTGCTGGATGTGAACAAAACAGCATACGTTACTGATTGCTACCAATCCCACGAGGGGAACTAGGCTTAGGAGGAAGCCAACTCTGTGGACAGGAGACTGGAGACATGGAACAAGGACCTGGGTCCTTGATAATATTATTGTGGTCCCTGGATGAACCAACGCTTTGGGCAGGGATCAAGAGAACTTCCGGATCTTCCTGACTAGGCCAACAAACAAGGGATGGCCACTCAGTGTGCAAAATTTTTAAATTGCAACATGTGAGATTTCAGAGAGGATAGTAGTATCCATGAATGAGTCACCTAGTGTTTAAACATGACCTAGTGTTCACTCACAGGAAATGTTTTGTTATAATTAATTTCTGATGTGGTAGGACTTGTAGTCCAGGAACCTGACCCCACTGGATGCAATTGTTGATGGAGATAGTAGTGCATGAGGTCTGATGAGATATTACTAGTTTTAAAATATTCAACAGGACTTGGAAATAAAGATCAAGGTTGTGACTGGCTTGGGGAGATTTGGATGCAGTATGGAAAATCTGTTTAAATTGGGGAAATGGGGAGTCACTGAAAGTTCTCCATATGAAATACTGTTTAGACGCTAGACTTACTTCACCTCTGTTCTGAGGTGGATGATACCAAAAAGTCATCTAATATTTAGGGGTGACATGGGTATATGTGATATTTGAGGCTATTTATTGCAAAAACTTCTATTCTTTTCAAAACTAGGAAGTCTCAATAAAGGTTATACCCTTTGTTATCTCTCTCTGTCTCTCTCCCCCTTTCTCCCTCTCTCCCTCTTTGTCTCCCTCCATCCCTCTCTCGCTCTGACTCCATGTGCCTCTCTTTGTTAATCTTTCAAGTTCTTGGTTCTTATTATAGCAATAGTATGGAAGTGGGCAGTGTGTATTGACATGTCTAATTTTCATTTCTTTTTATACTCATGGGAATTTTCACAGCACACCGATCTGATGCCTTATATAATACTCTTATAAATTGTTGATTGAATCTTGTGGGTTTTCCTGACACCAGATCAGAGTTTGTGAAATTTAGTCATGGTTTTTTTTTGTTTGTTTCCAAGGTAAAACCCATCTGGACTAAGTGTCTGGGGCCAAATGCCTAGAAATCTCAGCAACAGCAGGGGCCCAGATTCATCACTGCTCTTGGTTTTTTTTCTTCTTCTTCTCTTTTTTTTTTTTTTTTCAGTAAAAATTAGCTCCCTTCCTTTGCTTCTGTTGCCTACCGAAATAACTTACTCTTGGTAGCAGGAATGAACCAAAAGATCCTCTGGATGTTTTAAGACTAAGCCTTGAATAGTGTGGCTAGGGTTACAACAAAGTGAAAAGATTATTTTGCAAACTCAAATATGGTAAAATTGAAGTTAGCATTACTAGACATTTTCAGTTACTCCATCCATCATGAAAATTTCCTTGAATCTCCCAGTGGTAATTAATCATTTTCTCCTTTGTACTTCTCTCTCATACACCTTACCTGTACCTCTCTTCTAAGATCTATGTCATTCTAATTTATAATATAGGCTTTGGGCATTGTTTTATTCATCTCCATATCCTAGTACCTGGTTTTAGAGCTAAATACATAGCACATGTTGAGTTAATACATGATCAGATGTGCATCTTTAAAAGGTCATCCTGGTTGTGATATCTAGGATGGATTGCAGTGGTGTGCAAGTGGATGCAATGAAACACACTTGGAGAAAATATCTCCAGTAGAAGTGGATTAGAGTATAGGCCATGAGGGTGGTGAGCTGTGGTTAGATTCTTAATACGGTTTGGAGTTCGAGTTATCAGGATTTATTTTGACCTATTAAAACACTCCCACAAAGTTTGCACCTTATGAAAGTGACTCTAAAATGCAGGCTGATGCTTCTCTGCTCAGGTTATAATCTAACAAGGTGGTTCTCAAACTTTTTGATCTGCAGACTCTTTATACTCTTAAAAATTATTGAGGACCCCAAAGAGCCTTATTGTTTGTTTATGTGGATTAGATCTATTGATAAATATTTTTAAATATGCATCTATTAATTAATTTTAAAACGATAATAATAAACCTAAACCTAATAAACTCATTACATGTTAACAGAAGTAACCCATTTTTTGTGAAAACTAGCTATATTCTCCACAATGAAAAAAATTTAGTGAGAATAATGCCATTGCTTTACACTTTAAAAAATTTCTTTAATGTCACTTAGAAGATAGATAACTGAATTCTCATATCTGCTTCTGCATTCAGTCTATTGTGATATCACACATCATGTAGCCTGGAGAGCTCCACTGTACTCTTGTAAAAAGATAGGGTGAAAAAGGCCAATAACATCTTAGTATTATTATTTTTTAAATGTTGACCTCACAGACTCCCTGAAAGTATTTCAATGATCCCTAATACTACACTTTGAGAATTGCTAATCTAAAGGAAAACAATCTTGGTGGTAAGATACAACTCTGTCTAAAAGAGATATTGGCATTAATCTCATGAGTTAGATGATGAAGCCATTATAGAATCCCTTTATCACCTGTAATTACCAGCATTGGAGGTATATAGAAAACCAGACCAGAACTTTTTTTTTTTTAATTCTGTGCCTACAAATTTCTTTTTGAAATTAAAAAAAATAAATTTGTTGAAGTATTTTTTTTTAATTGGGGTGTAGTTGTTTTACAATGTTGTGTTAGTTTCTACTGTATAGCAAAGTGGAGTTCCCTGTGCTATACAGCAGGTTCTTATTAGTTATCTACTTTGTACATATTATTGTATACATGTCAATCCCAATCTCCCAATTCACCAAATTCATCCCATCCCTCACCCCCCACAGACCACAATTTAAAGATTGCTTTGAATTGGGGGTCCACAACCTTTTAAATCCTGATAAATTAATAGGGTTAAATGTGAAATGGCAAAGGTTCAGAGAGAGCAAGGAAAAAAAAGAAGAAATAGTGGTAGACCAATGAGAAGAAAGAAGTGATTATGTTCCTGGTGAATTTGAGGTTCTTTCTTCATCATGAAAGAATTCAGAGACAAAGTGATAGGTAAGAATCAGATGTATTTAGAGAGAAACACACTCCACAGACAGTGTGGGCCATCACGGAAAGCAAGAGGCTTTGAAATATGGCTTGGTTAGTTTTTATGGGCTGGGTAATTTCATAGGCTAATGAGTGGGAGGGTTATTCAATTATTTTGAGGAAAGGGTGGGGATTTCCAGGAATTGGGCCACCGCCCACTTTTTGACCTTTTATGGTTGGCCTCAGAACTGTCATAGGGCTGGTGGCTGTGTCATTTGGCATGCTAGTGTGTTACAATGAGCGTATAATGAGTCTCAAGGTCTACTGGAAGTCAAATCTTCCACCATCTTGGACCTCGTTGATTCTAACCAGTTTTTGTCGTGTCCTATGGCCATGTCATTCCTTTTAAGGTTGTGCCCTACGCCCTCCCCTCCTGGTTCAATTAAACAGAAAGGATATATGCTGTGGGAGTAGGAGACTTACAATAAAAATTGTCTGCTCAGTGGCTCCAGGTACCCATTACCCATACCGATCTAACAAGCCGACTCTGTTTCAGACATCAGTTCCAGATGGTATGCCTGAGACCTTCCCCACAGATGGGCCCCAAAGGCAGAGACACCGACATGTCTAAAGCCGTATGTTGGTCTAGCAATACTCCATAGTGTACAAACACAACCTCTGCCTAAGCTTTTCCAACTCAGATGCCAACACTTCATTTCTCCAAGTGAGACTCTGGCTTTAACACCATAACTGCCATAAAATCCACAGCAGGTGAGTATGACTGAGTGTAAAATAACCCAGCAGCTCATTTGCCTGAACCAGAAAAGGAATATAATCAGACAATCCTACAAGTGAGAGGAAAGGGCAAAACTCACCTCCAAACTGAGCATCAGGCAAAAAAACCCAGCTTCTCCTTCCAGAAAATACAATGACTCAGTAAACAACATTCAAAACCAAAACTACATTAATGCTCAACATTTGTCCATGGGAGCCATAGGAATCCACATCACTACATGCCTTGAACTTCAAGGTGATGGGAGGGACAGAAGAGGTTTGAAGTTCAACTACAAGTTTCCAAAGACGTTCTGCTGACTGCCACTCAGCCTCATAGACTACAAACCCAACTAATGCTAAAAGTAGTGTAGCTTCAAACTTCTGTGCTGGGTGAAAGGTGGTCCAAGGCTGTAGTGACCTGCTCACTCCTGTTGCAGTCACAGGGCTTGGTATTTTGCCATGGGTGTGACACCATTGATAAAGGTGATTTAAGCCCATCAAGAATGGTGGAAAAAAGTCTAAATGCCTACCTGCTTGTGGCTAGAACGGGTGTACCCCACTGGATTATCCCAGGTTGTGTGGAATGAATGTTTGGGGTTTTTTTAAATCTGAAAACTCCCTCTTCTTTTTCTTTTTAAAAATGCAAATGAGAATGGCACTGACGTCTGTGGGCTTTGAAGAGCAGAGGCTGCCTGTTGCGCTGGGAGTCATGACTCAGGGCAGACGAGCAGGTGGAGAGTGACGCATTCTCAAGAGCAAGGTGCGAATCCGTGAACCTGTGAATCTGTGGGTTTAAGAAGGCCACGACTCATTCTGACAACTTGTTTTTTGGCACTGAGGTCAGTTAAGTTTTTACAGGTTTGAAGAGAGACTGATGTATTTACATAGATTGGTCTCTTTTGGAAAAAATCACGTCTGAAATATTCCTGAGATTCTTGTAGCAGTTATCACTTTGTCTTATTTGTAGTTCCAGTTTAGCACAGAATAAAACTTGGGCCCTCTGTGTGTGTGAAAGTTGTATGTCAGCTTCGTCATCAGGTAAAATTCTGTTCTATGTTGTGAAAAGAGGCAGGCTGAAAGTCATTAGTCACTGCTGATATTTTATCCGTGTTTTTCTGGTTCACTCTGGTAGCATTGGAGGCAATAAAATAGGCTGTCGAAACCAGTTGTAGGCAAACTTCTAAGGTGGAAAGTGATTCCGTTTGGATTATTCCCCCTTAAAAGCAGTGGATGTTGCAGTGAGAGTGAAAAGAATTACTGCCATGGGCTTTGCAATCAGAGACATTTGTGCTTGAATTGCACTCATTCAACAAATATTTATGGAGGGCCTACTAAGTGCTAGACTCTGTTTCAGACCTTAGCTTGCAAGAGTGGGAAGAAAGCAAAACACGGTGCCCACCTTCTAGTTGGAGGGGCAGCCACTATCATCCAGGGGACAAGCTCAAGGCTCACTTAGCCCTATGCTGAGCCAGTTTTGCAGGTGTTACTTCTCAGCTGCAAATCCCTCCTTCCACGCACTACTCTGTGGGGCTGGGCTGCAATTCTGTAAATTTCTCCTTTGCCAGCTGGCTTCCTGTTAGGATCTGCAAATAGGGACAGCAGAAAGAGATGTCAAGGATGGAGGAAGGGCCTTTCTCCTCCCTGTTTTCCTGTTGTTCCTCTCAGCAGCACCCCAGCAATGGGCTTCATCTGACAGCAGCAGTTGGTTCTGGTCTCCAGTCTCTTTTGGCACTCTCAGAACTAGCCCTTGGGCATGTTCTCAGAATGTTAGCAGCAGCTGGGTCCTGCCCCTCCTCAGAGGTCCGAGGGACTCTCCCTGAGTTTCTGAGCTTCGGTGATCCAGCCTCTTCCCTGGGTAGCCACTGCTCATGCTGTTGCATATCGGAGTTACCTTGGTGACCCCTTTTGCCCATTCAGCTTTCCACCACCTGGAAAACCAGTTCCCTGTAGTAATTTCATGTTAAAAATGCCTCCTGCAGGGGCTTCCCTGGTGGCGCAGTGGTTGAGAGTCCGCCTGCCGATGCAGGGGACACGGGTTCGTGCCCCGGTCCGGGAAGATCCCACATGCCGCGGAGCAGCTGGGCCCGTGAGCCATGGCCGCTGAGCCTGTGCGTCCGGAACCTGTGTTCCGCAACGGGAGAGGCCACAACAGTGGGAGGCCCACGTACCGCAAAAAACAAACAAACAAAAAAATGCCTCCTGCGGTTTTTGGTTTTTTGTCTGGACCCTGACATACATATACCATACCAATTTATCTTAAGATAGTTAAGATTTGTAACAAGGATACTGGGGAATAGTTACTTATTGATTATGAAGCACATCATCCTGGCATAGTCACCATTCCCAATAATGAAAAGAGGGTGAGTGCTTTTATTCGGTTGAGTATTTTGCATGATTTCGAAGAGGACAAAGTACAAATGTCCACATTTACTTTCATCACTACAACTTTGCATCTTTGTGAAAATGAAACAAATGTTTCTTAACATTAGTTTAGGGTGGTGGAGAAATAGTTTCATGAATTTTTACCAAAAACGAGTTGGATATTGTAAATTTTATATACATATATATATATATATATATATATATATATTACATATATTTTAACTTGGGAGCAAGGCTCCTACTCACTGTCATCCTTAAACCTTCTCTCTGCAAATTTATTTTATTTCTATCTCTTTATACAATATAGATTAATTTAACCAGAATATGTGTGGATTCTATTGTAAAGAATGCTCTTAACAACAATTGTTGCTATACCCATATTCACTTTTAAGCCAAGCCCTTACTACCTGTTGTTGTTAATTTCTAAGTATAGAATGAAATGTTCCTTAAATGCAATCTAGCATGTAATGCACTGGACTTTAGAAAGCCAACTTCTTCACGTAAATAGGATGAACATCTCCCTCTCAGATATTGATATGCTTGTTCCAATTCTGTCAGATTTCTAATTGTAAACAATAATCTTCAACTATGAAATGAAAGTAGTATAATCTCTTTTTATAAATGAATATCAAGTGTTTGTCTCTCTATTTGCTAGGTCCTTTGGAAGTTGTTTTGACATGTCTTATAAATGAGAGTTTGGTAAGAAGATATAGATTTGTTCACAGGCAATGGGAATAAAAAGCCTAAAATGTACAAGTTCCAGTTTCACCTAATTTTAAGTTTACAAACAAGGTGCCTCTTGTGGAAGTGAAAGACTATAATGAGTTTAATTAATGATGAATGGTCACTTGATAAATCTCTGTAAAGTGACTGTTGTTAGCTAGAGTTCCCAGGAACTGAAAAGTAAATGGCTCTAATGCCTCGATAACATACCCTTTTACAAGTCAGACTGTTTCCAATTCCACATTATCAACAAAATTGAAGAGGACCCCTCTGAATTGTCAGATGAAAGATCATGAAAAAATAATTTTTAATGATAGATCACTGTGTGATTTTTGGCATCTAACTTAGGAGATCAAGAATTGAGTAACACTGTTATAACAGAACTCTGTCCATTTCCACTGAACGATTCCTCAAGCACTTAAATGCATTAAAAGATTGATAGCATTGAACTGATATTGAATTATATTTTATTTCAACACTAAATAATACTCATCCAAGCTTACATAAATTGAGAAAAAAATCTATTGTACTGAGGTGTATTCCTAGTAACATTTTACTTGTTTTGTCCAATAAGTACTTTTCAAAATTGGAAACATATATAGTTATATTGTTTTAATCAACCACATACAACTGATAATTTTAAGAATAACACAATACTAAAAAATAGTGTAACACTTAGAGCTTCATGTTTACAAAAGAAATAGTTTCTTTCCTATAAATTTCATTTTAGAAATATATTTGTAGCAGAGAAATGGAGTGATCAATAAAATACTTTCCAGCATAGCATAATATTACATTAGGATAAAATTATGTGAGGGAAGTAGAATGGAAGAACTTCACAAGGAGAAAAAGTATTCTGTAAAATGTCCAACTGTCAGAGTATGTTCATGTATCTTTTATTTTTTTAAGGTTTTTTTTTTGATGTGGACCATTTTTAAAGTCTTTATTGAATTTGTTACAATATTGCTTCTGTTCTGTGTCTTGGCCTTTTGGCCCTGAGGCATGTGGGATCCTAGTTCCCCCACCAGGGATCGAACCCACACCCCCTGCATTGGAAGGCAAAGTCTCAACCACTGTCGGCTAGGGAAGTCCCTCATGTATCTTTTAAATAGATCATGGTGGGTATCAAGCATTTTGGTATTTAGATTCCACTGTATTTACTTAAAAACATAATGAAACACGATATTTATAAATGCGAACATTTCCAATATGCTACAAATTATGTCTTTGCAACTATTTTAACTAATATTGAAACATTTAAGATAATGGTCTAAGAATATATAAAGGGGTATTTAGTTTTTCATACTTCTGTTAGGGGACACATGAGCAAGAAAATGTGAAGACATTGGCATACAGAGACCAGCAAGTAGCCAGTTCAGAATAGAGAATTCAGTGGTTTTGATGGTGAATGTGCCTCTGCATCACCGTGGAGACCCTGCATCCAGCAGCAGGGTATCTCCTCCAGGATTCTCTGCTGTTCTCGGGCACAAGATACCATTTCTCAAAGGTGGACCATGCATAATCATGAAAACAACTGTAAAATTGCATTTAGTATTTTTCTTTCACATACATTAAAATTTTTTGAGGACTAAAATATTATTTGGCATTCTATTATTAATATCCAACAGATTGTTTTTTTCTCATGCACTACTAGTGTTCCATGGGTCATCATCTTGGTGTACTATTTTAGTCTAACTCCTTGGCATGTACTTTGTACCTTGTACTTTCCTCAGCATGCAGAAGTTAGCTTATAAATGTTGCTGAGTTTAATTAAAATTAAGTAAGATAAAGGCCAATCCATCCTTTATTATTTAAAAAGGTGAGCCTTCAACATCAATAAATAAATTGAACTTCAGAAACACAGAGAAAACTGATGCTTCATTCCATAACTTCAGTGTAACAGAGCAAGGGCTCGTGTGCCCACAGCGCAGAAAGCCAAATTCTGGCAGCAGGTGTTTGTAGCAAAGTAAGGGTTTATTACAGGGGGCTGAGCAAGGGAGTGGGAGACAAGTCTCAGATCCACTCCAACTTGGCCTTTGAGTTTGGGGTTTTTTAAGGGGAACAGCAGAGGAGCTGAGATTAATCGTCATCTTGCGACATTTCTGTGACATTTCTTTCTTTTTTTTTTTTTTTTTTTTTTGGCGGTACGTGGGCCTCTCACTGTTGTGGCCTCTCCCTTTGTGGAGCACAGGCTCCAGACGCGCAGGCTCAGCGGCCATGGCTCACAGGCCCAGCCGCTTCACGGCATGGGGGATCTTCCCGGACTGGGGCACGAACCCGTGTCCCCTGCATCGGCAGGTGGACTCTCAACCACTGCGCCACCAGGGAAGCCCTCAGTGACATTTCTTAATCTTAGTTTTGGGAGTCAGGATGTCTCTGGTTTACAATTCTCTGGCCAGGTGGTCCTTGACTCCAGGGTCTGTTAGCTCATCTTGCCCTGTAGAAACAACCCAATTTTGTACATTAATGATGGTACCTATAACAGTAATTTTGGTACATTAACAATGTTATCAAAAGCAGTGATTTTAGTACATTAATGCTGTTATCTACAACAGCAATTTTAGTCATTTGACTCTGATTGATTAGTGTTCAGTTAGCATAGGATTGAGGTCAGAGGAGACAAGAAAGGGATTGAGGTCAGAGGGGATGAGAAAGGGAATAAAGTTGTGGATAGAGAGATTATTCATGAACTCAGTGTGCAGGTTTTAGGGGGACTTGGTTTCAGCAGTTGACATAACATCTCCAACCCAGCCATGTTTGGCTGGCCACGGTGGGAAAACTGATTACCTGTCACTTTTCTACACCCAGATTGAAAGGTCATGGACACTTGGTTCTAAATAGGACTTTTCAAGTCTACAGGGTTTGTAGGTTGCTGAAGTTCATGATGAATCTGTAGCCTCTAGACATAACTACAGATTGAAAATTCCATGATTATTCTGGGATAATATGAAGTTCTTTGCAATGCACATGGCAGTGGAACAACCAAAATTAACCTTGCAAATACATTGAAAGGTAAATGTCAACATATCCTCAATTGGATATGAGCATTCACAAAGTTGTGTTCAGGTGTCAGGGGTGCCCGGAGCATTTGAAAAGCAAAATCGCAACTCTAAAAGACAAAAGCAAAAATGAAAGCTCTTTCTTCCTCTGTTTGCCAGTGTATTTCGCACAGGTGCCATCAAATCCTTGTTCACAGAACCCAACTTGAGTTATTCTGTTTAAATAAGCTGTCAGTGTCCTCTATTATTTTCTATCAAGAAGTGGATGTGCCCTTGAAACTACTGTTATACAAGATTTTCTGCATTTCTTACCTCCAGCCTCACACACTTTTGCCCTAAAATTGATTCCAAACAGCAGCCAGAAAACATAACCATGGAAAGTGTATTCTGTGCCAATCCAGCCTTCCTAAAAAGCAAGCAATCTCTTTGCTCCTGCAATTTTGTGTGCCATACCATAAATAGTCAGCTGTTGATGCTAGTTTGCTTTTTATTTACACTTTTATAAGGTTGGTGAGGCCACTCTTTGTCCAAATAATTTCACCAACTGGAGGGATGGGGGTGGGCAGGTCACAGTTGCCTGAGTATGTGTCAAGGTGTCTCTTAGTTTTGTACCTACAGTTAATTCTTTATTTAACTAACACAGCCAAGAAGGGAGTCAGAAAGTATAGTAGGAGGGGTGAACACCATGCTGAGTTATTTTGTGAGCATGAGAAGCCTACAGTCAAAACTTTGGATTTGTCTCTGTCTTTTTATGTGCTATCTGGAGAGAGTTTTCTTAAAAACATCTTTGTGAAAACACCTGCTTTCTCAGTATAGTTGAAGGTAGGGTTTAATAAATAGCCTGAATCCTGTACCACTGGTGCATTCAGTAACCTCTATATTCGATAACATATTTCAGTAGACATGTTTGTTAGTGTTGGCATTGTTAGAAGACCAAAAAAGGGCAGCATTTTCAGCCCTAAGAGGATAAAGAAAACTCAGTGTTTTTACAGATATATATGAATGGCCTTGAATCAAGGGCAGAAGAACTCCTTCTTCAATTTACATAACCTCTTGATGGCATTATACAGGTATCTCTTCCTCTAAATATTTTATTAGCCAAATTAGAGCATTCACATACATGCTCAACAAAAATGGATTTTTTTTTGGGGGGGGGCTGTGTTGGTTTTCGTTGCTGCGCACGTGCTTTCTCTAGTTGTGGTGAGCGGGGTCTACTCTTCGTTGCGATGTGTGGGCTTCTCATTGCGGTGGCTTCTCTTGTTGTAGAGCACAGGCTCTAGGCACGCGGTCTTCAGTAGTTGTGACATGCGGGCTCAGTAGTTGTGGCACGCAGGCTCTAGAGCGCAGGCTCAGTAGTTGTGGCGCACGGGCTTAGTTGCTCCATGACACTGGGATCTTCCTGGACCAGGGATAGAACCTGTGTCCCCTGCATTGGCAGGTGGATTCTTAACCACTGCGCCACCTGGGAAGTCCCTGTAATGGATTTTAAAGTCAGAAGTTCAGAACGGTTAATGAGTCTGTTGAAAGGTAATGGAAATCCTTAGAAACACTCAGCCAGTTTGGTCTTGTTTGGTGAGGCGAGGTCAGATGCACTGAGTAACCCCCTCTTCAGTCGACTGTTAAACAACAGTAGGATGTATCCCTGAGGGTCCCGGCACTGCACGTGACGCCGCCAGGAGAAGTAATGAGGACTGCAGGCCCTTGACACTCATTGTCTTCATCACATCGAGGCTCTAGGAGCAAGCAGTTTAAGCTGCTCATCCACTGTGATGGGTTCTGAGGTGTGTGAACTTGAAACTTCTCAGAATAGTTCAGAATAGTCAGAATAGTTAGGTCAGAATAGTTAATAGCCTGCTCTGCTAAGAGGGGAAGGGCTAATAAATTAGAGAGCCCTTAATATTGGCACCACTGAAGGTGGTATGTGCATTGATAGGTCTAAGGGTGAGGGAAAATCTTGTGACACTACTAACAAACCCCCTAATCTTTAAACCTTTGTCACAGAATGCTGCGTTCCCTTAGTCTTGGCTGGACCCTGGTTCTCCCCCCAGTATGAGACTGTCCCTCCAGCCCTGTTCAGTATGCATACCACAGGTGGAGGGTCAGGGTGTGCATTAGTGTTCCCCATGCACCCCACTGCCGCTTCACACAAGCATGCATCTCCCTGGTGTAAAACTCATACACTGGAGAGGTTGACACCACCAAGCTGTACCAGTGTATAAGCGACTACTGTTTATGGAGCCAGAATATCATTCTGACTAATTCACAGGAGTCTCTAGCTTTTGCTATCACTCTCCATGCCAACTCCTGCCATAATTGTAGGGTGTTTCAGGGTCCTGGAGGATAGATGAATCAACCCCCATTGGGCCCTCACAATTTTCCTGAACGTTCTAAAATCGTTCCATTTCAGCCACCTAGGTAGAAACCTGTGAATTCTCCTTGACTCCTTCCTCCCTACATCAAGCCCTGCCTAATTACCTCTCAATTCTTAAATCCGTCCTTACAACCATGCCCTAGTTTAGGGTCTCGTTGAAGTGCTTCTCCACTTCCTAACATCTTTATCCAATACCTTTTCTACAAGGTTACCAGTGTGATATATTTTATTCAAATATAACTATATCAATTATTTATTTAAATGCTCTGGTTGCATTATCTACCAGTTTTCTACAGGATGAAATTCAAAATCCTTACCATGACATACCTCCACGAGCTGCTTCCTGCTTATCGTTAGCCTCCTCCCTTCATGTTCACCACTCTCTGCCCTAGACCTTGTGGGCAGCAACACGGAATGGCTTGTAGCTCCCTGCACACACTTGCTTCCATGCTTTTACAGGTGCTGTTCCCTGTACCTGGACTACTCTTCCATTCTCCCTCTTGCTAAACTTCCTTTTATCTGGTAAGACCTCCTATGTGATACTCAGTAGGAAGCCTTCTCTCACTTTATGACTCAGATACTCTTCCTCCATGCTCCCACACTACCTTGGGCATTTCTCTATCATTGCACTCATTACTCTTTGTTCATTCACTAGTTGGAAATTTCTGCTTACGTATCTCTCTCCCGATCTAGACTATGCATTTCTTGAAGTCTTAGAAGCTGTCCTATTCATATTTCTATGTCAATACTTAGCACAAAGTGATTGCA
Source organism: Hyperoodon ampullatus (assembly GCF_949752795.1). Lineage (NCBI taxonomy): Eukaryota > Metazoa > Chordata > Mammalia > Artiodactyla > Ziphiidae > Hyperoodon > Hyperoodon ampullatus. The sequence goes on from NC_136915.1 coordinate 67,059,177, forward strand.
GGTGAGAAATAATGATGAAAATTGTAGCAATACATTGACAGTCTCTTATGCAGAAAGTATTTAATATACATCCTATCTCATTTACTTCTCACCACACTCATTTTTTTTTTTTTTTTTGGTGTGTGTTACTTTAATCATACAAATATTCTTTTATACAGTAAGGAAAAACCTCCTCATCTTCATCTCCTCCCAGGCACCATAAGGCCCCACTACAAACACCCTCCCAGCTTGCTTGCTGCACACCACTGTCCCGGTGGAGGAGACAGCTACTGCTGCTAGGGCATTCACACCAGGAAACAAAGAAAAGGCGAGGCAGGGTGGGGTGGGGAATCAGCTTGCATTTCTGAGCCCTGGCAACCCCACCACCCTCTCTCGCTGGGGCTCACATTGAATTTGGAGGGGTGTTTATTCTTATGCCCACTTCCCACCTTGGCCACCCTTGGGCCACATCAGCTGTCTTGGTGAGGTTCTCTCCTGGTTGGAAGTGCCTTTGATGGACTTTAGGTAACAGCCAATCCTTGCTGGGGGAAGAGAAGGCTGTTTCTTGGAGAAGAATGCCCCAAATTCAACTGTCCCTATGGCAAAAACACACACACGCCTCACTCCGTGCACACAGATAGGTTCCTCCCAAGCCTGAGCCCCTCTGCCTCCCACGCTGGGTTTAAGGATGGTGCTTGTCTCACCTCATGGGTGCCAGACACTCTCACCACAGCTCTTGATGTCCATTTTACAGCTAGGAAACTGAGATTCAGAAAGATGGTCACCTGACAAGTGAGTGGCAGACATGATTTGAAGCCATGTTCGTCTGACTCCAGAATATACATTCTGTTTAAGCAACCACAAGATGAAGGTCATCCTGGAGGGGTGCTCTTCTTTCTGAATCATAATGAGATGAAAAAGAATGAAAACCACTGATAAAGTTAGTACGTTAAATATATGCCTGGGCCCCTCACCCCAGGGCAAATGCAGAATTTCATCATTGCCTGCATTTCCACTTTCTTCACCCAGGTCCGTCTTGTGGCTGTAGACGCTCAAAAATAGTTAACAGAGTGACTTGCTATAAAACATAACTTATTCATAGAGCAAAGAATGGCATAAAGAACATGCCTTTCAGATTTTGGTTATATAAGGAAACTAAGGGCTTTACAGAAAAAGAGCACCCACAGATGCTGTTTCACTCAGTGTTATTTTTTTCCATGATTTGTATGAAAAATTCTTAAATATATATAAAAAAGTCATCAATGTAATTAAATAGTTACAAACTTCATTTTGAAAAGAATAAAAATATATGGATTGAAGACTGTACCAGAAAATGGAGAAAATATGAGCATTATATCTTTTTTTTTTTTTTTTGCAGTACGTGGGCCTCTCACTGTTGTGGCCTCTCCCGCTGTGGAGCACAGGCTCCAGAAGTGCAGGCTCAGCGGCCATGGCTCATGGGCCCAGCCGCTCCGTGGCATGTGGGATCTTCCCGGACCGGGGCACGAACCTGCGTCCCCTGCATTGGCAGGCGGACTCTCAACCACTGCGCCACCAGGGAAGCCCGAGCATTATATCTTAAGAACCATCATAGTATAGTTACAGTAAGTATTACATAGATGGCATCTATGCATATTTCAAAACAAAATATCTGTGACTTAGATTAGCATCTGTCATTGTGACAGCTGCAAACCATTCCCGAAGCTTCTCATCTTTATGTGGGGACTAAGCCAGCCCATTAGTCAGCATCAAGTCAAAATCTCTCTCCATGACGTCAGCAAATGGATTTCAATTAATTGAGAAAATTCAACAAATATCTATTGAACATGTGTTGCATGATCTGAGCTAGGCATTGTGTAGGATATAAAGGTAGTACATCTCTCCCTTAAGACTCTTACAAAATCATTTCAGATTAAAAGTTAAATCAGAATACAAGGTATTGTATTAAAAATGAGTGTCACAGACAGTGGATATTGGAGACTCCCTTATCCTGCTTGATATTTCCTCATAGCACTGTTTCCTGGAGTTATAATGTATAAATGTAAATATAAATATGTGTGTGTGTATATATATATACACAGAGAGAGAGAGAGAGAGAGAGAAATTACATATATAATTTTGTTGTTGTTGTTAACTCTGGTCTTCTCCACTAGGATTTTAAGCTCAGTAAGAGTGGGAACTTGTGTGTCTCCCTCACCATTGTATCCACGGCACCTATAACAGCACCTGACCTATAGTAAATGCTCAATAAATACTTGGTGAATGAATGAATTAATTTGGAGTATAGAGAAATTGCTATAAGGAGAGCTGATTGAAGAGCAGGGAGCGATTTAGTTCTTGAAGATTGAAGATGATTTGCATAGAAGCAGAGAGACATTTCAGGAGCGAGATATTTAAGGAGGGCAAAGGTTTGGGAGTGATAATAAACTTGCAGTAGATTTGCCTGGCTGGAGGGTATGTTTCCTATCGCGGATTATTCTGCCCTAAAACGGATTGGGGTCGCATTGACCAAGTAAGTAAGGAGTTTCCTTTGGAGCATAGGCACTAGAGCTATTTGAGACACTGAGTCACTCATGTCAAAGCAATTTATGTTTTCCCAAGTTTGTGGCCGTCTGTCTGTGCTTGTGATCACGGGTTTGCCTCAACTACCAGAGACCGCATGTGCATTGTCTTGCCTGTAGCAAACGCTAATGAGGCCCGCTTTGAGCCGGCTGTCAGCACTGACAGGCTGAAATGTTACACTCCACTGAGAATGACAGTTCTCTACCAATATGTTTTGCAGAAAAATCCTTCAGAGCAAGGACACTGGTTTTTTCAGTGTGTTTTAATTCTTACAATCCCTCGCACATGCTGGAAGATTCATTTATCTTGATTTTGCTCACTAAGCACCCACAAAGGTTGATAATCATTCAGAGTTCAAAACCCCAGCACATCCTTTGTCAATCCTCCAGATACATCTGAATAAAGACTCTCAGAAGTGTGCTAAGCTGAGTGACTTCGTCATCGAGGTCATCCTCAGTGGGGATGAAGTTGGAAATTCTAACTTTGGGTAATCTGAGTAAAATGTATCTCAACGTGGAGTGTTATGCAGAAACTAAAATTTATTAATTTGCTGAGTTTTTTACATTATTTTTTGCCCTTGGAGGTTCATCAAATCTGATTTTTGCCTCACGTTCTTCCCCAGCTTTTAAAAATGAACAGCAGGAAACTTCTATATTTTACTTACAGAGATAAAAATTTAAATTTCCAACATTAGTACTTTGATTAATTTTTTTTTAACAGACACTTTTGTTAAATCCTCTTAGCATCTCTAATATATAAAACAGATCAGAAGAGAGGATTGCTCTGGTTAGAGAAGGGGGCTCAGAGCGCCCCCTGCTGATCTCCTGCTTTTCTTCCTCTCCACCCTCACCTGCATGGCAGGCACCATTCTTGAACTTCACTGAACACAATTTGATAACTAATGAATCAAAGTGATATATAAGAATATTTAGCTGGACCACCATAAGGACAGCCATTAATCAAGAGCTCACTCTATAGTACAGTTGCCCAGATCTACCCTTATTACCTGGTGAATTATGCCACCAATAGTGTTCTTATTTTTCTGGAAAACTCTTCCTCCATGTGCTGGGAATTTAACTGATAAAGTGTAGTCTGCATTATGTTCTAACTAAATACAGAGCATCATAGCAACAATATAACTGATTATTGTGAAAAAAGAAATTTTTACTTACAAAATTCTTTAGATTTTGCATGAACTCTCCACATTTCGGTCATTTAGTAAAAATTCACAGTCAGTCCACAAAATAGATGGTGGATCTGAGTTAAGAAATATTAGCATAGCACTTTGATCATCACTAGGCACTCTACGATTTATAACCTTTTGTTAATATTCAGAACCCCTGTTCATTAGTGATGCTACTTGCACTCCTGCACAGATGGTACAGTGTGGCTATGGAGACTCTTGTGAGGGGACAGGTCATGTCCCAGGCGTGGGATAGGCTTGAAGTTAGGCTTGGCTCTTACCCTTTGATCCTCTCCAAGAGTTATGCTCCTTTCATGTCACCTACAGGTGAAAAGTCACCAGTGCTGCCTGTTGTTAATTATATTTGGAATAATAAACTCACATGTAAAAATACTAGGTCAAAGTATTCATAAGAATTTACCAAGACAGTGTATAATTAATTAAACTTGGCAAAGGGCAGGCTTAGTCAGAGATGGTGCATAGATTGCAGGGGTCTTCAAGATAACACATTGAGTTGGGAGAAGAAAATATTAGAACATATTTCAATTTTTATAGCATTTTATAATTTTCCTACTTTTATATTTTTTATAATGTACACATTATGCTATTACGACACCACAAGTACATAATTTATGAATCTATACATGTTTGTGTATTGAGGTGTGTTCTGGAAAGATTTTACTAATAGGATGGGAGGACTACTTCATATGGCTCTCACTGCAAAAAAGTTAGTTCATCATTTTATTGTTCAGTAGTTCAAATGAATACAGATCCAAAGAGAGAGGCATAGTGACAGAACGAAGACTTTGATACCAACAGATCCTGGGTTCAAATCTCAACTGACCACTTACCACCCTGATCGTCTAGGACAAGATTACATCTCTGAATATCAATTTCCCCATCTATGAAAAAAGGATAATAATCCCCATTATTTTAAATGAGGTAATTTGTTTAAAGTGCACACTAGATTGTTTGGCACAATAAATAGTACCTATTATCATCTCTAAAATCTTCTATTCTATCCTCTAAGTTGTCATCCAATTTGTCACATTTTCAGATGTGTCAATAGAACATGGTTACATCAAAAACATAAATAATGTCTAGTCCCTTGGGCTAGAGATACAGATTTTCTTGTCCTTTCGACTCTTAAACCATAAAGTGTGCATCCTGCACTTATTAATTTGTGCAAGACCCTTTGATTCTTGTCTTCATGGGCTCAGCTCTGCCCAGCCATGGCTGGATTAATGCATGTCCACGTCCACATTACAAGATTCATTAAGAAAAATAGAGTCAGCTCACACTATGTGGTTAAGGATAATGGAAATTTGCTTATTAGAAGTCTTCCGGAGAGAAAATTTCTTAATTACTTGCTTTCGATTAAAATGAAGGTAAATAGAAGCAATTCTGAAGCAAGCCTCGTGACTGTGTTTTCCTGAACATAGTGTGGGAGTCTGACAATTAGGAAGCAATTTCCTGCAGTTCTCTTACATTTGTCTGTGTCTCAGACAGTTTGCATTGAAACTAATAAACAGGAGAGTCACCTCACATACTTTTTAGAAGAGGATGATGTATAAGCATGGAGTTTACCAGGAAAAAATTTCCATCAGATAAGCCTAACTCTTTTAAAGGAGTAACTAGGCCAGTTAGTCAAGGGACTGCTTTAGACATAATATATCTGATTTTGGAAAAGCATTTGCAGGGTATATCCTGGCAACTCTGTAGTCAACATGGGATATGTGGTCTTCACTGCATGATGGTTAGGTAGGTAAGATTGTAACCCAGTATATACCGGACAGGGAGTGATTAGGTAGTAAGCCTTGAGTGTTTTGAGGGAGATGGTTAATGGTGTAACAGTTTTGCACAATAGGGGAATTCATTTTTAGTTTGGAACCTAAGAAGAAAGTGATTCTTCTGATTTTAATATTTAAAATGCTCCTCAAATTACTACAGGTTTCAGAAAACCCTGATTGCTTCAGAAACAATGTGACATACAGACAAGGTAGACAAAAAGAGATCCAAAACTGTATCATCATTTTGTTTCCAAGGAAAGCAGAGGATCAGATTCTCCTGTAGTGATCAACTGGTAAAAAATGGTTGCCATGGTCAAGGGCATGAGCAGACTATTATCATTTTTCTGATTAGTAGGAAGGTCTTGAAGAGTGGTGTGCTGGGGAGTGTTTAACAATGTACACATATAGATACCATAGAAATAAATAACCACAAGACCATAGATAATAGTAAAATGTAGTAAAATTGGGAAGTGATGTTTTGAGCATTTATTGTCTTTTTCAAAAACTTCTTTTAAAAGCTTTTAAAACTTTTTATTTTGAAATTATTTTAGATTTATAAAAGAGTTACAAAATAGGATAGAAAGTTCCCACATACCCTTCACCCAGCTTCCCCTAATATTAACATGTTTTAGAATCATGGTACATTTATCAAAACTAAGAAATGAATGTTGGTATAATGCTATTAGGTAACATGCAGGCTTTATTTGGTTTTCACCAGTTTTTCCACTAATGTTCTTTTTCTGTCCAGGATCCCATCCAGGATACTGTGTTACATTCAGTTGAAATGTTTCCTTAGTCTCCTCTGGTCTGTCACAGTTTCTCAGGCTTTCCTTGTTTTTCTATGACCTTTGTTTTTGATATAATTTATTTAATTGTAAGTTTATTTTTGAGTCATCTAGTCATAGGTTCATAATTATTGAAGCACAATACCCAGAGTGTAGTTTAATGGATCAATGTCATGCGGATAGAGGTTTCTAGGGACATAGCCACAAGGAGTTGGCATTTGTCTTTGCTCTTCAACAGTCTTAATAATGCCTTGGATAAGACTGTTGCTGCCATGCAAATCATATTGGCATGTGATATAGATCTGGGAATGTAACAAAGATGTTGGATTATAGTCTAGAACCACAGAGACCATAACATAATAGACAAATCTAACAGCATAAAATTTTATAGAGATAAATGTATTAACCAACATTTATGTACCAAAACCCATAATGTGCCTAGGGAGACATGATAACACATGCTTAGGGCTTTGGGGTTATCCATGTTCCTTTGTGGACAGAATGGGACCCCTAAGCCCTAGCAGGAAGTGACTTGGAGGCCTGGGTTCAGTTCAGGGGCATGAGCCCTCCTGAATGTGAAGATGTGGATATTTCCAGGGACATGTCCATCCACAATCGCATAACTTGTATAAAATGGGATGTGGTAAGCATGATATAATTTTCAAGGGAGAGTGTCCAGAATCACAAATAGCCGCTACCTAGGGAGGAAGTTGTGAAAAGGGACATGGAGGGGCTTCCCTGGTGGCACAGTGTTTGAGAGTCCGCCTGCTGATGCAGGGGACACGGGTTCGTGCCCCAGTCCGGGAGGATCCAGAGTGGCCACGGAGCGGCTGGGCCCGTGGGCCATGGCCGCTGAGCCTGTGCATCCAGAGCCTGTGCTCCACAACGGGAGAGGCCACAACAGTGAGAGGCCCACATACCGCAAAAAAAAAAAAAAAAAGGGACATGGAAAGGTGAGGTCAGGCAAAACTACCTCAGCTCATGATCGTGTAGCCACAGAGGCCTTGTGTGAGGTTCCTGTGGCCAAGAGCAAGTGTGTGCCCTCAGGGATAAAATGGACTCTCTCTGTAAGGGTATGGGTGACTGCAAGTGATGAGCCATTGATGTGATTTGAATGCCAGAGCTTATTCTCTTGCTCTGCATCCATAGAAATACAGTGCCTAGAACAAATGAGCTAATAGTCTCACTCATGTCTATGTTGTTCAGCCAAATCTGGAGTATTATGGTCAATTCTGGACATCAAAACCCGGAGCATTTTGAAGAGAGGTAGCCTGAATGGTCAGAGAACTCTAAGCAATGCCGTATAAGGAGCATGTGAGAAACTTGGGGATGCTTAGCCTGGTAAAGAGAAGATGTAGGAGAATGAAGATTACTGTTTCCAAATACCTGAAAAGCTCTCTCATGCAGAAGCACAGTTAGACTTGGATAAATGGCTGGACACTACAGAAAGACAAATTTTAGCTCAACAGAGAGCTTTTAATTATTAGAGCTCTCCAAAAATGGAGTAAGCTACCTCAGGCAGAAGCATTCAAGTAGAAGCAAAATAAACACTTGGTAGAAATGTTGTCTAGAAGATTGTTCTGCTATGACAATCATGTGTTTCTAAGTGTGACTTAGTTCATATTCCACTGGCCACTAGCATAATGCTATCAGTATGACGTGGGATGTTGTGTTGGATCATTTATGGGTCACATCGGCCCTTTGATGTTTTGCACCATGATGCAGTGGTGGCAAAGTGTCCTCACACTGCTGAACATGGCAAGTTCAGCCATGGATGGGTGCAGTGCAGTATCCAATGTGACCACATTCCACACTCTGTATATCCAGTGTAGAAGTACTTCTTGTGTAGCTCTCCCCAATCTTTGTAATTTTCTCCATCAAACTAACTTCACCTTTTTTTTTTTAAGGTTAAGTCCTATATTTACTATACCTATTTTTTTGAGGACGTAACATTTAAAAAACCATGCTAGTGTTTTTCTATTGTTACTACTTTTTGTTGTTGTTGTTAATGCCCTGGTTATCAAGTTGCATGTGTTTTCCATGATCTGCTTCTGTATCTATTTTGTTCATAAGCTCAAGAATTTTCAGGGTATAACGTGGAAGAATAAATGGTGATAGAACAGAGTTGTTTCTACTGGGGGTTTGGACTTGTAGCGATGGTTCCCAATCTTAACTGCACATCCTAATCACCTAGGGAGCCTTAAATACTCCAAATTCCCAGGGTCCACCTCAGGGTCTCCCGGGGCAGGACCTATGACATTGTGTTTTTTTATTATTATTATTATTTTTATTTTTATTTTTTTGCGGTACACGGGCCTCTCACTGCTGCGGCCTCTCCCGTCGCGGAGCACAGGCTCCGGACGCACAGGCCCAGCGGCCATGGCCCACAGGCCCCGCCGCTCCACGGCAAGTGGGATCCTCCCGGACCGGGGCACGAACCCGCGTCCCCTGCATCGGCAGGCAGACCCTCAACCACTGCGCCACCAGGGAAGCCCGACATTGTGTTTTTAACAAGTTCTTTGCAGTCAGCCTGGAACCAGCTAAGAAGCTGTGATTTGAAATCACTAGACAGATGACCTCTTAGCTCTGTAATTCTGCCACCCGCCTCCCCCTGCCATCTATTAAGATGAGACAAATGCTATCCTTGAAATACTGAAGTAGCAAAATAAGCATTTCAGTGTGGACATGGACATCTGTCCCCACAAAGGTGAACTTTAGGTATCCTGCACAGTGTGTATGTTAGAACCATGGGAATTTTGCAAGATAAGCACCTCTGGTTGAAATGGCCTTCAAATCACAACATTTTTCATACTGCTAAAGTTAAGCTCTCGGGAAGATTGTGTTTATTAAGTTATTTTGAAGGTGAGCTTATCTTTCAGCCAGGCAGTCAGAAATTTGAACAGATTAGGATCATTATAAGGCCAGAATGCAAATTGGGAATAGGACGTGTCATCCCAGTGAACTCCCCATTGGCGCAGGACATTTTGACATAATTGAAAATTTTCACTTGGGAGAGCTGTTATTAGAACAGGAAGGGTGGAGCAGGTCAGCACGGAGGTATGTTAGCCCTGCAGCTGGTCATTCGCTTGGGAGTTGATCAAGTCAATTTTATGGCTATTAATCTCAATGTCCCAATTATAAAATTTACTTCAAAGGCCATTTGGATGGCATCTGCTCCCCGTTTCAAGCTTGTCTTTCCCCCTCAGTAAATGTAATTCCACAGTGACTGCTTAACAGACAGTTTTAAGCAGGCACATCTTGAACTTTCCACATGAAATAGGGATCTAACTTTCTAGAAAGTTATCTATAGCAGTGAAATGTTTTCTCAGTCTTGTATTAAGCATAAATAGGCAGCTAAGCTACAGGCCCACTGCTGTCGAATCTTGATAAAAGAAATGCCAGGAGGTTTGAAGAAGAAGAATAAGAAAAACCTGATACAAAGCTGTGCTTCAGTACTCTAGCAAATTAAAGGATATTTATAACCCATCCGAGTTGTCTCAAGTGCAGGCAAGCGTATTGTAGCAGAACAGAGAAGGTGCCCTCCCTTGCGTATTTCAGATGTTGGGCAAAACAGATTTAAAGCAGGAACCTTAACTCACAAATCAAAGATGGAAAAAAAATCCTTTTAAACATTTCTTTGAAATGACTAGGCCTGTTCAACAACTGCCCTCAACTGCCATTGAAGCAGAATTGCATTAGGATGGCAAGTGATACATCTGGCAGTCAGGAACCTGCACCTTGCAGCTGCAGGCTTCAGAGTCATCACCGCTTGCCTCGGTTTCTGGCTCTTGTCTTTACGACAAAGAGTCAAACCAGAACAGCATTTCTCAGTCTTGTTCTAAAATAATGTGTATACAAAATCACACCTGATACGTAAGACAGAGAGCTAAAGATTTAGCCAGCTAATTCAAAATAATGAGAAGAAGAAGAAGAAGAAAGGGAAAAGGAGTGAAAACAAGCCCCAAGTAGAAACCAGAATCCCTGCTACCCTCCACACTAAGCAAGAAAACGAGGTAAATGCAAAATTTTTACTAAACCCCAAATTCTTCTAAATGAGCAAGACTGAATTGAAACTTTTAATAGTCTCTAGGCTACTTTTTAAATTTTTTAAATTTATTTTATTTTGTTTTTTATTTATTTATTTATTTTTTTTTGTGGTACGCGGCCCTCTCACTGTTGTGGCCTCTCCCGTTGCGGAGCACAGGCTCCGGACATGCAGGCTCAGTGGCCATGGCTCACGGGCCCAGCCGCTCCACGGCATATGGGATCTTCCCGGACCGGGGCATGAACCCATGTCCCCTGCATCGGCAGGCAGACTCTCAACCACTGCACCACCAGGGAAGCCCTTATTTTGTTTTTTAAATTGAAGTATAGTTAATTTACAATGTTGTGTTAGGTTCAAGTGTACAACAAAGTGATTCAATTATACATATATATATTCCTTTTCAGATTCTTTTCCATTAAAGATTATTACAAGATACTGAGTACAGTTCCCTGTGCTATACAGTAGGTCCTTGTTGTTTATTTATTTTATATATAGTAGTGTGTACATGTTAATCCTAATTTATCTTCCCCCCTCTGCCCCCACTATCCCCTTTGGCAACCATAAGTTTGTTTTCTATATCTGTGGGTCTATTTATGTTTTGTAAATAAGTTCATTTGTGTCATTTTTCTTAAGATTCCACAAATAAGTGATATAATATGATATTTGTCTTTCTCTGTCTGACTTACTTCACTTAATATGATAATCTCTAGGTCCATCCATGTTGCTGCAAATGGCATGATTTCATTCTTTTTATGGCTGAGTAATAGTCCATTTTGTGTATGTACCCCATCTTCTATATCCATTCATCTGTTGATGGGCATTTAGGTTGTCTAGGCTACTTCTTGAAGGAGAGACTCTTATCAGGAGCAATCAAATGAATGACTTCACAACAAAGTAACTGAAAATATAAACAAGAAATAAGAGGAGAGGAAGAATTGAGAGGGGGAAAAAAGAGGAGAAAGGGAGAAGGAGGATGGAAAGAGAAGAGAGTATTTGATGTACTGTGTACAGCAACATCTTAGAAACATCATTAGAAAATAGCTATTCCTTTTCCAGGAAGTTAAATTAAATATCAAAACATTTGGTTGTTCTTTTTCTACTCCCCTGTAAGTTCCCTCTATTGTGATTCATCTTCTTCCAGAGTATTATCACACACCTAGCACATAGTAGCTGCTCAATTAATTGTGGAAGGGGAGGGAATGGCAGGTAAATATTTGCTTTTTTATTTTAAAATTTAGTTTATTCTATTTTTTTGAATAAATATTTCATTCACATATGTTACGGACTGAATTGTATCACCACCACCCCCTGCCCCAAATTCATATGTTGAAGACCTTACCCCCCGTGTGACTATGGATAGGGCCTTTAAGGAGATAATTAAGGTTATAAAGGTGGGGCCCTAATCCAATAGGACTGATGTCTTTATAAGAAGAGGAGGAGGTAGAGGACTGTACTCACACTGGGGAAAGGCCATGTGAAGACACAGCTAGAAGGCAGCTGTCTGCAAGCTAGGAAGAGGGGTCTCATCAGAAACCAATCCTGCCAGCACCTTCACTTGGACTTCTAGCCTCCAGAGCTCTGAGAAAATAAATTTCTGTTGTTTAATCCACCTGGTCTGTAGTATTATGTATGGCAGCCCAAACAGACTAATACAATATGGTTCAAAGATTAAAAGGTGAAACGAAAAAGCTTCTACTCTTGCCTCTTCCTCAAATATCCTTCCCTGCCTTTAAAACAGTAAGCAGAATATTATTGAACAATTCTCTTATAGACTCATGAATCATATATCTATTAATTATACAGTGGGCACTAACGGGCTGTGGGTAGTGATGTCCTTATGATATCACAAGTTATACAGGGCTTTGAACACTTACCCTCTTTTATCCTTACCCTGTGGTAACTTTCAAATTTTTTATGTTTAATAAAAGATTAAAAAATAATTTCCTCTGTCAGGTTATCAGCAGTGATTGGAACAGTTCATGTGCTTACCAGTAGCATTATCTGTTCCACTCATGGCTGATTACCAATTCTGCTAACATTGTTTATTAAATAGGAGTTAGTAAGAGCTCAGCAAGAGCTGAGTTTTTGTATGAGGAAACCACGCAGGCTTTGATCTCTCTTTTACCTTTTCAGAAGTCTTTTCTCTTTGTTGTCTAATTTCTGGCTATGTTCTGGTAGCTGGCGTTACAAGAGAAGTAACTTCCAGTTAGCATTCTGTATTCATAACTGGCCATCCTCCTCTATGATTTCACTCTAAAATTACTGGCTTTCCCAGGAGATGACGTCGGTTTGCCTGAGAGCTTAGTTATAGGCTTCGCAATGCTTGCCTTTGAGAATTTCCAAAAGTCCACCTCTTCTCAACCTATAAATTCCATCTTATTCCCAGATGCTGTGATAGTTATTACAGAAAACTAGTTAGAGCAATATATTAAACATTAAACAAGGAGCCCCTTTACAGAGGTAAAAGCTTTTCCGTTAGGCATGCACATGATGCTCTCTGGAAAGGCTCTCAGTGGGTAGTATTTGTGTTGAAGGCTAGACTTTGAGAGCTCCTCTGACCCGCTGCCTGCCAAGCATCGTCACTATCACATATTAAAACAAGATAAAAGAAAACTGATCTTTAATACTCTCTCCTAGTCTAGAAAGGGAGCAGCACCTTTCTTGCTCCTTAGTTTAGACTTACCCATACAATAAAATATGACTAGTTGTCCATTCTTAGTCCATTTAGGAGAACCAGCCAGGCCTGCATGTACCTTTAGTTGTTGAGACACACAGTCTGGAGTCTGATGAACATGAGTTCAAATCTTGATTCCACCACTTACTAGCCAAATGACTGTATTCAAGTTTCTTAACGTCTCTAAGTCTCATTTTCCTTATACGTAAAATAGGAATATTAGTAGTAGCTACGTCATAGGGTTGATATGAGGGTTAAGTGAGATGATAGATGTGCAGAACTTTCTACTGTGCCTTGCAGTGTAGGAAACACTCAATAGTTGTGTTTCATTAACCCCAGTGTCTGTGTCCAGCACAGATTCACCAGAGGTGAGCGACATTTTGGCACACAGACCAATTTAGGACATATTAAATATTTATAAGCCACTTTAAAAATGGAAACTTAAAATATATTTAAGCCCTCTGGAAACAAAGTATATTTATACAAATTAAATTACCTACTTTGTTTAATAGAAGAGTGACAACGAGAAAATGGCACTACTTATCCACAGAAATTTTGTTATCATGGCATTGCTCTCTAACCTTTCATCCTCAAATTAGCTCATGGGGCAAAAGGGTCCCTTAGATCTTGGAATTCTGGAACACAATGCTAATAGCTGACATATAATTTGCCTGACTAGAATGACCCATTTATTTGTCAACATCAATAAATCAATAAGGGGACCCTGGGAAGATGGCGGAAGAGTAAGACGCGGAGATCACCTTCCTCCCCACAGACACATCAGAAATTCATCTACACGTGGAACAACTCCTACAGAACACCTACTGAACGCTGACAGAAGACCTCAGACCCCCCAAAAGGCAAGAAACTCCCCACATACCTGGGTAGGACAAAAGAAAAAAGAATAAACAGAGACAATAGGATAGGGACGGGACCTGCACCAGTGGGAGGGAGCCGTGAAGGAGGAAAGGTTTCCACACACTACAAGCCCCTTTGCGGGCGGAGACTGCAGGTGGCGGAGGGGGAAAGCTTCGGAGTAGCGGAGGAGAGCACAGCAACAGGGGTGTGGAGCGCAAAGCGGAGAGATTCCGGCACAGAGGATCGGTGCCCTCAGGCACACACCAGCCCGAGAGGCTTGTCTGCTCGGCCGCCGGGGCGGGCGGGGCTGGGAGCTGAGGCTCGGTTATCGGCTTTCAGTCGGAGCGCAGGGAGAGGACTGGGGCTGGCGGCAGGAAGAGAGCCTGAAGGGGTTAGTGCACCACGGCTAGCCCGGAGGGAGTGCGGGGAAAGGGTCTGGAGCTGCCGAAGACGCAAGAGGCTTTTTCTTCCCTTTTGTTTCCTGGTGCGCGAGGAGAGGGCATTAAGAGGGCTGCTTTGGGAAGCGCCGGAGACAGGCGCGAGCTGCGGCTAAAGGCGCGGACCCCGGAGACGGGCGTGGGACGCTGGGGCTGCTGCTGCTGCCGCCGCCGCGGGGCCTGTATGCGAGTGCGGGTCACTGTCCGCTCCGCCTTCCGGGGGGCCTGTGCACCCCGCCACTGCCGGGGTCCCGGAACCCGGGGACGGCTTTCCCGGGAAAGCGCACGGAGCGCCTCGGTCTGGTGCAACGTCACGCCGGCCTCTGCCGCCGCAGGCCCGCCCCACACTGCGCGCCCCTCCCTCCCCTCTGCCTGAGTGAGCCAGAGCCCCCGAATCAGCGGCTCCTTTAAACCCGTCCTGTCTGAGCGAAGAACGGACACCCTCCAGCGACCTACGCGCAGAGGCGGGGCCAGGTCCAAGGCTGAGACCCGGGAGCTGTGAGAGCAGAGAAGAGACAGGGAAATCTCTCAGTGCAGCCTCGGAGGCAGCGGATTAAAGCTCCACGGTCCACTTGATGTGTCCTGCGTCTGTGGAGTGCATGAATGGACAGCGAATCATCCCAAATTGAGGAAGTGGACTTTGAGGACAAGATTTAAGACTTTCCCCCCTTTTCCTCTTTTTACAACGAATTATCCCAAATTAAGGAGGTGGACTTAGAGAGCAAGATTTCAGACTTCTCGCCCTTTTCCTCTTTTTACAACGAAGTATCCCAAATTGAGGAGGTGGACTTGGAGAGCAAGATTTTTGATTTTTCCCCCTGCTCTCTTTTTGTGAATGTGTATGTGTATTCTTCTGTGTAAGATTCTCTCTGTATAGCTTTGCTTCCACCATATGTCCCAGGGTTCTATCTGTCCGTTTTTTTTCCAATAATTACTTTTCAATTTTAATAATGCTACTATATTTCATACTTTATTCTATTTTACTTTACCTGCTCTTTCTTTTTTTCCTACCTTCCCTTCTTCCCTCCCTCCCTCCGCCCCTCCTTTCCTTCTTTCTCTCTTTCTTTCCTTCCTCCCTCCCTCCCTTCTTCCTTTCACTCTTTCTTTTTCTTTCCTTCCTCCCTCCCTCCCTCCCTCCTGTCTTTCTTTCCTTCCTCCCTCCCTCCCACCCCTCTTCCTTTCACTTTCTTTTTCTTTCCTTCCTCCCTCCCTCCCTCCTGTCTTTCTTTCTTTCTTTCTTTCTTTCTTTCCTTCCTCCCTCCCACCCTCCCTCCCTTCTTCCATTCACTCTTCCTTTTGCTTTCATTCCTCCCTCCCTCCCTCCTTTCTTTCTTTCTTTCCATCCTTCCTCCCTCCCTCCCTCCTTTCTCTCTTTCTTCCTTCCTTCCTTTCTTTCCATCTTCCTTTCTTTCTCTCTCTCTTTCTTTCTTCTACTAATTCTTTCTTTCTACTTTTTCTCCCTTTTATTCTGAGCCGGGTAGATGAAAGGCTCTTGGTGTTGCAGCCAGGAGTCAGTGCTGTGCCTCTGAAGTGGGAGAGCCAACTTCAGGACACGGATCCACAAGAGACCTCCCAGCTCCACATAATATCAAGCAGCGAAAATCTCCCAGAGATCTCCATCTCAACACCAGCACCCAGCTTCAGTCAACGACCAGCAAACTACAGTGCTGGTCACCCTATGCTAAGCAACTAGCAAGGCAGGAACACAACCCCACCCATTAGCAGAGAGGCTGCCTAAAAACATAATAAGGCCACAGGCACCCCAAAACACACCACCAGACGTGGAACTGTCTAGCAGAAAGACAAGATCGAGCCTCAACCACCAGAACACAGGCACTAGTCCCCCACAACAGGAAGCCTACACAACCTACTGAAACAACCTTAGCCACTGGGGACAGACACCAAAAACAACAGGAACTACGAATCTGCAGCCTGCAAAAAGGAGACCCCAAACACAGTAACATAAGCAAAATGAGAAGACAGAAAAACACACAGCAGGAGAAGGAGCAAGATAAAAACCTACCAGACCTAACAAATGAAGACGTAATAGACAGTCTACCTGAAAAAGAATTCAGAATAAGGATAGTAAAGATGATCGAAGATTCTATTTCCAAGATCCAAAATCTTGGAAATAGAATAGACAAAATGCGAGAAACAGTTAACAAGGACCTAGAAGAACTAAAGATGAATCAAGCATCGATTAAAAACACAATAAATGAAATGAAAAATACTCTAGATGGGATCAATAGCAGAATAACAGAGGCAGAAGAACTGATAAGTGAGGTGGAAGATAAAATAGTGGCAATAACTGATGCAGAGCAAAATAAAGAAAAAAGAATGAAAAGAACAGAGGACAGGCTCAGAGAGCTCTGGGACAACATTAAACGCACCAACATTCGAATTATAGGGGTTCCAGAAGAAGAAGAGAAAAAGAAAGGGACTGAGAAAATATTTGAAGAGATTATAGTTGAAAACTTCCCTAATATGGGAAAGGAAATACTTAATCAAGTCCAGGAGGCACAGAGAGTCCCATACAGAATCAATCCAAGGAGAAATACGCCAAGACACATATTAATCAAACTGTCAAAAATTAAACACAAAGAAATCATATTAAAAGCAGCAAGGGAAAAACAACAAGTAACACACAAGGGAATCCCCATCAGGATAACAGCTGATCTCTCAGCAGAAACTCTACAAGCCAGAAGGGAGTGGCAGGACATAATTAAAGTGATGAAGGAGAGAAACCTGCAAACAAGATTACTCTACCCAGCAAGGATCTCATTCAGATTTGATGGAGAAATTAAAACCTTTACAGACAAGCAAAAGCTGAGAGAGTTCAGCACCACCAAACCAGCTTTACAACAAATGCTAAAGGAACTTCTCTAGGCAAGAAACACAACAGAAGGAATATACCTACAATAATGAACCCAAAGCAATTAAGGAAATGGGAATAGGAACATACATATCAATAATTACCTTAAATGTAAATGGACTAAATGATCCCACCAAAAGACACAGATTGGCTGAATGGATACAAAAACAAGACCCATATATATGCTGTCTACAAGAGACCCACTTCAGACCTAGAGACACATACAGATTGAAAGTAAGGGGATGGAAAAAGATACTCCATGCAAATGGAAATCAAAAGAAAGCTGGAGTAGCAATTCTTATATCAGACAAAATAGACTTTAAAATAAAGACTATTAGAAGAGACAAAGAAGGACACTACATAATGATCAAGGGATTGATCCAAGAAGAAGATATAACAATTGTAAATATTTATGCACCCAACATAGGAGCACCTCAATACATAAGGCAAATACAAACAGCCATAAAAGGGGAAATGAACAGTAACACACTCATAGTAGGGGACTTTAACACCCCACTTTCACCAATGGACAGATCATCCAAAATGAAAATAAATAAGGAAACACAAGCTTTAAATGATACATTAAACAAGATGGACTTAATTGATATTTATAGGACATTCCATCCAAAAACAACAGAATACACATTTTTCTCAAGTGCTCATGGAACATTCTCCAGGATAGATCATATCTTGGGTCACAAATCAAGCCTTGGTAAATTTAAGAAAATTGAAATTTTATCAAGTATCTTTTCCGACCACAATGCTATGAGACTAGACATCAATTACAGGAAAAGATCTGTAAAAAATACAAACACATGGAGGCTAAACAATACACTACTCAATAACGAAGTGATCACTGAAGAAATCAAAGAGGAAATTAAAAAATACCTAGAAACAAATGACAATGGAGACACAACGACCCAAAATCTATGGGATGCAGCAAAAGCAGTTCTAAGGGGGAAGTTTATAGCAATACAATCCCACCTTAAGAAACAGGAAACATCTCGAATAAACAATCTAACCTTGCACCTAACAATTAGAGAAAGAAGAACAAAAAACCCCCAAAGCTAGCAGAAGGAAAGAAATCATAAAGATCAGATCAGAAATAAATGAAAAAGAAATGAAGGAAACGATAGCAAAGATCAATCAAACTAAAAGCTGGTTCTTTGAGAAGATAAACAAAATTGACAAACCATGAGCCAGACTCATCAAGAAAAAAAGGGAGAAGACTCAAATCAATAGAATTAGAAATGAAAAAGGAGAAGTAACAACTGACACTGCAGAAATACAAAAGATCATGAGAGATTACTACAAGCAATTCTATGCCAATAAAATGGACAACCTGGAAGAAATGGACAAATTCTTAGAAATGCACAACCTGCCAAGACTGAATCAGGGAGAAATAGAAAATATGAATAGACCAATCACAAGCACTGAAATTGAAACTGTGATTAAAAATCTTCCAACAAACAAAAGCCCAGGACCAGATGGCTTCACAGGCGAATTCTATCAAACATTTAGAGAAGAGCTAACACCCATCCTTCTCAAACTCTTCCAAACAATTTCAGTGGAAGGAACACTCCCAAACTCATTCTATGAGGCCACCATCACCTTGATACCAAAACCAGGCAAGGATGTCACAAAGAAAGAAAACTACAGGCCAATATCACTGATGAACATAGATGCAAAAATCCTCAACAAAATACTAGCAAACAGAATCCAACAGCACATTAAAAGGATCATACACCATGATCAAGTGGGGTTTATTCCAGGAATGCAAGGATTCTTCAATATACGCAAATCAATCAATGTGATACACCATATTAACAAATTGAAGAAGAAAAACCATATGATCATCTCAATAGATGCAGAGAAAGCTTTCAACAAAATTCAACACCCATTTATGATAAAAACCCTGCAGAAAGTAGGCATAGAGGGAACTTACCTCAACATAATAAAGGCCATATATGACAAACCCACAGCCAACATTGTCGTCAGTGGTGAAAAACTGAAACCATTTCCACTAAGATCAGGAACAAGACAAGGCTGCCCACTCTCACCGCTCTTATTCAACTTAGTTTTGGAAGTTTTAGCCACAGCAATCAGAGAAGAAAAGGACATAAAAGGAATCCAAATTGGAAAAGAAGAAGTAAAGCTGTCACTGTTTGCAGATGACATGATACTATACATAGAGAATCCTAAAGATGCTACCAGAAAACTACCAGAGCTAATCAATGAATTTGGTAAAGTAGCAGGATACAAAATTAATGCACAGAAATCTCTGGCATTCCTGTACACTAATGATGAAAAGTCTGAAAATGAAATCAAGAAAACACTCCCATTTACCAGTGCAACAAAAAGAATAAAATATCTAGGAATAAACCTATCTAAGGAGACAAAAGACCTGTATGCAGAAAATTATAAGACACTGATGAAAGAAATTAAAGATGATACAAATAGATGGAGAGATATACCATGCTCCTGGATTGGAAGAATCAATATTGTGAAAATGACTCTACTACCCAAAGCAATCTACAGATTCAATGCAATCCCTATCAAACTACCACTGGCATTTTTCACAGAACTAGAACAAAAATTTCAAAATTTGTTTGGGAAAACAAAAGACCCCGAATAGCCAAAGCAATCTTGAGAACGAAAAATGGAGCTGGAGGAATCAGGCTCCCTGACTTCAGACTATACTACAAAGCTACAGTAATCAAGACAGTGTGGTACTGGCACAAAAACAGAAAGATAGATCAATGGAACAGGATAGAAAGCCCAGAGATAAACCCACGGACATATGGTCAACTTATCTTTGATAAAGGAGGCAGGAATGTACAGTGGAGAAAGGACAGCCTCTTCAATAAGTGGTGCTGGGAAAACTAGACAGGGTCATGTAAAAGTTTGAGATTAGATCATTCCCTAACACCATACACAAAAATAAGCTCAAAATGGATTAAAGACCTAAATGTAAGGCCAGAAACTATCAAACTCTTAGAGGAAAACATAGGCAGAACACTCTATGACATAAATCACAGCAAGATCCTTTTGGACCCACCTCCTAGAGAAATGGAAAGAAAGACAAAAATAAACACATGGGACCTAATGAAACTTCAAAGCTTTTGCACAGCAAAGGAAACCATAAACAAGACCAAAAGACAACCCTCAGAATGGGAGAAAATATTTGCAAATGAAGCAACTGACAAAGGATTAATCTCCAAAATTTATAAACAGCTCATGCAGCTCAATAGCAAAAAAACAAACAACCCAATCCAAAAATGGGCAGAAGACTTAAATAGGCATTTCTCCAAAGAAGATATACAGACTGCCAACAAACACATGAAAGAATGCTCAACATCATTAATCATTAGAGAAATGCAAATCAAAACTACAATGAGATATCATCTCACACCAATCAGAATGGCCATCATCAAGAAATCTAGAAACAATAAATGCTGGAGAGGGTGTGGAGAAAAGGGAACACTCTTGCACTGCTGGTGGGAATGTGAATTGGTACAGCCACTATGGAGAACAGTATGGAGGTTCCTTAAAAAACTAAAAATAGAACTACCATATGATCCAGCAATCCCACTACTAGGCATATACCCTGAGAAAACCATAATTTAAAAAGAGACATGTACCAAAATGTTCATTGCAGCTCTATTCACAATAGCCCAGAGATGGAAACAACCTAAGTGTCCATCATCGGATGAATGGGTAAAGAAGATGTGGCACATATATACAATGGAATATTACTCAGCCATAAAAAGAAACGAAACTCAGCTATTTGTAATGAGGTGGATAGACCTAGAGTCTGTCATACAGAGTGAAGTAAGTCAGAAAGAGAAAGACAAATACCGTATGCTAACACATATATATGGAATTAAAAAAAAAATGTCATGAAGAACCTAAGGGTAAAACGGGAATAAAGACACAGACCTACTTGAGAATGGACTTGAGGATATGGGGAGGGGGAAGGGTAAGCTGTGACAAAAGAAAGAGAGGCATGGACATATATACACTACCAAACGTAAGGTAGATAGATAGTGGGAAGCAGCCGCAGAGCACAGGGAGATCAGCTCGTTGTTTTGTGACCGCCTGGAGGGGTGGGATGGGGAGGGTGGGAGGGAGGGAGATGCATGAGGGAAGGGATGTGGGAACAGATGTATATGTATGACTGATTCACTTTGTTATAAAGCAGAAAATAATAAAAAAATAAAAATAAAAAAAATAATAAAGAAAGAAAGAAAGAAAGAAAAAGAAAAAGTCGTTGGTGTATGCAAATTAGGGTACTATGACGCAGAGACGCAGCGTGAAGCGTGGGTATAAAAACGGAGGTATAGGGGGCGCCTGGAACCCAGAGTGGTTTCTTCGTTAGTCGGAGGAGCTTCTTCCGTTAGTTCGGCGACTGCGGCTCTTCATTGGGCAGCGGGAGCGGCGCGGCTGTCGGAGAAGCGGCGTAATACTTAGGCATTGGGTGAAAGAAAATGGCCCGAACCAAGCTGACTGCTTGTAAGTCCACGGGTGGCAAAGCGCCCCGCAAACAGCTGGCCACTAAAGCGGCCAGGAAAAGCGCCCCCTCTACCGGCGGGGTGAAAAAACCTCGTCGCTACAGACCCGGGACCGTTGCGCTTCGAGAAATCCGTCGTTACCAGAAATCCACCGAGCTTCTGATCGGGAAGCTGCCTTTCCAGAGGTTGGGGAGGGAGATCGCCCAGGATTTCAACACCGACTTGAGGTTCCAGAGTGCCGCCATTGGTTTGCTTCAGGAGGCTAGTGAAGCGTACCTGGTGGGTTTATTTGAAGATACTAATCTGTGTGCCATCCACGCTAAGAAAGTCACCATCACGCCCAAAGACATCCAGTTGGCTCGCCGGATACGGGGAGAGAGAGCTTAAGTGAAGGCAGTTTTTATGGTGTTTTGTAGTAAATTCTGTAAAATAAAAAAAATAATAATAATTTTTAAAAAAAGAAGAAAAAAATAATAAATCAATAAGTAGGACATGAAACCATACTACATACATTCAATATTATTGCTTCAATTCTCATCCTCTTCTCACAACACAAAGCATACTTAACAAGATCTCTATCCTTCTTATTAAAAGAGTCTGTAAGAAATGTCTTTAAAATGGTGGTCTAAGACCAAAACTGCACAAGAGACTTGTTAAAATGCAGATTTTTGAGGCAGGGCTGGTCCTGGGAATATGCAATCTGAGGGCCTCAAATAATGCCAAAGTTAGAGAATTGTTGCCCTAAAACATACAGAGGTTGACATTTCAAGCCTCCTTCTTAAGCTTTCTAGTTTTGGGGGTTTTTTTGGCACATTTTTCAAAAAAGGAATCAGTACAATGTAAAGCTAGAATGGTGAATTCAAACCCCAGGCTCCACCTGCTTCTGCTTTCAAAGTGGGATTCACTATATGGAGTAAGGTTTAGATCATTCTGATGTTTCTGCAGGAATCACTCTTCTGGAACTCCTGATTTTATCAAAGTTTTTGTGATTGTTAAATAGTCCTTCTGAATAGAAGGCAAATATCTTTCTTTTGTTAATTCTTTTTTCAAAAGTGGATTACAGTATGTTTTATCCTACTGTGGCCTTAAAAGAAAACTCATCACAAACCTTTATCTGTTGGAGTACTTTGTACTCTGAAACATAATGAAACATTTGGAACTTTCAAGAACAATCTAGAAATTTCAGCCTTGCAAAAAATTTTTTAATACACTAGGATCTGGATAAACAAATCCTTCTGTCTAGGCTGAGTTAAACCAGATAACTGTCCTAGTGCACTAATCCAGATTTGAAGTAATCTATGGCCCTGTCCCACTTCCATAACCAACAGTCTTGGAGAGGCACACACTACTTTGCCTCAGTAAAGCCATTTTTTCCCACCCTGGGGGGAAGCCATCCTCCTTGGCTATCATCTCAGTTGGTTCACTTATTTTTTAAGAAGTTAAATGATTTGGCTTCTATGTAACTGGAGGGGTTCAATTATCTTAAAAACCTCACTGGCTTCTTATCGGGTATCTTCAACAGTGACACACATGAGGACAAAGAATATTTCTCTGAAGGTCCTCAAGAAGGTGGATCTCTCTTAAAATTACTCAGGCCTCAATACTCAACCTCTCAGCAAGGATAGGTGTCCTTTCTGTAAGAGGAAAAGTCAATAGTCAGCAAATGTTTATTGAGTTAGAGACCTAGGTCTCAAGGAACAAGAATGAATAAGGCTTATGACTTTGCCTGAAGTCATGAGTGGTAGACAACACTTATTTTAGTGGCTGTGATACAACATGATGGCCCCATTAGTAGGTGTCGAGCAAGGAGCTGTAGGAGCCCCATGCAGGAAATGATTAGTCTGCCTGAGAGGTGAGAACAGTGGTAGAGGCTCAAAGCAAGGGTTGGTTGGAGATGCTTTCCAATGTTTGAAGGCATCTTTCTTGTTTCACATTCTAGGTGGGAGGGGAATGAGTGGTGGGGAGAAAGGTCTACTTGTTCATTTTCCATCTTAGGTGGAGTATTTGACTTCTGGAGTTAAAAGCTGGCATTTCTGAAGTTTCATTTAATATTAGTTTTATGGTTTCAATTGTCAATGATTTAAGATGTCCCAGATGATCTCTTTTACACTTTGGTTACACATTGTGATGGTACTTCGATTGCTACTGCAAAATGGCTGAGCCACTTTCCAAATTTTGAAAAGCAGGTCATCAATCCAAAGGGTGTGACATTGAATTTATATACAACTGAGAACTGCAAATGCAATTTTAGCCCCAGACTTTTTATCTAAGCAGTTTGCCAGAACCCTTTGCATAAATCAATAGTTAAGGTTATTTTTAAAGTTCCCCAGTGATCTAATGATGCAACTTTTCTCGTTATTGATTATGCGTAGACATCGGTAATCTATACAGTGTCTAATCAAATTGTCCAGTTTATATGCTGAGAACCCTGGAGAAACCCAGAAATTTTCAGAGAAGGGTTAATTACCTCTAGAAATGTTAGTTCTTTCACGTCACCAAATAATTCCTTATGAACTCTATAAGGAGGTAATCTATGTGCTCTTTTAGGTCTTTTGTCCATAGTATCTTGTGACAAAATAATTCTGCTGGTTTTGCTCTGAATCATTTCTGAGAGCTTAACACAGACACAATTCCTTCCTCATCAGACCGAGGAATGCCCTAAAACTTCCTTAGTCACTCCAGGCTGCATTCTTTCAGGATAACACCAGTGTATATGTAACTGTTGCTTTCTCTAATTCTGGTTCATCACAGTGGTATATAACAATGCCCACCTTTCATGGAGTGGACTACAATTACAGCATTTAATGTACACTATTAATTTTGATCCTCAGGAAGAATATATATAATATATATTTACATAATATATATCTGTAAAGAGCAATGTATATATTGCTCTTTACAGATGGTATTGGAACCACAGTGCAAGGGCAGTAACCCAAGGTTACTAAACAAGTGAGTAGTAAGATTAGGATTTTAACTAGTCTTTGGTTTCCAAAGCCTATTTTTTTTTTTTTTTTTTTTTTTTTTTTTTGTGATATGCGGGCCTCTCACTGCTGTGGCCTCTCCCGTTGCAGAGCACAGGCTCTGGACGCTCAGACTCAGCGGCCATGGCTCACGGGCCCAGCTGCTCCGTGGCATGTGGGATCCTCCCGGACTAGGGCACGAACCCGTGTCCTCTGCATTGGCAGGCGGACTCTCAACCACTGTGCCACCAGGGAAGCCCCAAAATCTATTTTGATAAAACTCATAAAATAATTCTTTTGTTTAGCTAAGTCCCTTGCCTATTTATATAGACCACTTTAAATTTATTAAGTTTACTAGTTAGAAATATTGTGATTGCTGATGATAAAAACCCAACTCAAACTTGTTTAGTCAAAAATGGGAATCCATGTGGGTTCAGTTGTCTGCAGGAGAAAGCAGTGGTGCATCTGAGGATAGACACACTGGAGTCAGGGACTCTTGCTCTGCCAGACCTCTCTTTCTCTCCATCTCTTGCCTTTTCTCTTTGCACACCAGATAACAAATGCTGGTAAGAATATAGCAAAAAGGGAGCCCTTGTACACTGTTGGTGAGAATGTAAGCTGGTACAGTCATAATGGAAAGGAGTATGAAGGTTCCTCAATAAATTAAAAATAGAACTACTATATCATCCATCAATCCAACTTCCAGGTTTATATCCGCAGGAAATGAGACCATTAACTTAAAGGGATATCTGCACCCCCATGTTCATTGCAGCATTATTTACAATAACCAAGGTATGGAAACAACCTAAGTGTTAAAAACAAATGAATGGATCAAGAAAATGTGATACACACACACACACACACACACACACACAGAGAATATCATTCAACATTAAAAAAGAAGGAAATCCTGCCATTGCAACAACACGCATGAACCCAGAGGGCATTGTGCTAAGTGGCATAAGCCAACAGAGAAGGACAAATACTGTGTGGTATCACTTACATGTGGAATCTAAAAAAAAAAAAAAAAAAGGGAAGTCAAACTCATAGAGTATAAAAGCAGCTGCCAGGGACTGTGGGGTGAGGGAAATAGGGAGAGGTTGCTGAACAGTATAAACTTTCTGTTTTAAGATGAATAAGCTCTGAGTGTCTAATGTATAACATGTCAACTGTAGTTGACAACACTGTATTGTATAATTGAAATTTTCTAAGAGAATAGACCTTAAATGTTCTCACAAAAAAAGAAAAGAATAAATATGTGAGGTAAAGAATGTGTTAAACAAATGCAAAATGACTTCCTCCACTTGGTGGGAAACAAAGCCTCTAGCAGTATCCTTGCCTGGTTTGGATCACATGCTCCTTTTTAGACTCATCACTGGTGGCCAAAAGAATGGGGTCCTACCACAGGCAGCCCTCATTAGAACCTCTACGTTTATGAAGTCAGGGAGAGAGAAGTTTCCAAAAAGAAGGGAGAAGAAGTTTCCCAGAAGGAGGGTCGCATGGACCCCATACTGGGAAACTTTGCTGAGATGACTAAATAGAAATCTCCAGCCACCTTGTCCCTAATTTTATAAGGGGATCTCCTTGAATAATTTTTGATTTACATCTTCATAAGGATAGAAATGCATTTACCATGCCCCTAATTTAAATCATAATTTCTGATTTTCTTATGCCCTAACCACATTTCCTTATGCTATGTCTCACCTAGCACGATGCCTAGTACCCAGCAGATGTTCAACCCTTATCTTGAAAGTATAAATACATTTTACCCATTCTACCTTCATCCCACTGCTTCACTTGCAAAATAATGTATTTGACACTATTACCCCTCTAAAATAATATATTAAAGTGGTAAGAATTCTGTGGTTTTCCCCAAGAAAATAATAGTCGTAAACCTAGTTCTCACCCCAGGTCTGCAGCCTACTAAATGACTTCAACCTCCTGACATTGTGGATAAGATTGTATGTAACTGGAATAAAAACCAAGGCAAGGATTCTCATAGAAAGAACTTTAATCCATCAAGCAAAAGTAATAAAAAGCAATTCACATCTTTATTAGAGACTCCTAGAAAATATATAAGGAAATCTAATTTGTAACTCTGACTACATATACTTAAATTTTTTTCTTCATTCCTCTTGTTCTTAATTTTAAAATATTTATTAAATATCTCTTATGTGCCACGCATGCTTCTATAGTGGACAAGGTTTCAATGCCCCTAAGGGCTTGTAAATCTTCCATCCCTCCCCTTGCGCTCAACTCTTAACCTCAAACGGACTGCCAAGTGCAGCCAGATGGGGCTCTTGATTTCCATGGCCTCCCCCTCCCTTTCAAGGTCTTCTTTAATAGTGCGCTTTTAAAAAGGTTTTTTTCTAACAAGTACCTTGATCTTTAGATGCAAGATCTAGTGACCCAAAGGCAGCTCTTACCCTCCCTAGGACCTGGTGGGGATGGGGATGAAGAAAGAGCTGCTCTGCAAAGGATGGCTTTTCCTTAGTACATGGAACAAACTGTAAACACTGTAACAGATAGTCATTATCTTTTCTGTTAATTGCATGACATTTTAAAAAGCGTTTTTCTATGTTTCAGAAACTGAAGAAGGGGAAAGAAGCGGGGGAAAGGAGGGGGAAAAATCATAGAAAATATGAGAATCGTTGGCAGCTGAGGAAATGAGAGAGAGAAGAGATTCCCTGCAACCTCTCTGCTTCCTGCCCTCTTGTCTCCCCAAGTGCCTTGTATGTCAGCCTTCCTCTTCCATAGGCAACTGTTGTGAAGGCTCCATGGTGTACTTTTCTCTTACCACTGTCTGCTATTGACAGCACAGAATTTAGTTTTGAAAAGGTGTGTAGTGGGAGGAAAATGCAGAAAAATGATCGAATGCAAATGGAATCATAGGAATTAACCAGGAGAATGGCTTAAAATAATATTCCAGGTTTTGAGGTCATTGACGGTCTCCTTTAATCTGCTGGAGCCTAATCTAGTAACTTCACTTGGCTTTCCCAACCAGACATCTCTTCTCCAAATATACCAGAAGAAAGCAAACTGACAGCTTTCAAATGGCCAATTTTCATGTACATTGATGAAATCTATAGGCTTTATTTCTTGAAGCCCAAGACTATTTCTTTCTATATATGTATATCAAGAATACTTTTGAATTCTTAAGTGGAGTAAACTTGTATTTGAAAGAAATGCATGTTTAACTTGTTTCAGGGTGAAAAGCAGAACTGTCTTTGAGATGATACTAAAGCACTGTGAGGCGACCACGTGTATTTTCAAATCAACTTTGAAGAATTCATGAAACCTGGAAAGGGTGTAATAGCACACTGCCTATAGCCGAGCCTCACAAAAGCTTATCACAAGGTTAGAAGAAATTCATGTAAACTCACATGAACATCAGAAGTTTCCTCTTACTGGGAAACTTTTGCAGTTTTGGAAGTCCCTTATAATTTAAAGACCTGGGTTGCAGCTTAGCTAATAGGCATCTAAATCTGGCACTAGAAGCAGATGAGAAGATATTTCAGTATACCTGGCCAGAACCTCATCATTAGAATTTCTGGATACATTCTTATTTTTGAAAGTTGCCTCACTCAAACTGAGGCAGTCTTTTAAATTTCTGTCTAAATTGGACTGGCATCTTCAGGTATATTGGCAGCATTTTAAAAGCCACTTATTTTAAAGAATATGTGAATTTGAAAAAAAAGCATAGTATATGCAGACTGCTGGATCAGGAAAGTTCCTTGCAGAGTGTCTGGATGTGTTTTATCTATAGTATTTGGCAAATACCTAGCTGTCACTCAAAAAAGACAGCTAATGTTCAGGTTAATCTAAAATACCTACTTGAAGTCTGATTTATTTTTTCCAAGTTGGTCTGGTAACTAAACAGTTTGTATTTGTGGGATGGGAGGGAGGGGAATGAAGGAAGTGTTTCCAGTAATTTAATTTAATTCCATATACTTTAAAATTTACATTGAACATTAGAGAGCTCTTCAAGCAAATGAATATTAGTCTGCCATTTAACATTAAATTTAATGTACATAAGTCCCCAAATCAGTTTGACACTAAACAGGACAATAAATAATCATTCTTAGTGTTAATCAACTCAGGCCCAGATTCATCTTTATTTTAAACCATGAATAACCAAATTACTGATGACTATGTTTGCTGATGGAAGCTATTGTCTTAGTCTATTTGGGCTGCTAAATACCAGAGACTAGGTGGCTTATAAACAACAGAAATTTACTTCTTACAGTTCTCAAGGCTAGGGAGTCCAAGATCAAGGTGCCAGCAGGTTAGATGTCTGATGAGGGCCTGGTTTGTACGTGATGCCTTCTCTCTGTCTTCATGTGGTGCAAGGGGCTAGAGAGCTCTGTGGCATTTCTTTTATAAGGGCACTAATCACCTCCCAAAGACCCCCCCATACCATCACATCGGGCATTACGTTTTCAATATATAAATTTTGGGGAGACACAGACATTAGACCATAGCAGCTGTGGATCAGAAGTCAACAGGATTTAGGGGTTTGAGGTAGGGTAGTTTTTCTGGGAGTTTGTAAAGATCTTTCATGGGGCTAAAGCAGAGCCAGAATTCACTTTATTGGTATTTGAAATGTATCCTTAGTGTATAATGGAGGTTTAGGACACCTGACTCTACTGGATGATGTTGATTGCCTAACCTGGATCTTTTCTTCTTCTCCCTTTTTATCAGAACTTTGATTTTGTTTGGGTATTTCCTCCTCCTGCATGTAATCATGTGTTTTGGGTGTAGCTCACCCCAAACCTGGCTCTAGGGGTGGGCCTAATTGGCTGAAATATAAGCCTCACTTCCTTTGTTAATATTTGCTTGAGTGATAGACATGTGACTCAACTGTGGACAATGAAACCAGAGAAAAAGTCTGCTGGGTCAGGGTAGGAGAGGGGTTCTGAGGAACATTCCTGAGAAAGAGTTATAAGAAGATATATTTCTCTATTTCTCTGAATGTTATTGTATCTGGATGTGATGCCTGGAACAGCTGCAGCTGTTTTGCTACCATCCTGAGGATAATGTGATACTGAGAAAGGCACAGAGGAATTGGAAAGAACCTGGGTCTTTGATGACAATCATAAGCCACTGAATCAACTAACTACCTCTAGACTTCTTCCTTTGTGAGATAATAAATTTTCCTATTGTTATGCTACTGGGTTCCTTTTACTGCCAGCCGAATGGACCATAACTGATAAAATTGTCCAAGGGGATTTGGAGCCTTGGTTGATTCAGTTGCTGAAATAGCTTTTCTAGTGCCAGAACTTAAAATGATGTAGGCTCTAACTATTCTATCAAAGATGAAAGGTGTATGAGACAGCTTAATTTGAGTATATGCCATTTTGAGCAAGAATCAAAGCTGTGATCTGGGGTGATCCAATAAACTTCAGTGTCACTTATTAACATGGGCTAAAAGCACCTCTATTTCTCAGGAATGCTTTCAAGAAAAATTAAATTATATAGTTTAAAAGTAGTTTTAGAAGAAAGATATGTCATGAATTCAAATAATGATAGCCCTTTCTGACCTGTCTTTATATCTGCATAGGAACAAAGGCTTATCACATTTCTTCTCCTGAGCCTACAGGGTAATCATGCATGCATGCTATTGTAATTTCAGTGGTAACAATGAAAAAAATATTTAAGGATGTTATAGAAAAAAATCTTTTTAGGGATGTACTCCCCAGATCCATTTTAATTATACTCAGACCAAATATCCACACATATGTGACATATTAAACAATATAGAATTTCAGTGCTAGACTTCTGACACACCAGTTGAGTACTCATTCTTTGATATCATGCAAAATCCATAGAATGTTTTTGAAGGAAGTTTGAAGAAGTTAAAATTTGGTTATTTTAAGAAGAGAAACATGCCATGCTTATGGATAGAAGGATTCAAATTGAAACATGCTAAATATTCATGAGCAGGAGAATGAATGAATATGTTGGAATACTTTATATAACAGTGAAAATTAACAAACAATCTATATACATTCATATAAACAGATCACATATCTATAAAGCCATGGACAGAAAAAGCAGGTTACAGAATATAAACAATATGATTGTATTAATATAAAGTATAGAACCATATGAAATGAAACTATTCTTTAGGGATACATACATTTATATAGCAAGTATTTTAGAAACTTATGATGATAGTCACATCATTTAGGAAAATTGTTACCTCTGTGTATTAGGAAAGGGAATGTGATTGGAGGGAAAGGCATATGGTACTTTAAGCTTTAACTTATATTGGAAATATTTTATTTCTTAAGTTGAATAATTAAGTTGAGTATTCACTCTATTATTTTTTACAACTTTTTGTCTGAAATTGCATAATATATTAAAAACAAAACACAATAAAAATCTCAGTTTTCTCCCCAATGGGAGTGCTAACAAATTTCCTGATTATATGAAGATGAGATTCTGACCCTCAATCTAGAAGATTCTAGATTCCCCATTCATTGTAATGTTTTCTAACTATACAGGGATGGAAGCTCCTTAGTACCTATATAAGAGAACTAGACAAACATGTGAGTTTAATCAGATTATCTGGCTGATATATCATAATTTATTATTTTTCTTTTAATACATGTCTGTTACTAGACTAGACAGTACTCTAGCAGGAAGGTGATACTATTTGGATACTCCTCTCCTGGCAAGGTAATTAAAATCATCTTTATCTTTTGTTACTGTCAGTCCATTGTCCTACTGCATCTTGCAGTAACTTCTCTTTTAAACTGTACACTGCATACCTCTCTTCCACAGCAGTTATATTTATATTTTTGTGTGTGTTTATTTTGCCAAGGTCTGTTTTCCAGACAGGAATGCAAGCTCCAAAAAGGCAGAGATTATCAGTTTTGCTCACTATTACATTCCCAGAGCTTAGTAAATTGCCTGGCAAAGAATAAGTGTTCAATATATACTAGCTGAATGGATTGAATAAAATAGAATTGCATCACTTTTTCTTTCCTTCCATAGGCTACTAACATCAAGACCTTCTCAAATTTTCCCCAGTGATATGAGAAAATGGTTTACTATCTTCTTTTCATCAAATCCCTCTGCTTTGTTTTTCTTGAATATTCTTATCATTACTTGACTATTTTATTTTAGGTTTCCCCAAGCTAAAGCCTGATTTGGATACAGACGATACTAGGAAATATTAGGAAAGAAATGGGAAGAGAAAGCAAAGAAGAAAAGCCAATGAGGGAGATTGGAACAAGATCCAGGACTGAGGAAAAGGGGCCTGGAAATTCATACCTGCAGCTGAATGTCTGGTCCTCATTTCTTGCTATAACTTGAAGGGGAGAATTGAGAGAGATGCTCACAATTAAGCCAGTCAAGTCAGTTGGCCACTATCTCATTGCTCATGTAGGTTCTGGGGACATAGCATGGCATAGAAGTTGAGATCTAGATTGTAGAGTAGGTAGTCAGATGCTGTTTGACTCCTGCCTCTTCCGCTGCACCAATTGAGATTCTTTGGGTTGCAAGTAATGGAAAACCTGGCTCTGACAAGTGTGATGAGAAAAACAACTTATGTTTTTCTGAGTTGCTACCTAGGCATTTAACGGTGAGATAACCCTGCTCATACCCAGAGTCTGGACTTTTAGATAAGAACTTGAGTTTAGGATTTCCTATATAAGTTCCCACTTTGCTTTTCCCAGGGCACCTTTTAAAATAAGCACTTAGTGTTAAGCCTGGGAAAAGTTAGTGACCTCTGTCCCAACCAACTTATAAGTAATAGGTGTTTGCTACCTTGCTGTCCATCTCCTGCTCACTGATGAGCTAGGGTGGAACTCTGCCCTTTCCTTGTCTCACTGCACCCACCCCCTGCCCCCCTTGCCTCCTTTTGAGATCTGTAAGTAATACACCTTGTGATTCTACTTTCTTTGTGAGGGTGTATTGAAACTGACCTTTCAATCAAAACAACCCAGTAAGTTTCACTTTCACAAGATGGGAGCTCAGATGCTGAGGGAGCTACCTGCTGACCCCGTGTGGGTGGCTTGTGCCCCCTCATTCAGCAGACCGTAATCTGCACATTCTTAATTCAGTACAGCAGCTCCACTTCTAAACACAAGAAGATTCAACAATAAGAAAATGCACTGACATAACTGGAAATTCAAGGTAGGATGGCCTTCAGGGTTGGCCTAATCCTGTGGCTCTGGATCTTTTCTCCCCATATTTCCCGCCCGTCAAGAAGTCAGTGTGTTTTCCTTCATCTGTTTGTTTTGTCACCAGGTTGGTATCCCCCTTGGTGACTGGGCATACACTAGCCTTTATCTTTTCTGAGAGAGCTCAGATTTTGTCAAGCGTTTGTTTTTTATATATTCCTGGAAGTTTGACCCTCTAGAGCCTAAGGGGAATATTAATTAGTCAAACCAAACATGGTAATTCTAATCTTGCTCGAGATTGGTTTAGTCCTGGGCATGTGATAAAACCATGGCCAATAAGAACTAACGAAGCTACCTGTGATACCCAGAATAGTGTCAGCCATCATGGGGAGACAAGTGCCAAGTATCAAGTCAACATGCTAAGCATGGAGGAGAAGAATAGTGGAAAATCCCAGTATTTTTTTCTCTTAAGGATATTGCTTAGCCAAGAAATTAACTCAAAGTTCCCTATCTACCTATAGGCCCTCTGTTTGTGAAGCAACAAATTTTCCTAATTTGTTAGCCAGTCTTAGTTGAGTAACCCATTTGCTGCCAAAAATTGTCCTGATACCATGGCAAAAACCTCTTATAGTTCCAAGCATTGTGTCTGCAAATCACCATGTTCAGGGAAAGAGTGGGCATCTCTAACAACAGCTACCTCTTACAAGCGGGGAGACTCTTTTGCAGGAACCCCAAGTCAACCTCCCTTTGTGTCTCATTGGCCCAGATGGGATCATATTCCTATTTTTGAACCAATCCTCCTGTGCTAATTGTCATAGGCCTGGAACAAATTACTATGTTGGCAGGATGGATTTATCTTAGATGCATCACAGCTTTTTCTGAAGTGAAGGCTGGAACACAGTGGAATAGTGTTAGAAAGAGGACAGTGAGAATGGATGCTTGGTAGGCCAACAATACCTTTTCCAGAGACTATTGCAAACTGCATCTCTAAAATGGGGGTAATAATTGTACCATCTTCATAGGGTTGCTATATGCCTTAAAAGAAATAATACTCTGCCTGGCAGAGTAAAGTACTTGACAAGTGTTTGTTATTATTGTTGTTGATGATATTCAGAAATCCTAGCCCCTTGCCCAGTCCTTTGGCATATAGCTAGTACTCAAATAGCTCATATTCTTTTTTTTTTAAGTATTCTTTTTCATCATGGTTTATTACAGGATATCGAATATAGTTCCCTGTGTTATATAGTAGGACCTTGTTGTTTATCCATCTTATATATAATAGTTAGCGTCTGCTAATCCCACACTCCCATTCCATCCCTCCCCCACCCCTCACCCCCTTGGCAACCACAAGTCTGTTCTCTACACCTGTGAGTCTGTTTCTGTTTCATAGATAAGTTAATCTGTGTCATAGTTTAGATTCCACATGTGAGTGATATCATATAGTATTTGTCTTTCATTTTCTGACTTCACTTAGTATGATAATCTCTAGTTGCACCCATGTTGCTGCAAATGGCATTATTTCATTCTTTTTTATGGCTGAGTAGTATTCCATTGTATATATATACCACATCTTCTTAATCCATTCATCTGTTGATAGACATTTTGGTTGCTTCCTTGTCCTGGTATTATAAATAATGCTTCAGTGAACACTAGGGTGCATGTATCTTTTTGAATTATAGTTTTGTCCAGATATATACCCAGGAGTGGGATTATTGGATCATATGGCAACTCTATTTTTAGTATTTTGAGGAACCTCCATACTGTTTTCCATAGAGGCTGCACCAATTTACATTCCCACCATCAGTGTAGGAGGAGTCCCTTTTCTCTGCACCCTCTCCAGCGTTTGTTATTTGTAGACTTTTTAAGGATGACCATTCTGACCAGTGTGAGGTGGTACCTCATTATAGTTTTGATTTGCATTTCTTTAATAATTAGAGATGTTGAACAACTTTTCATGTGCCTCTTGGTCATCTGTATGTCTTCTTTGGAGAAATGTCTATTTAGATCTTCTGCCCATTTTTTGATTGAATTGTTTGTTTTTTTTGTTATTGAGTTGTATGAGCTGTTTGTATATTTTGGAAATTAAGCCCTTGTCAGTCTCATCATTTGCAAACATTTTCTCCTATTGCATAGGTTGTCTTTTCATTTTGTTTATGGTTTCCTTCTGTGCAAAAGCCTGTAAGTTTTATTAGGTCCCATTTGTTTATTTTTGCTTTTATTTCTATTGCCTTGGGAGAATGACCTAAGAAAACATTGGTATGACTTATATCAAAGAATGTTTTGCCTATGTTCTCTTCTAGGAGTTTTATGGTGTCTTGTCTTATATTTAAGTCTTTAAGCCATTTTGAGTTTGTTTTTGAAAACACAACCATACAAAATCTATGGGATGCAACAAAAGCAGTTCTTAGAGGGAAGTTCATAGAGATACAGGTCTTCCTCAAAAAATAAGAGAAATCTCAAATAAACAACCTAACCTACCACCTAAAAGAATTAGAAAAAGAAGAACAAACAAAACCTAAAGTCAGCAGAAGGAAGGAAATAATAAAGATCTCAGAGGAAATTAATAAATAGAGATTAGAAAAAAATCAATAAAACCAAGAGCTGGTTCTTTGAAATGGTAAACAAAATTGATCTTGGCCAGGCTCACAAAGAAGAAAAGAGAGAGGACCTGAATAAACAAAATAAGAAATGAAAGAGGAGAAATAATAACCAATACCACAGAAATACAAAAAATCATAAGACAATACTATGAACAATTATATGTCAACAAATTTGACAACCTAGTAGAAATGGACAAGTTTCTAGAAACATACAGCTCACCAAAACAGAATCAAGAAGAAATAAATAATCTGAACAGACCAATCACTAGAAGTAAAATAGAATCTGTAAAAAAAGAAAAAGAAAAAAAAAACCTCCCTACAAACAAAAGCCCAGGATCAGATGGCTTCACTGGAGAATTCAACCAAACATACAGAGAAGAACTTATACCAATCCTTCTCAAACTCTTCCAAAAACTTGAAGAGGAGTGAATACTCCCAAAGTCGTTCTATGAAACCACCATCACCCTATTACCAAAACCAGACAAAGACAATACAAAAAAGAAAATTATAGGCCACTATCTTTGATAAATATAGATGCAAAAATTATTAACAATATATTAGCAAACCGAATCTAACAACACGTAAAAAAGATTCTATACCATGACCAAGCTGGATTCATCCCAGGATCACAAGGATGGTTCAACATATGCAAATCAACCAATTAGATGCACCACATCAACAAAAGAAAAGACAAAAACCACATGATCATCTCAATAGATGCATAAAAAGCATTGGGTAAAATTCAACATCCATTTATGATAAAAACTCTTACCAAAGTGAGTATAGAGGGAACATAACTCAACATAACAAAAGCTATTTATGACAAAACCACAGCCAATGTAATACTCAACAGTGAAAAGCTGAAAGCCTTCCTGCTAAAACCTGGAACAAGACAAGGATGCCCACTCTCACCACTTCTATTCAACATAGTATCAGAAGTCCTAGCCACAGAAATCAGATAAGAAAAAGAAATAAATGGTATCCAGATTGGAAGAGAAGAAGTAAAATTGTCATTATATGCAGATGACATGATACTGTATATAGAAAATCCTAAAGATGCCACACAAAAACTACTAGAACTGATAAATGAATTCAGCAAGGTAACAGGATACAAGATTAGCATACAGAAATCTGTTGCATTTCTTTACACTAACAATGAAATATCAGAAAGGAAAAATAAAAAACAATCCTTTTAAAACCACATCAAAAAAATAAAATACTTAGGAATAAACCTGACCAAGTAGGTGAAAGACTTATATGCTGAGAACTATAAAACATTGATAAAGGAAATTGAAGATGGTTCAAAGAAATGGAAAGATACCCCCACGCTCTTGGATTGGAAGAATTAATATTGTTAAAATGGCCATACTACCAAGCAATCTACAGATTTAATGTGATCCCTATCAAATTACCCATAACATTTTTCACAGAACTAGAACAAATAATCCTAAATTTTATATGGAATCATAAAAGACCCAGATTGCCAAAGCATTCCTGAGGAAAAAGAACAAAGCAGAGGCATAACCATCCCAAGACTTCAGACAATACTACAAAGCTGCAGTAATCAAAACAACATAGCATTGGCATAATAACAGACATATGGATCAATGGAACAGAATAGAGAGCCCAGAAATAAACCCACACACCTACAGTCAGTTAATCTTCAACAAGGGAGGCAAGAATATGCAATAGAGAAAAGACTGTCTCTTTGGCAAGTGGTGTTGGGAAAGCTGGAGAACTGCATGTAAACTAATAAACTAATAAAGTTAGAACACACCCTCACACCATACAAAAAATAAACTCAAATGTCTATGTTCTTACCCCAAGTTATAGGTCAGCAGTTTTAGTAGCAAGGAACTAAAAAAGTTACTCATTCAGCATTTCTTAAGAAAAAGGGGGGACTTACCTGGTGGTCCAGTGGTTAAGACTTCACCTTCCAATGCAGGGGGTGAGGGTTCAATCCCTGGTCAGGGAGCTAAGATCTCACATGTCTCACGGCCAAAAAACCAAAACATAAAACAGAAGCAATATTGTAACAAATTCAATAAAAACTTTAAAAATGGTCCCCATCTAAAAAAATTTTTTTTAATAATAAATAAATAAGTAAAAGAAAAAGGAGATTTAACTAAAGGATACTGATAAATTGAAAAGTTATGCCCTGCTTCCCATTTGCATTTTTGCTTTAACAATACTAATTCTCCTTGAGGCACTTCAGATGTCTTATTGAATGAATGTAAAGACACAAACAAGGAAGTGCAGGGACAAAGCACTATTTGGGAATATATCATCCTTGCTACAAATATCCTTAACATAAATAGTTGAAAAAGAATTTAGTCGGTTTGGTTATCATTTTGAACCATGTCATATGTTACTGACATGTTACTGACTGCCCTTAGATGTACACCCTGTTACAATCAGCTATAGATTAAATCACAGGACAAACATGCCTGGTGTGTTCAGTGGGATTACAGGTGGTGCAGTAGGCAAGACAGTTATTCTGAGGCTTTCCCAGGAATCCCAGAAATCCCAAGAGGATTTATCTTTGCGATCAATATTCTTTCAACCCCTCTTAAGGATGATATTTGTTGGCTACCGTCCAGACATCTCCCCTACCCACAATGCCACTGCTTCCTCCTTCTTGAAAGAACAGACTTCTCCCAATATATAAACTGGAAATGCCTAAGCTTTCCCAACCCACATTGCAAATAAGGCAGGGACATATGACCCTAATGTGACTGACGGTACTTGGGCTCTGTACCTGAGATCTAGAAAAGGTTTTCCTTCCCAATACAAAAAAGAAATGCTCTTTTTTTTTTGCCAGAACATGTACTATCTGAATATAATGCCTACAACTTCTGTAGTTATTTTGCAACCAAAAAGAGTGAATGCTGATAATATGCTGAATTGAGAAGAAATATGGAAAATTCTGTGTTCTAGACTTTGCTGAGTCACTTGTACAAACCCGGGAACCGCCCTGCCTCTGGGCTTCTTGTTGTGTGATTAATTAAATGTATTTTTTAACCTGCTGTTTTGTTCTTTGTAGCCAATTCTCTTTCCTCATTACAGTCTACTCGCCTCATTCTGTCTTCATTTTATACATTATCTAGTATGTGCGTCAGGCTGATGTGCTATCTGCCACCCAGGAGCCTGTTGCTTGGCATTGAACTTCCGTTGTTCCCACTGGCTGGTGCAGAGCCCTTGGTTCACAGTTCCACCAATATTAAATGAGCACTGATGATGTTCTGGGCACCATATTTGGGACTGGGAGATGCATAAGCATAAGTCCTATCTTTGAGAAGATATCTGTGTATTGAGAAACAAACATAACTCAAAATAATGTGGCAAATACATGATGATGTTATATGCAGATTACATATGGCCAGAAGACCTGAATGATCTCTATCTGGCTTTCTCTACTCTTAATTCTTGTTTAGGGCGTGGAAGTCAGAAAATGGGGACCTACAGGGTCATGCTAACATTAGCTATTCCCTCACTGACATTTGGACATTTTTATTAGTCTAGAAGAATCCTTATTTCACTATTTGCAATAGCTGTTGAAACCCTTTCCCATTCTTCAAGCCTTAATCACATCACTCCCACAACCCACATCATTATCATTCATCTAAACAAATAACCTTGACTCTCGTTTTGCTGAGCCATCAGGGCTTGCTACTCCATTCCTTTGGCATTCCTTTCATTCACTCCTGCCTTTGAGAAAGTGTCCTTTTATGTAACGAAGGCTAATCCTTCCTCCTTTCTCTGTGCCTTTCATTCAACAAATATTTACTGAGTGTCTACTAAGTGTGAAGTACTGGAAATACCAAGATGAAAAAGATACAGATTTTGCTTTCAGAGAGTTGATATTTATTTACAGTATCTAGCCTAGGTCTGACACATAGTAAATATTCAGAAAGTGTAATGTTTTTTCTTTTGCCTTGATCCCCTTTTCCCTCATGCTTTTGTTCAGTCTCTTCCTTTCCACCAGCTCCTTCCCGATAGCCTAATACTCAGGCCTCTCTTTTTTGTCACTAAAACCTTTCCTTGACCTTTTTGCTTCCTGAAGTCATATCTGAATCCTCCTTTACCCTTTATCTATGCCCACCAAATTCTCTTCTCTCCCTTCCCTCCACCTACACCTTTGTGCATGCCCTCATCACACTGACATCTCTGGGTCTTCTTACCTTTAGTCTTTCCTGCTCCAATCCATCTTCTGCTTAAAGCACCACTTTGATCGTGTTATCTTCCGATCAGAAGTCTTCAGTGGATTGCTATCCTCTAACAATAAAATCTGTTATCTTGGACTCACTTTCAGAGTCTTCCACAACATGGCCCTAAATTGTCTTTCCAAATGTGCCCTACTTTTCCCTA
This sequence comes from Hyperoodon ampullatus, assembly GCF_949752795.1. Classification (NCBI taxonomy): domain Eukaryota; kingdom Metazoa; phylum Chordata; class Mammalia; order Artiodactyla; family Ziphiidae; genus Hyperoodon; species Hyperoodon ampullatus. Next base: position 67,098,933 of record NC_136915.1, read on the forward strand.
CACTTACGTACTGCTCCATCCACCTGCGTGTATGCTCTCCTTTCCCATTTCCCTGCCTTTGTTAACTTTGTTCACTCATTCTAGTAATTCACCTGCTTTTATTCCCAACTGTTAAAAAAAAATCTTGGTTCTTTGCTTTTTTTTTTTTTTTTTGCGGTACGTGGGCCTCTCACTGTTGTGGCCTCTCCCGTTGCAGAGCACAGGCTCCGGACACGCAGGCTCAGCGGCCATGGCTCACGGGCCCAGCCGCTCTGCGGCATGTGGGATCTTCCCGGACCGGGGCACGAACCCGTGTCCCCTGCATTGGCAGGCGGACTCTCAACCACTGCGCCACTAGTGAAGCCCCAGTTCTTTGCTTTTTGTTGTTAATATCTTGGCTAAGAGTCTTGGATAGTAGGAAATTCAGGTCTTCTGACAGGATAGTGGAGATGATACTTTAAGCTGGGAAAATTTGAGTGCCGTTCATATCTAAAGGCTTACATGTCTATGCAGAGAGTGACCCAGTTATATGAAATGGTGGGGAGCTAATAGCATTGGAGGGAGGGTTGAGAGTGATGGGTTAGAACTGGGTATTTCATTTAATGAACCTGATTTCGGACGCAGACAGCAGTAAGCGGCAGCAGTAGCTGGAAGCAAGATCTTAGTTCCCGGGCTGGGAGTCCTAACTGCTAGACCACAGAGGCCAGCTGCTAGGGCCTGGGTCCTTAGTTCTTGTCTGCCTTGTCAGGAATGAATTCAGGTGAGGAGGCAGAAGGGAAAGAGAAAAGTAAAAAATTTATTGGAAAAGCAAAGTACATGCGGAAATATGCACGGGCGAACTCAGAAAGAGAGTCGCGCCTTTGGGAAATTTAAATCCTTTATAAGGGGTCGGTTTTCCGGGTTTTTGTTTCCTTTCTGGCTGATCATCTTGCTTTGTCTCTCCTGGCTAATTAGTCTCAGGACCTTCCTCATAGGTGCACATGCACCTCTCAGTCAAGATGGATCCTGCCGTGAAGGTGTCTGGGAGAAGCAAGACGCATTATGGCCTGTCCCCCCACTTTTGACCCCCAAGGAGCCTTTCTGTGCATGTGTAGTGTCTCCCTTGTCCCAAGGAAAGGGGGGAGCAGAGATCCCTTGATCCTTTATTCAAACGATGTTCTGCCCCTCTTTGTTCTTGCCATGACTGTTATCTTAGGACATCCACAAGAGACAAAGCTTGGGTATTCACCCTGTCTCTGTCATTGCTTCCATTTTGGAGAGCAAACAGGAGGCTCCTTTTAAATGCCTAACCTGAAACCCACCTATCTCCTGTCTCAGGAAATGCAAACAGGAGGCTAGTTGTAAGTGTCTGGCCTGAAGCCCACTTTTTCCTGCCGCATGTAATGTAAACAGAAGGCCAGTTGTAAATGTCTAACCTGGAGCCCATCTGTCTCCTGCCTCAAACCCTGGATTTACATGGCTTTGCAATCAATGTTATTTGAAGTTGCACTTGTATTGATGTTATATTGAATGATAAACTTAATTTATTAAATCTCATCCATGTTGTGTTTATTGAACTAAGTGGCTCAACTAGATCTTTTCCTGGAGTCCTCGGAAAGGTGTGTCCACTGTATAGGCACTTATAAGTCATTTATTGAGTATTTACTGCTATGTAATGGAGGGTTTGATAGTGGGAGGTGTGATTAGTGAGGAAACTAATTTTAGTTATGTAACGTATTGGGAACCAGGTTCCTTTATTTTATAATACATCTCAACTTTGGCATATAAAGGAGTTAGTAAGCTTAAAAAATTTTAAGGCTAAAAATATAAAAAAAATTTTTTCTTAATATAAAACCAATACATATTCATCTTAAGAATTTGGAAAATACAGAGAATAGAAATTATTACTAATACCACTAATATTTTTCATCTTAGAAAATCTCCTTGTATGTATTTTTATGTATGTGTATAAAAGCCAAGATGTTTAAAAATATTTTAAGCTATTTAAAATGTTAACTTTAACATATATGATATATAAGGTATAGTTATCTTTTTTTTTTTTTTTTTTTGGTACGTGGGCCTCTCACTGTTGTGGCCTCTCCCGTTGCGGAGCACAGGCTCCGGACGCGCAGGCTCAGCGGCCATGGCTCACGGGCCTAGCAACTCCACGGCATGTGGGATCTTCCTGGACCGGGGCACTAACCCGTATTCCCCTGCATCGGCAGGCGGACTCTCAACCACTGCGCCACCAGGGAAGCCCAGGTATAGCTATCTTTAACATACATATCTTCATAGGTATACATACATCTTTAAGATGTATCTGTGTGTATATGTATATAAATCTCATAAAACGTGTTAAAATAGTTTGACTTTTATTTACATTTGGTTAGGCTAGCCAGACTTAATCTTTCCTAATTAGACATTTTATTAGATTTTTATAAACATGACATTGTTTTCCAAAAAGAAATTAATTTGAACTATGTGTATATTATACAATTATATACAGTATCTTTGTTTAAATGACCAAGTTATGTCTTTTACCTAAAGGTATTAAACCCAAGAAAAACAAATCTCCTTGCAGTGGGGTTTTTGTTAAGTTGATAGTACTTGTTTTTTTAGAATGCTTACCAGGTTTGAAATTGAATATTTGTTCTCTGGTTTTGCCTTGGGTTGTTTGATGTTGATTGGGGAATAGCTTGCCTGGGGCCTTCCTAAACCTACATTGACACCATTTCCTCACCTGGCGATTTCATGTCAGAAAAGTTCTGTGAACTTGTATCATATTTGCTCCCTGGCACAATGTTACCATGTTATCTGGGGAGCTCCTATAAATATATATTTACGAGCATAAGGATGGTAAATTGATTGTGGAGAATTCCCTTTCTACATACAGAGGAAATATTTTTTAACAAAACTCCAAAGTCTAACACTGCCAAGAATATGAAACTCCAAATCCCTAGCCTGTGTAAATGTGTAATTATCTGTGAAACTAGATTTTTTTTTTTTCAGTCAAAACACCGAGTTTGGTCCCCATCACCTGTAGGTAATTAGCTGGGATTACAGGGTGCATCTGGCCATCCTTTTAGAAATCAGTCTCTGTTATGCAGAACAAATAAGGTTTCTGAGCCTGGAGACAACCCCCTGCTAACCTTGGTGAAAAAGCAGTAGCACTCACAGCAGCTCTTCTTTGATTAAAAATTAATGGTGATGTGAGCGCTGCGAATTAATTATGAGCTGTGAAATCTATGTCTGATACATTTAAGAAAAAATGAAAACTATGACTGCTCAAAACAGACTATTTTCAGTACCTTTTCCTCCATACAAAAAAAAAAAAGTTTTAATTGATTTCAATAGTTTTTTTCCCTTAAAGAACAATGTTAACTACGTGTTTTGTTCTTCTATGATTTTTTTAAAGATCTCAAATAGTATTTTCTTCCAAATAATTCTAATAAAATTAGCAATGCATTCTTAATTTTGTTAGCAATTTGAGTACAAGAATGTTTATATTTTATGGAAGGCTTAGAACAATGAGAATGAAATCAGAAGAGATTTGTTATTTGCTATTCTCTGTTACTTGTTTAATATTTGTTTTAGTTAATTATTAGAATTACATGAAATATATTTTGCATGAAATATTTCAGTATGAAGGAACAGATGCTTGGGAAGATATAAAATAATTCGTTTGCCTTGGGAATTTTTTCTCCCATTTTTCATGATTTGGTATTTGGTGCTTTTCCAAGGTGTTCTCGTCGCTTAATGAGGCCTGGGAAAGATGAGATGACAGGCTTATTGGAAGTGCTAATTTTTACAAATGGCTTCCTTCAGGATTTGCCCTCAAGATTTCACTACCCTATGTTTTCAAAGCAAAATCTTGATGTAAGGTACTAAGGTCCTGAAATATTTGTGGGATACATATTTTCCTCCATCCCCCCTGCCTGCCTGCCTTCCTTCCTTCTCTCTTTCCTCCCTTCTTTCCCCCCTTCCTCCCAACCTTCCTTCCTTGGAAAGGGAATATTGCCTGCCATTGCAGTAAACAAAGAATGTTGTCTGCCATCAAGACATCAACCACTCCAGTGGCCAAATGTGCGCCCTGAGGTGAATTCAGGATGGAGAAAATCAGGAAGCATTCTGTGCTCTGGATACTGTCCCTAGATAGTTAAGATGCATATCTAAGGTATCATTTCAATGGGCCCAGACTCTTCCATCTTCCCATACATAGAAAAGCACTAAAAACTTTAAATTGAGATGTCTGTTCTTTATGATTAGCAGTAATCTTTTGATGTTTGGCTACAGGTTTTTTGTTTTCTGGTTTATTTTTAACAAAAAGTCCTATATATCCTGGCTTCTCCCTTACCTCTTCTGAGCAGTTCCTCAGAGCTATCTGAGAGCTGTCTCCAGGATATAGTCCTCAGTAAGGTCCCCAAGTGAAACTTAACTTCCAACTTTTAGGTTATGCCTTTTTCTTAAGTTGACCTTCCCTCCCTCCCTCCCTCCCTTCCTTCCTTCCCTCCTTCCCTTCTTTTTCCTTCTCCTTCATGTATGTATTCAATCATTTATTCATCCTTCATTATTGATTACCTTCTAGATGCTCACTACATTTAGTTCTCTGAGGTGATCAGATAAAACAGAGTCCTAACTGAGCCCTTATTTTTTTGTTTTTTAAGTTTATATCTTTTTTTTTTTTTTTAATTTTGGGCGTAATGTGCAGCTTGTGTGATCTTAGTTCCCTGACCAGGGATTGAACCCGGGCCCACAGCAGTGAAAGCACCAAGTCCCAACCACTGGACTGCCAGGGAATTCCCTGAGCCCTTATTTAATCCTCTTAACAACCCTATGATTTAGGTTTATTATTATTCTTATCTGCATTTAAGAAATTGAAGCTTGGAGATGTTAAGTCCTTGCTTGCCTAAGGTCATTGAGCTAATAAAAAATGAAAGGTCAGAGTCTTTTCTTCTCCCTTTGCCCACCTTGGAGCAAACCCTCTCTCAGCGTATCAGAGATAACTCTGAACCCAGATCTGTCATTTTCCAGAATGAAAGCTTATTATGCTACACCATTCTGCATTCACACACAAAGGTGGAAAAATGTGTGAAAGAGGAAGTGTTGGCTACTTTAAGCAGAATCAACTAAACTTTAGAGGAACCCATGATGATAAAAACTTTGGGAAATCTTTGTAAGAATATGTACCACTTATTGAGTGTTGTTAGGTCCAGGAAATTTTCATATTTATCTCCAACTCTTACAGCAGTTCTATAAACGTTGTCCCTTTTACAGATGGAAAACTGTGGCCTAGTTTAGAAAGATTATCTTGCTGAAAATCACAGTCTAGTAAGAAGTTGGGGATTTGAATTCAGGTCTCTTTGATTTATGTTCTTTCCACTACACTACATGATGTCTGGAGGATGAAGCCAGAAGGACCAACTAAGCACTCTCATACATATTCTCTTATGTGTTTTTTTTAGATTTCTTTTCTCTTTTTTAAAAAAAAAATTTATTGGAGTATAGTTGATATACAATGTTGTGTTAGTTTCAGATGTACAGCAAAGTGAATCTATTATGATACACATATATCCACTCTTTCATAGATTCTTTTCCCATATAGGCCATTACAGAGTATTGAGTAGAGTTCCCTATGCTATACAGTAGGTCCTATCTATTTTACATATAGTAGTGTGAGTATGTCAATCCTAATCTTCCAATTTATCCCTCCCCCACTTACCCTTGGGTAACCATAAGTTAGTTTTCTATTAATACATCTGTAACTCTATTTCTGTTTTGTAGATAAGTTCAATTGTACCCTTTTTTCAGATTCCACATGTAAGTGATATCATATGGTATTTGTCTTTCTCTGTCTGATTTATTTCACTCAGTATGAGAATCTCTAGGTCCGTCCATGTTGCTGCATATGGCATTAATTTGTTCCTTTTTTTATGGCTGAGTTGTATTCTCTCTCTCTCTTTTTTTTTCTTTCAGTTTATTTGAGTTTTCCACAGTGCAAAACATGCTGTTGATTGTCAGCCACTGAATGGAATTTATTTATTTATTTGTTTTTAAGTTTATAACTTTAAGTGTTTGTTGATTTTAAGTATAGTTGGAGTATAGTTTTTTTTTAATAGATCTTTTTTGGAGTATAATTGCTTCTCTTATTAAGTGCTTATTATGCCAGTGCTTCAGTGACTGAGGACAGACAAACAAACTCTTCCCTCATAAAAACCTACTCTCTAGTTCTTCTAATACTGAAGCCAAAGTTGTTTTTAGCCTACTGCCTATGAGAACATTTCTTATATGCTTATCTATTTTGGCTAAAAATGGTGCATAAAGTAGAGCCATATTTCTGAAAATGTTAATTAGGAGATTGGTTTTCTGTTTTCATTAAGGACAAATGTCTTTTGTGAGGAGAGGAAAGAATAGAAGTTCAGTGTTTATGTAACACTGGGCCACATTAACCATCACGTTAACTGTGGGATAACAGTCAGCTTTGCTGTGGAGTTTTCTATTTTAAGTGTTTAGAGCCCTCTAGTTAAAAAGTTTCTGTTAAGTTATTATGATTACATTTTATTCACAAAAGGAAAAGAGTAGAGGAAGTGACCTAAAGAAATAATAATAAAAAGCCAACATTTGCTGAGTGCTCACTGCATGCTAGGTACTGTGCTTTGTGTGTACACATAGAATTTAATGTAATCCTCACAGCAACTCTAGAATGAGATAACCTTACAGTCCCCATTTCACAGAGAAGACTGAAGCACAGAGAAGTCAAGCAATATGGCCAAGGTCACACAGATGAATGGGAATTTGAATCTAAGCAGCTGATGATCCAGGTTAATTAAATTCACTTAACAGTTGCTCATCGCTCCCTTTATTTTGCACATGTAAACACAGTATCACCTTCATTTCATTTAATTCAACTGACATTTTTGCTGTGAGCCCTCTAAAGTGTCATAATTTTTCATTGTCATCACCAAAGATTTAATTAGCACCACCTCATGCTAGGTGGCCAACATACACAATGTTTGACAAAAGCTAAGGTAATGTTTTTCTTCCAGGTTTTTTATTTGTGTCCTCTCAGTGTTGTATCTCTTCATATTCTTTCTGCAGAAAGTGACAAGCTCTCTTCAGAATACCAGTGATTTATTCCTTTCTCTTCTTGTGTAAGACATAATTCAGATTATGGAAAGGGCCATTTTCAGAAGCCTAAGTTTAGGTCAGGTAGCACAAACACGTGGGATGCATTCAGGTTCTAGTTTTTTTTTTTTTTTTTTTCTTTTTTGTGGTACGCGGACCTCTCACTGTTGTGGCCTCTCCCGTTGTGGAGCACAGGCTCCGGACGTGCAGGCTCAGCGGCCATGGCTCACGGGCCCAGCCGCTCTGCAGCATGTGGGATCTTCCCGGACCAGGGCACGAACCCATGTCCCCTGCATCGGCAGGCGGACTCTCAACCACTGCGCCACCAGGGAAGCCCCCGGTTCTAGTTTTTATAGCTTTCTAAAATCGGTGAGAACTGGAGTGTGTCTTGCTTTAAAATTTTTTTGTTTATTTTTTCTTACAAGATGATCTTGAGGTGCAGTAAGAATCAAAGGAATCATAGGAAGCAAAGATCCATGCAAATGCAGGGCAAGCCTTTGGCTATTTGGTTATGCGAGATCAGATAGTGTAAGGACAACTGCAGCTTCCCAGTCCCACCTCTGGCAGCAGGGAGCCGGGTCCATCCTGAGCTGCCTCTTTTTAGGCCATTTCTCATCCTTTGATGTGTTGTATCTGCATGTCATTCTCTAGCTCTGATCTCCTGCATTTCATTGTCAGCCATGGATATGCACCCTGCTGCTTCTCACTTCCATCCCAAGGCCAGCCCCGGGCAGACGGTTTAAAAAACAACAACAACAACAAAAAACCTGTCTTGCTTCTCTGCAGATGGAACGCTTTACAAAGAGATAATCCAGCTGATTCTTTTCTCCCAGTTTGAGTAAGAATGAACTCGCCTCTGGGTCAGGAATGAGCTACACTGTCAGAAGAAAAGGCAGTTAATGATGGAAGTCTGTGCTCTTGGTTTTGAGTTCTTAAGTACTGATTTAGACACAAGTTCAAGAATTCAAGTCTCTATACTGCTACTCCCTAGCCCCCTCTTTGAGTCTCAGTTTCCTCTTCCATGAACTCAAAAGTTGGTGAAAGAAGTCAAAGAGATGATGCATGTACAATGTTTAGCATATGGCCTGATACATGCTGAGGGCTCAGTTAACGTTATTTATTACTGTTGTTGTTTTGGGTTTTTTTGTGTTTTTTAAATAAATTTATTTTATTTATTTATTATTTTTGGCTGTGTTGGGGATTCGTTGCTGCACGCGAGCTTTCTCTAGTTGTGGTGAGCGGGGGCTACTCTTCGTTGCGGTGCACAGGCTTCCATTGCGGTGGCTTCTCTTGTTTCAGAGCACAGGCTCTAGGCGCGCGGGCTTTAGTAGTTGTGGCTCACGGGCTGTAGAGCACAGGCTCAGTAGTTGTGGCGCATGGGCTTAGTTGCTCCGCGGCATGTGGAATCTTCCTGGACCAGGGCTCCAACCCATGTCCTCTGCACTGGCAGGAGGATTCTTAACCACTGCGCCACCAGGGAAGCCCTGTTGTTTTGGTTTTTATTTCTTGGAGAAGCAAAAAGCATCCAACTTCTGTTTTTAAATCTTCCCCAGAAGCATGGTCACCAGTGTCCTACAAAACAGCTAATAATGTTAACCCCTTCACACCAACCTCGTTCCCAGTGGAGCTAGGCGACTGTGCTTTGCCATATAAGCATGTAAGCGTGTAAGAGGCCCTTCAATTAATGAAAGACTTTTTCAGGGAAGCCTCCACTGACATCTTATTGTAAATTTCAACTCCCTCCTCTTCCCCCATCTTCCATACCCTTCCCTACTTTTGACTCCTGATCCATCCATTTCAGAGGGATGTGTCTTTTAAAAATTATACTGTGTGGGCTTCCCTGGTGGCACAGTGGTTGAGAGTCCGCCTGCCGATGCAGGGGACACGGGTTCGTGTCCCGGTCCGGGAAGATCCCACATGCCGTGGAGCGGCTGGGCCCGTGAGCCATGGCCGCTGAGCCTGCGCGTCCGGAGCCTGTGCTCTGCAACGGGAGAGGCCACAACAGTGAGAGGCCCGCGTACTGCAAAAAAAAAAAAAAAAAAATTATACTGTGATGGTGAATTTTAAAATTGCTCCTAGTAATTTTGTCAGGCAGTTCTCACTTAAGATGCTTTGTGGTTATATTGTTAGAAGCATGGAAATTAATATTTACATTACTTTCTTGGCATAATGTACTTCTTATCATTATGTAAAGTCTCTCTTTAACCCTAATAGTACTTTCTGACTTAAATTTTCTTTTGCCTGAAATTAATATTAAAGCATCAATTTTCCTTTCTGTACAATGGAATATTACTCAGCAATAAAAAGGAACAGACTGGGCTTCCCTGGTGGCACAGTGGTTGAGAGTCCACCTGCCGATGCAGGGGACACGGGTTCGTGCCCCGGTCCGGGAGGATCCCACATGCCGCGAAGCGGCTGGGCCCGTGAGCTGTGGCTTCTGAGCCTGCGCGTCCGGAGCCTGTGCTCTGCAACGGGAGAGGCCACAACAGTTAGAGGCCGGCGTACTGCAAAAAAAAAAGAAAGAGACTAGTGATACACCTGACAGGGATGAGTCTCAAAAACATTAAGCTGAGTGAAAGAAGCCAGACAGAAAGATTAAATGCAGTAGAATTTCATTTAAAAACTCTAGGAAAAAAATCTAATTTATAGTGACAGAAAGCAGGTCAGTGGTTACTTGGGGACAAGGTTGGTTAGAGGAATTGATTGGAAAGGGGCATAAGGAAACCTTTCAAGGTAAGGGAAATGTTCTGTACCTTGATTTGTAGTAGTAGTTACATGGTTGTATATATTTGTCAAAACTCACAAACTATACTCTTTAAATGGATGCTCATTATTGTACATGAAATATGTTTTGATAAAGGTGAATAATAAAAAAAGATCTGATTTGATGGTTTCTGTTCCTTACAACATGAGCTTTTTTTGCCCTCATTATGAATGATAGTTTAGTGCCACACAGATTTTTGAGTTGATAGTCATTTTCCCTCATACTTCAAACATGTTATTCTATTATCTATGTATCATTGCTGAGGAGAACTCAGTCAGTCCAATTGCTAACATGTCTTGTTTTCCTTCTTTCAGCAGCATTGAAGATTTACTTTTTGTTTCGGAAGTTGTACATTTTCACTAAGATGTATATAGTTGTTGATTTGTTTTTATTTATTGTATTTGAAATTTGGTGTGATCCATAATGACTTACTTATATAATGACTTACTTCTTTCTTCAATTCTGGAAAGTTCTCAGCCATTCTTTCTTTGGATGTTGGTTCTTCTTCATCTTTTCCATTATTTCCTTCTGCAATTCTTTTTTTCTTTTTTTTAATAGATCTTTATTGGAGTATAATTGCTTCACAATACTGTATTAGTTTCTGTTGCACAACAAAGCGAATTAGCCATATGCATACACATGCCCCCATATCCCCTCCTTCTTGAGCCTCCTTCCCAACCTCCCTATCCCACCCCTCTAGTTCATTGCAAAGCACTGAGCCAATCTCCCTGTGTTATGCTGCTGCTTCCCACCAGCCAACTATTTTATATTCGGTAGTGTATGTATGTCGATGCTACTCTCACTTCACCCCAGCTTCACTCTCCCACCCCATGTCATCAAGTCCATTCTCTATGTCTACATCTTTATTCCTGCCCTGCAACTAGGTTCATCAGTAGCATTTTTTTTTTTAGATTCCATATATATGTGTTAGCATATGGTATTTGTTTTTCTCTTTCTGACTTACTCCACTGTGTATGACAGACTCTAGGTCCATCCACTTCACTACAAATAACTCAAATTCGTTTCTTTTTATGGCTGAGTAATATTCCATTGTATATATGTGCCACATCTTCTTTATCCAGTCATCTGTCAATGGATATTTAGGTTGGTTCCATGACCTGGCTATTGTAAATAGTGCTGCAATGAACATTGTGGTACATGTCTCTTTTTGAATTATGGTTTTCTCAGGGTATATGCTCAGTAGAGGGATTGCTAGGTCACATGGTAGTTCTATTTTTAGTTTTTTAAGGAACCTCCATACTGTTTTCCATAGTGGTTGTATCAATTTACTTTCCTACCAACAGTGCAGGAGGGTTCCCTTTTCACCGCACCCTTTCCAGCATTTATTGTTCCCAGATTTTTTGATAATGGCCATTCTGACCAGCATGAGGTAATACTTCATTGTAGTTTTGATTTGCATTTCTATAATACTTAGTGATGTTGAGCATCTTTTCATGTACCTCTTGGCCATCTGTATGTCTTCTTTGGAGAAATGTCTATTTAGGTCTTCTGCCCATTTTTTAATTTGTTTATTTATTTATTTATTTATTTATTTATGGCTGTGTTGGGTCTACGTTGCTGCACGTGGGCTTTCTCTAGTTGTGGCAAGCAGGCTACTCTTCGTTGCGATACGCGGGTTTCCCATTGCGGTGGCTTCTCCTTGTGGTGGCTTCTCCTGTTGTGGAGCATGGGCTCCAGGTACATGGGCTTCACTAGTTGCATCATGTGGGCTCAGTAGTTGTGGCTTGTGGCCTAGTTGCTCTGCGGCATGTGGGATCTTCCCAGACCAGGGCTCATATCCCCTGCATTGGCAGGCGGATTCTTAATCAGTGCACCACCAGGGCAGTCCCATCCACCCATTTTTTAACTGGATTGTTTGTTTTTTTGATATTGAGCTCCATGAGCTGTTTGTATATTTTGGAGGTTAACCCTTTGTCTGTTGTTTCATTTGCAAATATTTTCTCCCATTCTGAGGTTGTCTTTTTCATCTTGTTTATGGTTTCCTTCGCTGTGCAAAAGCTTTTAAGTATAACTCCCATTTGTTTATTTTTGTTTTTATTTCTGTTACTCTAGGAGGTGGGTCAAAAAAGATCTTACTGTGGTTTATGTCAAAGAGTGTTTTTCCTATGTTTTCCTCAAAGAGTTTTTTTTTTTTATTATTATTTTTTTTTTTATTTTTTTATTTTTTTTCCTCAAAGAGTTTTATAGTGTCTGGTCTTACATTTAGGTCTTTAATCCATTTGGAGTTTATTTTTGTGTATGGTGTTAGGTAGTGTACTAATTTCATTCTTTCACATGTATGCTGTCCAGTTTTCCCAGCACCACCTACTGAAGAGATTGTCTTTTCTCCATTGTATGCTCTTGTGTCCTTTTTTGTAAATTAGGTGCCCATATGTGTGTGGGTTTATCTCTGGGTATTCTATCCTGTTCCATTGATCTATATTTCTGTTTTTGTGCCAGTACCATAGTGTCTTGATTACTGTAGCTTTGTAGTATAGTTTGATGTCAGGGAGCCTGATTCCTCCAGCTCTGTTTTTGTTTCTCAAGATTGCTTTGGCTATTTGGGGTCTTTCGTGTTTCTCTACAAATTGTAAAAATTTTTGTTCTAATTCTGTGGAGAATGCCATTGGTAGTTTGATAGGGATTGCACTGAATCTGTAGATTGTTTTGGGTAGTATAGTCAATTTCACAATATTGATTCTTCCAATCCAAGAACATAATATATTTCCCCATCTGTTTGTATCATCTTTAATTTCTTTCATCAGTGTCTTATAGTTTTCTGCATACAGGTCTTTTGTCTCCTTAGGTAGGTTTATTCCTAGGTATTTTATTCTTTTTGTTGCAATGGTAAATGGGAGTGTTTCCTTAATTTCTCTTTCTGATTTTTTGTTGTTGGTATATAGGAATGCCAGAGATTTCTGTGCATTAATTTTGTATCCTTCAATTACAAAATTCATTTTTTAGTTCTAGTAGTTTTCTGGTGGCATCTTTAGGATTTTCTATGTATAGCATCATGTCATTGGCAAACAGTGACTGTTTTACTTCTTCTTTTCCAATTTGTATTCCTTTTGTTTCTTTTTCTTCTCTGATTGCTGTGGCTAGGACTTCCAAAATTATGTTGAATAAGAGTGGCAAGGGTGGACATCCTTGTCTTCTTCCTGATCTTCGTGGAAATGCTTTCAGTTTTTCACCATTGAGTATGATGCTTGCTGTGGGTTTGTCATATATGACCTTTATTATATTGAGGTAGGTTCCCTCTATACCCATTTTCTGGAGAGTTTTTATCATAAATGCATGTTGAATTTTGTCAAAGCTTTTTCTGCATCTATCAAGATGATCATATGGTTTTTATTCCTTAATTTGCTCATATGGTGGATCACATTGGTTGATTTGCAGATATTGAAGAATCCTTGCATCCATGGAATAAATCCCACTTTATCATGTGCTTTTAATGTGCTGTTGGATTCTGTTTGCTAGTATTTCGTTCAGGATTTTTGCGTCAATGTTCATCAGTGATATTGGTCTATAATTTTCTTTTTTTGTGATATCTTTTTCTGGTTTTGGTATCAGGGTGATGGTGGCTTTGTAGAATGAATTTAGGAGTGTTTCTCCCTCTGCAATTTTCTGGAAGAGATTGAGAAGGATCGGTGTTAGCTCTTCTCTAAATGTTTGATAGAATTCACCTGTGAAGCCTTCTGGTCCTGGACTTTTGTTTGATGGAAATTTTTAATAATGGTTTCAATTTCATTACTTGTGATAGGTCTGTTTATATTTTCTAATTCTTCTTGGTTCAGTCTTGGAAAATTGTACCTTTCCAGAGTTTGTCCATTTCTTCGTGGTTGTCCATTTTATTGGCATATAGCTGTTTGTAGTAGTCCCTTATAATCCTCTGTATTTTTGCAGTGTCAGTTGTGATTTCTCCTTTTTCATTTCTAATTTAATTAATTTGCATCCTCTCCTTTTTTTTCCTGATGAGTCTGGCTAAGGGTTTATCAATTTTGTTTATCTTCTCAAAGAACCAGCTTTTAGTTTTATTGATCTTTGCTATTGTTTTCTTTGTTTATATTTCATTGATTTCTGCTCTGATCTTTATGATTTCTTTCCTTCTACTGACTTTGGGTTTTCTTTGTTCTTCTTTCTCTAGTTGTTTTAAGTGTAGGCTTAGATTGTTTGTTTGAGATTTTTCCTGTTTCTTGAGGTGAGACTGAATTGCCATAAACTTCCCTCTTAGATCTACTTTTGGTGCATCCCATAGGTTTTGAGTTGTCGTGTTTTCGTTGTCACTTGTTTCTCTGTATTTTTTTATTTCATCTTTGATTTCTCCAGTGATCTCTTGGTTATTTAATAGTGCACTGTTTAGCCTCCATGTATTTGTGTTTTTTACAGTTTTTTTTTCCTGTACTTGATTTCCAATCTCATAATGCTGTGGTCAGAAAAGATGCTTGATGTGATTTCAATTTTCTTAAGTTTTCCGAGGCTTGATTTGTGACCTAAGATGTGATATATCGTGGAGAATGTTCCGTGTGCACTTGAGGAGAAAGTGTATTCTGCCACTTTTGGGTGGAATGTTCTATAAATATCAATTAGATCTATCTGGTCTATTGTGTCATTTAAAGCTTGTTTTTCCTTATTTATTTTCTGTTTGGATGATCTGTCTGTTGGCGTAAATGGGGTGTTAATGTCTACCACTATTATTGTGTTACTGTCGATTTCTCCTTTCATGGTTGTTAGCATTTGCCTTATGTATTGAGGTGCTCCTATGTTGGGTGCATAAACATTTATAATTGTTATATCTTCTTCTTGGATTGATCCTTTGATCATTATGTAGAGTCCTTCCTTATGTCTTGTAACAGTCTTTATTTTAAAGTCTGCTTTATCTGATATGAGTATTGCTACTCCAGCTTTCTTTTGATTTCCATTTGCATGGAATATATTTTTCTATTCCTTCACATTCAGTCTGTATGTGTCCCTAGATCTGAAGTGGCTCTTGTAGACAGCATATATATTGGTCTTGTTTTCATATCCATTCAGACAGTCTGTGTCTTTTGGTTGGGGCATTTAATCCGTTTACATTCAAGGTCTTATCAATATGTATGTTCCTATTGCCATTTTCTTAATTGTTTTTTGGGTTTTTTTTCTTCCTTTGTGTTTCCCACTTAGAGAATTTTTTTTAACAATTGTTGTAAAGGTGGTTTGGTGGTGTTGAATTCTCTTAGCTTTTGCTTGTCTGAAAAACTTTTGACTTTTCCATCGAATCTGAATATCCTTGCTAGGTAGAGGATCTTGGTTGTAGGTTTTTCTCTTTCATCACTTTAAGTATATCCTGCCACTCCCTTCTGCCCTGCAGAGTTTCTGCTGAAAAAATCAGCTGATAACCTTATGGGGATTCCTTTGTATGTTATTTTTTGGTTTTCCCTTGCTGATTTTAATATTTTTTCTTTGAATTTAATTTTTGTTGGGTTGATTAATATGTGCCTTGGTGTGTTTCTCCTAGGGTTTATCCTGTATGGGACTCTCTGTGCTTCCTGGGCTTGGGTGACTATTTCCTTTCCCATGTTAGGGACATTTTCCACTATAATCTCTTCAAATATTTTCTCAGACCCTTTCTTTTTCTCTCCTTCTTCTGGGACCCCTATAATTTGAATGTTGATGCATTTAGTGTTGTCCCAGAAGTCTCTGCGATTGTCTTCAGTTCTTTTTATTCTTTTGTCTTTATTCTGCTCCTCGGCAGTTATTTCCACCATTTTGTCTTCCAGCTCACTAATTCATTCTTCTGCCTCAGTTACTCTGTTATTGTTTCCTTCTAGTGTATTTTTCATTTCAGTTATTGTGTTGTTCATCTATGTTTGTTTGTTCTTTAGTTCTTCTAGATCTTGGTTAAATATTTCTTGTATTTTCTCAATCTGTGCTTCCATTCTATTTCCGAGATTCTGGATCATCTTTGCTATCATTACTCTGAACTCTTTTTCAAGTAAGTTGCCTATTTCCTCTTCATTTATTTGGTCTTGTAGGATTTTTCCTTGTTCCTTCATCTGTAATATTACTTTTTGCCATATCATTTATTTTTTTTATGAGTGTGATTGTGTTCCTGTCTTACTGGTTGTTTAGCCTGAGGCTTCCGACACTGGAGTTTGTAGGCTGTTGGGTAGAGCTGGGTCTTGGTGCTGAGATGAGGAACTCCTTGAGACCTCACTCCAATGAATATTCCCTGGGGTCAGAGGTTCTCTGTTAGTCAAGTGGTTTGGACTCAGAGCTCCCACCACAGGAGCTTTGGCCCAACCCCGGGCTCATGAACCAAGATCCCATAAGCTGCGTGGGACTGCAAAAAAAAAAGAAAAAAAAACCACAAAGACAATAACAAAGTAAAACATAACATTAGACTAGGAAGCTAACAGATAAGTTAGAAAGAAAGTAAAAATAAAAATATAGATGAATCAACAACCAGAAGGTATATCAGTACCACAATAGTGAAAAAGAGGAGGGAAAAAAGAAAAGGCGGGGTGGAAAGGCCTTGGCTGTGTAGTGTGGGGCCTAAGAAAGAGCAAGGTTTGGGCAGTGGACAGAGCCAATCCTCAGGAACCACAGGGCTGGAAAAGGCCCTGGGAGCCATGAGGAGTGGGCTTAGGCTCAAGGAAGAGAAGGGGCCCAGGCGTGCTCCCCACCCCTGGTCTCAGAGGGCAGGGAACCTCACCTGGGAGCCCAGAAGTCTTCCTAGGCTTCAGTGGGCAGGGCAATCGCCCTCCGCTTCTCTCCCGCCTCACCCACTGGGCCCCTCCCACCTGCCTCTCCTGAACTCCCCAGCCTCCCTCCTATGCCCTCAAGGACCCACACAGCCTGGATGGGGCTTTAGGGGGTGGGGGTACCGGGTTGGGAGCTCAGCAGGATCCTCAGCCCAAGTGGGCCAGGCGATCACCCTCTGATCCTCTCCCGCTCTTTCCGGAGAGTCCCTCCTGCCTGCCTCTCCTGATCTCCCTGGCCTCAGGGGTGCCGATCCTGTCTGGCCTCCACTTCTCCTCCCCCCTCAGTCCCCCTACGTCCTACTGATTCACTTTGGGGTTCCTCCCGTCTCCTTGGGCATCAGAGTCCCCCACCAGCAGCCAGCAGTTGCCCTAGTTGTGAGGAGACGTAAACTCTGTGTCTTCCCATACCACCATCTTGACTCCCCCTTCTTCTGGAAATCTTATTAGATATATGTTAGGCTTCTTATTTTAACTTTCTAGTTTCTTAATACTCTTTTCACATTTCATATTTTGAATACTTATTTCTCTTGGTGCTACACTGTCTTGGAATAATTTCCTTAGGTCTATCTTCCATTTTATTTATTCTCTTTTCACCTTTTAAGGATTTTTATTTCAATGAAGGATTTTTATTTCACTGTTAAAATATCAATTTAATACTTTCCAAACATGCCTGTTTGTTTTTTATACTGTCCAGTTCTTGCTCTGTGTTTTCTGTTTCTACCTTTAGCTCCTTGCACAATTTAAATGTGTTTATTTCTAAGTCTCTTTCATTTTCTTTTATTATCCCAGGTCACCGTGTACAATTTCCACTCTCTGCTGTGTCTACATCCTGTTTCCCTATGTGGTTTGTAATTTTTGATGACAAGTTCATTTTCAGAAGGGTTGTTTTCCATGTGAATCCCATAAGGCCTGGGTTATGGAAGTGGTTTTGAGTTTGCCTCTGTGAGGTCCCTAGAAGTTTCATTGGTCTTGGCTTAATTTTTATGTTTAACTTCTATGCTAGATTGTGTTTCCAGAGAACACCACAACGATATCTCCCCTCCTACAAGCTCTTTTATAAAGTGCTCTTGCCACTCTCTCATCAAGAAGTGGAGTTTATTTCCCCTTCACCTGATTCTGGGCTGCCCTGTTGCTGACTTTAACTAATGGAATGTGGTGGAAATGACATTTTGTAATTTCCAAGACTGGACCTTAAGAGATACCCAACTTGCACCTTCACCGTTTAAAATGCTCCCTCTTGGAGGCCAGTCATCATGTTAGAAGCCTAACTACCTTGAGACCCCCTTGTTGTGAAGAAGTCCATGCTATCCACAAATAGAGGGAGAGGCTGAGTGGCCACCAAAGCAATCAAACATATGAGTGGAGATTTCTTGGACCTTTGCCTCACTCAGCCTAGCTGAGTCGCCAAGGGAATGTAGGCAAGTGAATGACCCCAGCCTCAAGCAGAACAGAAGAACCATTCAGCCAAGCTCAGCCTGAATCCCTGACTAACAGCTCACAAGCAAATAATTTTAATACATCATATAGCTTTAGGTTTCTGATTGTTAGTTGACTCTTTTCTGCTCATGGTGGAGGTAAATAGCAAGCTGTCCTATCACTGCCTTAGTTTAGTTGATACAGCCTTTCAATCCCATCATTCAGTAGGGTCTCTCTATGTTCCCCGCAATAACTGGAAAGGTATCCTCATTCATTAGGACCCAACTCAATTCTCAGTCTCTCTGGCCCAACTTTCTCTGATCATCATAAGGAAGAATGAATAATTATTTCCTCTCTCATGCTACTCTTCTACCTACAACATGTAAGGGTTTCTAATTTTTTCATAGAATGAGATTTTATCTTTCAGTTCAAGATATTTTACCTGAGGAAAATCCCACCTTTCCTATCTCACTAGTCCTTTTCACGTATCTGTGTCTCGGTCAAACCAAACTACCTACTCCTCCTGTACATACCCCATTCTGCATCCTGTATGCAGAGTTGCTCATGTTGTTCTCTTTGCATGAAATACCCAACCTTCTGGTGCACATATGTAGATCTAACCAATCTTTCAGCCCCTGCTAAAGTGCTTCCTTTCCCATAAAGCCTTTTTTCATTGCTCAAACTATAATCTCTCCCTCTCTTGAAGTCCAATATTGTAATTGGTCTATGATTGTCTTGTGATTTCTACCTTCTCAAAACTTTAGAACATAGTGGTTTAGAACAGAAGTTGGCGAAGTAAGCCACCACACATCCAGTCAACTGCCTATTTGTGCATATAAACTTTTATTGGAACACAGTCACAGTCATTCACTAATATATCATCTATGATTACTTTTGCACTGTAATGGTAGAGTTGATTAGTTGCAACAGAGACTGTTAAGCCCAGAAAGTCTAAAACATTTACTATCTGGCCCTTTACAGAAAAATTTTGACAATCTCTGGTTTAGAGCACGAGAATTGGACTTTGTATCACCCCTTAACATTTATCAGCTGTTTGATCCACAGGCTTGCTGTGAAGGTCAAATAAGAGAATGGGAATGAACTATTTTGGAACCTTTAAAGCATGATTATAGAGTATTTTTATTGCTGTTACTTTTGCCTTAACTTAGACTATCTTATGGTTTACCTCTAACTGAGTAAACAGTTCTCATAAAGAAGTGGAAAGAAATTAGAAAGATCATGGTGTTATGTTAGCTATTATTGTATTCTTTTTATAAAAGTGTATAGATATATATAAACATGTGAAGTGCTCTAGACATGAGCTTCACTAAGCAAATACCCAGATTAAGCTTAGAAAAATAGAAGAAAACCTTCCCTTTGTAAGCTCTAATGTGGTACGTTATGACTGCAAAACAGACCAGCACATCCTTAGTTGTTTGTGTAAAATATCCATTTCAAGATGATATTTAGAAAGTGAGGAAGTTGATGATGCCATTTCTAGTCATGAAATGATGTCTCAGCTTTTGCGTTTTTGCAGAGTCAAATTTTGGAAAATAGAATGTCAAAGATGGTTTATCAGTATGGATAAAATAAGTGAAAGGCCACGGTTTAAAAAAAGCAACAACAGCAATCAAAAAATGGATAGCGGAATTATGGTGGTAAAGGGAGCCCCCTTTTTAAAAAACAAATCTCCCAGCCAGTGGGATTTTTAAAGAAGGAATGTATTTCCATCAGGAAAGTTTGCTTCCTTATCCCTTCTGAAACAATATTAAATTTTCTTCTAGGGAGGAGACCCCAGTAAACCACAAATTGTTTTCTCCACTGTTTGTACAGTGAAAACAGCAGGTGGGAGGGGGGTGTTTAAAGAGCCTGGCACTCTGCAGAGCATCAGGGCCTCTTTAATTAGAGAGAGGCTGTTAGGGAAGATGGACAATGCTCCCTTTGTTAGAGCAACACAGTGTCTTTCAAAATCATATTTGTTTTTAAACTCAGTGGATTTGCACACAACCATGATGAGAAACACAGTTTAGATGGTGCATAGGAATATGAATAGGAGATGTTTGCTTTAAAAAATATAACAAATAAAGATACAGGCTTTGAAAACCTGGAGTTGCAATGAAAGAGTGCTGTAAAAAGTTCACTCAAACTTTGAAATTTTCTGGCAAACAAGTTATATCAGCTTGAGGGGAACTATAATACACATGGATACTTTGGATATGAAAATGGAATCAAAACTATTCTCTTCTGGCAGTCAAAGTAAATTTTATGACAATGGATTCTTAGTTGCCTTTTCTTCTTTCTTAGGCTTCTTCAATTTTAAGTACATTTGTACAATAGTAAAATGATAATAGATAGTGAAAACTTTAAAACTTCTAGGAATTTCATTGACTTGGGCAATGATATCAAGAGGGCTTGTTGTTTCCAAGTAGCTTAGTGATGAAAAGCGCATCATCCAAGAAATTTTATTTTCTAGGACAAATGGTCTGATATGGCTACTCAGTAGAGTATTTATATCTTAATGAAGCATTTCCTTTAAGAGAAGTGTCCTAAGGGCTTCCCTGGTGGCGCAGTGGTAGAGAGTCCGCCTGCCGATGCAGGGGACACGGGTTCGTGCCCCGGTCCGGGAAGATCCCACATGCCGCGGAGCTGCTGGGCCCGTGAGCCATGGCCGCTGAGCCTGCGCGTCCGGAGCCTGTGCTCCGCAACGGGAGAGGCCACAACAGTGAGAGGCCCGCGTACCGCAAAAAAAAAAAAAAAAAAAAAAAGAGAGAAGTGTCCTGGGGATCAGAACCAGTTATTGAGATTCTGCCTAGGTCTCTGTGCATATTAAATGCCTTTGTTGTGTTTATTTTTCCCAAGGCGGTTTTATTATATGCAATGCTGGATTACCCAATAGGCAAAATGTACATATTCGAAAAGCATCAACAAAATAGAGACACCAAAAAAGAAACAATTTGGGGTGGACAAAAAGTTGATAGTGTGTGTGTGTGTGTGTGTGTGTGTATGAATATATATTTATTCTTCTTATGTATATTGTGTGTGTGTGTGTGTGTATGTATGTAAAGCATCAAAGTAATTTCCATGAAAAAAACAAACAAGAGCTTTGTTGGACTTCCTTCCAGCTAATTTGTTTTAGTAGGGTTTCTATGCTAAATTATATACTGAGGGAGGGGACACCATAATATTTTCAGTCAGGACTTGATTATGTGTCTTGCATCATACTGAGCCTTTCAGAGGAAATCAAAGAAAGAAAAGACACAGCCCTTTTCTACAAGGAGCCTGTGACTTACACAGGCATGAGACATAACCAGGAAACAATTAGAGTTCTAGCCAGTATATAATGTAATTATAATTGTGTTTGTTTGATGTTTTATTTGGTTTGATTATGTTGTTAACTCTCATGTTGATAGAGTCCTTTATTAAATTGTTAAATACCATTTGTTCAAAATATGGGTAATTTGCAGTTACTGATTAAATACCATGAGAGATAATCTACCGCACCACAGGCAGATGATCAGAGAACATCTCTCCATAGTTGGTTTGCCCAGCTGTAGCCCAGCAGACTAATGAGTATGGGAATAAGCTTTATGGGAACCCAACTAACTGGAACCTTCAAATAATTGGATTTTTCCCCTTGCACTTCTGTTTGCTGAAAAAGAAGCAATGCTAAGATGGTAACCAATAAGAGGAATTTTTTCACTGAGTTCCTGAGCATGGTTTTGGATCACTATATATAAAGCCCAATTTCCTAGCCCACCTCTATCTTAGTTCTGCTTAGTGAAAACTATTATTGCTAAGAGTGACCCTGAAAAATATCAGCCTTTAAAGAAATATTAATTCTGTTTGCAATATTCCTCTTATAAAGTGGACAAGCACATTCAGAAACATTTTTTGACCATAAGAATTGAGGCAAAAGAGTTCTCTATATAAGTCTTAGTTCATTTTTACTGAAATAGCAGTTTTACTTACTTGGCTCTATTCTCCCATTGAGGTAATTAAGTTTTGTATGTCTGGAAATGTGCTCTGTGGCCTGACGTCCTTCTCAGGGTCTATAAGGATGGCAAAATCTCTAAAAAGGCCTATCAAAGAGATCCATCAACAAACTCACAATAAAACAAAGCTCACAATACAGTGAAGAATATCCCAATTACCATATCAGTCAGAGTTACAGTAAAGTCCATAGGAGTTTAGGAGAGGAATTGAATGCTGCAGGTACTATAAGGCCAGGAACTGTGTTTGCCTTGTTTAGGGCTCCATGTCTAACGCAAATGAATTTGTTGAATAAATATTTCCTATTAGGATGATCATCATCTAGATGGTAGCTTCTGAATGAGATATTTAAAGATGAGTTGAATTTTAACTGCTGAAGAGGAGAAGGGAAGACCATCCAGCTGGAGGAGTGAGTTGTGAAAAATATGCAGAGGTAGAAAGAAAAGTGGGGAATGAGGGATGAGATTAAAAACTGCATAGAGCTGGATAAAGTCATTTACTAGATTATCCTTATGTATTATCTCACGCTTAGACTTGGTGTTGGCTTTGGAGAGATATCATTTTGTGTTTGTGTTTTTATTCTTCTATATATCATTCTTACCTGTCCTTCCCCTCCCCCAACACACAAATTTTGAATTAGGAGAAGGAGCATAGCTTATTGCTAGGGTCAGCTTGGGTTTTAGCTTTGAAACATCCTGAACACAAATGATAACTGGGTATGTCTACCCTGAGGTGCAGAGCTAAAAGAAAGCTCTGCAGGACTCCAGAAGTATTTCATTTGATAACATGTCTTCAGTTTCATTCATGATGAACTCCTGGCTAAATCTCATTATTTTGCTTTTCCTAAATCCATAAAGAAGCCACCTGAAGTGTCCCTGAAGGACACTAGTGTGCTGATTGTTAGCATGGCTGGGTTGGTGCACAAGGTCTTTGGCACTGTGTACCCTGCGGAAATGCTGTCTCAAATGCATCATTTTGCTGAGTGCCCCTGCTCAATGCCAGCACTGGTTTGTCTTCTGAGTAGGCGTGCTTCCTAGAAATTAGCCTTCAGCTGACCCCACAGTACACCACACATGACAAGTTTAGTGATGTCACTCCCATGCCCCGACTGCAGACAAGAGACGCCTGAGAAGAGGAAGAAGTTTACCATTGAAGGGAAATGGAAAGTTTATTTTATGTCTCATCAGAGGCTCCACTGCCAGACACACGTTTCAGGGCCCAGTGTTCTGGACATGCAGATGCACATGGACACTGGAGTGTGGAGAATACAAGTGGAATGTGGGCAAAAAAGAGATGGGGAGGTCAGAGTTGTATGTAATGAATTTAATTTGTTGCAAGGGAAATGTCAGGTTTCACATGAAGGAGGATTTGGGATAGATTAGAAGTACTGGAGCTGAATGTCCCTAAAGAATGTTGTAAAATTTCCTTTTCAAATATGATGGGCTCTCTCCTTTCTGAGATGCATTAAGTTAGCACAATCTTGCTTGAAAACAGAGGGTTAATTCAGATGCGCACTTAAGACATTAATAACATTTGTGCAGTAGCCACTGCTTCATGTCTTTCAAAAATAGATAGAGCAATTCTGCAAATAAAGGGCCCGACTATACTTATTTTCTCTAATTTCTTCCTGGGCTTAGCATTATTTGGGTTTGCTGAAAATAAAAAAGCAAAAAAAAAGAAGTGTAGTTTAAAGGGGAAAACCCTTATTTAGTTATATGAGCACCTTGAATGTTTAGCAGAGCATCACTTACACAACAGTAATGCAGTCACCATTCTCTACATAGCTAAAGCTTTAATGACATTTTATGTAATCTCTGTTCAAAAGAAAAACAGAAAGTGTGTGTGTGTGTGTGTAGAAGAAACAGAAAGAAAATAATAAGATATTTTTGAAGTCAGTGGGTAAATATTTCATTTTAAAGCATACAGTGTCTTGATGGAATATGGTGTCTGGGTTTAGAGGAGAAATAAATATTTTGAACCTGTTTACTTTATTATTTATTTATTTGGTTGCACCAGGTCTTAGTTGCAGCTTGCGGCCTCCTTTGTTGTGGCATGCAAGCTCTTAGTTGTGGCATGCATGTGGGATTTAGTTCCCTGACCAGGGATCGAACCCGGGCCCCCTGCCTTGGGAGCGCGGAGTCTTAACCACTGCGCCACCAGGGAAGTCCCATGAACCTGTGTATACTTTAGAATTAGTTAATATCAGTATGATTTTTACAAACTCTTCTTCTTAAAAAGTTACTTGAGGCAGCTCACATTCATTCAACAAATACCACTGAATACCTCATATACTTTTCCAGTTGCCTAAATTTGTTGAAGACAGGTACAGAGTACCAAATCAGACAAAATTCATAATGACATGTACAGTGACTGTGATTACTAGTAGGAGACAATTCTCAATTTGGTCTTTTAAGCTTGTGTATATCTTGCCTTTGTTCTGGATTATCTTTTCAAGGATGTTTGTAGACTTACCAGTCTTGGAAGAGAGAGAATTCTCCTCAGGAGCAAAAGGCCAGCATGCTTATTGCCCATTATAAAAATTTGAGTTCCCTAAACTCAGGGTTCTTCTACTAAATGCAACCCACAGTGGGTGCAGGTATGTGGTTTTCAAGTTATGTTGTGAGAACTAGAGTTTGGGGAATGGGTGCAGATGCCGATACTCTGCCTGGGGTAATTGCTATGAGTGTTAAATGCCCTATGCCTGTAAATTATAGTCCTATATCTCTGGTCCCAGGATCTTGGGCTTTAGCCAAGAGCCACAAACGTGTACAGATAATTTCTTAGTTTGCATGTAGGGTAAAATCTCAGGCCCTTCACAAATCTTGTCAATTACTTTGAGTATTTGCATTTTATTCAGACAAGTACTTGAGCCAAACTAGTACATTCTCAAGGTGAAATATCTCCCTTGGAATTTAATTTTCTTGTTAAATTTAAACTGAAAAATCTCCCAGGGATAAAAGGGTAAAGGATGTTGTAAAAGAAGGAAGAGGTAAAATGGGGTGATGGGAATACCAAAAATAGTGAAAAAAAAACAGATCAAAGAAAAGAGCAGGACATAGGTATGAAACATTTTTGTATGTTTAGACAAATGTAGTTTATTTTTTAAATTTTGGGTTCATCCAATGGCTGTGCTAATAGACATAGTTTTGTTGAAAATACAGAGAGGCTAGTTTATCAGGAGAGAGGTGGTTTAATAATTTTCACCTATTTTTAAATGGCAAATTTTTATTACAATTCAAAAATGGAGAAAACTGTAACTCATTTAAAATGTAAGCTGATAAGAGATAAAGGAAATGGCAGTTTTCCAGTGTTCTAATCATGCCATACTTATCCTAAATACTGCTGAATTCACCACTTGGAAGGGAAGACTAATCTTATTTGTACTATGCCATTATTTAGAATGTAACTTCTTATTATTTCTTAATTACAAAAGTGTCAGTAAAAACTGCAAACTCAGTTATTTAAATACTTAATATCTTTGAAAATCCAGATCTCTTCATCTATTCGACAAAACAAATTTATTTATAAGATCCTATTCATTTCATTTTAATAAAAATAAAGATAAAACAGAGTGGAATGAACTGAAAAAAATAATAGCGTAAGTCCCAAGTCATTTTTTAATGAGAATAAATATCGGATAAACATAATGCACTGTGACTGATTAAAAAATACTGTACGTAGTGATTTTTTAGAAAAAATATCGTGATGGAAATAAGGCAGTTTTCATTTAGAAGAAAACCATCACTGACTTCTTAATCAACTGAAAACACCCACAGGGGTAATTACAGGCCGCTCTTGTTGTTAAATATGGACTGCAAAATCCATCTAAATCAAGTAATCACTCTGTTGATTAAAAATAAAAAAGAATAAGATGATCTGATATATGCCTTATAGAGAAATATAAGATGACCTGAGAATATCATATGTGGTGGTGGGATTACTAATACATGCAAAATTCTCTTCTCAGAATCTTTGAGTAGTATCCAAAATGGTAGGACAGTCTGATTTTCAATTTTATAAATTTGTGGCTGCTAACACTTTCTCACTTGGCATTCTTAATTATCTCTTCAGAGTTGCTGTGTTTCCTTGCTTGGGGCACAGAGAGGTGAAGAATGCAAAGAAAAAAAAAATAAGCCAGGAAACTTGTGATCTATTTGGGAAGTAAGGCCAAAAATAAAAGTCAAAATAAAGATTCAGGTAATAGGACAAGTTAATGTTAGAAGAAATGCCACTAGACAGGATGTGATTAACCACCAAAGATTTTTGCAAACAGTAATTGCTGGAATTCAAGTAGGGGAAACTACAATAGACTAGGGTGGTCCAAAAAGACATCAAAGGCCAAATGAGATTTGGTTCAGCCTTGAAGGATGGTGAAATCTGGCTGAATGAAGAGTGCAAAGATTAAGAGATGGGGTTGGCAAACCAGTTTTGGGCTAAATCTGGCCTGGAGACTGCTTTACATACATGCAGAATCAAGAACGGATTGTACATTTTTAGATGGTTGAAAAAAAATCAAATAAGAATATTTCATAACACTGAAAATTATTTGAAATTTAAACTTCAGTATCCATCAATAAAGTTTTATTGGCACACAGCCACTCTCCATTTGTTTATGTCTATGACTGTTTTTGTGCTACAGTGGCAGAGTTGAGTAGTTGTAACAGAGAACAAATGGCCTCAAAGTCTAAAATATTCACTATATAGATCATTACTAACAAAGTTTGCTGACTCCTGATGTAAGAGATAAAGGGCAATAATGGAAAGGAATGTTGGAAGGCCTATAATACATCCAGCTCTGGAGATGAAAAGGAACCCCTGCAGGTTTTGAATATAGGAGGAAGCCAAACTGCCTCTGCTTCCTAAACACATCACCTGTGCCTGCAAATGTTTATTAAATCAAAACAAATGAACAACAATTTTTAGATTCCTAATCCCACTGTTACTTTATATTTGTTGCTCTTCAGAAGGATGAATGACATTTCAGCATAGGAAATGTACCTTGACTCTCTGAGGTTGTCCATCCTAACCTCACACAGGTGTGCTATGAGCAGCTCTCACTGATTTTGACATTGTTGAACATGAAACAATACCTTGTATTTTGGGGCTTTTCTACGAGCGTATTTAGATGACTCCTCCCTGGACCTTTCTTCTTTGGATTGCATGACATAATTTGTCTTCTACTTTTCCTACATAGCTCAGATATAGATACAAAAAGTGAGGGTTTGTATTGACACAAAGAATTGACAAAAAACCCTAGCTCTCTCTAGAGCCAGATTTTTAGAGAAAAAATGGTTCAGGCAAAGACACACTGCAGAAGGAGGCCAAGTGTTAAACCCCTCCTGCGGGTGTTCCCATCAGATCCACCATGGATACATTTCAGATACCAAATTTCCTCTCTAATATTTTAAGGCAGCATGTCACAAAGCCTCACTAAGGGTTGAAATCTAAGAAGAGTGTAAAGAAACACACATGGGAAGAACATCACAATAAAAAGAAAACAAACTCTGGGAAATGTGGTTAAGAAATATCAGACTCAATTAATAGTGGAGACTTCAATAGTCTTGGAGAAATCCAATACAAACCAAATTCAAATGACATGTCAGTGCTTCCAGCCATGTTTGCTTTCAGTTGATTACGTTTTTAAAAAATCTTAGAGGGAATTCTTTAATGAAACCAAATCTGGCTAAAACCTACCTTCTTCTAGGTAATAAAAATTAGGTAAAAACATTAATTTCAGATTTTTCTCTTTTATTTAAAAACAGGTATCTTTTAAAAAACTTTTTGGTTATTTGCAAAAAATTTTTTTGAGAAATGATGGGAACTTTCAATAGAAAGAGTAGAGCTGAGATGAAGTTAAGGGAGAACATTAAGAGAAAATGAGAAAATATACAATAGTTTAAAAATGCAACTTAAAGTCAAACTGCATAACTTGTTTTGGAGTTAATCCCAGATAAGTATCAGTATAGTCAGGGATAATGATGAATTCTGGATTAGAACTGTGTAAAGCTTTGAAAAAGCAGTAAGCTCAAGTCTTGGGAATGCGAAATGGATGACATTTTGGAATGAGCTTCTACCCTAAATGGAGGGAAATAAAGCTTAACTCGCATGTCAATATATTCTCATAAATATCCACCTAGAAGGGCACAGCTACAGGATACTTGGACACTTATACAGATACAGATACACACATGGATGTGGACAGATAGACATGTGCTTTAGGATATGAAAAAGTTCCTAGGTAAAAATTGTAACAGTGCAATGGTTTCTAGAAGAAAACCATCTCCTATCCTGGCTCAGAATGTAAAAAAATGACTTTCCCCTAACACTGTATAATGAATCTTCCAGTCACAGTCTCCTATAGAAGCATAATTTATGTAGTGGATGACAAGAAGAGTTTTATGATATCTGGAATTCATTTAAAATTTTTAGATGGGAAAAACTGAGATCCAATTAAAACCCTAATAAATGTCTCTGTGTTGAATACAAATATATTAAATTAATATGTGTGCAAGATGAAACTGGAAAAGTTATGGGAGTCTGCATTTTAATTCTAGTTCTATCGGGAAACTATTTAACTCAGAGAATTACTTGGTAATGGGACTGTTTACAAAGCAAAACTGAATTTAAATAGGACATTTTAGCCCATGACTTGTCATAACTCATGAGGTCTCAGCCTTAAGGCATGTTAAGATCTCACTGGTGAAACGCTGGCGAGGAAAAGGAAGACGGACCAACTAGTGCCAAGAAGAGCCCTCAGGAGGCTAAGGCAGCAATAGGGCCAGTCCCCAAGGATCTTACCTTGAAGGGAAGCAAGGGCTGGCAGGCTACTACATGGCAGGCCCCACCCATGGCATAGTCGACATACAGCAGAGAGAGTCTTTGGTTGGAGATAATTCTCATGGACAGAAGGTGGTAACAGCTTGGTTTTACAGGAGATCTGGATGGGATGTGCAGTGTCTCTGTTAAAATAGGACCCAGGAGCTTAGGGTTTATAGATACAAGTGAGTGTACCTATCCTGTACATTCAAAAAGATAGAATGTATCTATTTTCCACAGACTTACCTACTTGCTCTAGGTTTTGTATCCTAGGATGTATCCTAGGGAGGCTATATTCTTACCCTACATTTTCTGACTATCAAATCTAAGACAATAGGGGACTTCCCTGGTGGTCCAGTGGCTAAGACTCCATGCTCCCAATGCAGGGGGCCTGGGTTCGATCCCTGGTCGGGGAACTAGATCCCACATGCCGCAACTAAGAGTTCGCATGCCGCAACTAAAGATCCCTCATGCCGCAACTAAGACCCAATGCAGACAAATAAATAAATATTAAAAAAACCCTAAGACAATAGACTAAATTTGAATGGTATCAAATGGTAGAGATTAGGCCCCTCACCTACTTGGCAGCCGAGTGTAGCAGTTATGATGGCAGAGGCAGAAGTCCAACTATCTGGGTTCAAATCTCTGTTCCCTCCCCTTACCAGCTGAGAATGACAACATCCATACAGATGTTGTGAGGATCAGATGGGATACTGCATATAATTGCAGGGTGCCTCTGTTTTGTTATTATTATTTTTGGAAACAGGCTTTTGGCTGTAAGTCACATAACTTGAGACTTGGAAAATTATACTACGTCTCTGGGCTAGACTAAGCTATCCCTGTAGTTTGGCCAGTTTTAAAACAAACAAACAAAATCCTGGCCATACCCTCCTCCCAGCCCCCACCCACCTGCACATCTAGCTGCACCTTCATCCCCTAATAGGTTCAGAATGTGCTTTTATTACCATCTAACTGCTCTTCCCCTTCCAACTGCTGTCCAGCTGAAAGTGATTGTTAATATTGTTCTGTGAAACTTCTGGTCCAGATTTATTCTAGAATTGATTGACTTTGTTTTTAGGTTGTTATAAAATATGACTATTCCTGTCTATATTTAGTTATAATTTATGGATGCTAATAAAAGAATAACATTTTGGGAAGTGTGGACATGGGTGGGTGGGAGTTTAATTGAGAGATCCATACTCAAGACTGGGGGAGCTAGTGAAACCCTCCCTGTGGTATGCCCAAGTCACAAGATGCTAAATGTTTGCCTCCTCAGTGTTTATTTTTCTGAGACACCCGAGAAGAATGGCAATCATCCTATTCATACTCTCCTACAAGCTACCTTTAGTGAACATCCTCCCAGCCGCCCCCCCCCCTTAGGAAAAAGAGCTACAGTTTTGAGAATGTTCATAGTGCCAGAGAGTGAGGTAAGTGGATTTACAAGCATTATCTTATTTAATTCTCACAAGGAATTATATATTATTAAATAAACTAAGGATTAAAGAGAGGTTAAGAAGACTGATCAAGGTCACCCAGCAAGGAAATGCTCAGCGGGGTTGCACGCTGGAGTCTGCCATGTTGTCTCCCAGACCTGCAGACTTTCTGGATGGAGAAAGAGACCTCTGCTCACCCTTGCCCTTCCCACCTGCCACCCTGTCAGGCTCAGTCCTTCTTTCCTTAGAGCTTTGCTTCCACTTTGGTTAAGGACCTTACCACGTTATTTTATCATGTATCTCTCATCTTTCCCACTTGGCTGAAACTCAACTGATGTTAGAGACCACGGAAATCATTCTCTCATCTCCGATAGGTCCTGTACTACTTCCATAAAGGTTTCCTCCTCCAGTTAGTGGTAGCTCAAAAAAAGATTTATTCTTCCAGTAGCAGCTCAATAAAGGTTTATTGAATTCATAAATGGATGAAATACTGGGTTTTCCTGACCCACTAGAGACTGAGCTAAAGTAGTGGTTTGAAATATGCAGTCATGATCAAGGAGTTCTTCCTGAAAATACAGTAGATCTCTGAAGCAGATGGCGGGGCTGGAGGAAGGAGTGGGAGAGCAGAGTGTGGTCCCTCAGCGAGACTGAGAAGAGGAGCTTCCCTTGGGAGCAGGCAGTTCCTCCACAGCTCAGCCTCCACGCTTTCCCGAGGTTCCTCCTGCTCTCCCAGGATTCTGCGTGCTCTCATGAAGAAAACACCAGATCTCTTGAAAGCCGAGGTTTCTGCTTTGCGGTTTGTGAGCCAATCTCATGACGTCACAGCCACCACCGGCAGCCCGCAGTGCTCTTCCTGACTCCACGGAGGCAAACTAGACTGGGCTTCCAGCAAGCGAAACCTCTTGGGTAAATATTTTGGGCCTGGTTTTTAGATTTCTCTGACAGACCAAGTGGTGGAGATCTGTGTATGTACACAGGACGGACGGTCTCTCCCTTTTTGGGCTATGTGTGTGATGTTACTTTCGTTATAGAAATAATTCTGCTTCTCTTAGTCAGCTCTTGCTGGGGAATTGGGCTTTCCTTGTTGATTTTCACTCAACAAGGAAAGAGGGTTTGCTGAGGAGAGGTGGAGAGGACCCACAACATGTCTTCTCCCAGGCCACGTGCTTCTTAGGTGGACCTCCTACATCACCCTTTGTTTCAGCATCAGAGAGTTCAGGTTGGATGGTGAAAAATGGCCTCTCTGGGTTTCCAGTCCTAATAGGAATGTGTAGATCTAACCTTGTTACTGAAGTTGCAACAAAATTCATCAAATTATAAACTTGTTCCAGGAAAGAGCTAAGTCCTGTGCATGTGTGCGACCGCCCGTGCACACACACACACATGCACACAATTTATATATTAATTATACAATTAATGTATATATGAGATATACTATATTTTCATATACACATATATGCTATTTACAGTATATTTATGTATACACACATTTTTTCACAAACACATAAGCTTAAAGCAGGAAAGAGCAATGCATTATATATACACACACATACATATACGTGTGTGTGTACTTACAAACAAAATATATCATACACAGTATACGGCTCACGGCATCTTTCGGGGATAGGTATTTGTGCTCCCTTTTTTTTTTCCAGTACGCGGGCCTCTCTCGTTGCCGGAGCACAGGCTCCGGACGCGCAGGCTCAAGCAGCCATGGCTCACGGGCCTAGCCGATCCGCGGCATGTGGGACTCTCCTGGACCGGGGCACGAACCCGTGTCCCCTGCATCGGCAGGTGGACTCTCAACCACTGCGCCACCAGGGAAGCCCGCTGTGCTCCCTTTTAATGGCAAATTATTTTTAGGTAAGGCCATCATAGAGTCTTTAAGCAGAGCGAAGTCTCTTTCCTTAAACAGCTCAGGGAGAATTTTGTTTGCTGCTTTTTTTTTTTTTTGCGGTACGCGGACCTCTCACTGCTGTGGCCTCTACCGTTGCGGAGCACAGGTTCCGGACGCGCAGGCTCAGCGGCCATGGCTCACGGGCCCAGCCGCTCCGCAGCATGTGGGATCTTCCCGGACCGGGGCACGAACCTGTGTCCCCTGCATCGGCAGGCGGACTCTCAACCACTGCGCCACCAGGGAAACCCCCTTGTTTGCTACTTTTGAAGAATCCTTTGGGTACTTTTGTACCCAAAGCCTGTGGAGGGGTGATTCCAAACCCACTGAATTAAAAAGTGTGAAGCGTCTGCTAGGAGTTCGCTGATCTGTTAGGGGAGACCGAATCGAGGAGAAGAAAAGGCCACTTTCTCTCCCCAGCGGGACCCAGATTCCTGCCTGCTGTTGAGCGACTTTATATACAATGAACGACAGAACGTTTACAGAAAAAAAAAGAGAAAAGAAAAAGTAGCAAGCTCCGAGGGGCAGCCGCCGGCGCCCGGGATGGCACGTGACCTGGGGGGCGGGGTCCCGCGGGTCGCCAGCCAGTGGACGGGGCCGGGGGCGGGCCCACGACTCGGGGGGCGGGGCCTGTGCCCGCGCAGCTCTCACCGCGGTCCCCTTATTTGGATCTGCGGGAATGTGGGCTGGAGCGGTCCTGCAGCGGTACCAGCCTCCAGCCTGTCGCCTGGACTGCCCCTGACCCAGGAGCCCCGCTGCTCGGTGGCAGGAGGGCCGGCGGAGCGCCATGGCCTGCATCCTGAAGGTAACGACTCGCATCTATGGCTTGGACGCGTGGTTGGGCAGCCTCTTGCTGCTAAGAGGCGTGGAGCCAGCCGCGGTCCCACGGCATCCTCATCTCAGTTGTCTTTTCCTGGCGTTGATTTTCTTTTTGTTCGTTTGGCAAATGCATAGGGAGGGAGATTCTGAAACATGCAGCTGGCACGGCTTCTCTTCCGACCATTCCTGCTTCTCGCGCCTGCATTGAAGGAGCTGCAGACTGTTGGCTCCAGGGGAGAGCACGGCTGTGTGCCGAATAATGGGGATGGCAGGGAGGGGAGGGGTGCGCCCGCGAGTCCCGCGGCTCTGTTGCCTGAGGCCTTTCTGGGGCCACGCAGAGAAAAGGAAAGGCTGGACATGGGTTATTGATGCTGAGGGGTGTAGCGCTTTGAATGGGGGTGAGAGTGTGCAGAGGGAGTTCTAACGAACATTTGATTGTATGAAGATAGAAACTTCAGAGTTTACAGGTAGTCCCTTAGGAATGAGTTTTCTGTGAGATCTGCTAACTCTGTATGCTGTTAGTTCTACTTCGGAAAAGTTCACAAGAGGGTGTATTTATTAGTAGAGAATTTCAAGCCTTCCTTTTGCTTATAAATTTAAACAGACAAACCTTCCTTTTGCTCATAAACAGACAAAATTATTTCACTCCCTATCAGAGTCTGTTCAGCCACCCCTTCTTTGTTGAGTTTTCTTTCTCCAAGTGTGTTCTTAGCCTGGACTGAGCATCTTTCTGGGTTCTTGTGGCATCAGGTGGGAGAACTTGGTACGAGTGCCTCACTTGGGAACTTTTTATTCCATAGGGAGTTTGTTTGTTTGTTTGTTTGTTTGTCTGACTACTACTTCTACTCGTGCCTAACCTGACTGCATAAATCAAAAACATTCACAGCATGAAAGTTTCCTGGGCCTTGACTGGGAACGCAAAGGCCTATTTGTTCCGAGTTTGGGAGAGCTGTGTGTGACAGAGGAAAACACCAGAAATCAAGTTTTTTGGTTGTGCTATTGTGAAAGAGCATTTACTTTTCTGTAGGATGATTTGAAGCTATCTACTGCTGTATTAGTTACCTGAATCCTCTTCCAACATGCCTTGGTGTTAATGATGCAAGTAAGAGACTAACCTAGTAGAGTTTGTTTCCATTTCTTAGAGTAAAGGAGATGAGGTATTTCCTGTGATTTTTCTGAACTTCCTTTGTTTGGTTTCAGAACATTTTCTGGGACATAATGGTATCAAGATCAAGAGAAAATAATACCTTGGTATTACAATATGGGATTTTTACCTTGGAGATTCCTAGCCCAAGGACTGAAATATGAAGATGAGTCATCTCTACTATTTATTGTGTTATTAACTGAAAGAGAAGTTGAGGAGCGTGACATTTATTGTTGGCTGTCTTCTTCCCTTTTGATTTCTCCCCTGCCTCATCTTGCACATGTTCCAAACATTTTTAATATGCATCCCAAGCTACAAATGAATCTGATCCAACCATTCCTTCCCTTTCCAGCCCCTCACACTGACTTCAGACATTTGGGGCATATCTGATTCCTCCTTTATTTTTTCTCCGCTGAAACTAATCTGGGGTGCAGACAGGTAAACTGCAAAGAGCAAAGGCTTTGGACTCAGAAAGACCTTGGTCTGAATGCAGGCTCTGCCAAGTGCTACCTGCGTGACCTTGGATAAACTACTTAAATGTCTCTGAGTCTCAGTTTCCTCAATATAAAATTAAAGTAATAGCACCTCAGGGTTGTAATACTCCACAGGGTTGCTGTGGGGATGAAATAATATAAGATATGAAAAATACTTCGTGGCACAGGCATTCAATAGGTGGTATTTTTTCCTCACATATAATAATAACTACAATTTAATTAATCTTTACTATATCCTCAGCCCGTTTCATATAATATAACTCTTGGTCTTACACCAAACCCTGTAAGGTGAGTATCATTGTTTAAAACCGCATGTTACAGATGAGGAAGCTGAGGCTCCCGAGCTTAAGAGGTTTGCCCAAGGGAACAGGGTTAAGGACAGAGTGAGCCTGGACTTAGACCCAGATCTGCCAACCTTCTTTATATTTTAACTTTGTTCCCCGTACTTTCCCAGGTGATGACTTTCTAAGATGCCCTAATACTATTCAGAGTCCTTACCACCTTTGAGAAACAAAGTACCTTTGTGCAATGATGGTCTTGATGGCCTCTGGTGGGCCTTTTCCCCTTGTCTTTGAAAGGCCATGCATGGTGGAGTGGAGAGTCCAGAGATCTGGATTCAGTGCAAGCTTGGTCTCCTGCATATGATTTTAGACAGTCACTGCAACTTGCAACCTCAATTTGCCCAAGTTGTAGAATGCCTGATAGGGTTTTGTGAGGGTAAAATGATATACTGTTGTTGTTTTTAATGAAATATTTTCTGCCATATTGGTGTTGGTATCACAAGATGCATAAGCCATTGACTCCATTCTCCACTGCCTTACAGCATAGTAAGGGGGATGAACCCTCTAATTGGATAATCAGGATAGGGTTCCTACTTATGATATTGGAGCTGTGTTTTGAAGACTGAATATGATTTACTATTGATGAAGCTTGTGTTTTAGAAGGATAACTTTTGAGTCAGGGTCAACTTTATTCTGTGGGCAAAATCTACTCTTCTCAGCAAATTTTTGAGGTAGATCTTATTATCCTGAGATACAAAGAGGTTGATTAAAGTATCATTATTGCCTAAACAATAGTGACCCTAAATAGGAATCTTTGACTAGCTAAGAAGAGGAGCCTATACCATGGCAGCAAATGGTGGTCTTTTGGGGCATACAGAATATCCCTTCAAGGTATTGTGCATGGTAAGGGTCCATTCTGCCCATGTGTAGAGCTGGTTCTCATAACAGAATAATGATTACCTCAATAATCATTTAATTGTGGAATACATACTTACTCCACGTTGCGTGGGCTTTGAAGCCAGAAATATGTGGATTTTAATTATGGCTCCACCACTTACTAATTGTGTAACCATAAGCAAGTTTCTTGATTTCACTGCCTCAGTTTCTAAAATGGAGATGATCATGCATTCCTTAATGGGTTATTCTAGGGGTTAAATGGGAATATCTGCACATTAGTTAGGATAAGCTAGTTTACTGCAGAAAAAACAACCTCAGGTCTTAGTAGGTTCATTTCTTGCCATGCTCCTGGTTAGGCAGCCCTCCTGGGGAGCTGTGCCATTGTGAATAATCAAGTCAAGGGACAGTCTCTTTCCATGGGGTGTTTTAAAAGTCTTCGAAATTTGGTAGACAAGAAAGATATTTAATTTGTATTTATTTGGTTATTAGTGAAATAAAGCTTAAATTTATAGAAGTCATTTGTTTTTCTTCTCTTATAAATTACAGATACTTTAGTATTTTATATAATAAAAGCTGTTTGTATTTTCTTTTATGATTTCTACCTTTGGTCAGCAGGTACTTTTTTGAGAACAGTATCACGTATACCTTTGATATTTAACACGTATTTAGTGAGTTGTATTAAGGTTTTTTTTTTGGATTCAGTACTGAAATGGAAACTGAGTGAACATGTGGACACAGACACTTATTTCTGCCTTGGAGAAGATTATGGTTTTGCCAGGTTGATGATACTTAGGAACTTGAAGCAGTTAGACAATAACACAGTAGGTGCATGACTAAGCTACTGTTATCTTCTCTACCAGTCACCTGTCCTCGTATGACATTGATTCTTTTTTTTTTTTCTTTTTTGGCTGTGCCACAAGGCATGAGGGACCTTAGTTCCTGGACCAGGGGTCAAACCCGTGCCCCTGCAGTGGAAGCACGGAGTCTTAACCACTGGACCACCAGGGAAGTCCCTACTTTGGTCTTGATTGATGGGAAATTTGATGAATGTTGATATCAAGTTATGGGCTTGGTGTCTTCTTATTTACTTTTCCCCCACTGCCCCAGATCTAATCCTTCACCATACTACATTAATTCTGTCTCAGGAAATCTCTCAAATCTGCCCATTATTCTCTATCCCTATCACCTCTGCCTTGTCCAGAGCCTAGTATTTGGTCTGTCTTTTGAAATAGCCTCCTTTCCTTCAGGCGCCTCATAATCTCGCCCATCTTCCACATCACTCTCAGATTATTGTGCAGAAGTGCAGTGCTGATCAAGCCATTTGTAGGCTTAAATGCTTGTCTTGGCTCCCCAGGCCCTGCAGGGTAAACCCAGCTGTTTAGCTTGGCATTCAAGTTCCTTCAGAATCTGGCCCCTGCCCACATATCTGGCCTCACCACCTACTACTCCCTTCCTCATGATCTAGACACTTACCTAAATGAATTCCAAGTCTGCAGATATAGGCCCTCCTTTTGTGGCTCTGTGCCTTTGTAGTATAGCACAGGGATTGAAAGCCTGGTCTTTGATGTCAGACCAACCTGTTCCAGCAGTGAAATCTCTAAGCCTCAGTTTCCTCATCTGTGAAATGGGAGCAAAAATGGTGCCTACTTCTTAAGGTTATGAGGAATAAATGAGCTAATTTCTACAGAATAGAACCTGACACATAATAAGTCCTTGATAATTATTAGCTATTAGTTGTAATTGTACATGCTGTTTTCTCTGCAGGAAATTCCCTCTGCTATCACTTTTCCTCCACGGAGAGTTCAACTTATCTTTCAACTCCTATTTCAGCATCACATCTGTGGTCAAGTCTTCCCCTGCCTCAGGCTTCCTCTGTGGCTCCATGGTTTGGTTCTTGTCTGTGTAGCAGCAAGTATTACCCTGTACTGTAAATTAGCTCAACTCTTTTGTTTTACTATGAACTCATATAGCACAGGGGCCTTTAGTAGGTCAATCAGCTGGTGTTTACTAAGCATATGTAAATGAATACTGTTCTTGCCCTAAGTAAGATTACAGACTCAATGAGAAGAAAGGTATACCTAGTGAGTATATGAGTAGTGGCGGTGTTGGTAGTTACCTAATTGAATCTTGGGGGCAGAAAAGACCTTGTCTTAGTCAACTTGATATCCATAGCAACTAGTCTGACTCACAGTAAAGTGTTTCCTAAATGTTGAATGTATAAATGATTTAATTTTTTTTGAGATGCTACTTACAGACAACAGCCTAACCTGGTCTCCTCTAGGAGTAGCCTAATTCTTCTTAAACATGCGTGGATTTTTCACTCTAGCATAAGCAAACAGATGAGAGTTTATCAATTAGTTTGCTCCTTAAGTTCCTTCTCAGTTTGTTTCTTTTAGATCTGTTAGGGCTTCTCCTAAAATCTGGAGCCAATTTGAAATCTAGAGGGAGGGAGAAGAGAGGCCTGGACTGGAAAGAAGAAAAGTATAGGAGTGACTTACCTTTTGTCATGATCATTTCGGTTCCCTGGGTTAATAGAAACAAAAAAAGCAAAAGCAACAAACAAACAAACCTCAGCATCCACACCACAATTTGTGGTTCTCAAACTATGAGGTTTCAAAGGATTGGAAAATAATATGGCTTCACTGAGACTGGAAAGCCACAGAAACTTCACAGGTACACAGATTGCAAACTTGAAACTCTACGATAACCCCAGCAAGTAGAATAGACAAGGCACTTTGTTTAATAAATCTGCTATGACATTTCTTTCTGCTGCCCAAAGAATGCTGAAGTCTCAGTAGCTGCCCTGCCTAATTTTTAGGCTTATTGTGACTGAGCAGCTGCTTTTGCAAATTCCATTAGCACACTTTGGGCAATGAGTTGCTTGTGTAAAAGCTTTGCTTTTTGGATGACTTGAGAACAACAGCAGCAATAACAGTTGTTCTTTATTGAACACCTAGTGTGTTCAGGCTGGGTCCTCGGCTGAGTGCTTTACATGTATCATCTCATGTGAACTTTTATTACAAATGAAGATACTGAGGTTCCGAGAAGCAAACTAACTTGCCCAGGTCATGGTTAGTAAGTGGTGAAGGTGGGGTTGACTCAGGCTCTGGGTAGTGTTGTAGTGTGTATTTTACCTTCAGTGCCAATTCAGTGAATGTTTATAGGGGCTTTGAGTTTATTTCACCATCTTTTGAGTCTAGACAGCTTCCTAACAATCTCCTGATGGAGCTCTCTTTTAGCTGTGTTATTTTTATTTGTTCCTTCCTCAGAATTTCCTTTGTGACAGAGGAATTAGAGAATATAGAGGGGCCACAGAGACTAGGGAAATAAGAAGGTTCTAAGTCTGCCTCTAACACTAACAGCCTTTTGATCCTGGGCAAGTCACATGACCACAGCCCTTTTTCCTGAGAAACCCCCATGTCCCTTTGAAGGTAGGAGTGAAGGAGAGGAGTGATAGAGTTAGATTTACCCTTAGGCAAAGCTTCAGGGCCCTTTCAAGGCTCTGGGAAGAGGTTCTGGCATGGTTGTATTTATAATTTATATTCATTTTCTTAAAGAGACCCACAGATTCTATAAGCTTCAGGCTTCCCAGCCAGCATCCCCCCTGGGGCGGTGTTGGAATCCAAAAGAGATAAAGTTCGTGAATGCACTTTGTAAAGCAGAATGCGCTCTACACATGTGGCAAAACTATTATTGGTATCATTAATAATTAGATAACAGCTTGAATCAAGGAAACCTATCTTGGGGCTGGTGGGAGAAAAAAAGTTTAGATTTGAGGCAAGCAGAGGGAACCCATTAAGCTTTCCAGCAGATGACTGGGGAAAGTTATGATATCTCCTCCCCAGGAGGAACATATTCAGCTGTTTCTGAGAATTTAACACATGCTTATGCCTGAGGGTTGGGAATTGGATGAGTTCTCTATTTCCTGGATTCCGGGAAAAGTGGAGAAAGGCATTTTTCTAATTGAACAGAGTAGATTTACAAGTGTTACCAGGATCCCATTACAGAAAGCTGCAGTTAGATCCTGGTTACTAAAAGGGTCATTGTTTAATTTATGGATTATCCAGATCCTGTTGGTCCCTGGCCACTCTGATGTACACCTTTTATGCGTTTTACTGCCAATTAGCACTTCCACCAGAGCCTGGAAAGGGAGAGGAGCTAAACTCCAAATTGGTTAATTCCTTTCCTTGTTAGCAGCTTTGTCAAGGTGTGTCAGCAGGAAGGTAAAGAAAATGGCTCAAATGCGGTGAAGAGATTATCTGTGCTTTCACTGTTGTTTTCTTTCTTCCTCAACTCAAGAATTAAGAGTAGGCCCTGCTTCTGATTTGAACTTGATTTAAAGTCAGTAAATCAAAGATCTTGGCCTAGGGCATCCAGGGACTTCAATAAACAGCAGCCTTGGGGTAGGTAACATTTTCAGAGAGCCTTTTGCCCACACCCCATATCTCCAGGCCTGTCTCTCATTTCCTGTGTGATGTGGAGGGGTGGAGACTCACAACTTCTGGTACAGGGGAGACTGGGGGAAAGTTAACTCCTAAAGAGATGCTCAGGGGCCAGGAAAAGAGAGGTCCTGTACTTAAGTCATTCTAGTGTTTGTGTAAAAAAAATGTGTGTTTCTCTACATATACATAGTAAATATAAATAGAAATGTGCGCCCACATTCATTCAATCATATCTTAGTATTTACTGAGGTTTGAAAACTCTTGCATGTAAAAGCCTTTTCTGGAAGGGATTTCTCTCTAATTTCAAAGGCTATTGTGTTTCCTAGGGAATTTATTAGCTGTGCATTTACCAGACACAAAATAAAAACTTTGGTCAGTTATGAAAACTCTGTTTGCATCTTGCTCTGAGAAGATCATGATCACAAGGGAATTGGAAGTAAAACGTGTATGTCCTGCATGGGAATGAGTCATAATGTGCGATTAAAATGTGCATGTGGAGCTCATCTTAGATTTTAAGGATTGGAATGAGCAAGCGACTGTCCTGGGACAATTCTCCTCCTTGGGACAAGTGGAATACCCACCTGTGGAGAGCAGGGCTACGATTCCTGGTATTGTTTGTTATTCTTGGCCCCAACCGTGTGCCTGACTAAAGAAAGAGATGTGAAAGTCTCTCTCTGTGGAGGGCTTGCCTTACCAATCAGGGAAAGTGGTAACCAGGAAAGAAGGTCTGTTCTCTATGGTGTGGGCAGGAAGAGGACTGTGGCTTGCAGAGGTCAGAGCTACACAGACTCTTGATTCCAGCTTTGTGATGAGTTTGAGTAATGACAATAATACCTTTATTTAATGCTCTGTAACAGTGCAGTCCAGGAGAAATATAATGCGGGCCACTTAGGTAATTTTACATTTCTAAGAGCCACATTAAAAAGAAAGCAAAAAAAAAAAAAGCAAAAAGTAGGCAGAATTTACCTAATAATATATATATATATTTTTTTGTTGTTGGTTTTTTTTGCGGTACGCGGGCCTCTCACCGCTGTGGGCCCCCGCCCCGCCGCGGAGCACAGGCTCCGGACGCGCACGCTCAGCGGCCATGTCCCACGGGCCCAGCCGCTCCGCGGCATGTGGGATTTTCCCGGACCGGGGCACGAACCTGCATCCCCTGCATCGGCAGGTGGACTCCCAACCACTGCGCCACCAGGGAAGCCCAATAATACATTTTATTTAACACAATATATCCAAAACATTTTCGTGTCAATATGTAATCAATATCAACTTACGAATGAGCTATTTATATTTGTTTTTCATGAGTCTTCAAAATTCTGTATATATTTTGCCATGACAGCATATTTCAATTCGGATGCTAAATTTTCATCACAAATACTTGATCTTTATTTAGATTTTATAAAATGTACAGTTGAAAAAAGTAGATTCACATGTCTGAGTTGCTCCAGAGATGCTTCAAAGTTTTCCAAGAGTTGTATCGAGTATCAGGTTTTAAATGTAAATTAAAGAAAATAAAATGAAATAAAAAATGTGGTTCCTCAGTCACACCAGCCATGTTTCAAGGGCTCGACAGCCAAATGCAGATAGTGGCTACTGTATAGGACATCGTGTTCATGCAGGTAGTCATCCTTAGCACCGGAAGAGACTGCTAAACTTAGAGGCAATGAGAACAGTGTAAGGGGACCTGGAGGAAAGGATTGCCTATGGGGTAGGGATCAGAAGGGGAGGACACCTCTGTTCGTCAGACTCTTGGCACCCAAAGAAAAAGCAAATGAAGAGCAAGTAATGAGTGCCAGACCCAGGGATACATATTTGGGCCTTTGATGAACGCTTGAGATTTCATCTGAAATGGAGTCCTAAGCTTTTCCATATCCTGAGCCTGATTGGCCCCCCAGATGTTGAGCAGCTGTGAATTCTCCCAAGAGAGTGCTGCTTTGGTCTCAGCGTGGTCATGTGAACTCCTGGAGGCTTTCAGATCAGAGACAGACTTTATACACTTTTATTTGAATAGTTCCTTTGCTCTAGGAGGGAGGTACACATATGGCAGCAATTTAGACATCCAGAATAAACCACATGTCTTCTTTCAAGTCAAGAGAGGTGATTGGAGTTCCTTTCTACAGTTTGCTTTTTTCTTTTTTTTTTTGCGGTACGCGGGCCTCTCACTGTTGTGGCCTCTCCGGTTGCGGAGCACAGGCTCCGGACGCGCAGGCTCAGCGGCCATGGCTCACGGGTCCAGCCGCTCCTTGGCATGTGGGATCTTCCCGGACCGGGGCACGAACCTGTGTCCCCTGCATCGGCAGGTGGACTCTCAACCACTGCACTACCAGGGAAGCCCCAGTTTGCTTATTTTTTGACTGTTTATTTGTGTCTATAAAGTCAACAATATGCTAATAGACGTATGTCCAATGGTTCTTAGAGCAAATGGGTTTGTAAACGTGCAGCTCTGTCTTGCTTGGCTGTCCTTCTGCATTGTACTCCTGCCCGGTTCCACCTAGTCTTCCTGAATCAGTGTTAGCATTTTTTCATGTGGTGAACATTTCATTGTAATAATGGCAGCAGGTACCCTTTGCCGAGTGCCTTCTCTCTGGCAGGTAGCCTGCCAGATATTTTACAGATATTTATTATCCCAAAACAAGATTGCAGGATGGGTATTATTACTTTCATCTGTCAGATGAGGAAACTGTTTCATATTGCTTAACAATATGCAAGAACACTAGACCAAGGTCCACAAACTAACAGCCCTTGGACCAAATCTGGCCTGTTGCCTGTTATATATATATATTGATATAGTTAAGAATGGGTTTTGCATTCTAAAATGGTTGAAAAAAATCAAAAGAAGAAGATTTAATGATGTGAAATGTATGAAATTCCAATATCGATATCCCTAAATAAAGTTTTACTGGAATACAGCCATGTTTATTCATTTCTTAGTGTCTTTGTGTGCTTTCATGCTGTAATGGCAGAGTTGAGAAGTTGACATGTAGACTGTAGGGCCTGCAAAGCCTTAAATATTTACTGTCTTCCTCTTTACAGATAAAGTGTGTTAACCCCTATGCTGAACTGTTAAGGTCTTACTGTAGACTGTAAGAGCCAGGGTCAGGGGCGGTGAGGGTACTCACACCTGGGGCCCCATGTCATGAATGTCAGGGATATTTAATGGGTATGGAGCCAAGCACTCCATGTGGAAGAGGAGACTGAAGCCTAGAGGGGGTAAGTAACTCCCCAAAGTCACATAGTGGGACTGGAATCAGACTCCAAAGCTTGATCCCTAAGTCTGTTGCTTCTCACAGATAAGCTGACCACAATGCTGCTCAACTCGGACTGCACCAGGACCCCCTGAAGGGCTTGTTACACCAGAGATTGCTAAGCCCCGCCTCCAGAGCTTATGATTTCATAGGTCTGGGCTGGGGTCCAAAAATATGCATTTCTAACAAGCCCCCAGGTGACGCTGTTGATGCCCATCTGTGGACCAACCACACCTCAAGTAGCCCTACCGTACTACATCCTGCTCAATAAATAGCTGCTGAGTTATGGAAGGCTTCAAACCCATGTATTCCCCAACCAAAACTAACTAGAAATTTAAGTCAAGTGCACTCTAATTACCTTTTTAAGCATTGTAATCGTTTGATTTCTGCCCCCATTGTTCTCATTAAACCCCGAGCTTTCTGATGCTATGGGACTCAGGCCACCTTGAGTGTTGAAATGCATGTGGCTCTGTGCCTGGCAGCAAGGGGCTGGGTCTGAAATGAACCGTCACTGGTGGCATCCCTCTTGCGTGTCTAGAAACTCTGTTTCTTTCAAATCAGTTTCAAAATCAGTTTATGATGATTTATGAACCAGGAATTTGTTTCCTGCTGATTGTATGTCAAATCCTTTCTCACTCTGTGCCCCCTATTTCTCTGCTGGCTAACAAGCAGCCCTGGGGGTGCAGGAAACAGCTTCTGTAGTCAGATTGTACTGGCTTTGGTCATGGAAGTTAATGCGTTAGTGCTAGAGTTCACTTTCTTAATTATTGATTTAGTCTCATATTTTAAAAGTCATTATTTAAGGATTAGGAATGGGGAAAATGAAGCCTGGTGAAAGATGATAGCT
The DNA here is from genome assembly GCF_949752795.1 of Hyperoodon ampullatus. Classification (NCBI taxonomy): domain Eukaryota; kingdom Metazoa; phylum Chordata; class Mammalia; order Artiodactyla; family Ziphiidae; genus Hyperoodon; species Hyperoodon ampullatus. The sequence goes on from NC_136915.1 coordinate 67,143,235, forward strand.
ATTTTTTTTAATGTTGATTCATAGCCTCGTTTGGGATTTTAATAAGTAACAAAAAGCATTGGAAACTGCTGATTTAATCTCTTCTTACAGGCTCATATTGGCATAAAAAAGAAAATAAATCTCTAAATTTTTGCTTTCTCCTGGCTCTCCATTTTTGTGCCTTTGTTTATTGTGGAGCCCATTTTTCTGATTTCCCCCCTTTCATCTTTGGCCTCCTAGCCCCTCTCCAGTTCAGGTGTTATAGAGATCATTAGCTAGTACAGTTGTCCCTTGGTATCCAGGTATCCACATGTCCGCTGGGGATTGGTTCCAGCACCCCACAGGTAAAATCTAATGCTCAAGTCCCTTATATAAAATGGCATAGTATTTGCATATGACTATGCACATCCTTCCATATGCTTTAAATCATCTTTAGATTACTTATAATAATTAATACAATGTAAAATTTATGTAACTAGTTGTAAATACAATGTAAATAGTTGCCAGCACAAGGCAAATTCAAGTTTTGCTTTTGGGAACTTTCTGGAATTTGAGTGTTTTTGAATATTTTTGACCCACGGACAGCAGAACCTGAAGATAGCAGAACCCACGGACAGCAGAACCAGGTTCAGCTGACTATGTCTAAAGAACGGTCATCTCAGCCCTGTACAAGGGGAGCCTTATAGAACTCTGTTGCTAAGCAGATAAAGCTGTGTTGCAGAGTCCCGTGATACAAGCCATTCCAACAGAAAGAATTCTTCTCTGGGAAATGTGAGTCTTTTCTACTCCTGGTATAAAATCAGTGGTGTGGCGTTCCTGACAGCCCATGGTTGTCACCCCACACGCCTTTGCCATGGTCTAGAGGCTGACTTTACTATCAGTCGCTCTTTTATTGCTGACCTTCTCAACCATGTCTTCCTTTCTTTCTCACTTAGTTCTCGGAGAAAATTCATTCCCCAGCAGCAGCAGATAACTGAACCAATGACACCTTACGCCTTTTTTCTTTTTCTTTCTCTTTTTTTTTTTAAGATGTTGGGGGTAGGAGTTTATTAATTAATTAATTTATTTATGCTATGTTGGGTCTTTGTTTCTGTGCAAGGGCTTTCTCTAGTTGTGGCAAGCGGGGGCCACTCTTCATCGTGGTGTGCGGGCCTCTCACTATCGCGGCCTCTCTTGTTGCGGAGCAGAGGCTCCATATGCGCAGGCTCAGTGGTTGTGGCTCACGGGCCTAGTTCCTCTGCGGCATGTGGGATCGTCCCAGACCAGGGCTCGAACCTGTGTCCCCTGCATTAGCAAGCAGATTCTCAACCACTGCGCCTCCAGGGAAGCCCACGCCTGTTTTCTTATTTATTTTTCTTTACATTCTTTCAGTTGGGAGTTAAGAGAACTTTCTCTCCTACCCTGGTTTATGTCACTTAATTATTTGTTCCTTGGCTGGTTTAATGTTTATTTAATTCTGCCATGCTGTTTAACCCTAGTGGCCTGGTTGATTGCTTTAACTGAGCCAAGATTTCCGCATGTGACTTCTAACTTCTTGGTAAATTAGGGTTTGTTTCTTTCTCACCCATCCTGGACCCTTGATACTAAAATCTTACTTAGAGAAATGACGTTCAAACCAAATACCACTCTAGATTTCTGTATTGGAACAATTGAAATTCACTATATATTTTTCCAGATTTGTGTAGGTCTGTGTTTGACTTTTTTTCCCTCTTACCTTTGGGAAGTTTATTATCAAGCATTTAGAGAGAAGCCAAGTACTATGTGTGAGAGGAGGGGTAAAGGGAATGGAGGTAAAATAGAAGCTGAAGATTTTAATTCTTTTTGAATGGAAATTAGGGTCTGTATGAATAATAGTAATTGTAACAATAGCTTACATTTATTGAGTACTTACAGCTACTGTGTCGGGTCTTCATAGTTTTGTATTAGCTCATTTAATCCTGACAAGTACCTCATAAAATAGGTACTGTTATACATCCCCATATAGATGAGGAAACTGAAGCTTGGAGAGGTTACTTAGAGAGGCTATGTAACCTCCCCAAGGTTGTACCACTATTAAAGGAGGGGGTAGGATTTGAATCCAGGAGTTTGGCCAAAGAAAATATTCCTATAGTCATGCATGGGCAAACCTATTTGAAACTTGCCCACAATAATTTAATAACTTAATGCTAAAATAATATCAGTAAGCTTTTTGAGCACTTTATTGTAGGTACTGTATTTAAGGCATATACATTATTTCCTTTAACAGTCAACAATCCTATTAGAAAAATACTATTATTATCATATCTATTTTACCTGGGAGGAACCACTGAGGATTGCAGAAAACTTTAGTTCTTTGCCCAAGGTCCTTGGGCTAGTGAGTGGAAAATTTGTGTGACCATATTATTTTACAGTTATTGTTATTAGCTAGCATTTACTATATGCAGTAAGGGCCAGGGACTATTCTCAACACTTTACACTTATTGATTCATTTAATGTCCATTTTTCAGATAAGGAAACCAAGGCACAGAGTGGTTAGATAAGGTCACCAAACCATTTTTGGCAGTAGTGAGACTGGAACGCAAGCACTTTGGCTCCGGGATCTGTATCTGTAACAACCTTGCACAAGGCCACAAATCCCCCCTCCCCCCCCAACTTTGGTGTTCTACCTCCTGGTGCAGAGAATCACTTAGGACTATTGAAATCCATTCCAGTATCAAATCAACCCACTTCAAAGGAACTTGTGGAGATTAAAAAAAAATTGCTTGATTTTTGATGAGATAAGCTGAATTAAAAAATAAATTTGTTGAGGGCTTCCCTGGTGGCGCAGTGGTTGAGAGTCCACCTGCCGATGCAGGGGCCGCGGGTTCGTGCCCCGGTCCGGGAAGATCCCGCATGCTGTGGAGCGGCTAGGCCCGTGAGCCATGGCCGCTGAGCCTGCGCGTCCGGAGCCTGTGCTCCGCAACGGGAGAGGCCACAACAGTGAGAGGCCCGGGTATAGCAAAAATAAATAAATAAATAAATAAAATAAATTTGTTGAGTTTATTTTTTTTTAATGCCTTTGAAGATTTTTGATTCAGATACATTTAGAAGACCCATTAGGTCAAGTCAGACCTGGTGGAATTAGTTTCCTTGTGGAGGTGGAATTTGTAATTGAGCACGAGACGGTCATTCTGACTGGGTGGGGAATGCCAGGCAGTTTTCCCTCTTGACTGCTCTCCCCTTCTTCACCTGTACCCCGGAGTAACTCCATGGGGAAGCCAAAGTGCTCTTTTAAAGAGTAAATCAGGTCATGTCAGTTTCCTTATCTAAACCTTTTGGTGGCTTTCCATTTCACTTTGGATAAAATCTAAACTCCTTTCTAAGGCTTACAGTGCTCATGACCTTGCTCCTGCTTATTTCTGAGAAATCATCTCCTGCATCTTGGTCCCCTGCTTATTTTCATTCCATCCAGTTCTGGACCATGCCAAGTTCCTTCCTGCTTCAGAGCCTTTGGGCTGCTATTCCCCTGCCTGCCATACTTTGCCCCCAGGTTCTTTTTGAGGCTATTTCTTCCTACCTTTCATGTCCCAAATTAAAGTTTACTGCCTTGTACAGGCCTTTGCTGATTTATACCAATGAGACAGAACTCTTCCTGATATTCCCTGTTATGCTTCCCTGTTTACTGTGTGCATAACACTTTCTTAATATATGAATACATGCTTATTTGTTTGTTTGTCTGTCAGTCAAAAGACTAAAAGGGCAGAAATCATGGTTATTTTGTTTATCACTGTGTATCTAGCTTCTAGCATAGTATAGTCAACAAACGAATGAATGATTTAATTAATTAATTTCAGGCAAAAAGAATAGTAGGTACAAAGATAAGGTGGCATGAAGGAACAGGTCATTTTGGGGAATAGTGAAAAGTTGCGGATGACTGTCACTGAGTTCGTTTTGGGAGCCAGAGGAGATGATATAGTTGGAGTCAGATCATGAAGGACCATGTAGGTCCTAAAAAGTAGTATGGACTTTATCCTTTAGAAATGGGGGAACACTAATGGGATTTAAACAGATCATTAAATGTGGTGGAGATATTGGGTCAGAGAGAATATTCTGTTGTCTTATTTTAGAGTACTTGGAGTCCTTGGATTAACTCTGGTCATTGTCGTTGGTATTTGGAAATTACTTGCCCCAATTATGATTTTGCTACAATGATTGCACAGGCAGAATTTCAAATAGAATGCTGGAAATGAAAATGTGCCAAAGATGTAAGTGTGCTGGTTTATAGCAGAGCTTGGTGTTTTATCTATCATTGCCTAACCGGTTATATTCTGGGAGAAAATATTTGCAAATCATATGTCTGATTGGTTAATATACAAAATATATAAATAACTCATATAACTTGATAGCAAAACAAAAAAACAAAAACAAACAATCCAATTAAAAAATGGGCAGAGGATCTGAATAGGCATTTTTCCAAAGAAGACATATAGATGGCCAACAGGTACATGAAAAGCTGCTCAACATCACTAATCATCAGGGAAATACAAATCAAAACAGTAATGAGGTAATCACCTCACACCTATACCTGTTAGAATGGCTGTTATCAAAAAGATAAGAAATCACAAGTGTTGGCGAGGATGTGGATAAAAAGGAACCCCTGTGCACTCTTGGTGGTATAGTCACTGTGGAAAACAGTATGATGGTTCCTCAAAAAATTAAAAATAGCACTGCCATATGATCCAGCAATCCACTTCTGGATATTTATCTGTAGGAAATGAAAATACTAACTCGAAAAGATACCTGTACCTCCATGTTCATTGCAGCATTATTCACATATTTGGACATTGCTTGTTCTAAATATGGTGGCCTGAATGATTACACAGCCAGAATTTCTCCTAGAAGGCTGTAAGATAAAACTTGGCAGTGTCATTTCTCTCCCTGGGTGTGGTACAGTCAGTCACATTTAAGATACATGTTCCTTGAAGTCAAGGAGCTGGGCTGGGGTCTTGTACTGGCCCCAGTTTGTGTGTCCATGCTTTAATGAGAGTGTGTCATCTGTAAAATCTTTACAGTTTGGATAAGCAAATACGTCAATCCATTTGAAAGTGCTAATAAATGTAAAATATTGTTGGCAAATGATGCTACTACTACAGGTATTGAAATTTTCATTTAGCCTGGGGAATCCTAAGTTTAGAAGTAATCTTTTGAGCCTTTAGATCATTGAATGCACAGTTTAGGTTCTTTGTGATATTGATGAACAGGTAGTGCTTGTAATATTAACTGTAATTTTGGTTGAGTGAGGTACTTCTGGCCCATTACGCATTAAATGACTGCCGATTCCTGGACCTGACTTAGAGTGTGGTTTCATATTATTGCCCTTGAGGCACCTGTTTATATAGCAGTACTGAGCTCCAGACCTCAAGCTAAGCACCACTTATGTATATTTATCAGTTAAAGCTTCAACACCCCTGTGACTCTGTTTTGTAATCTCCCTGTAAATTTGTATTGTTAGGGAGGAAATGTGGGCTTAGAGAAATTAAGTGCTTGAGGTCAAAGAGTTAGTGGATCTAGGGTCAGAGAGTCCAACACAGTTCTGACTCCAAAACCCTTGCTCTTCACCCCAGCCCTGTCCTAGACATAATGTTGTCCTATAGACAGGTCAGAACGGTAGGTAGGAACAGAGGGAGATCTCCTTTCCTATAGACTGTACATAAAAATGTCTCTCAAGCCATTTTGTCTGAAGCCCGTCTTTCTGTCTTGGGTTCACGTCTATTTTTTAGAGATACTTTGTTTTGCCTAATAGATTTTTTTTTTTTTTTTTTTAGTAAATATTGCAGGCATCAGTCTTTTGTAAACTGAATCATAGTTAAATAAAGAAGTTTGCTATTTAAAGGACCTTGTGGTTAATCCCTTGGTAAAGAATTGTTTTGTAATTGAATATTAATGCCCTAGTTATACTGGTTTTAACTTGACTTTCAAAAAAGTAACCATGACAAAAGCTAATATTTTTTGATATGTAACAGGTTGTCTTATAAGCCTTTTTTTTTTTTTTTCGTTATGTGGGTCTCTCACTGTTGTGGCCTCTCCCGTTGCGGAGCACAGGCTCCGGACGTGCAGGCTAAGCAGCCATGGCTCACGGGCCCAGCCGCTCCGCGGCATGTGGGATCTTCCTGGACTGGGGCATGAACCTGTGTCCCCTGCATCGGCAAGTGGACTCTCAACCACTGCGCCACCAGGGAAGCCCAAGCATTTTTTTTCTTATGTTGTATGGGAGTTTCTAATTTGATGCTCAAAACAGCTCTGCAAGATGGGTGCTATTATTTTGTCAGTTTTACAGAGGAGGAAACTGAGATACATGGAGGCTAGATGAAGGGACAGCTTCATGGCATGTGACATGTATGATCACACAACCCCATGCTCAGAAGGGCCACACTTGATTTAATGTTCTGCAGTTGCTGTCTAAAAATTCTTCATAATTTTGAACAAGAGTCTCCACATTTTAATTTTGCACAGGGTCCTGCAAATTATGTAGCTGGTCCTGCCTAGGTGAGCTGTCCAAGGTCACTCAATGGTCAGTGGCAAAGTTGGCATTCAACCCCAGACTGCCTGGCCTTAAGCTTACACGATTCCATTTACATTCCCTGGTTTCCCATATCTCATATTCTTAAAGCAAGGTCCCTCCTCCACCTTCTTTTTCTTTGGGCCTGTCTTTAGAGGCAGGTGGTTTGATTCATCTCAGTTCAATCCTTTGGATTTGAGCTTTGTTGGACCGAGTGTCTGATACATACAATTTACCCATTAGGTTTGTAGAAGAGCAGTAGGGAAGATTTGAAGATATGACAAGAATTGCACATCCTTGCCATAGTGAAAAGTCATAGCCTAAAAATAAATAGGAGTAACATGGAATCATTGTAACATTTTTGTTTTGCGCAACTCTCCTGGGGGGAGGGAAAGAAAAGAAAAAGAAAGCCCCAATGTATATGAGAGGAAGGCAGTCCCTCAGACTGCTTATCTGCATGCGGTGCTCTGGGGACTAGTGACACTTAATTACCTCATACAGTTTTATGGACTGTTTTATGAGAAGATGCTTTTTAGCCTTTCATGGATTGCTGTAAAGGGAAATAGAGAAAGACAGAAGAGGATTTCTATCACTTTGGTAAAAAAAACTGTCCCTCTGTGGTCTATGCCTAGAACCTGAGACTGCCTGCATTCCCTTTCAGCATTTCCTGAGAACTTTCTGTGAAGAGGTAGAGGCCAGCAAGACCCTGGAGCTCGACGATGGAAAAAACCATGACACGGTGTAGTCACCACACCACACAGTGTGTAGTCACCACAGGGCACCTAGGGCTCTGACAGAGGCAGGCATCGGCCACAGGAGCCCCAGGAAAGCAGCAGCTGACAAAGTTAAGAGGAGTCTAGGAAGATCAGGGGAATTATCCAGGTGGAGAAGCGAGAGGGCATTCTAGACAGAGGGAACAGCAAGAACAAAAGCGTGGAGATGAGGGAGAAAATGGTCAGGGTGAACTGCGAATATCTGGTCCTGGCTGAAGTGCTGGAGATGGTGTAGGAGAGGTAGGTGGGGACCAAATACTGATGAACTTTGTATGCTAAGTTAAGGCGTGTGGATTTCTACCTGAGGTATTAGGGATGATAAGGACAACAGCCAACATTTACTGAGGGCTTCTCCATAAATTATAAATATCCACGTAGTCCCTGGTAACACGTATACCTGTTTGAGTGATGTGTGTGCACACTCACTACGTGAAATGACTGGGGACTCAGGTCAGTTAGGTCCTCACTCTACCATTTACAGCCCTGGGATCTGGGAGCAGGCAGCTAACGTTCTGAACCTTTGTGTCCCTGTCTATAACCTAAATCATATCTGTCTCGCTGACTGTTGGCAGGAACAGTATGAAGTAAGACTGTATACTTTGTATAGATAAAGTTTATTGTGTAAGTTTTCTCTAGTGTAAGAAATTTTATTTACTACTTTACTTTTTTGGGGGGTAACATTCATGGCAACTTTATATATCATTTCAAAGCTGGGGAGTTCTGGAGTTCTAGAGGTAGACTGTGGTTCATTAGCTGCCTTTTACAAAGACTGGGTGAATCATTGCCCTAATGGGCTGTGGGGGCGATAACAGTTTCCTGCAGGCATTGGGTCAGACTTCTCACTAGGTGTGATCTTGGACACATCACTTAACCTCTCTGAGCTACCGTTTCCTCCTGGAAAATGAAGACAAAGCTGCCTACTTGTCAGGACTAATGTGAAGAAGATTAAATGAGATATTTGATGTAAAGTGCTTGACACATAGTAGGTGTTCAATAAATAGTAACTGTTATTATTTTTATTCCTGAAAAGAAAGGAGTTAGTATTCTGGTGTTGAGTGTTGGAAGAGTAGGGCATGGGTGTCAGAGGTTTTTATATACTTTCTTTCCTCTTCTCTCAGTTGTCCCCTCCTTCCCTCATCTCCAGTCATTTTCTCCCCTCAAGGTGGAATGAAATTGGATGTCTTATAAATGTGGAGCAGCTTTTGTCATAGTGCCCTCAGACATGCCCTTCTAACACTCTGACAAATGAATCAAAACATGAACAGCCAAGGGTTGTTGGTTGAATTTTCTAAATTTTCATCCTCTCACGAGCGGGGATAGTGCCAACTCTGCCTGGTGAACTCAGCCCAGACAGATTGAAGGAGCTGGCACTGCTGGGAGAGGGCTTGGTTACCTAGGAAACATTCACCTATGCTGATGACAAAGGGACTGTCACCGCCACCTGACACATGCAGACGTGTATCAAGTTATGGGGAGATGGAAAGAAACAATTTCCGCTGAAATGAGGTAGATGCAGCTGTTAATTTCTTTTGAATAGCAGCTAATTTTCTGTTTTCAGAGAAGCAGGATAAAGCTTAAACTTTAACTTCTGGCTAAAAATACTCAGTTTGTGAACCTGGCAAAGCCTCTTACAAAAAAAAAAACAAAAAAACCCAGTCCTGGCACTGGTCTGTTAGGCTTCCTGTCTTTCAGCAACTTATTGCATTTATTTTACTGCTTTGGGGGATTAGAAAATAGTCTCTGAAGGCTATTTCTTTAATGACTTGGAATATTAATGTGGAGAATTTGCTTTTTGGACAATACAGTGACTACTATAGTTTTTGCCTATAATTGGCTATTGGGTTTTTCACTCCCTGAAGTCTTTTTTTTTTTTTAATGTTTTCTTTATTGTTAAAGATAATGCACATTAAGAAAAGTGCATAAAACAATTAAATAGCCTAATGATTTATCATAAAGTGAATGTTTGTTAATGAGAAATGTTGCCTGCCATCTCAGTAAACAAAGGATGTTGCAGTCAACAAGCCATCATATTACAGTTACCCCCGACGGTGAGCCCAGAGGGAACTCAAGGACAAAAACAGGCTGCCCACCATCAAGCCATCAGTAACTGCAGCCATCCCCCAACAGTGCATTCTGAGGAGTCTCAGGATGGAAAACACAGCATACTGGCCCCCCATAGCTGTGGTACATATCAAAGGAATGATTTCAATGAGCCCAGACTTTTTCATCTTCCTATACATAGAAAAGCGTTCAAATTATTAACCTGAGATGTCTGGTTTTCTTTAATTAACAGTAATCTTTTGATGTTCTGACTGCCTGGTTTTTGCTTCAAAACTCCTATATATCCTGGTTCCTCCCTTACCTCCTAAGACCTGTCCCTCAGAGCTATCTGAGAGCTGTCTCCTGGGCTTAAGTCCTCAGAAAGTCCGCTGAATAAAACATAATGCTCAACTTTTACGTTGTGCCATTTTTTTCATTCGACATGTTCATGATTGTTACCGACACTGAGGTTCCAGAAGCACCCCTCCAATTACCTTCTCTCACTCCCAAGGAGATCACTGTCTTGACTTTATAAAGAAAAGCAAAGAAATTATTACTAGAAGTTTTGTCACCTAAACATATATTTCTAAACATTGTGGTTTAGTTTTGTATCTGTTTTGAATTTCATATGCATGGAGTCATAAAGTAAAATATTGTTTTTTGTTTGGCTTCTTTTTCCCCAGCATTTTGTATCTGAGGTTCTTCCCTCTTGTGCTGTGTAGCTGTTATTCATTCACTTGCTACATTTTATTATCTGAATATACTACAGTTTCTTTACCCATTTGGCCATGGATGGATATTTGGGGTGCTTCTAGTTTTTAGCTATTATAAATAATGATGTTATGAACATTCTTGCACGTGTCTCTTGGAGCACAGATGCACGTGTTTCTGTTGGTTGGAATTGTTGGGGCATAGGATAAATGTGTATTCAGCCTTAGTGGCGTTAAACAGTACTTTTTTAAAAAAAGTAAAATCATTACTCTGATACAAATGTAAAATGAACATGTGTCAGAGATTTCTTTTGACACATCAATTAATGAGAGAACCAATAAGATGTTACAACTAGTTCAAAGGAGTATTGAAAGACCCACACATATGTAGGCAACAAGGGATGCTGAAATGAATTTGAGTAGGTGCGGTGCAATCATCCATTGCATTCTACCAGACACAATTCATTTACATTTATATGGATAAGAAGCATTTGCATTATTAGTAGTTTCTACAACTTAAGTAGTTGTAGCATAGCTCAAAGAAAATGAAAGGCAGGATAACATAGAAGGGGCACTAGCCTGGACACTCAGTACTTTTTTTCCCCTGTTCAAAGTCTTTCACAATTTTTCCTGGCAGTAGATAATACCAAACTGTTTTCCAAAGTGATTGTTTCAAATTACTCTCCCACTGGAACTGTACCAGAGTTCCTCTTGCTCCATATCCTTGACAACAGTTGGTATTGTCAGACTTTTAATTTTTGCCATTTGGTAGGTGTTTAGTGGTATCTCTTTGTGATCTTAATTTGCATTTCCCTGATAAGAATAAGGTTAACCATTTTTTCACCTGTTTATTAGCTATTTGAATTTCCCCTTATGTGGGGAAATTCAGATTTGGATCTATTTCTGGGCCTTTTTGTTGAATCCCATAGATTTGCTTGACTATTTTTACAGCAACACCACACTGTAGTGTTTTTATAATAAGTTTTATAATGTCTTTATTTCTGATAGAGCCAGCACTTCTACCTGTTGTTATTTTAAGACTAAGTCTAACCCTTTATATATCCTTTTGAATTTTAGAATTAGCTCATCAAATTCCACAAAAACTAAGGAATTTTATTTGTGGTTTTTCAGACTGCATTGAATCCTCAGAAATTTCACTCCTAGGTGTTTATCCTAGAGAAAACTACATCCATAGTACTATCATCTGCTAAAAATGACACTTTTATTTCTTCTTTTTAATTATTTTATCTTTTATATCATATCCTAGAGAAAATATATGTCCATGAGAGAGTTGTAAATGAATATTTATAGCACTTTATTCATAATTGCTCAAAGCTAGAAAGAACCAATATGTTTTTACATTGTAAAACTACCAAGCATTGAAAAGGAGGGAGCTACTGATATACCCAACAACATGGGTGCATCTCAAAAACAGTGCGCTGAGCAAAAGAAGCCAGACACAAAAGAGGACATACTGTGCAACTCCATTTATAAGAAGTTTTATAACAACCACAACTACTCTGTAGTGATAAATATCAAATCAGTGTTTGACTGGAGTAGAGAGTAGAGGAGATTGGTGGGGGGAATGAACTGCATGGGACATGGGGGTACTGATTGGGGTGGTGATTATAGAGGTCATCAAACCGTACTCTAAAAATGTATGTATTTGATATGATGTATACAAATGATGTATTTGTATCCTATGCTTTAGTAAAGCGTAGAACATTCTTTTTTCAACCTTCATTAACTCTATGTAGACCTGTTTGGGAAGAACCGATGTTTTTACAAATTGGATTTTCCAACCTATGAATATGGTATATAGCTTCAAGTACTATTTGTCTTTAAATTCTCTCAATAATATTCTATTGTTTTCTACATAGAGATCTTTCACATCTTTTAAAGAATTATTCTTCGGCACTTATTTTTAGACACTCTTGAGTATTTTTGATGTTATTATGAAAAAATTTCATTCTGTTTAGAGCTGGTATATAAACATGCAGTTCATGTTTGTATATTGATATTTTTTATCCAGCAATCTTGCTAAACACACTTATTGCCATTTATCTAGATTTTTTTTGATTTCTACATCCATAGTACTATCATCTGCTAAAAATGACACTTATTTCTTCTTTTTAATTATTTTATCTTTTATATCATTTTCTTACCTGATTGTACTGGCTAGAACCAAGATGTTGATTTTAAAGAGAAAGCTTTCAAAATTTCATCAATATGTGTTGGTTTTGCAGTAGTCTTTTTAAAAAAAGATATAGTTTTAAGGAATTTTCCTCTTATTTCTATTTTGCTAAGAGTTTTAATCATCAGTGGATATTGAATTTTATTTAAGCATTCTTACATGTATTAAAATCATATGTATTTCCTCCTTAATTCTGTTAATGTGGTGAATAACATTTAAAAAAAATGTTAAACAACCATGTGTTTCTGGAATAAGCCTAATTGGATCAAGATGGATTAATCTTTTTGTATATTGCTATGTTTGGTTTGCTAATGTTTTTTTAGGCTTTTTACCTCTGTTCATGAATGAGTGAGATAGACTTCAAATTTTCCTTTCTCACAAAGTCCATCTCAGGCTTGGTTATTAAAGTTATGCTTAAAGTGAGTTAGAAAATGTTTTCTCTTTTTCTATTCTCTGGAGATGTTTGTGTATGATCAGCATTGTTTCTTCTTTAAATTTCTGGGAGAATTATTTGGTGAAGCTTTCAAGGTCTGATGTTCTCTTTGTGCTAAAGTTTTAAATTATACATTATAATTATTTAATAGTTTAAGACTTCAGATTTTCTATTTCATTTTGTGGAAGCTTTGGAGAGGTAAAGTTTTCTAGAATTGTCCCTTTCATCTAAATGTTCAAGATTCTTGGTGTAAATTTGTTCAAAATATCTTCTTCTTATATATTTAACCTCTGTATGATCTGTAGAGATGTCCCCTTTAAAAATTTCTGACATTGGTTTTTTCCTAATCAATCATTCCAAGGGTTTATCTATTTTATTAATCTTTTTAACATTTCCCTGGGTTGATCCTCTGTATTGTATTGTTTTTTCTTTACTCATTTCTGCTCTTATCTTTTTCCATTTTCTTCTACTTTAAGTTTGCTGATTTTTAAAAATGATTTCTTGAAATGGGGTGCTTTATTCACTGATTCTCAGCTTTAATCGATTGTAATATACATATTTATATAATAAAATTCACTTTAAGCATTATTTTTATTGCATCCTAAAATTTTATATGAAATCATTTTATTATCATTCAGATAAGGGTATTTTCTAATTTCTACTGTGGATTTTCTAGCCATTATTTTGTTACTGATTTTTAGCTTCATTGCATTGTGAGCAAAGAACATACTCTGATTTCAGTACATTAAATGTGTTGAGACTTGTTTGGTTTCATAGCATATGGCCCACGTTTGCTATGCACTTTCAAATGTGTATTCTCTGGTTGATGGATACAAGGTTCTATACGTTTATTTGGCCAAGTTTACTGTTTATGTTCTTCAGATTTTCTATATCTTCACTGGTTTGTTTTGTCTTATTTGTTGTATAGGTTTCTGAGATGTGTGTTCACATCCCATGCTATGATTGTAGATTTGTCTTTTTCTTCTTGAACTTCTGTCAGTTTGCCTTTACATATTTGGAACAATGTTAAAGAAATTTTAAATTTGGAGTTGTTATATCTTCCTGATGAATTGAACCTTTTGACATTACAATTTGACTCCCCATACACCAAATAAGAATTTTTGCCATAAGTTCTACTTTGTTTGATATTAATAAAGCCACATGAGCTTTCTTTTGGTTAGTGTTTGCCTAACATATCTTTAAAAAAAATCTTTTTAGTTCTCACGTTTCTATATCCATATGTTTAAATGTGTTTCTTATATATACAGCGTATTATTGGATTTGACTACTTTTTTCTGTTAACTGGAACATTTAGTTCCCTTACTTTTAATGTAATCATGCACATAGTTGGATTGAAAATTATTATTATATTAAGTGCTTTCTTTTAGTACTGCTTGTTCCATGTTCCTATTTTTCTTCCCTTCTTTTGGATTGAGTTTACTTGTTTGTTTACCATTCCACTTTTTCTCTCTGTTAGCTTAGAAGTTTTACATTCTTTTATTATTATTTTAATGGTTACATTAGAGATTTTAGTATGCATTCTTTTTTTAAAAAAATTTTATTTTTTTATACAGCAGGTTCTTATTAGTTATCCATTTTATACATATTAGTGTATATATGTCAGTCCCAATCTCCCAATTCATCACAACCCACCCCCCCTCCACCACTTTCCCCTCATGGTGTCCATGCGTTTGTTCTCTATATCTGTGTCTCTATTTCTGCCCTGCAAACCAGTTCATCTGTACCATTTTTCTAGATTCCACATATATACGTTAATATACAATATTTGTTTTTCCTCTTTCTGACTTATTTCACTCTGTATGACAGTTTCTGTATCCATCCACGTCTCTACAAATGACCTAATTTCATTCCTTTTTATGGCTGGGTAATATTCCATTGTATATATGTACCACATCTTCTTTATCCATTCGTCTGTCAATGGGCATTTAGGTTGCTTCCATGACCTGGCTTTTGTAAATAGTGCTGCAGTGAACATTGTGGTACATGACTCTTTTTGAATTATGGTTTTCTCAGGGTATATGCCCAGTAGTGGTACTGCTGGGTCATATTTTAATTCTATTTTTAGTTTTTTAAGGAACCTCCATACTGTTCTCCATAGTGACTGTATCAATTTACATTCCCACCAACAGTGCAAGAGGGTTCCCTTTTCTCCACACCCTCTCTAGCATTTGTTGTTTGTAGATTTTCTGATGATGCCCATTCTAAATGGTGTGGGGTGATACCTCATTGTAATTTTGATTTGCATTTCTCTAATAATTAGTGATGTTGAGCAGCTTTCCATGTGCTTCTTGGCCGTCTGTATGTCTTCTTTGGAGAAATATCTATTTAGGTCTTCTGCCCATTTTTCCATTGGGTTGTTTGTTTTTTTAATATTGAGCTGCATGAGCTGTGTATATATTTTGGAGATTGATCTTTTGTCTGTTGATTCGTTTGCAAATATTTTCTCCCATTCTGAGGGTTGTCTTTTCGTCTTGTTTATGGTTTCCTTTGCTGTGCAAAAGCTTTGAAGTTTCATTAGGTCCCATTTGTTTATTTTTGTTTTTATTTCTGTTACTCTAGGAGGTGGATCAAAAAATATCTTGCTGTGATTTATGTCAAAGAGTGCTCTTCCTACATTTTCCTCTAAGAGTTTTATAGTGTCCAGTCTTATATTTAGGTCTTTAATCCATTTTGAGTTTATTTTTGTGTATGGTGTTAGGGAGTGTTCTAATTTAATTCTTTTACATGTAGCTGTCCAGTTTTCCCAGCACCACTTATTGAAGAGACTGTTTTTTCTCCATTGTATATCCTTGCCTCCTTTGTCATAGATTAGTTGACCATAGGTGCGTGGGTTTATCTCTGGGCTTTCTATCCTGTTCCACTGATCTATATTTCGGCTTTTGTGCCAATATCATACTGTCTTCATGACTGTAGCTTTGTAGTATAGTCTGAAGTCAGGGAGTCTGATTCCTCCAGCTCCGTTTTTTTCCCTCAAGACTGCTTTGGCTATTCGGGGCCTTTTGTGTCTCCATACAAATTTTAAGAAGTTTTGTTCTAGTTCTGTAAAAAATGCCACTGGCAATTTGATAGGGATTGCACTGAAACTGTAGATTGCTTTGGGTAGTATAGTCATTTTCACAATATTGATTCTTCCAATCCAAGAACATGATATATCTCTCCATCTGTTTGTATCATCTTTAATTTCTTTATCAGTGTCTTATAGTTTTCTGCATACAGGTCTTTTGTCTCCCTAGGTAGGTTTATTTCTAGGTATTTTATTCTTTTTGTTGCAATGGTAAATGGGAGTGTTTTCTTAATTTCACTTTCAGAGTTTTCATCATTAGTGTATAGGAATGCAAGAGATTTCTGTGCATTAATTTTGTATCCTGCAACTTTACCAAATTCATTGATTAGCTCTAGTAGTTTTCTGGTGGTATCCTTAGGGTTCTCTATGTATAGTATCATGTTGTCTGCAAACAGTGACAGTTTTACTTCTTCTTTTCCAATTTATATTACTTTTATTTCTTTTTCTTCTGTTGCTGTGGCTAGGACTTCCAAACTACATTGAATAATAGTGGTGAGAGTGGACATCCTTGTCTTTTTCCTGATCTTAGAGGAAATGCTTTCAGTTTTTCACCATTGAGAATGATGTTTGCCGTGGGTTTGTCATATATCGCCTTTATTATGTTGAGGTAGGTTCCCTCTATGCCCACTTACTGGAGAGTTTTTATCATAAATGGGTGTTGAATTTTGTCAAAAGCTTTCTCTGCATCTATTGAGATGATCATATGGTTTTTCTTCTTCAATTTGTTAATATGGTGTATCACATTGATTGATTTGCATATATTGAAGAATCCTTGCATCCTTGGGATAAATCCCACTTGATCATGGTATATGATCCTTTTAATGTGTTGTTGGATTCTGTTTGCTAGTATTTTGTTGAGAATTTTTGCATCTATATTCATCAGTGATATTGGTCTGTAATTTTCTTTTTTTGTAGTATCTTTGTCTGGTTTTGGTATCAGGGTGATGGTGGCCTCATAGAATGAGTTTGAGTGTTCCTTCTTCTGCAATTTTTTGGAAGAGTTTGAGAAGGATGTGTGTTAGCTCTTCTCTAAATGTTTGATAGAATTCACCTGTGAGGTCATCTGGTCCTTGACTTTTGTTTGTTGGAAGATTTTTAATCACAGTTTCAATTTCATTCCATGTGATTCGTCTGTTCATATTTTCTATCTCTTCCTGGTTCAGTCTTGGAAGGTTATACCTTTCTACGAATTTGTCCATTTCTTCCAGGTTGTCCTTTTTATTGGCATAGAGTTGATTGTAGTAGGCTCTTAGGATGCTTTGTATTTCTGTGGTGTCTGTTGTAACTTCTCCGTTTTCATTTCTAATTTTATAGATTTGAGTCCTCTGCCTCTTTTTCTTGATGAGTCTGGCTAGTGGTTTATCAGTTTTGTTTATTTTCTCATAGAACCAGCTTTTAGTTTTATTGATCTTTGCTATTGTTTTCTTTGTTTCTATTTCATTTATTTCTGCTCTGATCTTTATGATTTCTTTCCTTCTTCTAACTTTGAGTTTTATTTGTTCTTCTTTCTCTAGTTCCTTTAGGTGTAAGTTTAGATTGTTTATTTGAGATTTTTCTTATTTCTTGAGGTAGGCTTGTATTGCTATAAGCTTCCCTCTTAGAACTGCTTTTGCTGCATCCCATAGGTTTTGGATTGTCGTGTTTTTGTTGTAATTTGTCTGTAGGTATTTTTTCATTTCCTGTTTGATTTCTTCAGTGATCTCTTGGTTATTAATAACGTATTGTTTAGCCTCTATATGTTTTTGGTTTTTACGTTTTTTTTCTCTGTAATTGATTTCTAATCTCATAGTGTTGTGGTCAGAAAAGATGCTTGATATGATTTCAATTTTCTTAAATTTACTGAGGCTTGATTTGTGACCCAAGATGTGATCTATCCTGGAGAATGTCCTGGGAGCACTTGAGAAGATAGTGTAATCTGCTGTTTTTGGATGGAATGTCCTATAAATAGCAATTATATCTATCTGGTCTATTGTGTCATTTAAAGTTTGTGTTTCCTTATTAATTTCCTGTTTGGATGATCTGTCCATTGGTGTAAGTAAGGTGTTAAAGTCCCCTACTATTATTGTGTTACTGTTGATTTCCTCTTTTATGGCTGTTAGCAGTTGCCTAATGTATTGAGGTGCTCCTATGTTGGGTGCATATATATTTATAATTGTTATATCTTCTTCTTGGATTGATCCCTTGATCATTATGTAGTGTCCTTCCTTGTCTCTTGTAACATTCTTTATTTTTAAGTCTATGTTATCTGATATGAGTATTGCTACTCCAGCTTTCTTTTGATTTCCATTTGCATGGCACATCTTTTTTCATCCACTCACTTTCAGTCTATATGTGTCCCTAGGTCTGAAGTGTGTCTCTTGTAGACAGCATATATATGGGTCTTGGTTTTTTATCCATTCAGCAAGCCTGTGTCTTTTGGTTGGAGCATTTAATCCATTCACATTTAAGGTAATCATCAATATGTATGTTCCTATTACCATTTTCTTAATTGTTATGGGTTTGTTTTTGTAGGTCCTTTTCTTCTGTTGTGTTTCCCACTTTGAGAAGTTCCTTTAGCATTTGTTATAGAGCTGGTTTGGTGGTGCTGAATTCTCTTAGCTTTTGCTTGTCTGTAAAGCTTTTGATTTCTCTGTCGAATCTGAATGAGATCCTTGCCAGGTAATCTTGGTTGTAGGTTCTTCTGTTTCATCACTTTAAATATATCATGCCACTCCCTTCTGGCTTGTAGAGTTTCTGCTGAGAAATCAGCTGCTAACCTTATGCGAGTTCCTTTGTATGTTATTTGTCGCTTTTCCCTTGTTGCTTTCAATAATTTTTCTTTGTCTTTAATTTTTGTCAATTTAATTACTATGTGTCTCTGCGTGTTTCTCCTTGGGTTTATCCTGTCTGGGACTCTGTGCACTTCCTGGACTTGGGTAGCTCTTTACTTTCCCATGTTAGGGAAGTTTTTGACTATAATTTCTTCAACTATTTTCTTGGGTCCTTTCTCTCTCTCTTCTCCTTCTGGCACCCCTATAATGCAAATGTTGTTGCGTTTAATGTTGTCCCAGAGGTCTCTTAGGCTGTTTTCATTTCTTTTCATTGTTTTTTCTTTATTCTATTGCGTGGCAGTGAATTCCACCATTCTGTCTTCCTGGTCACTTATCCGTTCTTCTGCCTCAGTTATTCTGCTATTGATTCTTTCTAGTGTATTTTTCATTTCAGTTATTGTGTTGTTCATCTCTGTTTGTTTGTTGTTTAATTCTTCTAGATGTTTGTTCTTTAATTCTTCTAGGTGTTTGTTAAACATTTCTTTCATTTTCTCCATCTTTGCCTCCATTCTTTTTCTGAGGTCCTGGATCATCTTCACAATCATTATTCTGAATTCTTTTTCTGGAAAGTTGCCCTCTCCACTTCATTTAGTTGTTTTTCTGCAATTTTATGTCGTTCCTTCATCTGGTACATAGCCCTCTGCCTTTTCATCTTGTCTATCTTTCTGTGATTGTGGTTCTTGTTCCATAGGCTGCAGGATTGTAGTTCTTCTTGCTTCTGCTGTCTGCCCTCTGCTGGATGAGGCTGTCTAAGAGCTAGTATGCATTCTTGATTTAGGCCTTAGAACACTTTAATGTTATTTATGTCTCTTTTGACTTACAACCTTGTCTTATATGTCATTATTGTTGTGTATTTTACTTCTATATATTGCAAATGCCCAAGATATTATTATTGTTTTACACAATCATTTATTCTGATTTAGTCATATATTTATTCTGCTCTTTGCTCTCCATTTATTCTTTTTTTTTTTTTTTCCGGTATGCGGGGCTGTCACTGTTGCGACCTCTCCCATTGCGGAGCACAGGCTCCGGTGCTCAGGCTCAGCGGCCATGGTTCACGGGCCCAGCCGCTCCGCGGCATGTGGGATCTTCCCAGACCAGGGCACGAACCCATGTCCCCTGCATTGGCAGGCGGACTCTCAACCACTGCGCCACCAGGGAAGCCCTCCATTTATTCTTGTGTCATTGATTTTCCTTATGGGATCACTTAATTTTTGCCTGAAGAACAAATGTCCTTTAGTGTTTCTTTTATTGTAGGTCTGCTGGTGACAGATTCTTTCAGTGTTTGTTTGTCTGAAATGTCTTTATTTCACCATCATTCTTAAAGGATATTTTCCCCATGCATAGAATTCTAGGCTGTCAGTTAGGTTCTTTCAACACTTTAAGGAGATTCACTTATTTCTGGCTTCCCTTGTTTATGTTGATAAGTTAAAGTCTAATTTTTGTTCCTTTATTTTTCCTTTGACTGATTTTAAGTTTTCTGTTTGTGGTTTTCAGCAGTTTTAAAATAATATGCTTAGATGAAGTTTTCTTGTTATTAATTCTGCTTGGAATTTCTAGGGCTCCTTGTCTTAGCTCCCTCTAAGGCCAGATGTTATTCTTCAGTTTTGAAAAGTTCTCAGCTATTATGTTGTCAGATATTGCTTTCTTCCATTCACTCTTCTTTCCTCCTTGGGCTATAATTACTTTTATTTACTTTATTAATTACTTGGGCTTAATTACCATCTCACTTTATCCTATAATGTATCTTTTCCTGTATTTTCCATCATTTTGTCTTTCTGCGCCCCACTCTAGCTTTCTTCTGACTTCTAATTCCTACTTCAGCAGTATCTATTTTACTAAAGCTAAATTCATTCATTAAGTTATTAGTTTTAGTTAATATATTTTTAGGTCTAAACTTTCCATTTGGTTCTCTTTTTTTTTTGAGTTTCCCATTTATCTTAATTTCTTAGGGCCTTTGTAATAATTTCCTATATTACTAAATAGTGAATGGCCTAAAACAACAGAAATTTATTCTCTCATGGTTCTGAAGTCTGTAAGTCTGAAGTCAGGGTGTTAGCAGGGCCACATTGCCTCTGGATGCTCCAAGGAGAAATCCATTCCTTTCCTCTTTCAGCTTCTGGTGACATTTCTTGTCTTGTGATCACATGTCTCTGTGCTCCATCATCACATTGTCTTGTCCTGTCTGTGTCAGTCTTAAAACTCCTTATGCTATTATCTTATAAGGATACATCTGATTTTATTTTGGGCTCACCTGGGTAATCCAGGAATAGCTCCTCCTGTAAGTTGGTCAGATCTTTTACCATATGAGGTAACATTTATTCCTTTGCCATATGAAGTAATATTCACAAGTCTCAAGAATTAGGACATGAACATATCTTTTGGGGGAGCCACCATTCACCCCACTATACCATTCCATGTTGAAATTTCTAACCTTGTAAAAAGTAAAACTTCTAATAAAAAGTTTCAGATAATTCCAAATATGGAGCCCTGTGGATCTATTTCTGTTTCTCTTGTTCCTGCTCGTTTTTATTTATATCTTCTTATCTTCTCATGTGCTTAGTTATTTTTAATTGTGTGTGAAATATTATATTTGCACAACTGTTTGCAGATATAATTTTTAGTCAACATTATCCAACTCTAGAGGGGATTAAGTTTGCTTCTGCAAGTCCTAGGAGCTTTAGCATTCTAGAAGCACCTTATTTCAGTTTCAGAACTGAGATGGTTTGAAGATAAGCCACAGTCCTCTGCAGGGGCCTGTTAGCTTTTTGTTCTTCCTTCCTGCTAGGGTGTAGCTCTTTGGGGATCCTAACCCAAAGCAAATGATATGCTCAGGTCTATTCACCCTATTTCCAGCAGACTGTGAACACAAATCTCTATCCCCCTGGCTCTTCAAAGCATCTGTAGAGGGAAAAGGGGTCCAAAATGTTGTTCTCTTTTCTCTGGACTTCCCTACTTGCCTTGATTCTCATTTAATGCCCCACCTCTAACCCCCATGTGGTTGACTTTGGGATGTTTTTAAGCATTTCATAAATATTTTGTCTATCTTTCCTTCTTGTCTTTGATGGAAAGATTTATTTGGCAGATCTAGCATATCTAGTGGCTTATTATCAGAAGCAGAAGTCTCCCTGAAGCTCTTCTCTTCTATCTTAAATTTTTATGCTGAAAAATTTCTGACATCACAGAAGTAGAGAGAACAGTGCAAAGAACTGTGGCCCATACCACCACCCAAATTCAACTGTTATCAAGGTTTTGTTATGTTTGCTTGAACATGTTCATGATGTATGAGAAGAGAAAGTTAGAAAGCAGGGCAGTATTTAAACAGAGTCGTCCCTTTACCTCTTAAGTCCAGCATCAGAGGCAGGACTTCTTCCTTGGTTACGGCTGTGTCCTCAGCTCCTAGCATAGGGGGTAGCTGGTGCATATTTTGCACTTTGTGAGCTCCTGTTGAATGAATGAAATATTCTGTATAACCATAGACTGTTGAAGCTGGAAGAGGTCTTAACTTACCATAAGGAACCTCAGTTTATAGAAGGAGATGCTGAGATCCTAAGATTTGAGATGTGTTGAAGGTCACGTAGATGCATAGTAGAGTTAGGCCAAGGTCCTACTCAGGGCTCTTTCTAATTTCTATACTTCTTCCCCACTTTGCTAGCTGTTTAACTACCACTTTTTCTTCTTTTCTGATAAAACTGAAGTTTAAGGGCATTTCATTACAAATATGATGATATAACATGGCATTAAGATATGACCAGGAAAGTTTTATTGGCCATTAATACCTGCCTCAAGTGAGTGGTGAAGCCTTTGACCACTCGAGGCATGTATTAATAGCTCCATAAAATACATGCTGGATTGTTAGTGCTATTATCATCTGGCTACTACATTTCCTAAAATTATTGTACAAATACCACTTTAAACAATTTTCTTTTGCTCTTTTCTTTTTTTTTTCTTTTTAACTGGGAAGATTAGCCTTCTTTTATGAGGGACAATTCTTCATTTGCTAAAGAAACTAGAATTGTCAGTTAACTTGGAAATTTCTGAGTATGAGCATTGGAGTCAGACTCATCTGTGTTCATGTATTTGCTTTCTTATTTACTGGCTTTACAACATTTAGGCAACTTTCCTAACCTCTTTGAGCCTTCGTTTTCCCTCCTGTCAAATAACAACAAAATACCTACCTTTTAGAATTCATATGCGGAAAACACCTAACACAATCCTTTGAATATAGTAAGCAGTCAGTAAATCAAATATTGTTGTCATTATTATGAGGTTTAATTGTATGTTGTTGTGATGATGAATGCAAAAGGGAGTTTTTTTCCTTTGATTAGTGAATTATTTGTAAGATTAAAGAATGTCTCATAGCACTGACATGAACTTTAGTTTAATTTCTTATTAATAAAAGAGCTAATGTGAGTTGAACGTGTGCTCTGTTCCAGGCTGTGTACTAAGTGCTTAGTTACACTGTTTAATCCTGACTTTATGAGATAGGTGCTGTTATTATCCTCACAGGTGAAGCAATTTAGAAGTTAAATGATTTGTCTGGGATTTTCAAGCTGATAAGAGACAGAATTCATAGGAAACCCAGTGTTCCCCTTGCCTGTGGTCTTAACTGTTCTGCTGTACTGCCTCCCTCCAGGACTTCCGAAGTTCACAGTTGATGCCAGGGAGTTCATTGAAAAGAAAACATGTCTGATAAAAATTAAAATTGAGTGGGGAGAATTGGATCAGGAAAATGTTGCTAATGCAGATGGCTTTTGCTCATTTGGAGGCTGATGGAGGGCTGGGCTGAAAGTCTGCACTGATGCTTATTTTGAAGGTGGCCATGGTTAAACAAATGAATCATATAAACAAAGGGAATCTTGAACCTATTTAAGTAAATAGACTTTTCCCAAGCATTTTACCACTTCTCCACATACAAAATTAAATGCAATTAGTTCTAACGTGTTTATGATTATAGTCCCTTCAGACCTTCTCTGCTTGGCACACTTTTGGACGTTTGTTGATTATTTTTTAGCATCCACCTCCTTTTTCTCACAGCACCTAGATAATTCTTTTGGGAACCATTTTATACCTCATTCGATAGCAGCCACTTAGCCTGGCGGGGGGGATGGACCCTGATTGGCAGGACCCGTCTTTCAAATACCATCCTTCTTGAAGAGTATTGGGCAGACCTCACCCTGTCATTACTTAAGTCAGTGTATAACATTTTCCCTGTCTATGTTGATGAGGTCAGCACTGGGCATGTGATCTAAATTGGTCAAGTCAGTGTGATGCACAGGACTTTTGTTTGAGAAAGAGAAAATTGCTCTTTCTCTTCATGGTCTGGGCTACCCATGTGAGGCTTGGTGCTGCTGCAGCCACTTTGCTTCCATGAGGGAAACCAGCCTAAGGATGACACAGACACAAGGAGGAGGGCAAAGGTGAAAGAATTGCAGAGAGGGTGAGCTGGAGCAATGATCAAACCATCTCTAAAGTTTGTCCTACTGCAGGACTTTTTTGGTACGTGAACTAATAAGTTTCATTTGTTGTCTAAGCTCATTTAAGTTGAGTTTCCTGTTTCATGCACTTGAACTTATGCTAACATTTTTTTGCATTGTACATATACATTTCCTATAATTTGGGTTTTATGGTAATAGAGATTGAACCTCCCTATCATTGATTGGGATAAGCAAAGTTTAAGTATTAAGGCAAAACTCCCTGGCAGAAAGCAATGTTGTCCATGTTATTGAGGGCCGTGTAGCCTCTTGAGATGCCTTGGCAAGATTTTAGATGTGTTATATTGTAGGTCTTCTCTGTAAGCCTCTGTACTGTGGGTCACTCTCTGGTTTACCCAGTTATGTGATATCTGTAACCCTCACTTTCCCCATCCGTAAATTCAGGAGAGTAATAGTATCTACTTTATTTGGGGGTGTAAGGCCTAAATGAGCTGATTTGTGTAAAGTGTCTAGCATAGGGTATGTCACATAGTGAATGCTTAATGAGTGTTGGTTGTTTCTCTTATTGGTGTTATTATTGTTTTAGTTAGTTTTCTTAAATTCTCTCCCAGAGCAAATCTTTGTTCCCTTTTTAGCCCTCATCCCTAAAAAATTGAACAGTGTTGATCAGAGCAAGGGGGGCAGAGAAGTTTTGCGAAGTCTATAAAATGACCTTGGAAATGACGTCATTTCCCTTCCTATGCTATGCTATGCTTCTCAGACTTGGAGCTCTGTGAGCGGGCCCTGGTTTGTGCTTTGACCTCAGCGGTGTGCCTTGTGCTTGGGATGACTGTGTCCTCCACATGATTCTGTTGATGGCCTGCAGGGCTCTGTGCAGGAATCATCGGATGGTGCAGCCGAGTTCTTTGTGAGCTGAATAATCATGTCACTTGGTGAGGTGAGGCGGAGCAGTAGCAACAAAATACTTTTTTTTGCCTTTATTTATTTATTTTTTTGCGGTATGCGGGCCTCTCACTGCTGTGGCCTCTCCCGTTGCGGAGCACAGGCTCCAGACGCGCAGGCTCAGTGGCCATGGCTCACGGGCCCAGCCGCTCCGTGGCATGTGGGATCTTCCCGGACCGGGGCACGAACCCATGTCCCCTGCATCGGCAGGCGGACTCTCAACCACTGCGCCACCAGGGAAGCCCTTTTTTGCCTTTTTGAATTAAGCAAGCAGAAAATCCATTATTCAAGTATGAGGAATGTTAATTTTTAGATGGACGAGAGTGAACTTATTAATAACAATGACAGCAGTGTGGGACAGAGAATGATGACTGAAATCAGGGGACCGAAGTATATAAATAAATAAAATAGTGGCACTTCCTAAGCACCTTTCCTGCCCCAGGACAGCAGCTCACTGCTGCTGTCAAGGGAAATATGAGTGTGGAAGCATTCACTCTGAAAAGGGAACACATATATATTTCCCTGTGTCTGAGATTTTTACATTCTGAAGAGCCTAAAGACGATTTTTTGCTATCTTTCTGAGAAATTAACTTCTGTTTTTCCCTTCCTGTGAGCCAAAAGAATAGTCATCACATGCTCCCTGCTCATGAGTTTCTGGAAAAAAACATAGGCCTCACTCAGGGTCTTCACCACCTGGGTAAGGTTTAATTGGTCATGGAGGAAATTTCCAGTGCTGGTTTGCAGTTGTAGTACACGCACATCTCCAAGTCTGAGTGGGCTGGGCCCCCCTTTGCAGACTAACTTCTTCCCTGACTAATCCCATGAGTACATGGCCGATGAGAATAAAAGCAACTGTTGCTAATTAAGTACTCATCAAACACATTATTCTTTAATTGCGTTCTCATTTTATCTCATAATAATCAATAACCCAATGATATCTGTCCTATTTTTATCCTCATTTCACTGAGGAGGGTTTAAACGGAGGCTCGGAATGTTCAGTAACTTGCCCAGGACACAGTCTTAGGAAGTACACCCCCGCTCAACCTCAAGTTGGTCTGCCACCAGAGGATCTGTCCTTAACAACTATTCTACTCTCCCTTGATGCCATGATTATTTCCTTGCCTTGTAAATATTCTTGTATGTGGTATTATGCTTGTGTTCTTATTATTTTTGGTATGTAGAGGCATCTTTCTGCTTGCTTCTGCTTCCAGTTCCTTCCTTATTAATCAGTATGCACTTCTTTATGACTGAGCCCCTTTTTCCTATTGCCCTACTCTCTAGCCCACCTCATGTTTACATACAGTCCTGTGGGTGGACCAGAGTGGGTAGCCCATGCGCATAGGCTTTTACAAAGATGCAATGTGGAGAAGAATAGAAGCTTCTGTGGCAGGTCTAGGTTCTTTTTTCCACCTACTTCTTCCTTCTGCACCCCAGTGTACTTACTGTCCTTGTCTTTTTGCTCCTATTGCCTTTCCATTATCCTTGCAGCTCACATTCTGACATTCTGTCTGGAGACATTTAGATCTCCTGGCATCTAGGCTACAGAGTCCTAATACTTGAAGCAATTTTCAAAAGTGTGGAAAAGAGTTATATATAAAGAGTAATGTTTGGTAAAAGAACTGAGGGACAGAACAGCAACTTGGTCAGAGCCTGGCTCTTACATATGTGGTAATAGCTCAATATCTCCAATTTTCTTTCCACCATCTTCTTTAAAGTGCTTCCAAAGAAGAATTTGATCATGGAAGGTTATGACTGGTGGTAAGCCGCTCTCCCTGAGTTCATTTATTCATTTATTCAACAAACAGTTATTGCCTGTACTCCTTAAGGTTCCTAAATTTCATTGGCTCACCAATGCTTTTATTGAAAGCTATGGATTCTTTTTCCATAAAAATCCACAGCCTTGCATGTAGTTTGAATGGATTCATGGATCTTTGAAGCCCATCTGAAGACTCCCAGCTAGGAACTCCAGCTTTGTGATGTACCACCTTTCTTGTTTAATCACATTCTAATCTCCACATCAAGGCCTTCTTCATTTATGAATATAGAGAGAAATTCAACCCAGATTCTTGGATGGCACTGTGTTCAGCCAAGTTCTGTTTGTTCATCACTGAAACTATACAAGGCTGTTAAAAAAGAAAGAAAGTAACTATGCAGAATTACTCATGATCAAAGAGGTGTCCTTAGCAAAGGTGCTGTCTTCATCCATCAGCCTTCTGAAACTTGTTATGTAGGGTCTCTAAAATATTTTATGGGGAATTTAAATACTTTGTTTGAGATAAAGGTCCTAGGAGAGAGGAAAAAGAAAATCTCAGGTATGATTAGGCATAGTGGGTTAGGTAAGTCTCAGTCACTTTGAAAAAAGTAATACCAATACAATGAGTTCTCAGATCTGTAGATGTGTTTGTGTATGTATATGTGTGTGTGTGTAATGTCTGAAGAAAATGAAGATTTTTACACCTAAAGGAAAAGAGCATCTTCCTTTGGGGTTCCTTAGTCCACAGCAGTATGACAGCTAATCAGAAAGCTGCCACTCTATGAGGGGTTTCGTTGACCCTGTTTTCATCTTATTTTCTTGGATGATTTATAGTTTCTCTGACAGGTCTGGTGCACCCTTTGCATTCCTAGGAGGAGTCATACATCACTCAGAGTCCTAGAATACAGGAAGAGAACCACAGTACCTGGGTTTCATTGCTGTTGTGGTTTACACTGACTTCTGTCATAAACAGAAGTTGCCTAGTTACAAAAAAGCAAATGGAATTTTTTGCTGACTTTCTGGTTACACACTCATTGCTCCCTCTCCCTCTGTTTCCACGTAGAAGACCAGAGCCTCCTGTAAACTGAGGTGAGGTGGAAAGGGCATGAGATCCCAGGGCTGGACATTTGTCTTTTGTTCTTAGGAGCTATGGTATAATTGGTCAAAGGGACTCATTATCTAGAGCTTCCCATAGGTCATTCTGGAATGTTCTGCTCAAAGGAGAAGAAGCCAAGTCCTATCTTCACCTTTCTGAAGTCTTCAGTGGCTCCTGACCATTGGGTGGTGTGTTCTGCTCAGTGCCAGACTATTTTGCTGTAGCATTTTGGAGAACCCAGATTCCTCTCTGGCCTGGCAGATCCCCTCTCAGGCTGAGCAGGGAGTGGCTGAGGCCATATCTGCATTGCTTGCTCCTGGCGTTGCCTGCCTGCCAGGGCACCACGCAGAGCCTGGGTGAAGTCATTCTTCCCTGAAAACCGAGATGGGAAATTTCATCTGAAGTATAGGAACTGACTGAGAAGGTTAAGAAGAGCCTAGCTGAGAATAAGGCTGAGGAGTGTGTTCTTTCAGGTTTAGAAAGGGATCACATTACTTTTACTTCTAGGGTTTCTTCTACTAACAAATTATTAAGATGAATTTCCACTGTAAAAAAATGGCAATTTGAAAGTATTTGAAAATGTACTAAATTAAACATTCATTTTTAAAATTATAAGGCACACTATGAGAAGATCAGGCAGTGAGCTGAGAATTATCACTGAAGTTTAATTTGTCGTTTGCCTCTTGATATCTGGATGGAAACCAACGGGGCTGGCCATGCTCATTTCTTCTTTCTCTACCTTCTACCCACAGGGCCTCATTATAATTCCTTTTCATTCTTTTAGTTCCCTCATATTGTCCACATCCTCTCCTCCCCTGGAATCTTGCTCTCAGGAAAGAATCTAATCTCAGTTATCTATAGCTTGTAAACCTTAATGTGAATGTAAACCTGGATACTGATACTCCTAGGGGAATTGGAATGATATCACTTATTATGAATTAGAAGTCTTGCTTCTTTTATGAAGGAGGTAGAGACCAGTACCTAAACACATTTCAAAAATAAATTTGAATACTTACCTGGCAGGGGAGATACCATGATCAAGAAGGTGGTTTTCCCAGGGTGAGGCTCATCCATTACGCTCGGGTGTGGTGAGCCCTACGATTTTCCCAAAGTGTGGGAAACTTGACTGCATCATTTGTCTAAATTAATGCTGAGTATAACAGAGATATCAGATATAGAAGTAAAATCCTGTAGGCAAAGTTTGACCATGAGAACATAGCCTCATATAGAAATCTGCAGAAATCTAAGCGAGAGATTTGTATTTCTACTGGGCATGGAGTTGAGGGGGTTCCATCTATCTAGATCTTAAAGGACAGATGAGGTGGAGGAGTTCCCAAATGACGTTGTTATGGGATCTTCTCTGCAAACCTAGAACTCTGATAAAGTAATGGTGGGTGAGCAACTTTGTAAGACCCTGGAAGGAAGAAGAAGAAGAATCTGGAATGTGTTCTTATATGCTTTCGGTTATACCTTTGGTATGATGTGATGACCTCTTCCAGCTCTCAACAATGGCTTCCTTTTGGCCAGAGGTTATTTGACTGCTTCTGAGTGATCCTGAAAACATAATTCCTTGATTTCATCTGTGGCCATTTGTAACTCATTGATGGCTGTCTTGCCTACTGTTGTTTCCTGGGAATTCTTAGAGAAATTCTGAGATAAATAACTCCTTTGTCTGTGGAAGTTAGCTTTGGAAATGACAAATGAAATTTTTATCTTCAAGTCGTATGTACTATCCATTCCCAGGTGGATAAAAACTTATGTATATTTAACAGTTTCTCTGAAAAAGTATAGGAAGCATTGGCACCAAGATATTAACTAGAGTAAGAGGTCCCATTATAGTTTTCATAGCATCCTATCCTGTATTTTTTTCCTTGTAGCATTTATCAGAATTGCAATTCATTACTTGTGTAATGGTTGGTTATCAGTTTCTTTCCTAGAACAAGGACTGTGTCCTACACCAGGTCCAGAGTAGTGTTAACTAAACTTCTGAGTCATGGAATGAGAGGTGCTTATTTTCTTGTTTCTGGTTTTCTCTAGTTTTACAGCTTCTACCATGAGCATATTTTTTTTCCCTCATTACAAAATATGTGTTACTAAAATGAAGGGTGCATAATTAAGTACTCTGTATTACTTTTAAGAGAAGATATTTATGCAGCTGAAGAAAAAACCTACATGGAAAGAACTAGCGAAGAAAGGGACATATGGAAGAGTGTATGGAAATGATAAGTTTCCTCCCCTGGATCTGAGAGCTTGCTAAGTGGAGGAGATATCCTAAAGAGAGTACAAAGTGTGCTGAGATCAAGTAGAGAGAATCCCCATAATAGCAGATAATTGACCTGGCAAATTTATCTTCTCTTAAAATAATGACACAGTTCATATTTTGTTCTCTACCTTTTAGAATTGGGCTTGTTTTTTCAAGAAAAAAATAAGTGAGACTGTTACTGTAGAATCACTTGTTAGATGTATTATGTTTCAGGATATATTTCCAGGCACTTCATGGTGGAAATTTGGCCTTTGGAGCTTAGGCTTGGTTTTCATGTATTTTCTGTGTCAGTATATTGTAGTATGTCTTTAAGTAAATTGGGTGGCAAACTCTCACCCCCAATGATTTATGACTGATTTGGAGTAGCTATAATTTTTTTAATGTCAGAAGAATTTAAATTTACTACATGATAATCATATTCCAAAGTCACACTTAGTAGTAAAACCACAGAAGAAGTCATTTACACTTAACAGGGGCTGTAGGTCTTAAGCAGTGGTCATTTGGTAATGTATCTTTTGATTTTAGGTTGAAAAGAAGCTTGATGTTTTGGGGTCTCTGGTTCTCAAGTGAGTGGCTAATAGTCTATTGTCAGAAAAGCACTGGGGACAGGAACATGTACTTGGCTTCTTCGAGTGCAGAAACTCTGCTTCTTGGTGGACCACAGTTTGACTTTGTTTTCAGGGTTGCCATGGTGTAACAAAGCATCCCTTGTGCCTTTGGGGTTGTCCTTGCCACCCATCACCTGCCAATTGGTTCCTGTCTATGGAAGTGTTCTGAGTTGGAAAATGAGGTGTGAGAAGTACTTTATTTAATTCTAGGCTACTCTTAACTTTTGGATACCGTTCCATTTGAAAGTTTAGGATTTGGCCTGGTTCACTTGCTCATCTTTTCATTTGAAAATATGCATTAACTAATTTTTGAGAGTTTGATATTGCAGGGCGCCATACTAGGCAATGTGGAATTAGATTCAGAGAGGAGAGACAGGCTCTGTTCTCATTAAGTTTACAGTATGAGAGGCAAGAAAAAATCATCAACTGAAAAGCTATACAGCTTTTATAAAAATTTTTTATTTTATATTGGAGTATAGTTGATTAACAATGTTGTGTTAGTTTGTGGTGTACAGCAAAGTGATTCAGTTAGACATATACATGTATCTGTTCTTTTTCAAATTCTTTTCCCATTTAGGTTATTACAGAATATTGAGCAGAGTTCCCTGTGCTATGTAGTACGTCCTTGTTGGTCATCTGTTTTGAATAGAGCAGTGGCTACACAGCCTTTTAATTGAAGTTGTGATCTGGTCTGGTATAGGTGTTATGAGGAAGTCTAAGTGGAAGATACGCTAGCTAGGGGGAAGTAGCTAGATGGGAGGGATGGAGAGTGTGGTGACTTTATGTGAAGACCTTGAAGTGAGAAGGAACTTTGTCATTGTAGAGATGCAGTGACTACAGCTCAGTGCGGGAGAGTGAGTGTGCCCCCAGGGCAGATAGAACAGAGGTCAGGGTCCAGATGGTGAGGCTCCTAGCCACAGTTGAGGGCTTTGGACTCTGAGCTGGGAGCTTTCAGTTGATTTAAATGTATACTTCAGGAGGGATGTGTAGGGGACACATATTTCATTTGCGTGTAGCTTGGCCACCCCTCCGTTAGCCCCCTTGCTGTTTTGGAAGTTGCTTCCCTATCAGTATATCTCCATGATTACCATGGAGGCAGTCATGCTGCATTAGGCTACTCTGTGTCTGAACCACAGTGGATTGATCCAGGGGTTTTTCTTATTTGATTCCCTGGGGTATTGGAATTGGCACTGAGAAAGAGAAGTTAGTTTCTCTCCTGGGGGCTGAAACAGGGGACAAAAGTGCAGAGCTGTTTGGAGGCCATGTTCTGTCAGGTGGCCTGAGACACAGAGATGGAGGAATGAAGCAAATCCACAGAGAGAATTTAAGGTGAAATCGGAGACACAGAACCTATTCCTGAGTCCTCCACATGCTCCAGGCCTTGGTTCTAGACCTTTCTAGTATGTATCTTAGCCTTGGATTCCACAATATAATAGTATTCCTCTAAAAAATCTTCTCTCCCCACTTTTTGTTAAAATTAGCCAGAGTTAGTTTCAGTGACTAATGTAAAATTATTTTTTTCTGTGTGTGTAGACATTTATAGACATATATTACAATTCTGCTTTAGGCGCATCTTCTGATTGTAAGTGGGCCTCAAAGCTTGTGAAGTCATGGAAAGTCAATTATCCTCTAGCTTAGTTTGAGGATACAAAGGAACAGGAGAAATTCAGTTCATCTAACATTTCCCAAGGATGAAAATGTGTTCCAAGGAAACTGCTGCATAAGCAGAAACACTAACAAGATAATTTATGGATTTGAGTGTAAAAACTTAATAAGAAGTGAAATTTTTTACCTGTAGTATTCTCTCTCATCTGAGTCTTTAAAGCCCACTCAGGTCTTATTTCTTTTTAAAGGCGATACAAACTGCAATAGTATTAGCATAAATAAAAGATGTGGTTCATTTATAAGCATGACTGACTACATTTTCTGAATTCAGTCTGCTGCACTTGCAGCTCTTGGAGTGAGCAGCTTTGCTAATGGCAAGGCCACTCGCGCTGGTCTAGCCTCTGGACCTGCTCATTTGAATGACCAGCCTCTGCAAACCACTGCTGAGGTTGGAGAAAGTGCTAGCCTGAAAATAGGCAAATTAAAGATAGTTCTACGGTGGTGTGATACCAACTCTTACCTACTGACCTCATCCTGAAACAGTGTAGTACAGCGGAGAAGAACAGGCTTCTGTGGATTCAGGCCTGTGTGGAAACCCCACCTCTGCTCTTCACACACTGAGTGACTTCAAGCAAGTTACCTGATCTTTCTAAATAAAATGGGTTACTAACAGTACCTACTGCATTAGAATATTATGCTTCAGTAAAATAATATTTATGAAGCACATAGTAAGCTTTTCATATTAGCAATTATTATGGGTATTATTATGTAAAGCAGTTACCACAATGCCTAGAATTTGATAAATGCTATGGCTCTTTTATCCTTAAAATGTACATATCCATATCTTTAAAACTTCAGTGGGTAAACATCTCCCCTGACCTATCTGTCCCTGGACAGCAGGTGAAGAATTCTTGACTCATTCCAACCTCTCATTGGATAGGCAGAGAGATTGAGACCCAGAAGAGTGGCAGTTTCCCAAGGTCAGGCAGTGCCTGGCAGAGCTGGCTGTGGAACTCAGGGACCTGTTTCTTAATTCAGTTTTGTACACACAGCGTTGCCTATTTCATGTGTAGAAAATCTAGCTCATTCTCTGGCTTCATTGATATGTATACAGAGGGCACATGACATTTGCAAAAGATACAGTTTGAGGCCATCCCAAACCTTCAGACTTGTGAATATGGAAATGTTTATACAGATCCTTATTTGTCCCAAATCATATTTCTGTTAGGGATCATGTGTTTCCTATGCAGAGCCTTATTTACTAAAGTATCTTCCTTTGCTTGATGGCAAATTTTCACAAGAAACCTGAGTTTGTAATCACTTCACACGTATTATTGCACCCAAGGACAAGGAGGGAATCTCCAAGTTTTATTGCTAGAAAGATTCTGGGCACCTGGATTCTAAATGATTGCCCTAAACACTGGTTGCGTCATGTAGTTGAGCCAAATTTGTACTTCAGTGAAATTTCACACTAGAACATGTCATGGGTCTTTGGGATTGCTCATGAATAATTGAAGCAATGATTATTAAGTCCTTTAATTCTAGACATTTACTCTATGATGGTTCCGTTATACTTGACATTGGTCAGACCACTGGGTTCCATGGAGGGCCATATTTTAAGAGGGCTGCAGCCAAACATTATACACAAAGGAACAAGCAATGAGGATGGGAAGAAGTTCTTGGAGTTGGGTTCTGTGAGGGAGGGTAAAGGAATTGGGTCTATTTGCCCTGGAAGAGAGATGAAGAGGGGTAACAAGATCTGCCTTCATATATTTTAAGGCTGTCAGGAGGAGCATACCCAGTATACTCTGTCATACTGGGTATTTCAGAAGACATATTTTAGGCTGTTTACTAAAAAAAATGTAGGTGATACTTGAATAACATTAACTATAACAATTAAAGCTTCCAGTTATTGAGCACTTAATGGGTATGAAGTACTATTCTAAGTGCTTTCCAGGGATTATAGTCCCTATTATATAGATGATGAAACTGAGAGTCAAGTAGGTTTGGGAATTGGCCCCAAAGCTCCCCTTAAGTGGAAGGTCCATAGGACTCCAGAGCCTCGTGAAGAGCAAACGCCTCCCTCACAGGGTGGATGAGAGGTTCTAGGAGCAATAGGCTCTGGGAGCACCTCCCTGCCTTGTGTTCCACTCTACCTGGCCATCCTAGCACAGGGCTTGGCCTCAGCCTGGGCTCAGCAAATGGTTGTACAATGAACGAATGAGTGGATCCTGCATTTGGTGGGAGATTGGACTTTTTTGACTGGGCTCTAAGGCCCTTTCAAACCCACTAGCCATTTAGTAGGAAATAAAATATACATCCCCATCACCCAGCTGTTGGATATAAGCAAGTCACAGCTAGTCTGGCTTGGCTGGCTTTGGGGAGAGAGAGGCAGGTGATGAGAGTTCTGAGGGTGGGATTTTCCTTACCATCTATTAATGGGGCATGCCCAGGTTTATCTTGTGTTTCCTCCAAGTGCTGCTCTGTGCATTCTGTGGAGCTTTGCAGAGACAAAAGACCTTAAAAGTCTTTGAAAAATGACTCCTGTTGAATTTGGGTTAAGAGGCCAATTTATAGGAATAATAAATGCCTTATATTAGTGGCACACTCTGAACACTTGCATAAAATGTCTCCTTTGATCCTTGAGGTGGATAAATAAGATATAACTCCATTTTACGGAAGACACTGAAGCTCAGAGAAATTAAAGGACTTGCCCAAGGTCACATGAAGTTCCAGTTTCCCTCTATAAGCTGCAGCCTTGGTCATCATCTATCTATTTGGTATCTCCACTTGGATAGGTTAATGAGTGCCTCAAATCCAGCATGACCTAACAAGAGCTCCTGATTCCTGCTCCTTTTCCAGTGCTCTCTGTCTCAATAAATGGCATCATAGTAAACTCAGGTATTTTAGTTTCCTATTACTGCTGTAGCAAGTTACCACTACCTTAAAACAACACTAACTTTATTATTTCACAGTTCTGGAGGTCAGAGTTCTAAAATGGCTTGGCAGGGCCGCGTTCCTACTGGAGTCTCCATTTCTCTATCTTTTCCAGCTTCTGGAGGCTGCTTGTATTCCTTGGCTACTGGCCCTGCATCGCTCTGACCTCTGCTTTCATTGTCACATCTCCTTCTCTCACTCTGACCCTCCTGCCTCCATATTTCCTTTATGAGGACCCCTGAGATACATTGGGCCCACCCAGATAATCCAGGATCATCTCCCCATCTCAAGGTCCTTAATTTAAACACATCAGCAAATTTCTTTTGCCATGGAAGATAACATATTCACAGGTTTGGAGATTAGATTACAGATATCTTTGGGAGCCATTAGTTGGCTTACCACACCAGATTCTAGGGCCAAAACCAAGGTGTTGTCCTCTGTTTTTTTTCATCCAGTCCATCAGCAAGTCCTGTTGGCATCTCTGCCATCACCACCTTGCCCACCACCCTTTCTCACCTGGACCATTGATGCTCAAGCCTTTTCGTCTGGTCTCCCTGTGTCCACCCTTGCCTCCCTACTGTTTGTTCTCCACATAGAAGCCAGAATGGCCTCTAAAAATGTGGGTCAGACCACACCACTCCTCTGCACAAGCCCTCCAGGAAGTTTATATCTTACTCAGAAAAAAAAATCCATATCCCTTTCCATGGGTTATGGGCCTTACCGTTTGGCCCCCTTGGCCTTGCATTTCTGACCTCCTCTTCTCTCTGCCTTACTCACTCTGCTGTGGCCATGCCAGCTCTCTTGCTGTTTCTTAATCATGCCCAGGACATCCTTCCCTCAGATATCTACATGGCTCCCTCGCTGCCTTCTTTCCTGTCTCTGCTCACATATTACCTCCTCAAAGCATTTAAGAGGCATTGCTGTAGGAAAGTGACAAAGACCATAAGCAGATAGTTACTGTATATAGCACCACTGAGTTAAGAATGGGCAGTGTGTGAAGTACCAGCTGCCCAGGGAGGGGCATCAAATCTAAATGAGTGTCTGAGTGTGCTTTTATGTGTGGCACTTAGGGGATTGGTAGAGTGGCATTGACAGAAAAAGCCAGCAGAATGAGGTAATAGCTAGGTTAGCTTTGAAGAAAGGAGTAGAGATTTTAAGAACAATAATCATAGCCACCACTTATGGAACACCCTATAGTGGTGTAATAAGTAATAGTAATCACTTATATACTTCTTAGCATGTTTCAGGGTCGGTGCTACTCATTTTAATTTCTATTACGCTTATTCAGTACATTACCTCATTTTAATCCTCACACATTTCTGTGAGGTTGGCATGGTATTCTCCCCATTTTTCAGGTAAGGAAACTAGTAGTAGAGGTCATTTGCCAAAGGTCACACAGCTAGCAGATGTCAGCAGTGAGATGTGGATTTGTCTTCAAAGCCTAATCTATTAACTACACAAACACTATTGTGCCTCTCCTCTTGGTGTGTGTGCGTGTGTGCGTATGCATCACGGGCGTGAGCGGGGCACCAGCTGTATGTTATTACCAAAGTATGAAATGGGAGGTGGGGAAGGTAAGGACGTGTGAGACAGAAGGCTGGAGAGGTAGGCCTGAATCTGCTCCCATTTCCTAAGTTTAGGTGTTAATATTTCCCCCTTTCCTCTCCCTGGGGGGTGAGAGTTTCTAAGTAACAACTTTTGGAGTTATCTGAAGAGAAAAAGAATGCTCTTAGTTTCAGGTGCAGCTGTGAGGTCTAAGCTGGAGAAGTGAAGCCAGCAAAGGGAGCTGGGCTCCTGACTGTGATTGCTGGAGTGCCCGGTGATCCTGAGCTGGGCAATTCGCTTCATCTCCATCCGTGCTTCCTTCCTGGGCACCCGGCTCGCTGATGATGAGCTTGCGGTGGGAGGAGAGCCAGAGCCGAGTCCTGTTAACATCCCCATGATGAGGAAATCACATGCACCCTTTCAAGGTGATGTGAAGAGATGACTAAATGATTCTGAGAAGCTCCAGCTAGAAATCTTTTTAGACGGCATTGACTGGGCCAGAGAGGGGTTGGTTGCAGTTTC
Source organism: Hyperoodon ampullatus (assembly GCF_949752795.1). NCBI lineage: Eukaryota > Metazoa > Chordata > Mammalia > Artiodactyla > Ziphiidae > Hyperoodon > Hyperoodon ampullatus. The sequence continues at coordinate 67,180,482 of NC_136915.1, forward strand.
CCCCACCTGACCTTGCATAATGTAGCATGTCCCTGGATGGTGACATGCAGTACTCCACCTACTGTGTATTAAAAAGCTGTATTGACTTATTCCTAACAGAAAACCAGCTCTGATCTCCATTTCACAGCAGCTGTCATCTGCTGCCCTGTTCAGCAACGAGCACGAGGTCAGCCTGTCCCCAACTTCTTTTCCTTTTGTGACAGTGTTAAAAATAAAAAAGCTCCCTAATTGTTCCAATTCTCCTTCATCTGGATTTGATATCCTGCTTGCTACCTAGGCCTTTCAGAGAGCTCTTGTTGATCATACACTTTTTCAGAGTTCTTATTTGTTTAAATAAAACTTGGGGAAAGGTAAAGTGTTTGTGTGTAAACTGCAAACCTGCATCGTCCCATATGGTAGCCACCAGCTACATGTGGCTCCTGAGCACTTGGAATGTGGCTAGTCCAAATGAGATCTGCTGTAAGAGTAAGATACACACCAGATGACAAAGACTTAGTGCCAAAAAAAAAAAAAAAAAAAAGAATGTAAAATACCTCATTAATAATTTTTTATATCGATTACTTAGTGAATGATAATATTTTGCTATATTAGGTTAGATAAAGTGTGATACTAAAATTAATTTCACCTATTTATTTTTACTTTTTTACTGTAACTACTAGAAAATTTAAAATTACAAATGTGGCTTACATTCACGGCCTGCATTATATTTTTCTGGGATAGCCCCTCTCAACCTATAAGTAGCTAACAAGATTTCTGTCTGCTGTAATCCATTCTTAGAGCAGAAGATCAAGTGAATTAAAAATTTTCCCTCCTCTCCTTACCCCTTGCCTTTGTGGTCCTGGACCCACTAATTAAGTCCTGTTTAGGTTTTAGGCATTGGGACTACTGATCACGAAGTGGCTGCTGGTTGGCACTTTGCCTCATGTTTACCATCCTCTGGTCTTTCTCGGGGGCTCCTCTGCAGGCTCTTCTCAGTCAGCCAGCCCTAAATGTGAGCGATCTCACAGTTCTGGCCTCAGCCTTCTTCACTTCCCTCCTCTTCTCACTTTCCTCTCCTTGGATGATTCCATCCATGTTTATGGCTTCATTTACCATCTTTAGACTGATGACACCCAAATTTGTGTCTTCTGCCCCAACCCCTCTCCTGACATCATTAACTCAGCTGCTTCCTGGATGACTTCACTGGGTTGCCCTGTAGGTACCTCAAAGCTCAGCATGTCCTCAGTGAGACTCTGACTCTTCCTCCCATGTTTGTTTTTGTCCTGTTGTGTCTTCAAATCTTAGGAGTGGTGCTAACATCCATCCATTTCTCCAAGTCAGGTACCCAGGCAATAATATCCTTCCTTGTTGCCTCTCTCTTACACCCCTACATCTAGTCAATACCCAGGCCCATCAATTCTGCTTCTAAATCTTTTTGAGTCCACTCTTTTTTCCCCACATTCTCTGTTACTGCAGTAGCTCAGGACACTGTCTTCTCTCTATCTATGTCTGCCTCAGTCTCCCCACTTCCTTCCTCATTGTCTCTAGTCTTGCTCCCTCCAGGACCCTTCTCTTCAGTACAACAAATATGATCTTTGTAGAACATAAAAGTCCTTGCTTTTATCATCAAGTCCTTATTCCTTTCCATGACCTACAAGGACCTGTGTTTTCTGGATTCTGCCAGTCCTTCCAGCCTCATCTCTTGCTTTTCTCCCCACCAGCCCCAGCTCCCTACCCACTAGCCAAACCAGACTTTCTTTATGCCTCACAGGACTGCCTTCCCTTGCCTTGCCTTGGCTAACTTTCTCAGTTTAGGTTAGGTGTTCCCATTGTGCTCCAGGCTTCCTCTACCACTATCCTGATGAAGATGCTGGGCTGCAACTGTTGGTTTAATTGTCTTTCCCTTCCCTTTAGTCTATGAATCCAGGAGATCAGGGAGTCTGTCTTTCTTGTTTATCTGTATTACAAGGGCCTGTACAATGTCTAACCCATGCAAAAACTTCAGTAAATCTTTGTGGAGTAAATGAATAACTAATTCAACTATTAGAGGTAGTTATAACATTGGACAGGAAGTGGAAGCCATACTCACATCCCTTGGCTCCTTGCCTGTGGGTGGAGTATGAGCACAGCCACTCAGGACAGTGCTGGCTGGCCATCACCCTGGACTGGGTTCTGCTCCACCAGCTAGCTACTCACCGTTTAGTTACTAGATCTTGGGGAGGCACAGAGTTAGCCACCATTTACCAACAACCAATATGGCTGAACTGGCACATACTGATGAAAGATCTGGTGAGGGAAAGAGTTCACATTTAATGACTCAGAATAATTTGTATTTCTGTTTGTGTGTATCTGGGGCTTTCATTTACCTGTTCTGCTCTTACCTGAACTTCCTAAGACCCACTGGCAAATTTGGAACACTTTATAATCGAAATGCGCATGAGACAAGATCCCTATGGGAGCCCTTCTCTTTTCTGGCTGTGCAGCGTTTACCTGAAACTCCTGAAAAGATGCATTTAACTTCCAGGCAATTGCAAGGAACAATGGCCAAGTGTGAGATGGAGATAGTTACAGGACAACATGAAACATACAAGATGGGCTTTTTTTTTTCTCGCTGAATGGTATATTTCACGTCTACTAGAAGGTGTGATTTAGAAGTGTTCTCTAAGTTATATAACCATTTACTGTCCAGTCCATCCCTACTTCCTTCCTCTGCAGGAAGACACAGGTGGTGTCTCACTGTGTTTCTGGGCTGTGTTGGCACTGCGTCTGCACTGCATCCCACCAAATTGTTCATGGCTTTGGTAGGGTCTGAGGATTTGAAAATGTTTAGATACAGATACAGCAGAATGATGAAACACTGAGTGCTGGTGATCAGCATATGCATGGTGGTTTGGGACTCAGCTTCACATTGAACTCCTTTCAAGTTGCAGTGCAAGACTCTGTTGTCCATCTGGAAGGAGCCATAAAGAATCTTTTGTCATCTTATTTCAGTACCTAGAATACAGTCAGAAGATCAGAAGTGGGTTTCTCTGTACAAAAAAAGCATGTGTTTCCCATCCGCAGACTCTTTTTTAGCTGGGTTCAAAATCTTTGTTGTGGACTGCGTCTGGCGTCCTCTCAGATTTTGCAGATCTGGGGATGATTCCTTTTTTGTCTCTGCCTTCTCTTTAACAGCAAGATCTGCTTCATCCTGATATATTTTTAGATACCAGTCAGGATATGACTTGTGCCCTTGCTAAGGTATTCACTGACACCCACCAGTCTCCAGTCTCCTACTTTAATTCCCAGTTTCTATGTTAGAATCCTATTTAGATAGATGGAGCCAGTTGAGTGGGCCCTGTGGAAGAGCCACATTCAGTTAGTGTAAATCTTCCTGCTGGTGTTGGAGACAGCGAGGTCTCCTGGGAGTCTGTCTGGAAATCTTATTGGATTTGCAAGACTTAAGTTAATATAGAAACCCTCCCCAGATAGTAAAGGGCCTCATTTCTTTGCCTCGAAAGATGTTTTCAGAGTTCTGTCTCAAGAGTCTTGCTGATAGGAAGTTACTCCTAATATTTCAAGAAAAACAGAGCACACAAAGTCTTCTATTTTCTTAATACTTTCCCTCTCCAAGCCCTTCCATCTCTTTAGTGTCATTTTTGTGCTTCTCCTCTACATTTCTTTCCCTCTTTCTCTCACTCACTCATTAAACTTAGGGCCCTGTTTCAAATGGAATTAATTACTAACCATGAAACTTGGTAGTGATGCCCTTAAGGGAAAAGTCCTTCTTTCTTTCATTTGTTTTCCTTTGGTGAGGAATGAATGTCTCTTACAGACGTAAGGGAGTACATTTCATGATGAAGTGCATTTTTTTTTTTTTTTAATAATCAAGTGAACATCTCCTTACTCATATAATGGGTACTGTTCTCTGACTGCTGCTCTGGGAAGCAATATCTAACAGAAGAAAGAGTGTGGCCCTTGGAGTCAGAACCACGAGCTAGAGACCCAGGTCCATCTTTATTCTGAGCACATGATGTCACTGCTCTGTATTTCCATTAATTTGTTTATAATATGGGGATAATAATATTTACCGTGCCATGATACGCTAAGAATTAAAAGAGTGTACACAAATCAAAACTACAATGAGGTATCACCTCACACCAGTTAGAATGGGCATCATCAGAAAATCTACAAATAACAAATGCTGGAGAGGGTGTGGAGAAAAAGGAACCCTCTTGCACTGTTGGTGGGAATGTAAATTGATACAGCCACTATGGAGAACAGTATGGAGGTTCCTTAAAAAACTAAAAATAGAGCTACCATACGACCCAGCAATCCTACTACTGGGCATATACCCTGAGAAAACCACAATTTAAAAAGAGTCATGTACAACAATGTTCATTGCAGCACTATTTACAATAGCCAGGACATGGAAGCAACCTAAATGCCCATCAACAGACAAATGGATAAAGAAGATGTGGTACATATATACAATGGAATATTACTCAGCCATAAAAAGGAACGAAATTGGGTCATTTGTAGAGACATGGATGGATCTAGAGACTGTCATACAGAGTGAAGTAAGTCAGAAAGAGAAAAACAAATATCTTAACGCATATATGTGGAACCCAGAAAAATGGTACAGATGAACTGGTTTGCAGGGCAGAAATAGAGATACAGATGTAGAGAACAAATGTATGGACACCAAGGGGGGAGAGGTGGAGGGGGGGTGGTGGTGGGATTAACTGGGAGATTGAGATTGACATATATACACTAATATGTATAAAATAGATAACTAATACGAACCTGCTGTATAAACAAATAAATAAAATTAAATTCAAAAATTCAAAAAAAAAAAAGAAAATAAACCAGTTACAAAAGGAAAAATAAATAAATAAATAAATAAGAGTGTACATATTAAGTACCTAGCACCTAGTGGACAGTGGACATTCAGATGGTAGTTCTAAACAACTCCAGCCAGGGTCTTTTATAAATGTCTTGTTTCAGCCTTCTTGAGTCCAGGAGCCTTGTAACCTTCATGCCTTCAGTAAACTAGGTCTTGTACTTCCAAAACTCAGAGAAACATAAGACAATGATTAAAACAAAATTCAGAGTTTCCCAGATCTGCGGTGATGCTTTTAAAAGGGAAGTTTTGAGGTAGGAAATAGATTTCTGGCATCATCTTTAAGATTTTTGTGTGCTCATTGTGGTGGGCTTTGTGAAATGCATGGCCTCAAAGATGTGGGTGGATGTGTAAACAAGGAAGCTGGTGTTATAGGAGCCCAAGCAGCATGGAGAGGCCCAAACAACTCCCGCTGGGGAAGACTGATTGTCCTTGGGGCTTGGGCTTTTATTCAACATGAAAAGCCATCATGGGGACCCTAGGCCATTAGTAATATTTCTATTGACAGCAGAGTGATACTGTATCTGCTTTGGCTAAAATATATAAATTTTCTACTCTCTTAATAACAGATGGTGGTGAAGGGGTACATGGTAACTGTTGTGGACTGCATGTTTGTGTGCCCCCCAAAATTCATATGTTGAAACCCTAATCTTCAACCTGATGGTATTTGGAGATGGAGCCTTTGGGAGGTAATGAGATCATGAGGGTGGGACATTTATGATGAGATCAGTACCCTTATAAGAAGAGATAGGGGAGAGCTGTCTGTCTCTCTCTGTCTTTGTCTCTCTGTCTCTCTCTGTCTCTTTGTCTTCGTCTCTGTCTCTGTGTCTCTTCCTTTTATCTTGGCCATGTGAGGATCCATCGAGAAGGTGGCTATCTATACACCAGACAACGGATCTGCAGCACCTTGATCTCGGATTTTCCAGCCCCCAGAACTGTGAGAAATAAATGTTCATTTAAACCACCCGGCCTATGTTATTTTTGCTATAGCATCTGACTGAGACAGCAACTAAAGGGAATATGGCAACAGATATGTTATTCACAGTGTAGACTTTATTGTAAATTTGAAATGGAAATAAAGTCGAGAGTCTGTATTTATTTACAATAAACTTTTTGTGTTAAGTGGGCTTTTCTATTCTTATGTTTTACTGTGTTGAAATAAACATTTATGATGTTCTTATGACACGCACTGTTTTCAACATTTTATGTTGATTATCTTATTTATTCCTCACCATGGTGCTGAGGAAGGTATTATTATTATTATTTTCAGTAGCATCAAGAGATTGGAATAAAGATTCCACAAAGCCACTTGGTAGTGTATCAGTGGTGTCTCTCTTCTGAGATGGCAGTGATGGAAGGGCTGTCTGCTCATTCAGGGAGGCAGCCTCCTGTTAGTGTTACGAGCCATGGATTGTGTGCCTGGGGACATGCACACAAGGTAGGTGACCACATGCACACCCTCTAACTGTTCCCATCACATTAGAACATCCACAGTCTTTATCTCATCTTTAAGGTCCTATATGACCCAACTTCATCTTTTGTAATTCACCCCACATCTCTCTTTTTCCATAACCTGATTTATGTTTCCATGTAGCAGTTATTGCTACCTGACATTGTTATGTGTAGACAAGAAGATCCAGCTACCAGTCCCAGGTGAGGATTCCTACCACTTGGTGGACGGCAAAGAGCATAACAGTGCCAAGCCCCAGAAGTAGGAGTCCACAGCCCTCAATCCACTGTAGCACCTGTGGGCTCCAAGTTTCCAAGGAAGACTTATCACACGAAGTGCTAGTTAGAACAGGGCTTTACTCAGAAAGGAGGAGTGATGCAACAAGATCAGTGTCTCTGGTGTGTGCTTGTCTCATGGCCAACAAGTTTCTCCTGATAACTGACACAGGAGGATGGACTGCATAGACCCCTCTGCAGGCAGAGACCCCATTATCTCTCTGTGGAGAAGGCAGGGGGCACATGTGCCAGTGGGGCTGCCTAGGTGCCACATACCACCCAGACAGGGAACACTTTCTTCTCATAAGGAAGAAGAATTTGGGGCCAAGTAGAAGCTTGGCACCTGGCCTACCTATAAGGGAAGGTCCCAGGCCCAGAGCACCAATTGTCAATGCTGGGGAGAGGATACAGGTTGTGCGAAGGCTGCTCCCCCAACAGTCCTCCCCAGCCCTCACTGGGATGCTAGGAAAAAAAACCAAACGAAGCACATCACACCCAATGGGACCATTGGCCACCCTGAACATGAGGCAGAGGTGTGTTCTGTGTGGTTCATGCCCCACAGAGCCTCACAGAGCCTGCCCACTTGAGACAGCAGGTGGTCAGGGCCACTCACAAGGCCTTCTGAAGAAGTCAGACTTTCTTGGAGTATGATGCTCAGCCAGGAGCCCCAGGTGTCAGGGTTTAGCCAGCTGGGAAGGTTAAAGAATGAGTGTGAATGGGACTGTGGATTTACAGATGCTGACCATCCTGCTTTGGCATGGTTTTTCTCCAGCTCGGTCTTGACTTTCCCCGAATTGTTGATGCACACGCAGCAAGAGGTGTTGGCTAGAACACCCTGTTCTGCCAGCAGGTAACCCAGGGTGATCTGGTTGCCCATGGTCAGCTTGGCTAGCGAGTTCAGTGAGCCCTCTTGGTCCTGAATGGCCTAGATGATGGAGTTAGCCATTTCTGCCATGGTCAAGGAGTGGGTGTATATCTTTTCTGGGGCCTGTGTGCTATCCTGGTATTTAATTTTAGTTGAGTGGAACCAATTATCAGTCTTCCCCTTGGGAAGGATGTCACCTGCCACCCTTTGATGGGCCAGCAGAGTGGGGACCCTCTAACCTGCCATGCAGTTATCCACATGGATGGTGGGTCTTAAGACACTGAGGCAGCAAGACTCTTCTCTAGGGGAAAGGCCATAGCCCACTGAGGTCCACAAAGAAACATATCCCAAGTGAGAACAAGTGACTCCCACCAGGGTGTGGTTGTTATATCATTGACTAATCCAGTTATACCTTGTCTCTGCCTGTTGTTGCCAGCTTGTGGCTTGAAGAGAAATATTTACACCTCTGCCTCTGCCCAGATTGCCTGTATGAGTCAGCAACACCTGACCCCCTGCGAGGTCCTTTCCAATCATGTTATAGGTGACATTAAAGCAGAGGACACTGGAATGATCCTGCATGTGAACTTGTATCAGTGGACAGATCCATTGATGGCCTGTGTCATTATGTATCCCAGGCCACCAAGGTGGGAGTCTAAGGCAAAAGTTCTCAGTCTTGGGTGGCAGATCCAGCTTTGCTTCAAGTCCTCTTATTTGGCTACCGCAGTGCTGACTTTGATGAGTGTGTTGTCAGTCTAGGCATCACCATGCGTCCTGGGGAGGAAGAGAGATATCTGTGTTCCCCCCACCCCCATACCTCCCAAGGCAGGGGGTGCTCCTGTTGTCACTTGAGGGGTGGAGTGTTTGGGGATGGCCACCCACGCTGTCTGTCCTAACTAAGGGGCCAGTACCTCCTCCAGAACCCATTGGTCTTGCTGTTTCACTCAGTCCTTTCAGCCCATCATTCAATCCAGGCAATGAAGTTATGTCCTGTACAAACTTTGCATGTCTTATAACATTACCCCTACAGGGGAGTGGGAGTTCCTGTTGCTACCAGGGAATCCTAGCATTGTGGTGTTCTGTGACCCCCCTCCTTATTTCCTGTGAAGTCCTAGAGGAGCTAAGCACCCTGGGGCAGCATGACTTCCCAGTTAGAGTGGGGGTGGGGGACCTGTGTCAGGTGCTACTGCTGCATGGACCACAAACCTTCCTGGGCAGAGTATTGAAGATGGAAAAAAGAAGAGGAGTGGTCAGATATACTGAAATTGGGATTCCTCAAGTATAAATTATTCAGGCTACTGCCTGGTTCTCCACCCCCTCCAAGCTCAGTATTCTCCAGAGTATGTGTTGCAGTGCTAGAGCATCTCTGACCTCAGGAGGTATGGGGAGAGGGGACACTGACCCCTCCATCCCCCTGAGTGTCCAACTGTCTCTAGTGAGACGAGGATACCATCCTGCTAATAATCCTTGATATCTCTTCTTTAATTGTTGTCTGTCCATTCCACCATTCAGTGGCTCCCTTAGCTTGTGGGTGGTATGGAATATGGAAGGTCCAGTGTATGCCATGGGATTGTGCCCGTTGTTGTGTGGTTTGTGCTGTGAAAGAAGTTCCCTGATCTGACTGGGGGGCCAGAAGGTACCTGAAGATGTGGCAGAGATTTTTTTTCCAGCATGACTAGGGTGGTATTGGCATGTGGGTGCCATATGGGGATGGCAGTTCCATATCCAGAGGAAGTATCAATGGCTGTGAGTCACCAGAGCAATCCATAACTGGGTGTTAAAGATCCAATATGATCAGTCTGCCAAACCCAAGCCTGCAGATGCCCCTGCAGATATGCCCTAATTCTCCTCATACTGCTTGGGCTTGTTGTCAGGAATTGCAAGATGTGCAAAACCACATCCGGGGCTTCTGCATCTTTGAGGATTACCCCCTGGATTTGGCCCATTCCTGCATCTGAGGTGGGCTTCCATGACTGGTTCCTAATGCACCCAGTAGACTACCATTGCAGCTTGTTGGCTAAGGAATTCCATTTGTGTTCTTGTTCGAAAGGCCCTTTGCCATGAGCATCCTCATGAGTGACAGAGATTTGCCTGTTTCATGTGGCAAAGTCCTTGTCCTCACACGGGGAGTCCTTTAATAGTCCAGTTGTTTAGTTGCTAGTCTCCTGACCACATGGCTAGACTGTTTGCCACAGCTCAGGAATCAGTAAAAATCTAGCGAGGCGTGTTGGGTGGGTTGACTTGCACAGCCATTACCACCTCATGCAGTCCACTGGGTGGAGCGTCCTCTAGTTTCTGTTAAGAGGTGGCCATCCATGTGGCAGATGGCCGTGGCAGCCCAGTGGACTCCACCAGCTTTCAATTTTGCAGAACCATCATTAAATCAGGCCATGCCTTCAGCCAGAACCTCTTCAAGGGGTGGCCCCCAGGTGGTTAGGGGAGGGGCCAGGGCATCCCTTACAGGACACTGTTCCTGCTGGCAGGGTGGCTATCTGCTTATGGAGTCCACGGATCCCTTGGGATCCTGACCTGGCTCAGTTTTGGATGTACCATTTCCACTTGATGATGGAACTTGTCCAATTTTGTTAGTAAGATTGGTGAGGACCCAAGCAAGGATGGTTACCTCAGGCCTCAGGGTCACATAAGGTCCTTTGATGGTGAGATGTTCCATCTCCACCAGAGCCCAACAGCAGTGAGAAGCTGCAGTTCAAAGGGTGTATATTGGGCAGTGGCTTCGGGCAGCTTGTGGGTCCAGAATCCAAGAGTCTGGCACCCTAGTGTGTTTTCCTGCTGCCATAGACTCCAGTCAGCGTGTGTGGGCATTGAGGATACCTGCAGTTCCATAGGGCTAGTGAGCACTAAGGTCACAAGGCCAGTGCCTGGGCCTCAGCTTGTTGAACAGCTTCCAGTGCTTCTTGTTGAGAAGAGCCCCATTCTAAGGCAGCTTCCAGAAGGATACCCAGATGGGTTTCGTGCTGTCCCCAGTATCTGGAGAGGCCCACTAACTGCTGGGCTTCCTCTTTATTAGTGGGTACAGCCAGCAACAGTGAGTTCTGTTCAGCCTTCCCTGGAACACTCCGTTGACTCTTGTTTGTGTACTCCTGACCACAAGGCGTGGTGACTGAACTTCTGCTGTGATTAGTGTTCTACTGGCTGCCCCGAGAATGTACTGGTCCCTGTCTGTGTCATAAAAACCACCCTGCTTCAGACACACTGTCTCTTTCAAGAACTTAGTGGGTTTTTTTTTTCTTCTTTAATTTCAGCCTATATATCTTATTCAATTTATAAGTCAAATAAATTTTAACAATAACTCTGGGACCATTTATAATTTTAGTCTTATTTTGCACAGTTAATTAAATACTGTCAAACATTTAATTTTTAAATTTATTTTTATTGTTGTTTGTGCTTTTTATTGTGTTTTTTTAAATTTTATTTATTTGTTTATACAGCAGGTTCTTATTAGTTACCTATTTTATACATATTAGTGTATACATGTCAATCCCAATCTCCCAGTTCATCCCACCACCACCACCACTCCCTGCCGCTTTCCCCCTTGGCGTCCATACGTTTGTTCTCTACATCTATGTCTCTATCTCTGCCTTGCAAACCAGTTCGCCTGTACCATTTTTCTAGATTCCTCATATATGCGTTAATATACGGTATTTGTTTTTCTCTTTCTGACTTACTTCACTCTGTATGACAGTCTCTAGGTCCATCCACGTCTCTACAAATGACCCAGTTTCATTCCTTTTTATGGCTGAGTAATATTCCATTGTATATATGTAGCACATCTTCTTTATCCATTCGTCTGTCGATGGGCATTTTGGTTGTTTCCATGACCTGGCTATTGTAAATAGTGCTGCAATGAACATTGGGGTGCATGTGTCTTTTTGAATTATGGTTTTCTCTAGGTATATGCCCAGTAGTGGGATTGCTGGGTCATATGGTAATTCTACTTTTAGTTTTTTAAGGAACCTCCATACTGTTCTCCATAGTGGCTGTATCAATTTACATTCCCACCAACAGTGCAAGAGGGTTGGTTCCCTTTTCTCCACACCCTCTCCAGCATTTGTTGTTTGTAGATTTTCTGATGATGCCCATTCTAACTGGTGTGAGGTGATACCTCATTGTGAACTCTCAGTTTTAATAACTACCTTTTCCTTAAACTGTAAAATTTTGCCATTATAAAAGTAGTATTTTCTTCTTCAAAGAAAATTTCAGAAAGGAGAAAAAACTTACTCATAATCCCTCCATGCAAAGGTAGAATGGCTAAGGTTCTAGTGCTTTTCCTTCTACTCTGTTTTGTATATTTGTTTGCTCCATGGCACAGAACTGTGTTTATGTTAATGCTTTGCTTTTTGAACTTAATATGTATTTTCCATGTTGTCATGTGACTTGTTTTAAAAAAGAACCAAATACTGAATATCTACTGATGTGACAGAGACAAATTGGGAGTTTCTACATAAGTTATCTCCTTTACTACAGCATCTAGTGGTGGACATTATTATCCCTATTTTGCAGTTGAGGAAATGAAGGCTCAAAAGGTTTCTGTCACTTGCCCAGGCCATAGAGCTAATAAGGGCCAACGTCAAAATTCATCTGACGTGGGGCTGACTTCAAGAACCTGTGTTCTTTTGACTGTGTGTTTTGATGGCTAAACAATATGCCGTCTAATTGTACCACGTTGTGAAACTGAATCAGTGAGAGCACCCGGGGTAGGGCTACCTGCCTGGTGAGACATCATTCCTCCTTTCAGGCAGCCTCTGTCTTCCAGGCCCGACCCAGCACACAAGCATGCGGTAGAAAGGCGACTGCATTCCTTCCCGGTGCAGCTTTCCATTCATGGGGCTCTGCTCTGATCTTGGGCACACGTAATCGATGCCAGGTGTCAAACGTGTCCCTCGTTTTGTTGTGGCAAAGGGGCGCCCACAGCAGTGCTCTTGAAAGGCTCTGCCCCACCCTAGAGTTGTGCCCCTGAATCTGTGATTTGGTGCACACCCCGGGCTTTTCTGCTCTGGCTCATTAAAGACCTCTGTGCGGGATGGGGCTCTTTTGAGGTCAGGCCTTTCGTGCTGGCTCGTGTGCAATCTTCCGGAATCCTCTCCACGGGGGGGGGGAAGCAGCATTGCCTACCACTAACAGGCTCACAGTGGACTTTTAATACAGGTGCTTTATTTGAGAAGTTTATATCTTTCATTGTAAAGAGCTAATAAAAAGAGACAACTATAGGCCATTTATAAGTGCACTTCCAAAAACAAAATTCAGAGGGTTTACTAAATGCAGGAGCCTGGTCAATAGCTGTTTTAAATGCATTTATTTCTGTTGGGAGGCAGACTTTCCCCAAAATACCTTTGTTGTCAATAGGCTCTTTGTTCCTTGAGGTACAGCGTACAAATAAATGCATTTATAGGACTTGCTAATGGGCGAGGGCTTTGAAATTAGTGGTAAGTTTTCAGTCTATAATATATCATCTAGTCACCTTTGATAAACTCAGTTTTAATCTCATTAAGTGGTGTCTTCTGTGATTCTGTGTAGAGATCCTTGAGCTAATTCTATCCTACTTGGTTTTTCACAGGAGAAAAAAAAAATCCCCAATGGAACTGTTTACCAAAGTGTGTGTGTGTGTGTGTGTGTGTGTGTGTGTGTAAAATAATCCTTTTAGATGAGCAAGCCCCAGAAGATGCCTGGTAATAAATAGGTTTTACAGTTGGTTAAGCACCAGAGGTGGGGAGGCATCTAACCCCAGAATTATATGACATCTTTTGTGCATGCCAATTCCAGGAACCTTATTGTTGTTCAGAAAAGGTTTGAAATATTTGGGAAGTTATGTCTTTCTTTTCACTCCCTTGGTTAGGATGATTTGGAATTGTAGTCTTTGTCAATAACCCTTTGATGAGATTATTCCCCCAAAGTCTGCTGAATCTATAGGCCTCAGAAGTGGCAATTCTTGTACAAATCCTGGTACTGGTGCTAACCATCATTTATCCAGTGTCAGCGTCTGCTCTAGGTGCTTGAAAAATAACATCTCACCTAGTTTTACAATAGCTTATGACGTTGACTTTTTCTTTTTTTTTTTGCGGTACGCGGGCCTCTCACTGTTGTGGCCTCTCCTGTTGTGGAGCACAGGCTCCGGACGCTCAGGCTCAGTGGCCACGGCTCACGGGCCCAGCCGCTCCGCGGCATGTGGGATCTTCCAGGACCGGGGCACGAACCCGTGTCCCTTGCATCAGCAGGCGGACCCTCAACCACTGCACCACCAGGGAAGCCCTGAAGTTGACATTTTTAACTTACTTTTTTGATTGGAAAGCCAAAACTCAGATTTGTTCAGTAACTCGGTCAACATTATACAGCCAGGAAGTGACAGAGAAGGGATTGAAAGTGAGGTTTGCCTTTGTGGGCGTCCGTTTTCAGTCCACTCTGCTGCCACCCTGCCTGTTTATGCAGGGAGGAGGTTACTGCTAGGCTAAATGACTACCTGGCAGAAGACTCCGTGGAGCTGGTCCTTTCTAGTACATTATGTCTGTCTGGGAAGCCTGAGGGTTTACGGACGTTCTTGCCATTTTTTTAGGCACCTTCAGCTGTTAGCTGCTGTATAGACCTAATGTTTGGGAGAGTTCTGGGGAACCGATGATCAGCTGCGTGAGAATGAGATTTTCTTTAACTTGCTCTAAGTAAACATGCTCCACAGTTGAAGTGTGTTGGTAGAAACATGTTTCTGGGAGGCAGGTGATCCAAGTGGTAATGGTCAAGAAACATGAAATAGACAGAGATAGGACCCAAATAAATGCAATGAAAGTGCACGTCATTTTGTTCAAAGTAGAAACTTCCAATGGAGCAGAATCACCCTGCCCCCCACCTCTGTCAGCTCAAAAGATTTTGATTTTATAACTCTTTGTGTGTAATCTTCAGTATTTGAGCAAAAGACATTACTGGCTTCCTTTTTCATCCAGTTGAGATCACGTCCCCACAAGGGAAATTGTGGGTTACCGTGGGCTTCAGGATGGGTATCGTCTAGTCTGGAAATCCTTCTAAATGATTCAGTTCCTTACCCAGGGCCAAACTGCTCGTCTGGTTCAGCAGGAAATGTCTACTTGAATATGCTTTTCTTGCTTTCAGCTGCTTGTGACTCTGAATTCCCTGCTGCCGTGAGGAAGCCCTCCCCAAATCCTTGACCCAAACACTCCTTGGTAAGCCACTGGCGTGGCTCAAATGATTTCAGAACCTTACTCTAAATGCTGTTGCATCACCTCCAGAACAAATCTTCATGCTTTTGTGGTAAAACTTGTCTCTGTGGTATTCAGACATATATTAGGTAATATCTCCACTCAGTTAAACATATGCCATGCACCATGACAGGTCTTGGGGATATGGAGAAAAAGTACATGGTCTTTCCTCTGAAAGATCATACAGTCTAGTGAAGAAGACTGCAGTCTCAGAAAGCAAAAAAGTGCCGATTGAAAAGATGTCCTTTTCCTTAAACATGAGAAAAGGTACAGTCATTTTCAGAAGGGCTTGTGGAGGGGAGATTTCTGGCCCTTTAGAAAGACAACCCCTTAGTGCTTTAGAGGGGTGACAAAGCAGAGGGTCCTGGGGGTGAGGTGTCCTCCTGCAAGGTCCCCCCAGATGACACAGTGTGGGGTGCTTCCTGAGGGCAGTATTGTTATTGCCAACCTGCTTAGGTGGAGGCCAGTTAGGAAGTGTGAACAAGTGCATTAGCCATAGGGCCAGAGCTTGATGCTTGAATCCTTGTACCCCACGTTACAGCAGCTCTAATGCTCTTCATGGGCACCTCCCTTAATTGGTCATTATATGTAGAGTCAAACAGCCTTCCAAGTACAATACCCCTCTCAACTCAATGAGTTTCTGTGTGCTTTATCTCTAAAATGGAGAGAAGTGAAACCTCCTAGTATTTATTGATTTGTGTACCATTGCTGCTGCTGCTTTTTTTTCTTTTACAATTCAATGAGTTTTTAAAAATTGAGTTATAATTGGCATATAACATTGTATAAGTTTGAGGAGTACAGTGTGTTGGTTTGATACATTTATATATTGCAATACAATTACTACAGTAGAATTAGCTGACACTTTGTCACATAATTATCATTTCTTTTTTTGTGTTGAGAACAATTAAGATCTAGTCTCTTAGCAACTCTGAAGTTTCATACAATACAGTATTGTTGACCATAATCACAATGCTTTGCATTAGATCTCCAGAACTTTTTATCTATTGGTTTCAAGTTTGTACCCTAAAACAGCATCTCCCCAATTCCCCCATCCCCCAGCCTCTGGTAACCAACATTCTACTTTATTTTTACAAGTTCAGTTTTTTTTAGATTCCACATATAAGTGATCCCATACAGTATTTGTCTTCCTTTGACTTATCTTACTTAGCATAGTGCCCTCAAAGTCGATTCATGTTGTCACAAATGGCAGCAATTCCTTCTTTCTCTTGGCTGAGTGATATTCCATTCTTCCTATCTATCTATCTATCTATCTATCTATCTATCTATGTATCTCACATCTCCTTTATCCATTCACCTATCAGTGGATGCTTAGGTTGCTTCCATATCTTGGCTATTATGAATAAGGCTTCAATGAACATGGGGTGCAGATATCTCTTCAAGATACTGATTTCAGTTCCTTCTCATATATAACCCAGGAGTGGGACTGTTGGATCATATGGTACTTCTATTTTTAGTTTTTTGAGGAACTGCCATACCATTTTCCATAGTGGCTGTACCAATTAACATTCCCACCAATAATGTATAAGGGTTCTCTTTCTTTACACCCTCATCAACATTTGTTATTTTTTTTAAATAAAAGCCATCCTAATCATAGCCATATATATATATATATATATATATATTTCTCTCTATATATTTCTTCAGGCTTCCATTTGCTCTTTAGAACTTCAGAATAATAAATTTTTTCACCCACCAAACACTAAAAAGGGCTTCTAGGCAGGTGATCCCCCAGTAACTATCTAGTGAGACAGACGCATAGTTTTGTAGAGGCAGCCAAAACCAACAGAATAAAGATTCTTGTTTCCATTTCCTTCATTTCCCCCCCCACCATGAATATAAGGTAGAGTTAAAAATATATACATAAATATATACAACTATATATACAGACAAACACGTAAACACATATATATGCACACTGCTATAGACTGAATGTTTGTGGTACTCCCCCCTTCCCAAATTCATATGTTAAATCATAATACTCAATGTGATGTTATGTGGAGATGGAGCCTTTGAGAGGTGATTAGGTCCTGGGTGTGAGGCAGAGCTGTTGTGATGGGATTAGTGCCCTTATAAAAGACCCCAAAGATCCCCTGTCCTTTTCACCATGTGAGGACACAGTGAGAAGACAGTCATTTATGAACCAGAAAGCAGGCTGACACCAGACACCAGCACCTTGATCTTGTACTTCTAGCCTCCAGAATTGTGAAAAATAAATTTCTGTTGTTTATAAGCCACCCAGTCTATGGTATTCTGTTACAGTAGCCTAAATGGACAAAGACAAATACGTACAAATTCACAAATGAGACCTTCACACACACACACACACACACACACACACACATTCACAACTCAGACACATATGTACATTTATAGCACTCACATTCACATAGATACAAATACACGTAAAAACATACACATGCATATATATATGCATGTATATACACATCTAAACACACACACATACACTCTTACATGCACATTTCCTGTTTCCTGGGAAGAAACATTTATTTGGTGAGAGTGGCTTCTTTTTTTCCATTTGCAGATTTACTCCTTGGCCTTTATCCCTGTAGGAAGCCAGGCTGAAAGCTTTTAAACAGCAGCAGCTTTTGTCCTGATAGCTATGTCTTTGTGACATAGATTCTCAGAGAGACAGAGGTATTAAAGGTAAAGGTCTCTAAGCAAAGCATAATCTTTCCCAGATAAGTACTTGTCTAGTGCCAGGTTTCTGGGCTCAAAGTGGATTAGTGGGACAAGCACTTGAGTGAGCATTCAGGGCCTGAGTTCTAATTCTGGTTTTGTCACTAACCAGTAGGGCAAGACACTTACCTTCTCTGACCCCAGATTCTTCACCCGTAAATGAGGGTCTGGCCAGATGATCTCCAAGATTTTAGCTCTGAAATTCCATGCTTGTCTCATTCCCAGTGATAGAGGAAGTACAAAGCAGAATAGGATGGAAATAGTATGTGAATAAGATCTGAAGGTCTGAATCCCTACCCGTCTTGAGGAGGAATAAGATCAATCCCCATTCCAAAACAAGAGAATCTCTTTACTTCCTCCCTGCTTTGCTCAGTGCGCATGTTAGATGTATCTGTCAATCACTGGTCTGTACATGTGGTGCCTCTCACCGTGAAAACTAGGCTCTTGAACAATATAATTGGTCTCATTTTGGTTTTCTGACTGCAGGAGCGGTTCCTTCCCCTGCCTGTCTCTTGCCTCAGCTCTTATTGATTTTCATAGTGAAAGGGATTCATCTGATGCTCTGTGGAAGTAGGTATCAAGATCCCTTGAGCAGAGAGTTTTGCATTCTACCTGTTTGGCATTTATAAGGTATTTCATTAACACTGTGGGTGATTCATGCCCCTTTTACTTTTGGCCGCCCTTGCAATGAATGCTGCTGAGGTAAGGAAGGCCTTTCTTTTGCCAGGTGAGGATCAAAAAAGGGGTGGCTCTTAACACCGCCCTGGAGCCTGAAGGGCATCAGGTCCGTCCTGCAGCACCTGGTGGTCAGATGGTTCCCTGCTTACCTGCCTGTGCTCACCTCTAGCCACTCCCACAGGTCCTTGTACTTCCTTTAGCATACTGTTTATCAGATTATATTGAAGTCACCTGTTTATTTCTGCCTCTTTCAGGACTGTAACAACCTTGAGGCTTTGTTTTGTTTCTTATTGTATGCTCGATGACTTGCCTCTAGTAGGTACTCAACTCAGTCAGTATTTTTTTTTTTTTTTTTTTTTTTGCGGTACGCGGGCCTCTCACTGCTGTGGCCTCTTCCGTTGCGGAGCACAGGCTCCAGACGCGCAGGCTCAGCGGCCATGGCTCACGGGCCCAGCCGCTACGCGGCATGTGGGATCTTCCCGGACCGGGGCACGAACCTGTGTCCCCTGCATCGGCAGGCGGACTCTCAACCACTGCGCCACCAGGGAAGCCCAGTAAGTATTTCTTGAAATAATTAATGACGGGTTAATCTGGATGAAAGCAGGAATGAATGGAGGGCATTTTGGGGGGGGAGCCTGGAGATGTGGTTTTAGCACCCCATGCTGGGATGTCCCTGGTGGCTCCATCTACTGAGCTGGCACCAGGGAGCTTGCTAGTCTCCTTTGTGGCAGGCCTAAAGCATGTTTTCATTGGCCGGCATGGTCTATTTTATAAGGCTGAATTGGAACACCCTGCATAGCCAGGGATTTCTGCAATGGAGATGAGTTTTGAGAGCTGTCCCATTTCTGAATAAGCGATAGTTCCTCTTGTCTGTAACACAGGGAAGAAGTGAGTTTGCATGTCCGTCTACCTCTGGACAGGCTGAGAGGTGACCACAGCTACCGGCATGCTAGACTGAAAGAGTCTAATATTCCTTCCAGCAAAACTCTGAAGCAAATAGCTCCTCTTGTGTCCCCCAAGGCCCCTGTGAGGCTTGTGCTCAAGTCACTTGAACAACTAGAGAATCCAGGTCAAATCTTAGGAGTCAAGATTCAACAAAAGAAAGCATGTGTTTTTTTTTTTTAAATTGTGAAAGACTAAAGCTTATCTTTTATGCAGATGGTCAGCATCATGCTTGCTTGTGGCAGAAAAAGCATAAAAGATACATGAGGGTTTTTACAATTTAAAACACTTATTAAAATCCCTGTTGTATGCCAAGTTCTATAACTATGTTTTGGGGGAAATAACATGTAGAACTCCTCTCGTCTGGAAATGAAACGGGGAAATAAAATTCTTTGAGCATCTTCATTATAATAGATATTTTAGCATGCTTCATTCTTGTCACAGTAACTATGATTAAAGGATATATTGCTTCATGTCTTCCTGGGAGGGGCAGTGTGGTATTTTAGGCTTTAACAATACACTGCATTGCCCCTCCCAGGAAGAGATGAAGGAAAATGCCCATGAAACAATTGGAGTCCGTTCCAGTTAGTATCTGATCAAGTGCCAAAGCTTCAG
The DNA here is from genome assembly GCF_949752795.1 of Hyperoodon ampullatus. Classification (NCBI taxonomy): domain Eukaryota; kingdom Metazoa; phylum Chordata; class Mammalia; order Artiodactyla; family Ziphiidae; genus Hyperoodon; species Hyperoodon ampullatus. Next base: position 67,200,106 of record NC_136915.1, read on the forward strand.
ATTGAAAGGGCAACAGAATCTCTAAGAAAGAGGGATCTGTAAGTGGACAAATCTTTAGAGGGAAGAGAGGAGAGCACTTAGACCTTGGAGGATGAATACATTTAGTCATGAAGAGGAATCCCAGTAAGGGGCAGGTACCCCTGAGAGCAAAGACATGGAGATGGGAGGGAATGTTGGGAAGGTTGGAAAAATTCTATTTGGTTGGGATGCAAGTCCAGGATGAGTGAATTCGTTAAGGAAGAGGCTAAGCTGTTAGAACAGAGATTTAAAAAGTTGGGGGCTTAAATCCAATAGAAGTTCGTTTCTCTTTCACATGACAATATAGGTGTAGCTGGATATCTAGAAAGGATAGTTGCCTTTGTCCAAGGTGTCTTCCAGGGACATGGGCTTCTTTTATCTTGGTGCTTCATCATCTCCTAGGGTGTCGTCTGTGTGCATGTCGTCATGGCTGGCTTGCCACTGCTAGCCATGGGGAAGAGGAGGAAAGGCAGCCTCCTTTCCATGATGAGATGTGAAGCTACATGACACTCCAAGGCACAGAGTTAAGATGTCTGGCCGTGCCTACCTGCAAGGAGGAGTGATACTGTAGGTAGGGTGGCACGATATGTTGCTAAGAGAAAAAGGGAGACAGTCATCTCTGCCACTGTACAATAAGGAAGGTGGGAATAAAACTGTGAAAGACTTTAAATGCTTTATCAGAGAACTTGTAGTCTTTCTAAAGATACTGAAAAATCATTTTGGACCTTTTCAGCTGGTGAGGGAGCGGCCATCTTTGGCTGTCTGGTGAGGGAAATGGGCAGAACTTGCTGGTAGTGGCCACGCTTCACTGTCTTGAAGACCTGATTTTTTTTTTTTTTTTCTGAATTTTGCATCTGTTTCAGGACCACATTACTGCGAGCCACATTGAGTCCATTCACGTGGAGTATTATGTCTGGGTACACCATGTCTTTTATTTCTTTGGCTTTGTTCTGTTTGAATATGTTGGCCTGAAGTCGGAGCAGGGAGAGGGCGCAGGAGGGATTACTTTCCTATCACAAAGAAATTAGATGCCTAAACTAGTGACAGTGATTTTTTTTAAAAACAGTTTTTAGAAAAATTGAACTTACTCTGTTTACCCTTATGGTAGGCTTTCTGGGTGGTGGGAAGGAACCTATTTTTATTTCATGAAATGGATCTTGGCAGTAGAGGATTTAAAACTAACTTTGGATTTATTTAAAAAGTAATCGCCTTACCACTAACTTGTCTTCTGTTCTTAAAGAGAGGAGAATGTTTACAGTGCTTATAGAATTTGCAGTTCTTTTCCAGTTGTGTGACAGTCTCATTAGCAGACTCATCTGTCAAAGCCTTGTTAGGTGATCACAAATTGCCCAGGACCCAATGTGGACTTCTAGCCAAGCCGTGTGTGTATGTGCGTGTGTGTCTACAGTATGCGTATGTCTGTGTATGTGTGTGGGTGTCGATGTGGATGTGTATGTGTATGTGTGTGTGTGTGTGTGTGTGTGTGTGTCTATCTGTGCATATTTGAAATGTGGTGTTCAGGACATGGTGGTGAGACTGACTTTAATAGCATCCATTTTTTTCTCAAGTGGTCCCTCTCATAAAAGGTTGTATCCAGAAGAGGACTTAAAACATGTGAAAGAAAAAGTAAATTGAACGGTTCTGTTAGAATATAATACCAAACACTATGGCTTTTTTTCTCCTTGCCTCTTCATGTTGGAGAATCCATGAACATTTTTCAAACAATTCAGTAAAGTACTCTTTGGCTGACTCCCATGTTGAGATAAGAACTTCTAGGGAGAAAAACTGTTATGTAATAGCAGTATGGAGCCTTTTTTTGAAGAGAAACAAAGACTATCTTTCCTACCGAAGCAGATGGGATCACTGCCGCTCAGTCTCAGGTACCAAACATGTGCTTGAGATCAAGACTGTGAATCTGACTGCGTGATCACCAGCGCCTGCACTTTGAGAGGTAGTTTGGAGAATGGTTAAAAGAATGGCTTCTACAGCCAGATTGTCCAGGTTTTAAGCTCACTTGGCCACTTCCTAGCTGGCTGACCTTGGGCAAGTCCCTAGCCTTTCTGGGCCTCAGTCTCCTCATCTGTGAAATGGTGTGATGTCCCCTTGCACAGTTGCTGTGAGGACTAAATGATTGGTACCAGTAACGTGCTCAGAGCAGTCTCCAGTACGTAGAAGCACTCAATTAAAGAGCCAGGTTTTTAAAACTCCAGAGCCCATGTTTTTCTCACTTCAACACAATACCTCACTGAGAAAGGAGGGCTCGGGTATAACAGCTGGCTCTTGGGCACGGCATGAGGGAATGAGGAAGCATGCTGCTCGGCCCCAATGGATGGAGAAGTGTCACTAATGTCTGCTCTGAGGCCAAGAAAAGGGAAGGAGAAAGGAGCAATCAGAACATCAAGTGTCACATAGCTTTCTTTCCAAAGTATTATTAAGAAAACAGATGTTAACTGTTTGTAGTCAGGGACTATATCTTTTTTTTTTTTTTTTTTTAACTTTTTAGCCGCTCCACGTGGCATGCAGAATCTTATTTTCCCGACCAGGGATCGAACCTGTGCCCCCTGCAGTAGAGGCGCGGAACCTTAGCCACTGTACCACCAGGGAAGTCTGTCAGGGACTGAATCTTATTTATTTTTACATCCATAGTGCTTGGCCCCTACTAGGAGCTCAGTAAATGTTGGAGTGTGTTGGCCTCTTTCTGGTTCATTCATTTGTTCAGCCATTGGACAAATATTTATTCAGTACCTGTTGTAGACTAAGCACGGCTTGAGGATCTTGGCGATCAGCAGTGAGGAAAATAGACAGGGACACATCCCCCCTGCCCTAGTGGAGCCTTCATTTCATCTGGACAGTGAGCCTGTGCCGGCTTCTAATGTTTACCACCTCTTTTAATAAGTACGACACTCCACTTTCCCTCCCCGCCCCCAATTTTGTTAAGCAAACTAGTCTACAGTTCCTGATATTTTTATTTCTTGAAAGTTTGACATCAATGATTTTCTCAAATATTGGTTACCAACAGTGGTTTGGGGCTCTCCTTGGCATGTTGTGTAATATAGAGGAAAGAACTTCTTTCTTGGTGTTAGAAAACCTCCTGGGTTCTTAGCTCTGTTACGAGTTGAGTGGACTTGTGCATCTTCTGTGTTTCCAATTCCTTTATTGCAAAATGAGAAGAATGCTTATCTTGCAGTAGCTTGTCTAGAACTTGTGCGGTCCTAAGAATCAGCTGGGAAGTCTGAATCCTGTACCTTAACCCAGACTAAGCTAAGAATCCCCCTGTTTATTTTTCTTAGCAGCTCAGAGTACAGAGTCTTGCACCAACACCACACTATTACTACAATTTCATGTTTTTCCCTTGCATTTGTTCTTCCACAATTTGCACGTATGATTTTAGAACCTGAGCTTTCCAAGTGTAACCAAACAGAAGGGGCGGCAACACTTTTCTAGAAGGTTCAACAGGATTCACCAGGCAAACTAAGAAAGCAGTTCAGTCGCTTTCACTTTCAGCTTAATTCATCTAGCCATGCTGCCTCCCCTTAAGCCTCAGCCCTGGAAGATGGTCCATTGCTTTGCCACTCAAAGAGTGCGGTATATATAGCACCATGGGCATCTCTGGGGAGCTTGTTAGAAATGTGGAATCCCAGACCCCACTTCAGACCTACTGAATCAGACTCTGCAGCTTAATAACTTTCTCCCATTATTGTTTGAGAAGCACCTCTGGGTCAAAATACTATTCAGGTGTACTGTTCTTTTAAAATTATGATAATAATTAGTGACTTGAAACTCACTTCTGATTTAGGACTGCATGGCTCTTTAAATAGATATAGCTGCATTAATGCTGTAGTAATGACATCACAGAATTGCTGGGATTTATGAGCTAGAGAGTAAAGTCTATATGTGTTGAAAAATTCGATAAATTTGAATTTCACATGACAGTTTAATGGGGGCTTTAAAATTTTAACATGTGTAAATCATCTTCTGCTTTCTCAATGGCTTTCTGAGTAGTGGGATCAGAAAAGAAATTTATGTTATTCTGAGTTTTTTTTCCAATGTGGACTTGTAAGTGATTAAATGATTAATTTATAAATTTGCTCTCTGATTAGGAGGTGACTTTGATAATCTGGATCTGTACTGGTCTTCTAAGACAACCTGGTAAATAAATAGAAATGGCTTCCTGAGTCTTTGCTTTTTAAAACTTATTGCCAGCTGAAAGATGTAAAGGGCAATTTAATAAATACAGACAACCTATAAGCAGCTGAGGACAAGAGATGCTTGAATTATATATGCCTGTGTGAGTGGACAAGATGTGCTTTTCAAGATTGATGATTTAAGATGTTCTTTACATTCCTAGCCTGCTTAAACAAGGCTTAATTCTAAACAACATTTTCTTGTTTTCTTGCTTTTCCAAAATGCACTGTCCTTCCCCATCCCTTCAGGATTGATTGCAGGCGTGATCTAGGATGCTGCCTGTCTGAAGCTGTAACTTCTCTGTTTTTATAAAAGGAAGATTGTCCCTTTCTTAATTCTTTGTTTTCGTTGCTGTCAGATGGAAGGCTTTCAGAAGAAGTCAGTTAGCATTCACCGCACCTTCCCAGAAGGTGCCTCAATTTTTTTTTTTTTTGCGACATGCGGGCCTCTCACTGCTGTGGCCTCTCCCGTTGTGGAGCACAGGCTCCGGACATGCAGGCTCAGCCACCATGGCTCACGGGCCCAGCCACTCCCCGGCATGTGGGATCTTCCCGGACCGGGGCATGAACCCGTGTCCCCTGCATCGGCAGGCAGACTCTCAACCACTGCGCCACCAGGGAAGCCCCTCAACTTTTGATTGAGATGTTCTTGAGAATTCTGTGTTAGTGGCATCTTGGCATCCTCCTGTCTTCTTTGACTTTGGCGGCTCCTCCTCTCCCCTCCTCCCTGTTCTCCTGGCTACTCCCATCAGGCGTTTGCCTCAGCTTGCCATTCAGCTGCTTCTCTCCTTCGCAAATCCACCCTCTCCTTAGAATTTACAGGGTTTGATTACTTTCGCCCTTGATCAGCGGTTCACAAACTTTGTCCTGCCAGGTTTTAATAGGTATTCTGCTCTTCTTGACCCCTAAAAAAATTAATTGGTCAAGAGAGTGCAACTTGCTGATTTAGGCAGAATTAAACATGGTTCTGCTTGTTTATTTAACCACAGGACAACTCAGAACCTTTAATATGCTGCCAGGTGGGGGTTAGGTTGTTGGGTGTCTTATTCTGAAATTTCTTTCCTGGTAGAACCCTCTTAGGAAGTATCTAGCAAGACCAGTGTTCAGTGGAATGTACTTCGGGACCTCTTCCTTAGTTATCTCTCCCACGTGCCTCTCTCCATTCTATGCTGTGTCTAACGATCTCATGTGCTGCTGCAAATTTAGTATTCTTAAATTCGTCCTGAATTCACCACCACCAACAATCACTAACCTCTACTGGTCACTGATTTTACTGCCAAGACATTTTCTCAGAAAAGCTCCTTTGCCTCTTCAGTGTCTGTGAAATCAAATTCAAACACCCTAATCTGATATTTAAGACCCTCTTGGACCAACCAGCTGGCAATCACACTTCTCCCTTCCCCAGAGTTCAGCATCCCGACTGTACCATTTATTTATTTTGTTTATTGCTTGTCTTCCTCAACTAGAACGTGCACTCCATGAGACTGGAATGTTTGTTTTGTTCGTGTGTATCCCAAGCATCCACAACAGTGTCTAGCAAGTGGTAGGTGCTCAGTAAATGTTTCAAATATAGATTGAACGAATGATGAAGTGTTCTCAGTTTTGTCTCCTGCCTGTGCTCAGTGTTGATTCTCTGCTCTTTCCTTGTTCTTGTTCACTTCTTTCAGCCCTTCATCTTGATCTGACATCATCTCTCTACACCCTTCAGAATCTACCTAAGTACCATTTCTTCCAAAGAGTCTTCTCTAATCATGACCCTTCTCCCATTGTAAGGATCCCTCTCTTTGGAATGTTGTTCTTTATACCTGTCTTGTCAGTAAATACAGCCAGCCTTGCAGTAAAGTTACTTTTAAGCTGAAAAAGGATCCTGGGGTATTCATGTTTGCCTCTTATGTCACTGTGGAATATGCTCAATAAATTTATAAATGAAGGGAACAAACCCAAGATTGTGCTTTCTGTAAAGTGGGCCCTGTTTGTGTCTTTTCTGCACAGGGTGGGCTGCAGCAGTGCTGTCACGCCTCTGCATCCTCACTTGAGCCTTTGATGTGAATGCTTGACGTCCTCAACAGTCTGTTACTGGGAACTTTTAATTCTCCAATGTTTCTTTTTTCCCAGAAGACATTTCTTTGGTATGTTATAAAGCTTGGGTTGCAAAAATTTCAGCTGCTCATCACGTTAGGAGAGGATGGGCTACGAATTGAGAGATGGGAGGGTGGCCAGGGGCTCGATGAGTTTATTTTCTTTTTGGTTTCATTGGCACATTTCATTCTTTTTTCCCTCTTTTGGGCGAACAGGTTTCCCACTTCACAGCAAAATTTCTGTTTAAATTTTTTTCCCCCAGTATCTTTAATTCTTTCTCTTTGTTATTTGCTTCTCCTCCCTTCCCTCAGAGAAAATTCAGACACTTCCACATGTATAAACAAATGCTGGGAAATTGCAATTCTCTTTTATGCAAAGTACATTTTCTCGGGCAGCTCTAAGCCCTGTGTGTGTTCTAAGGCTGCTGACATGGGCTTTCCACTGAGCCACAAGAAAGTGTGTCATTCTTTCTCTTCCACAGCCTGTCTCCTGTCCCCAGGGGACTCAGCAGCAGCCAATCCATAACTTGTCCTCTCTTGTCCTCTCTAATCCCCCAGGCCTTTTCTAATACAGCTTTTCCATTTATTCATGTAGCACCAGCCATGACTTGTTCTGTTCCAAGGTGGGGATTGACCAAATGAATAAAAATATATATTTATTTGAGACGTAGGATAGCAAAGGCTTGGGAACCAGGCAGACTTTCGTCCTCAGATTCCCGTGTACTAGTTGTGTAACCATAGTTATTTTCCTTTCCTAAGCCTCAGTTTCTTCATCTGTGAAATGGGGATAGCGTGACTGCCTCATAGTGTTGTGGCAAGAACCAGATAAGATAATTCATGTGAAATTTGGAGCACAGTGTGTAGCACCTGGTGATCATTCTCTAAATGGCCAGGACAGTGTGGATGAGGCTCTCAGCCTTCTGGCATCTGGGGTCCCAGGTCCTGAATCTTTTTCATCCTTCTGTGCCTGACACATAATAATCATTTTTGTTTCAAAGACAAAAATGCAGGATTTTGCCTTCAAAAGCCACTCAACTAAGTAAAGCGAGGAGCAGGACATGGTTGGTCTCAGTCTGCCATGTCCAGGCATTTAAAAGAAGAGGCTTGGGGCTTCCCTGGTGGCGCAGTGGTTGAGAGTCCACCTGCCGATGCAGGGGACACAGGTTCGTGCCCCGGTCTGGGAAGATCCCACATGCCGCAGAGCGGCTAGGCCCGTGAGCCATGGCTGCTGAGCCTGTGCGTCTGGAGCCTGTGCTCCGCAATGGGAGAGGCCACAACAGTGAGAGGCCCGCATACCGCAAAAAAAACCCAAAAAACAAAAAACAGAAAAAAACAACAACAAAAAAAAGAAGAGGCTTGTACAAGAAGTGCAGTGGAAAGGTGTATATTTCCTGGGAGTCTGGCATTCCCTATTAGTCTATAAGCAGACCTTTAAGCAAAGGAGGGCCTTTATGAGTTGTTTAGTCTGTTGGGTGACATTTCTTGGGTGATGTGGTGAGATTCTTAAGTAAGAATCTCATTTCATTCACATAAATGAATGGAACAAACCCAGCATTGGGTTCCAGTAAAGTAAGCCCCATTTGTGTCTCAGACTGCACAAAGTAGACTGCAGCAGTGCTCTCCAAGCATCTGCGTCTCACTTGTGCCCTTGAGATGAGTGCTTGACGTCCCTCCCTAGAGCATGGAGATGACCTGAGTTTGTACTCTGGCAGTGGTGCTAGATCTGCTCAGGAGAATGCAGATTTCTTCACATTTCCGCACACGGTCCTGTACATTTCTGGATTGTGCTTCCTCCTGTGTAGAATGAGGAGATTGGCTAGATTATCTCTAAGATATTCTAGCACTGAAGATCACATTTTCAGTCCCAATTTAAGAGCTTCTTTGTATTTCCTGAAGGGAAACTTCTTTATATTTCCTGAAGGGATCTTCACCAATCACCGCCTGGGGGACTGGCTTTTATGTTGAGTGCTCTGGTGTGAAAGGCATACCTCTTTCAAGTTGACCTCAGCTTTCCTCTTTTACCTTTTCTCTTTTGTTCCTGCTTCCTCTCTTCTTTAAAGGTGTCAAGTAAAGCCAACAGTGATGAATCAGGTTTACTTTTCTTTTGGTGACGGTGAAATCGGTGAGTGGAGAGGTTTCGTCCTGTCTCAGTCTAGGTAGACTCCATTCCCTTCTCACTGCCTTTTTTCCTTTTGCTTGTTTACATCTCCCTTACTGAAATTTCCTTGGAGCTTTAACATGTCCTCTCTTCATCATGTCTTTCCCTTTGTGATCTAAGATTTTCTGTGGATAGTGCCAGTTTTCTGCAACCAGCCATGGAAAGCAGCGCTGCTTAAACTCACAAGGCCCAGCAGATCCCCTGTGACTGTGGCTTACACAGTGGGGGGGGGGGAGGGGCGATGGTGGGACACTGTGAAACATCTCCAGATGCATGAGTACAGAGATGGGTAAACAGTATACGCTCACTGCTTGGTTTCCATCTGTTTTATCTGGATGACGACAGCACCTCAGACTGGGTGCAAAGATTTCTCCAGTCATGGTCAAATGGTGGCCTGAACATACAACAGGCTGGGAACCAGAGGTGACTATTTCAGCAGATCTTGGCTGCAGCTGAGCCTGTTTCTGCCAAGCCAGGGGTTGTCTTGGTCTCAGTGGAGCCGGGACTTCTGTAGCATTGTTACACTCTGGGCTGTAATCCTGACATTTCAACCTCTTGGACACTGAAGAGTGGTTGGGCCTCGAATCTTCAGCCACAACTCCCATTCAGCCTGCTTTGTGACCTGACATATCTGGCATTCAGGCCTCTTTCTAAGCGTGTATTAACACATTGGGGGTCTCTATCAGAGACGGAACAGGGAGCCCAGGAAGTGGGATAGTGGCCCTGTGTTGATGTCTTTAGATCATTGCCCTCTGCCTTTGTTGGGGATTCCTTGGTGAGGGCTCTGCTAGGGTGTCAGGAGGAGCCATCAGAGCCCCCCTTGTTAGAGGGGAGATACACAGCTAAGCCGTGTCACTTTCGAAACTCTGCATTCCTGTCAGCTCTGGAGAAAATTACCTCTTTCTCACATCACAAGGAAAAGAGTAACTGTTTAAGGACAGGCCATTTGCAAAGACCGAGACCCTGAGAGAAAGGCACATAACCCCCTGCTCTAGTTTGGGTTTCCACAGAAGCTGAACCTGAGACAAGAATTCCAGGGTGCATTAGTTATATAGGAGAGGATCCCGAAAACAGGAGGAAGGATGTCAGCCAAGGCCGTGTTATCAAGCAAGCTGTCCCTGTGGACAACTGGCACTTGATCCCACCGGGAAAGTCTGGGATACAGTGTAGCACAGGTGCCTCCGGGTTACCCCACCTGAGACATGAAGGATCTGCTGGCCAGACAGCCTCGGGCAAAGAGATGCAAGGGGTGAAGTAATAAAGGCCACGGGGATGTGGTGTAGCACCGGCAGCTTTGCTACAGCTGTTATCCCAGATTCACCTTCCAAAGGAGCTTAGTCATTTTCTTTACAGAGAATGAATCCAAAACTCAGAAAAGCAACTGAGCCTCAAGGTCACAGAGCCAGTTCTTGAGATTCAAGGTCACAAGGATCCAGGTTTCCTGACTCCGGTTGTAGTGTTCTTTCCACTTGCCTACTCAAGGCAGAAATCTAAATTTGTAATGATTTATGAGGCGTATGGTATCTGATTAATGGAACAATATTCCCTTTCTGTCGTGGATTTGTTGGTCTTTTTCTAAGTGAAAAATTATCAAAAGGATTCAATCCTGAGAGCCAGAGAAAGAGCAAAAAATGGCTGAATGTATAAATAAAGTCTCCCAGGAAGATCATATTTTTGAAGGTATTCATTATTCATGTCTTTTTGTCATTGTCATGTCTTAAGTGTTTACTTGGGCTTCTAGCTTTTTGCTTTTCTAAGGACAAGGCTGATCCATTCTAGAAGAGCCTGACAGCCATCACCTTAACAATGGCTTATTAATATCCAGGTTATTTAAGATGCAGAGGAAACATTTATCACAGAAGAGCAGCTTCTCAACATGTCCTGCCAGGTGCAATGACGCATGTGCCTTGTGCATGTCATGCATTTGTGGAGCTCCTCTGGATGAAAGGGTCAGGATTGCTTATAAAGCATTGTGTTAGGTGAGAGTGGGCTTGCTCTTCGATTCCGAAATACCCACAAGCCTTTGGTAACGCTGAGAGTGAAGCACCTGTGTGATTCCCAAGGCTGAGCCAGAGGCTTTAAGCAGCCTGCACCATAACCAGCTTACACCAAGGGGAACACATGCTGAGGATGTCGACTGTGGCCGCAGGCAGGAACAAAGCCCCTAGCAGACCGGAAATGTTTACATTGGAAATAAAATGCCTGGGTGTGACTCTGAACTCATGGGACTAGCTAGAAACATGACAGGTTATTCTGAGGTTTGGGCTAATCATGGGATTAGCCAAAGACCACGTAAAAGTGGAGAAAAGGCTTGGAGATTCCATCTACATTTTCTCTAATTCTTGGATGCATTTTGGTTGTTGAGTTATGTCTCCATTTTCTTATTTATCTGAGGCCAAAAGTTTAAGTCCTACTATGTGATCATTTATAAACTTTTGGAAAAGGGAGCTTCATATTGGAAAAGCTTGTCCAAGTCTTTCTTTAGAATTTCCAGAAGGGAATTGCTAGGTCTTAAAGTCAGCACATTTTTTTAAGGCATTGGAGGCATCTGGTCTCCAGAAATGGGGAGACCGTTTTTATACTCCCTTTTCTCGTAGTTTCTGGTATCTCTTCCCTTAGATCTTCTTCAGTTACGGATGTGTCATTCCTTTTTACTTTGCCAGCCTGATAAGTAGAAAATGATATAACGTCATTGCTTTAATTTGCGTTCCTTTGAATATTATTGTGATATTTTTTCTTGTGGCTATTGCCTATTTGCATGTCATATGGAGTTGCCTGTTCTTGAAGGACACTGGTAATGCTCTCCTCCCCTGCCCTACCCTTTTCTGCTGCCGGAATAACTTTAACTAAGCCAGGCGTTCCATTGCCTCTTCCCTTGGGTCCCTATATAGCTATGGGCTGGCTAGAGAGTAACTGTGAGCCCCTGGGGAGATGGACCACCCACTAGAGTTGCTCCCAGATCAGGGCATCACCTGCCTGTGTGTGCAAATTAGACCAGCTGGTAACTTCTGGTTAACAAACCTGTTTGGCAGAAGGGATTTCAATTGGAGATAATCCTCATTCACTTCAATAAAGCAGGGAATGAGTCCGGGCAAGGGAGTCCACTTTTTACTTTTAAAGTCAGACCTTTCTGTGTTTTGTTGTTGGTATAGCTTGCTCTGTATTGCCAACTTCTGAACTCAAAATGTGTTTTGTTTAAAAAAAATGAACATGACTTTCTTTGAGTGACTTACTTTTTGCCTTCTAAGGAAGTGACTGGACGGGGACAACCATATTCTATATCAGGCCATCGACTCTGAGCCCCTTCATTTCTTATTTTCCTCTGTCTGGTGTAGTGCTCTGGGCTGCTGTTTTTTTTTTGTGTGTGTGGTACGCCCGCCTCTCACTGTTGTGACCTCTCCCGTTGCGGAGCACAGGCTCCGGACGTGCAGGCTCAGCGGCCATGGCTCATGGGCCCAACCGCTCTGCGGCATGTGGGATCTTCCCGGACCGGGGCACGAACCCGTGACCCCTGCATCGGCAGGCGGACTCTCAACCACTGCGCCACCAGGGAAGCCTGGGCTGCTGTTTTTGAGAGAAAGGTCTGTTAAAATCAAGAAATATTCACCCTTTTGGTATTTGCCCAGAGTTGGGCCCCTTGGAAACGGGCAACTTTCCCCATTTGGGTGTGTTCTTTAGGACCTTTCCTACTGGCTTAACGAGTTGGCTCGGTCTGTATTAGTGGTGAGGAGATACCAGCTGTCTGTGGTTGGAGCGGACTTTTCAGTGTCGAAGATGAGCTATAGGCCAGGTAGATGCTAATCAGGAGAGAAGTAAAGCTGAACCTGGCCCAGTCCGCCTGAAATTGGGTATATTTATTTCCCCCACGAATTTTCTTGTATATGGGATGTGGCCTATTCTCTTGGAACACCATCAGGATAATGAAAAGGAGAAAACAGAGAGCAGGAACCAACAGCATGAACGCAACCTGCAACGCTCAGGTTAGCGAGGTGTCGGGCACAAGGTTCATACCCTGCATGCAGGACCCTTTCTTTCCCACTAGAGGGCACTCTTGTCACTCTTAAAGCGATAGTACCTGGGAAAAACTGGTTGCTTCTCAGTTGAAGTCCCCAGAAGCACACTGCATTTAAGATGCTACTTTGTGTCTCAGCTTCCATTCTCAAAGTGTTATGAACATAACACTCTCCAGCCCAGACAAGAATGGGAAGATTAGTGTCTGGAAACTTCTGTTGTAAATTAAGCATAGTCAGCCCCTGCTTATTTGTGTTTCATTAATGAGATGTGATTGTAGCCCTG